>NC_090448.1:1167274649-1167899649 GCF_031143425.1 Pleurodeles waltl
AGTTAAAGCTCTGGGAGAATATGTGTTATACCTGTGGTCTGGTCTATTATCTAGTTGACCAGGAGCTTTAGACAGAAACCTATACAAACAGATATCGGTATCTATTGGCGATAAGAATATATCTCTGGAATAAAACTATGTTAAATTTTATGTTAATTCTGCATCATTTTGTTTCCATCATTGTTAGCACTGTGAATACACAGGATTGTTAACAGCATGATTTTGGCTCTACGTTAAGTGAAATGCGGTTGCAATTTTTGGACCACAGGAGACAGTATCATTTGTTTAATGTAATTCCCATGTGCTAATAATAAAATTGTAATTCCAGTGGCAATCCAGAAGAGTGGCCATGGTGAAACAATATGTCTGTCACAGAACCAGCAACAAGCAAGAAGCTATCTATAGCATTGATTATTTAGAGAAATATTAATTTATTATTTTTCATGTACTTCTCCAGTTTCAAAATCTGGATCAGACTCATTTTTAGACAATGTAATTTCTTGCAGTGGTATAATTTCAACTGATGTACATTATTCTATTGATGCATTGTAGACAGTTGTAAATACAGCAATCACTGAGTAGGTTCACTTGTTGAAGATGTTGGTTGCACAATGTCATCCAATTCATTACTTGATGTACTTGGTACCAGCTGGAGAGACAACAGGTTCATCAGTCCCTGGACTGAAGCCACTGATTTCAAGTTGGCTATATACTACTTGTGGGTAACTAGAACAGGGGACTGACCTAGAGGCACTTTGATATTGGCATGGACCTGCTGAACAGAACCAGCCACGTGTAATCGATAGACACTTTCTGTTACATATTGCAGCAGGAAGTGGTGGCAGAATTACAGTGTGTGTACCTTCTAACCCAAGAACTGAAACAAGTGGGCTGTGTGATGGATCAAAAACTGGCTGGAGTGTTTTACATTGGAAAGTTTCCTTCCAATTAATGTTCTGTAATAAATCAAATCAAGAAAACAGGGTCAGGTGAATTTGCCACCCTTCCAAGGAGATCAAGATCAAGCACAAACGTTGGGACTACAAAAAGTAGCTTGTATAGGATGTGACAACCTAATACTCCTCTAAGCAAGTTATTTAGTCCTCTCCAGATGCTGTGAAGGCTATACAGCCATGTCTGTGTGTACTTAACACACTAGCAGTCAAGGCTTGTTTAAGCATACTATTGGCTCGCTCTACAACACCGTTTGACTCTGGGCAGAATAGTTGCAAGTATAGGAGTTATACTCCAAGAGCATATCTAGCATCCATAAACATTTTAGACTGCTAGGCTCGTTTGGGGTCAGTACAACCTCAACAACGCGACGGGTCCCAGGGGGAAAATGGCGGCCGGCTGAAGAAGCGCGGCCATGAGCTCTTCTAATACTGGGTAGCCCCACAAAACTCTACGGAAGATGCCGAGCTCTTTAATTTAATGAGGATTAGAGAATTTGGTGCGATGATACATGGGGCAGTTTTTCCCTTGTTTATGCGGGCGTCAACGGAGGTGGAGCTGGGTGGAGACTGGGCCACGAAGCAGTTGAGTGTTCTTGGAGCCGGCGTGTGGGTGGAGGCTGCCTGGAGTGTACGCCTGAGGAGACATTTCACTTCCCGCTGCAATCTCCGGGGGCCGAGCGGCACAAGGGTATTCCTGCACCAGACGAATTGGTCAAGGGATTACAACCACAGGCCAGGAACACAAAGGAGTGGAGTTCCATGACGCCGGCACGCCGGGTTCATATTTGCGTCAAGGAGCCCACTTTTGCCTCAGCTTTGCGGGCACAAAGTCCACACTAAGGTAAGGTGGGTCTTACTAACTTTTTCCCTGATTCAGAAGGCAGTGGCTTGCCAATTAGGGCAACAGAGGCTGGGGGCCACCTGCAGAGAACTAACAGGGGAAGAAGAGGGGTGAGGATTGGGTCAGTTAAAAAACCCTCAAAGGATAGCGAGTACGTTGAAAACCAGCAGGTTTCTGCCAATCAGAAAAAATAAAAGCGCTCTTATTAGAAAGAAAAGGGTTGTTCCCCCTAAAGACTTGCTAGGTGACCGTAAGAATGTCACGCGTTGACATCATTTTTTAAATCTTTTCCTAAGGGGGGCAGGGATACAGAGATAATAAAAGGAGACAATGCTTCTCCCTCTTCTTCGCCCCCCTCGAATGGAAGCTGAATCCCTCAGTAGTCATATGGCAACTTCGCAGTTATCGCCCCCATTTGGAACCCCAGGAGGCAGTTTCGCTGTTGCATAGCCCGGACGTTCAAAACCTTTTGCTCTCATTAACAATGAGAGAAGTTTGAGGTTTCAGAGCGTAACCAAGGAAAGATCCAGGAAGTCTGCGAAGCCATGGAGAGCAAGATAAATATGTTGACGGAGAGGATGAGTAGATTAGAAGCGGCAGTTGAGGAGCAAGATAGATGGGTTATTTCAAATAGTCACGATAACTCTAGCCTCAAAGCTGGAGAGCTGCTATACAGGATAAGCTAGAATCCTTGGAGAATAATATGAGGAGAAACAACATTAGATTGTTAAATGTCCCACAGGGGGCGGAAGGGGAGGACATTAAGGGATATGTTATATCCTTAATTAGAGAATCCATCCCTAAATTGGGGCATCTTAATCTGGAGGAAGATATCCAAAGAGTTTGTTGCGATCCCTTTAAGAAAAGCACCGCTAGGAAAACCCCCAGGAAGATACTAATTAACTTTGGAACATACTCAATCAAAGAGAGGGTTCTTTCAGAAGCGCTTAAAGCTAGTAGTTTTTTGAAGGGGGATTGGTCTTTCCATATGCGTTCTGATGTGTCCAGGGCTACGCTGGATAAGCAGTGAGAGTTGGGGCAATATATGCAGGAGCTCAGATCTCTGAGGGCAACAGTTCAGATGAGGTTCCCTGTTGCTTTAGGAATTATGTGGAACAACAAGATGCATAACATCAGGGATCTAAATGACGCACGCACTTTTCTAGAACAGATGAAGGCATCACACTGAGTTACGTTTTGGGCTGCCCAGAAGGAAGCACAATGGGGGCAACATCATGTTTCTCCCAACAAAAGAATATAAGGTTCCCCAGTGAGGGTGAAGGGGTGGGTAGGTTTTGGAGGTTTTATTGTTTTTTTAACACAGTGTGTGGGAGCATGCAGGAATGAATTGGAAAAAATAATAAAATTGTCCTCATAGTGTTTAGTACAGATAACTATATTACACTCAGCTCAGGGGCTCATAAGGCTTCTTGTTTATTACTTAATGTCTAGAGATAAGTATATACGGCTGAAGGTTCTATCTTGGAGTGTAAACGGTCTCAGGATTAGGGGGAGAAGGAGGAAAATTCTTGAATTTGTAAAAACAACAGATAAAGAGGTGATCATCCTTCAGCAGACTCATCTATTGCGTGAAGAGCGGGAAGACATTCTTAAATATACTAAATGGGCAGGGTATTGTGTAAGTACAAATCAATCCTGTGCAGTTAAAGGTGTGGCAATGCTCTTTAAAAAATCTATAGCGGTAACAGTAGGCAGTGTGATAAAGGACCCCAAAGGGAGGTGGGCCATAGTGGAAGTTAGATTATATGGATCTTGGCATACAATAGCAGGGTATTATGGGCCCAATGTAGATGATCCGCCCCCCCTTCCAGGCTTTATATAATTGTTTATTAATATCAAAATATCCGGTCATACTGGGGGGCGATTTCAATGTACTATTGGATCCAGTTGCGGATAAGTCTACCCCCAGAGGAACCGTGAATTCCCCCAAAACAAGATCTTGGGTGAAGCAGGCAATGGGATGATCTCGCCCTAGTTGATATCTGGAGGTGGAATGGAGGAGTTGGCTCTAGATTTACCTTTTATAACAAGAAGTATGGTCACCGCTCCAGGATTGACTTCTTCTTAGTACATAGGAGTTTGTGCGGGAAGGTTAGTTATGCAGGGCATGCCTGGAACATCTTTCTGACCACTCGGCGATCAAGTTAAGTCTCGACCTCGATACATGGGCTACCAATCATAGGTGGACGGTAAACCGGTTTTTGTTTTTGGAGACACTGATCGCTGAGGCTCTAAAACACGATACTAAGGAATTTTTTTGCCACAAACTATGGATCTGCTGCCTTACAAGTGGTGTGGGACACAAATAAGGCTTATGTAAGGGGAAGGTTAATTATCCTGGCCACACATAGGCACAGAGAGGAAAAGAAACAGTTAAGAAATCTGGAAGTTGCTATATCTGCCCTGCAAGAAGTGCAGCTTTTGCTGCACAAGCTATCAGTAACTAGTCTAGACGCCCAATTGAAGAAGGCCAGAATAGATCTAGAGGCCTTTTTAGATGTGAAAAACAGTAAAAGATGGGAAAGTAGCCGGTACGCGCACTATGAATATGGGGAAGGGTGCAGTAGGCTTCTAGCATGGAAAGTCAAAACAGATCGAAAAAGGAACCATATAGCATCTATTCGAAATGAGGAAACGGGGCGTCACTGCACAGGAGACTCTGAGATAGAGGATGCCTTCACGTCTTTCTTCCAAAAGCTCTACACAGAGGAAGCGGATGTTTCAGAGGATCAGATAAGGGCTTTTTTGAGCAGTGCCTGCCTCCCTGAGTTGGACGAAACATTACGACAGGAGTTGGAGGTAAAGTTAAGGGTGGAAGAGGTGCTTGAAGTGATTAAAAGGCTCCAGAAAGGAATAGCGACCGGTCCTGACAACCTACCAAATGAGCTATATAGCCTACTTAAAGAAGAGCTGGCCCCAGTTATTTAGGAGCTATTTCATCAAGTTTTTCTTGATGGAACGGAAAAGCCAAAATCATGGGATGAAGCCACAATAACTTTGAATCTAAAACCCAGGAAAGACCCTGGCAATGTGAGTCTTATAGACCCATTTCACTATTGAACTCAGACTATAAACTTTACACACACATTTTATCCAACAGGCTTGAGAAGGTGGCTGGCACTTTGGTGCACGAAGATCAGAAAGGCTTTATTAAGGGGAGACAACTTTACGAACTTACACATGACTTACTGGGTGCAATAGATCTGCCACTCTAGGAGGGTGCTCCCTTAGCAGTTTTGACCTTTGATGCGGCTAAAGCGTTTGATCGGGTCAGCTGGCCCTTTCTACAGATGACTATGGAAGCCTACAGGTTTGGGAAGAGCTTTTCCAGGGCAGTTAGAGCTTTGTATAAAAACCCAACAGCAAGAATACTGATTAATGATAAGTTGTCAAAAGAATTCAGGATTCAGCGAGGGACTCGTCAGGGCTGCCCGCTTTCCTCTCTCCTCTTTAATTTGTATATTGAACCCATGGCCATAAAGATTAGAGAGAATAGTAGCGTTCGTCCATTCCAAAGCAGAGAATGGGAGAAGAAAGTGGCACTATGCACCGATGATTTCGTTTTATATACTGGGGATGTGGTTGAATCCCTTCCCAGGATACTTTTTGCTCTAGAGGACTTTGGTAAGGATTCTGTTTTTTCCGTAAATCAGGAAAAAAATGAAATAATGTGTTGGAATGTGGTTTACAAAAGCCCATTAGTTAAACAAGAGATAAAATATTTTGGGATACAGGTAACAGGAAACCTGGAAGAGGTTGCTAAGGTCAACTTTAATAAAGCATGGGTGGAAACAAGGTGGCTTTTAAAGACATGGGCCAGCCTCACATTATCCCTAGTAGGTAGGTCAAATATTTTTAAAATGATTCTTCTCCCAAAGTTTACTTTCCTGTTTAATACAGTCCCTTTAGAGTTTAAGGTGGGATGGCTTAAGAAATTACAGGGGGATTTGTCCTTGTGTGTATGGGCATCTAAGAGAGCCCGCATTGCATGGAAAAAACTATTCAAAACAAAAGAATATGGGGGGATTGCAGCACCAGACTTTTATAAATACTGCCTTGCTTTTCAACTAAAAAATATGAGGGCTTTATTAAATGACAGATCTAACTACTCCCTTATTTTTAGGGCAATGATTCAATACTTTCCACGGGCGGGAGACCACTTTCTACATAAATTTGGCCACCCAAAGTATTTAAAAACAATTAGTCTAAAGATCTTGGATGCAGCCTGCAGGATATGGTTTCAAGTCCGGGGTTTCTTAGGGATACCATATTACAGTAGCATGGCCTCCATCTGAGATTCACCAGGCGCCCCTGAATGTTAGCACGATGAACTATCAGTCCTCTTATGGCTAAATGGAGTGGTTAAGTGGGGACAAGTCATAGAGGACCATAGCCTGATACCCTGGTCTAGATTCACGGAGCAAGTAGGGTTCGCGATCTCCAAATTCAAGTACTATCAGCTGGCAAGTTGGGCCAATACGCTGCGGAAGGAAGGTCCAGGAAAGAGTAGCTGGGGGAAGAAATTACTTCAGAGACCCATCTACCATAAGGAGGTTTCTTTGTGGTACTGGATGCTAATAGAGGTAGGGGGAAAAGCGCCACCCCTCTCTGAGAAGAAGGGGGGAAAGGTTTTGCCAACTCTGGAGGTTGCTAATCTTTGGCAAGTGTCATTTTCTATGCTCTGGTTCACAGTTAAATCTGCTTCCATGAAGAAAAACCATTTGTTTACATCACATAGGGTATACTGGTCACCAGAGAAGATAACTGCTTTGGGAAGGCAGAAAAAAAATTGCCCGCGTTGTGATGAAGAAAGGGCGAACGATCTCCACATGTTTTGGTAGTGCCCGAAGCTTGAAAGGTTCTGGAATGCTATTGACAATGTGCTTAAGGAGGTAATTAGCCCAGAAGTCGAGGTACGCCTACAGACTGTAATTTTTGGGTTGTTTGATGGGGAAGTGCAGAACAAGAGGTTCACCAGACATCAAAGCCATCTATTGTCCGTGTTCATACTTTTAGCTAGACGGCAAATTTGTTTAAAGTGGATCTTTTCATCAGCTCCCATTGTACAGGGATGGCTGACGGTGGTTAATAACTTGTGTAGCCTGGAGTGTAGTGGCCCCCCTAGTAAAAGAGATGAATTTTGGTCACTCTGGGAAAATAGTTGTCAAAAGATAGACTTTTCTGACTAAAATGCGGTCGTGTCTTTACGGAATCAGTCGTATGATCAAGAATTCCATGAGGTTTCACCCGGTTATGAGATTGCTGGGCAAGGTGATTGCTCTGTGTGGGGTTCGAATGGAGGGACAAGACGTCGCGTTGGACCTGAGTGACTGATGGGCGGAGGGTGCGTTGCGGGGTGGCTGCTGGGGTTGGCCGGCCTCTCCCTTGCAGAATATACCTACGACCCCCTTAGTCTAGGGTGGAAACTATGAGGACAAAAAAAAATCCATAAACATTTTAGCAGTGAACGTAGGGCCATTGTCTGAATGAAAGGTATGAACTTCTTCCATTGATCCCTCTCCCTTGATCCCTCTCTGCCTAACATTTGCCTATATGCAGCATTAATACTCATTTCAGTTTGTGGAATTTTGATCTATCAATGTAGGAGCCTTAATACACTTTGCCCTACTTATGCTTCTATGAAACATAGTTGAATATTTGAACTACATGTATCAATGAATAATGAAGTGCTTGAAGTAAACACTAAACAATGTAGAACATTGTTGAATATTTGAGAAAAACAATTGTCTAAGTATCAAGAGGTTTTCAAGCACTGACCTATTTGTCCCACGGAGACACAATCATGACCAAGCTGCTTGTTACCAATTACGCCTAAACGTTGCGTGCTGGACTCAGTACGAGGTTGCACGCCGCCAATGTGACAGTGGCGGTCCAACCACCACATAGCAGAAGGCGGAAATGGACAGTTTAAAGGGAGACACTCACCTGCAGGCAGACTTACATGCCTGATGAGGCCATGGAGCCCTTCACAAACGTCATGCCGCTGCTGCTGATCATTGGAAGACAACAAAGGCAACGTTACCGTGGACACCAACAACGTAAGTACAGACACCTACTTGTCTCTCTAATCTTAAAAACAACTTGTAGTGCAGTGGAACACATCGGAAGTGGACACACCACAGGCAGCAGGTACATGTTGCAAACAACACTCTCACAAACATACATCAACACGGATACATACACAGTCACAATATGCACACTTTGGGCAGCACACTCACACAGTACTGCATCACTACACAAATACACAGAGCCACACAGCTCTGGCACAGGGAGACTAATGGCTGCACAACATTGTCATACACATCAACAGGTGACTGGCTGCCATCAGTGTGGAGGCCAGAGCCTGAACAGATGTCTGTAGGCCAGCCATTGCACCATGAATCCCTTCCAGGAATGCATTAGTTTCTTGGAGCTGATTTACCAATTCCTGGATGGCATTCACAATGGCTGACTGACCCACAAAGATACTGCTCAGGAAATCAACAGCCTCCTCACTGAGAGCAGCAGGGGTAACAGGGTTGGGGCAGAGGTGCATGCACAAAGGAGATGCCCACCCTTTTGGATGAGCAGGCATTGCCAATTGGGTGGGGAGCAACAGGGAGGGTGGATATAGAATGGGGGTGGCAGACAAGGATGGTACTGGGGGATTCCCCAATGGGTCCACCACCACTAGGGAGTGGCCACTGGGGAAGGAATCTGAGGCTGATGACGATATCCCAGTCTCCACTGTGGCACTCCCCTCACTCTCAGGGCCACTGGGTCCCTCTGTGTCGGTGGTCTCATGACCCGAGGTCCCGTGTCCAGATGCTTCCCCATTTTGCTCAGCCCGTCTCCTTCACTTGCCTGTGCTGATGCTGCAAAAAGAAAGAGAAGTCAAGTAGGCCCCAGCAGTAACTTACATCTAAGTGGCACTTAAATGTGTCAAAACATATGCATGCATGCCATCTGGATTTACTAAAGTTGCCCACAGGACGATCAGGATCTCAGACAACTGCAACTGCATGGCTGAAGTCTTGCAACCACAATAACCATACAACAAATCAGAGACTTCTCCATCGTCAAAGCTGTGCCACATGCAGCAGACCTGAATTAACTTTTGGCAATTAATGATATACCATTGTAAAGTCCATTCTCATTCTCACATTTCTCAAACAAGGCATTGCATACATGTATTTGGCACATACATATTGCACAAAGAATTTGAAATTATGCCATGAAATCCTGCTTTGTTGATTACAAAAGTGCAATTTCCAGACTAGGTGACATGGAAATACCAATGTCATACTGGAAACAATTCACCAATGTACACTTCCACAACACCTGTCCCAATAGAGTCAAGGAGGTAGTATCCATGTTACTCAGATAGGCCTCAAATGTGCCATTGAAAGGAACACCTTTGATGTCTGGTTCAATATGTCAGGGAGAGATGTCTCCAGAATACACAAAACAATGAATCAGTAAGCCCCAGGATAGTCACCACTAATGTATGACATCCATTACAATTATATTATCTGAGTGTTTCTGTAGTAACTGTCTGTCCTTCGCATGTTGGAGGGACACAGAACTTCCAATGACTCATAGAAGGACTTTAACTTGTTGTCCAATGAGAAGCATTTACACTATCCACATCTTGAACATGCCAAACATGGTGTCTGTCGGGGGGGTGAATGCCTATACCTAGTGGTTCCACAATCTGGGCCTAACTGTCATGCCCCTCATTGCTACTGCAGTTCTGTATGCCAAATGACAATCTATGATGCATGAAGGTATCTGTCAGGCAATAAACAACGATGACACACTCTTGCCTGTGGCATAACATGAAATGTACCACCATTGCAACTGTACTATCCACAAACACTTTTCCATGCACATATATGTGAGGGAATACAGACATCATCCCATCAACATGGGAAGAACATGCATGACATTGCAGATTAAGAATATTTCCTAAAGAGGAAAGGACACATGCTGACATGTAAGCACAAGGAATGTTGGCAACTATCAAGGGACATAATTCATGTCAATGTACATTCCCCATTTACAAAGGGAAAGTAGATTGCTACATCCACAAACAATTAGCCATGTAAGCCATGTCACATGTATGATGGATACCTACACATCACAGACTGCACTGAGGCACCAGCACCCATCATATACTGAAGATAACTATCTTCTGGGTGGCAGATGTCTACATACACATATTCCCAGACACATGGCAGAAGACAGTGATCCATTAACTACTTGCGATTGGCCTGTAACATTTAGGGGTAGTGATCTATAGATCTATAGCTTAAAAATTACACCCAGTATAACAACCAACAGTCCATGAATGATCACTTTGCACAGTCATTTGTGGTCCCTGCAGTGCAAGTGGTTTCAGGATTCCCCCCAGTTTTGTACTAGGTCCCAGGTTCAGAAGGCAAGACACACCAGTTTGATACACATGACATATCAACACAAACAATCTCCCATCTCCAGTGTGACACATGGGTCATCCCTAATTGTCTGTGGGAGCAGCCAGTACCTCACTAAATCACCTGGCAATGGGACATGCAGACATTTGCTGTGTACTCACCCCCTTGTGGCTGATGTGCTATCCTCAAATGTGCATCAAGCTCCGGGTAGGCCACTGCCAGAATGCAGGCCATTAGGGGGGGTCATTGTCTGACAGGCACCCTACCCACATTGGGAGGACAGCCTTAGCTTCGAGCCAAGTGTCTCCTCCTCCCACCTCTTGCGACAGTGGGCACTCCGCTGGCTGTGGCCCTCCACGGATCGCACCTTCTTGGTGATGGCTCTCCAGAACCCTTTCTCCTGATGGGCACTGACCTGCATGGATGCAAAGGACAAGAGAAGAAATTATGTCCACAAGCCCCATTAAAATGGCTGAGTCACATACATGTCAGTACCTAAAGCTAAGGACATTCATTTTAGCCAAAACTGCCCAAGTGTGGCACATACTAGCCATTGAGTACAGGGACATGATTACAAACACTTCCCAATCTGCTGAATAACCCAACACCCTGATCAGGCCCTCCACTGACTAGGTAGGTCAACTGACATCTAGTGGGACATGCTCTAGCAATCTGACAGATATCTGAGGAACTATGGAACACATCACACATCTGTGGCTTCTGAAAGGTATTCATGAATGCTTTAAAACTCTCACACTCTTTGTGGATGATTCTCTGCAATCAGTTCCTACAGGCTACTGCCAGAGTACCAACTCAAAGATTTCACATGGGTAACAATGAGGGGATTGGCATGGTGGGTTCAGAAAGTGTCTATCCTGTCCATGTGTGGACATGAGGACTTACAAATGTTGCCACCTCAGGGGGTGGGTTTCTATGTCGTGTACTTGTGCCAAAGAACGTGCTTTTGGACATATGTGTCCATCCTAAAGAGATGGCATCCAACAAACAAAGGCATGCATTGCCCATTTACTGATGTGTGACCAAGCTACTGAATCACATGTCATGGCTTTCCAGGAATCAACACACTGTCTGCAATGTGGGACTATCATTTATTAAATAAGTCTGTCCAGGACTAATTTGACCTGTGTGAAGGTGATGAAAGGGCTATGCGAGTAAGGGGTCTGTCAGGGGACAGATACACACATTGACAAAGATGGCAAGTGCAGATTGGGCACAGATCATTAACTCTCCCCTAAAAACATTTTCATACTAATCAGGGGAAGAGCCTCAATAAGCTTTTAATTAGCACAAAGCCTAGATTTGGCCTCGTGACAGGATCAACTGGGACACAGGGAGTGGGCACAGTGCCACAACTGCATAGCAGAAGTGACTCAACAGCAGCCTAGAATTGGACCCATACTGGGAGATACATTTCACAGTCCCAGGTCTCTGCAGGCTGAGCAGACAGAACCTACATGAAACGTTATTCCCATCACTTCCATGCATGACAGTAAATCATGTAGCCAATAGCTATATGGCATGTGTTGTGTATGTGTTAACCTGAATCTCATAGGGAATTAGGAAATGCCTTTAAAACAACAGTTAACAAGGCCAGATGTGTTGTGAAATTTCAGTGGCAACATACACAAATGCTGTCATGCAAATACATGTTGTCTCACATTGACAACATCCATGTGGTAAGAGAGGTATGGAGATGGCTGTGATGTCACCTCACCTAGTTTTGTGCATCCAACGTAAGGTAGATCAGGGTACACTCAAAACACACACAACAATGTGTTAGGACTAAGCATCTGGCACTGAACAAAGATACATGCACATTGACTCTATCATTGATGCCACGCTCACTGCACCGCCATGGCCTTGACTTCACATTCTGCCACACATGGGCACAATCTAGCCTGTGAGAAGGGAATATATGGGGAACTACAGAAAAATAAATGTGGACATTAGGCACTTACCTGCTCCTGTGGTGCACCATAAAGCTGTTCATACAGGGGTAGGACCTTTGTGACCAGCCTCTCCAGCTCCTCCCGGGAGAAGGCACGGGCCTTATCACCTGTTGGAGGTGGCATGATTGCTCCCAGAGGCGGTACACAGCAGCACAGGTAGTGGAGGTCTTGCTGGTAGCAGTGTCAGGAGTCAAGTGAGGGATTTTGCAGAACATGGTGGTCACGTACGCTTTGTATGTGGCCATCACCACCAGCAGACACAGCTATTGGCCTGCAACAGCCACTGGCAACAATGTTAGCCTAGAGCTATGTCCACCGTGGTTGCAACCGCCTACCGCCATGATGACTTCTACTGGCGGTCCCTAGCGGTTGCTACTGGTCCAGTGGAGTAGGTCAGGCAGCCGCCATTTTAGAGGCCTGAAATGTGTACTAAGCCTCCAAAAATGAGTCACAACGCCAAAAATGTTTGTTTACCAGTGATAAGTGCCTTTCTTGTCCTTTCATGTAGGTCCTACTACTCAAACACCATTGTTGTACATTGCTAGGCACATATGGCAATTTACTTTGGGGCACAGTCCCCTCTGACAAAGGTCATTTTAAAGCTTGGGACATGAAGTCACAGTACTCGTGGATGTTTCATGTACAGATTGTTGATGACCAGATAAATGATGTGTACGCATGTGTTGCAAAGCAAGGGGGTAACATGTTTCTTCTGTATAATTAACAGTTGTGATGTGCACTGTGTATCAAGTCCTAATCCTACATCATGCCTGTCACAGTTTGCCATTTACATGCATCATGTCTGTTGCAAGAGACATATTGAATGATGGCCCAAAACCTTTCTTGTCATACATAGGTACCCAGGGAGGGGGAGGATCAGACAAGCTCCTGTGTACCGTCCATTGCCAGACCTTTAGACCATGGGAGAACGCTACATCATCCAGATCTACTGTCTGAATCGGCAAACAGCAGTGGCCCTGTCTGCTGGGATGTTCCAGCCTATGTTCAGTCTTGGTTGAAGGATGTACTCTCAGCAATATTGAAACACTTTCATGCTACATCCGGCTTCCTCAATGTGAGGATTTCACCCATGTGAAGGCTGTGTTTTATGGTGTGGTACACATCCCACATGGGGTGTGAGCCATTGATGGTACACATGTTGCCTTGGTCCCACTGCATGACAATGAACAATTGTACCACCGCAGAAAGAGCTTCCATTCCATCAATGTCCAAGTTGTTTGTTTAGCTGATCTCTACATTTCACAGGTCTGTGCCCGTTATCTGGGTTCAGCCCATGATGTCTTCATTATGCGGAACAGCCAGATCCCCCAGCTGATGTCATGACAGTATGCAGAGAGGACCTGGCTGGCAGGTAAGTCACACATATCCTGTTTGTGTGCAATGTCTGCTACAAAATTTGCGAAAGATTCATAGTTGCACATATGTCCCTTTCCATAACAGTGGACTCAAACCGTCCATGGTTGTTGACGCCGGTGAGGAACCCAACTACGACAGGGGAAGTCTGCTTCAATGATGCCCATGGACGAACACAGCGTGTTGTGGAGCAGGCTTTTGGGCTTCTGAAGGCCAGATTTAGGTGTCTGGACAAGACAGGTGGCGTCCTCCTTTACCCACACGAAAAAGTTTGTAAGATCATTGTGGCCTCCTGCATGTGCCCCGTTTTCACCCCGCTCCTGCCTCCCAGCTGTCCTCTCCTCCCCCCCACCTCCCTACTTAATGGCAGCCGCAGCATGGTAGGTCGAGCAATACCACTGACCTGGTCAGTGGGCTGCTCTGCCTCCTGTGGCTCCACCTGGTAAATAGAGCCCTCATCCCTCGCTCCTCTGAACTCCTGACCCCTGTCAGGAGTTCGAGGCCCTCCTCCACCCGCAGGCTTCTGCCTGCGCCTCATCCCCAGTGTCTAGTGGGAAATCTCTTCTTTCCTACTACGCTGCCTCTCCTCCTTTTCTCTGCTTCACTCCATCTGCACTCTCTCTTCCGTGTCTGCCCCCTTTGTGCCCCTTTGTGCCCCTTTTGCCGTTCACGTTTCACAGTGCTCCTTTCTTAACTTTTTGACTTGCTTACACTCTCTCTTTGCTTTTTCCCTTCACTCTGCTCTCTCGCTCTCAATCTCGCTCTCCTCCGCCGCTACTGCCCCTGCGCCCCTCCTCTCTCTCATGCTGCACTCCCGCCGCTGCTGCACCCGTGGCCCGCCCCCTTTTTTGCATGTCATTTGCGCCCCCCCTCCTGCCTCCCAGCTGTCCTCTCCTCCCCCTCTACCTCGCTACTTAATGGTGGTTACTGCATGGTCGCCGTGTGGCTGTGCGCAGCGGGCACGCCGCTGGCCCGCCAGATACTTGCCAAAGGCAAGCCCGTCTGCGCCCATCTGTGCCTGGATCGTGCCGAGCACCGGAACTCCTGGCTCTCGTCCCCCCACCGCCGCCATGCACGTCTTCATTAAGACGCTGCCACCCTCTGCGCCCTCAACACTAGTCGCTCTCCCGTCTCCCCGGAGATCCCCGCGGACCCTTCTCCTGCCAGAACTGCACCTTCACCAGCCTCCACGCCAATGACCCTCCCACCAAGGCAGGACGCAACCATCTCAGATGTATCCTCCTCAACACCCGCTCTGTCAAGCAAACACGCAGTAGAGCTATGGAATCTACTCGACTCAGCTTTCCCAGGTGTCGCCTTCCTTACCGAGACCTGGATGAACCCCTCCTCAGCGCCTTACATCGCCATAGCCATCCCAAACGGCTGCAAGATCACCCACAGGGACCACTCCAACAAACCAGGAGGAGGCATCGCCATCATCCACAAGAACACCCTCAGGATCACGACCAGCACCGAAGACACCCTCAGCACCGCCGAACACCTACATTTCCAGATCCACACTGACCCAAACACCACCATCCAAGGGACCCTCGTCTACAGGCCCCTGACAGCAGTTCAGCGACTCCATCACCTATGTCATCAGCATGCACGCTCTCGCATCCACTGACTACATACTCCTTGGGAACTTAAACTTCCACCTCGAGAACACCAACGACAACAACGCAGCCACCCTGCTCAATAACCTTTTCAACTTCGGCCTCCATCAGCTTGTCACGACACCGACCAACTCCGCACGACACACACTCTACCATATTTTCTCAGCCAGCAATCACGTCTCCTTCAGCCACACCACCGAACTCCACTGGACAGACCACCGCTGCACCCACTTCTCCTTCAAGAAACCTACAACACACCACCACGCAAAAGGGATTCCCCACAGCAGTTGGAACAAGGTCACCAAAGACTAACTAATCACGACCCTCTCCCGTAATCCTCCCATTGACACCACCGACACTGACACAGCTGCCCACAACTTCAGGCAATGGATCGACACCTGTGCCAATACTCTTGCCCCAATCAAGAATCCCTCCAACAGATGCACAGACAGAAAGGCTTTCTGGTTTACCGCTGACCTCCACAAATCTAAGCAAACCTGCCGAAGACTCGAAAAGAAGTGGCGCTAAGATCAGACACTGGGTAACCACACAGCCTTCAAAAACGCCATCTGCTGACACCACCAAATCATCCGAACCGCCAAGAGAACTGCCTTCAAAGACCGAATCAACAACAATGCACACAGCCACCAGGAGCTCTTCAACATCGTGAAGGAACTCTCTAACCCCAGTTCCAACGCCAACGACATCCCGCCAACTCAAGACCTCTGTGACTCCCTAGCCTCCTACTTCCACTGCAATATTACAGACATCCACAACAGCTCCAGCACTCAGACCCCCCTGGCAACCACCAAAACCACAGACTCACCACCGACCAGCCTCCTGCTCTCCTGGGCCCCCGTCAACGACAACGACACCATCGAAATCATGAACGCAATCCACTCCGGCTCTCCATCTGACCCCTGCCCTCAACACATCCTCAACAAAGCAAGCTCCATCATCGCACCCCAACTACGGAAGATCATCAACAGCTCCTTCGAGTCCGCCACCTTCCCAGAGAGCTGGAAACACGCTGACATCAACGCCACTCCTCAAAAAACCCAAGGCAGAGCCAAAGGAGCTCAAGAACTTCCACCCTATCTCCCTGCTTCCCTTACCGGCAAAAGTCATCGAGAAGGCTGTGAACAGACAACTGACCCACTTCCTCGAGGAGAACAGCACTGTGGACCCTTCCCAATCTGGATTCCGCAGCAACCACAGCACTGAAACTGCCGTCATCGCCGCCACCGATGGTATCAGAACCATACTGGATAACGACAAAACCGTGGCCCTCATCCTCCTGGACCCCTCAGCCGCGTTCAACACCGTCAGCCACCACACTCTACTCACACGCCTCAGCAATGCAGGAATCTGCGACAGAGCCCTGGACTGGGTCACCTCCTTTCTCACCGGCAGAACCACAGAGTCCACCTCCCTCTATTCCGCTCCGAAGCCACCAAAATGATGAGGATGAGGTTAGGCATATTCTGAATGTCAGCTAACAATTTGGAGGGTGTTCATTCTTTCATGCTCTCACCTCAGTGGCTTGGATGCTGTGTTGTTAACAGCCACTTCATTTTGATTGCCCTGTGTGACACATGAGTTATTGTTTATATATATTTATGTTAAGCCTTAGCATCACAAAAAGTGACAATCCTGTCTAGTGCTATTGCACTAGGGTATGGTTATTCGCATGTTTTGGCATACTTAACCAATACATTCATAGAACAATTTCCTACCAATATGTTACCTTATACTTGAGTTATATTACAATGCTGATGTACGTTTGATGTTCTTGATTGGCATCTTATTCTGAGTACAATTTTTTGCCTAACATCCCTTTTTACAGGTCTCCTTCCCAACTGTACCCAACCTTCTACCCTTCCCCGTCTAGCCACTCTGTCCATCAGGGCTAATATCTGTTACTAAAAAGAGTGCTGCTGGAAAGCGGGATCCTGGGTGGTGCTGTTCCTGAGAATCCCAAACACCAACCTTGACAGAAAGGGAGACATAATGATGGCCTGTGTCATCAGTGTGGATCTGAGAATGTGGATGACCGGCATATGTTTAGAGAGTGGCCAACTTTGATACAGTACTGGCAAAGAAAGTTTAAGGGATTATTGGAAATTATGCAGCAATGAAAGATAGAAATAGATAAGCCTATCATAGATTATTTTTGAGATGAGGAGTTGACTACCCCTCTATCAGTAAACCCTCTATCAGTACACCAGGATAAATAATTATTTTAGTTGATGCTGCTGGCAGAAAGGAAGTATGCAGAAATTGGGTTGTGGATACACCACCAAAGGAGATAAACTCTGTGGAATTACGTGACGTTATTACAGACCTAGGGCCTGATTACTAGCCTGTCGGACCTAGGACTGCCAGACCCGCGGTGGTGGTTGGACTGCTGCGGCTGTGGCCACATTACAACACATTACAACCCTGAAGGTCCAACTGCCGGGGGCTGCTGTCTCCACCAGGATCACTGATTCCGACGGGATGACAGCAGTGCTGGTTGTAATCACCCTGCCTCCCTGCTGGTTAGAGCCTTGTTCCCCACCTGCCTTTTCATGGCAGATCCACCGCCATGAAAAGGTCAGCAGAGAACATGCCGATGCCGATGGCATGGGCAGTGCACGGGTCCCCCTGCCCAACAATTGAAATACGCACTGTCTGCTGTGCCTTTCCCACTTGGCTGACCAGCAGAAACCTTAATTTCCACCCGCCAGCCCAGTGGGAAAGTTGTAATTGGGCCGGCGGGAGGTCGCCAGCACTGCAGTGACCACCTCGTAGGAAGTTTGGTAGATGGATGTTTTCATCCACCAAACTCATAATCAGCCCCCTAGATTTGAAATTCTCTGCTTGTAGGAAAGCTAAGCTTTGAAGACCAGTTGAACACTGGGAAAGGTATGAAATGCATACGCTTAGCTATGTCTGGGGGTAACTTTTAAGCAAGATCCCCTCTTTGAGTAATCTCGTATAGGTGGTATTGTCCCTGGCCTTAAAACAAGGGTCTCTTATGGTAATGCGAAATATATAAGTGATATGAGAGCAAAAAAAGAAACATGGCAGTGACAATAACAAGAGAAGAATAATTTTATTTGCAACTGAAAACAACCTCCTAAGACTGAGCCAATGTGAAACTTGGACATTGGACAGAACCTTTAAGAAGTGCCCTTCACCATTCATTTTGAGTATCATAACAATATCATACCCCTCTTTATGTACTTAACAAAGTACAGGCTTCTATAAACTTTTAAATAACATCAAATTAAAAAATAACAACTACTGTCCACGCAAATTTATAAAAGACTTTGAACAGGTAAAGATACAAAGAACATTGAAACTAAGGGGATCATTACAAGGCTGGTGGTCTTGTGACTGCCAGCCTCACGGTGGCGGTCAGGACCCCCGCTGCTGTGGCAGTCTGACTGCCACATTAAGACCCTGGAGCTTGACTGCCAGAGCATCTCGGGACCTGGCAGTGTCATAGGTCGGAATCAGCCAGGGTGCCACAGCAATTTCAAACTTGTTCTCCGCCGCCTTTCCTGCCATGAAAACTTTGGTGGGGAACAGGCACAGGGAGCCACAGGGGGGGCTCCTGCACTGCCCATGCACTTGGCATGGGCAGTGCAGGGGTCCCCCTGCCCAGCACTCTCACAATGTTCACTGTATTGCGAAGGGGCTGGCGCACCCTGTGGCGGCAGCATTGCCACAGGCTCGATTACGAGCCGGCGACAATGCTGCCCCCAGTTTCCCGCTGGCCTAGCCGGTAGAAACCTTAGTTTCTACCTGTCAGCCCAGCGGGAAACTCGTAATGGGTTCGGCGGGGAGGTAGCCAGTGTGGCAGACCAACGGTTCAAACTGTCGTCTGAACTCCTAATCAGGCCCTATATCATCACACAACCATAAAAGACTGCTACTACCACTTCAACCAAAGCATTTGGAAATTTCTGCAAACATCTACAATAAGTGTATAACATGCAAGAATCCGACAGTTTGCTTTTGAAATTAAAAAGTTAATAGCCCTTGGGTATATACCTGTAGCCAACATAGGTAATTAGTACAGCATGCTAATAGAATTCCCATTTTAGTTTACTAAAGAAATGAACAATAGACTACTTTGTTGGCACTTGAGTTGGCAGACTACACCATTCTAGACACAGACTCCAACCCAAATTCCAAATATCATGGTGGAACATCTAAGACAGCACCATGGCTCAACAAACCAAAATCAACAGTCCAGAGGAAGGATGGCACGATGCCTTATAAACCACACTGAAAAGAGCCCAACCCAAAATCATAGAAACTCAAAATAAAAAACTGCCAACTAGAGGTAGAATAGTGAGCAAACCCAATCAAACCTAAAATAACTAAACAAACGTCAAGAATGCATGAAATGCTACAATTGGAAGTATGATTCCTCGTAAACAACAAAGGAGTGATGCCCTACCAATATACTCACAACTGAAATGCAACATAAACCAACTCCAGCATAAAGTAAACAATTTTAAATAGATATTTACACAATTATTTTTATTACTCAGTCTATAGTAAAAATGTATTAGTATAGTACAAAATAAGACCAATAAAAATAAATTATTTCACTTAAAATACTTATAAAAGAACCAAAAGGATTCTGAATAAAAATATATAGTGCAGCTTATGAATTAAAACACACACATAAAAAACATTTTAATTACAGTTAAAAACAAAATTGTTACAGATAGTAAAATAAATCATTTTCCACCCAAACATACTAAAAATATTGTACTTATGGTTGTGTAGCTGATGTTCTAGAATCACTCCAATTCCAAAAATTAGAGCCCATAAGAAGATAAAACAAATATGAACAGAGAAACCAACAAATCATGAATGAAATACCCAAATTAAATTCACTCAAATAAGACACAGCCATTGAAAACCATTTAAAGAACACATTCTAGGAAATCCCCAAAAATCTAACAAAATTAACCCCTTAGCTGCTGGGCCGTTCCCCCCCCAGTGCTGAGCCCTTTTTTGGCTATTTGGGGTAGTTTGCGCTTAGGCCTTCATAACTTTTTGTCCACATAAGCTATCCACGCCAAATTTGCGTCCTTCTTTTCCAACATCCTAGGGATTCTAATGGTACCCAGAGTTTGTGGTTTCCCCTGGAGGAGACCAAGAAATTAGCCAAAATACAGTGAAAATTTAGTTTTTTCCAAAAAAAATGGGAAAAAAGGGCTGCCGAAGAAGGCTTGTGGTTTTTTCCCTGAAAATGGCATCAACAAAGGGTTTCTAGAGCTAAAATCACCATCTTCCCACCTTTCAGGAACGGGCAGACTTGAATCAGAAAACCAAATTTTTCAACACAAATTTGGCATTTTACTGGGACATACCCCATTTTTACAATTTTTGGTGCTTTCAGCCTCCTTCCAGTTAGTGACAGGAATGGGTATGAAACCAATGCTGGATCCCGGAAAGCCAAACATTTCTGGAAACTAGACAAAATTCTGAATTCAGCAAGTGGTCATTTGTGTAGATCCTACAAGGATTTCCTACAGAAAATAACAGCTGAAATAAAAAAATATTGAAATTGAGCTGAAAACAACAGCCATTTTGCTTAATGTTTTACTCTGTAACTTTTTCCTGCGATGTCAGATTTTTTAAAGCAATATACCGTTATGTCTGCTGGACTTTTCTGGTTGCGGGAATACAAAGGGCTTGTAGGTTCATCAAGAACCCTAGGTACCCAGAGCCAATAAATGAGCTGCACCCTGCAGTTGGTTTTCATTCTATACTGGGTATTCAGCAATTCATTTGCTGAAATATGAAGAGTAAAAAATAGGAATCAAGAAAACCTTTGCATTTCCAAAATGGGCTCAAGATACGAGGAACAGTGGTTATTTGCACATCTCTGAATTCCGGGGTGCCCATACTAGCATGTGAATTGCAGGGCATTTCTCAAATAGACGTCTTTTTTACACACTCTCTTATATTTGAAAGGAAAAAATGTAGAGAAAGATAAGGGGCAATAACACTTGTTTTGCTATTCTATGTTCCCCCAAGTCTCCCGATAAAATGATACCTCACTTGTGTGGGTAGGCCTAGCGCCCGCGACAGGAAATACCCCAAAACACAACGTGGACACATCCCATTTTTTCATAGAAAACAGTGCCTACCTGTGGATTTTGGCCTCTAGCTCAGCCGGCACCTGGGGAAACCTAGCAAACCAGTGCATTTTTGAAAACTAGAAACCCAGGGGAATCCAAGATGGGGTGACTTGTGGGGCTCTGACCAGGTTCTGTAACCCAGAATCCTTTGCAAACATCAAAATTTGGCCAAAAAAACACCTTTTCCTCTCATTTTGGTGACAGAAAGTTCTGGAATCTGAGAGGAGCCACAAATTTCCTTCTACCCAGCATTCCCCCAAGTCTCCCAATAAAAATGGTACCTCACAACGGTCAATGTTGGTCCTTACATGAGGCAGCTGTTGACCCTGGGGTGATCCATTCCTGACGCAGGCACTAGGTGTAGGCACTCAAGTGGGGTAGGGTTTTTATCAGGACAGGTGAGGAATCACTGGGTGGTAGGAATTTTGTGGATCCCAGCTTATTCCTGTAGTTTGTGTGACAGAAATGCGAGAAAAATAGAGTTTGTATTCAACATTTCAGCTTTGCAGGGTATTCTGGGTAAGAAAACTTTGGGGAATCCACACAAGTCACACCTCTGTGGACTCCCCCGAATGTCTAGTTTCCAGAAATATTTGGTATTTAGTGTTTATCTATATGGCCGCCGAACCCAGGACAAAAAACACAGGTGCCTGCCTTACAAAACCAGTTTGTTTTGCGATAGATAATTTTGATGTCTCCACAATACGATTTGGGTGGTGGAATGTGGGGCTGAACTAAATTGGGGAGCTCCCAAGAGAACACTCTCTCTCTGCTTGCCGCCACATTCACCTGGTCTCTGGGTTGGGCTAACCCACTATTACCCAGTTGCACAGACTGCTTACGAAGGGACAGCAGGACTGTCCTCATCACCTCCCTCATAATGTACTGGAAGAGGAGTTATTGAATGGGACTCCTCCGACTAAAAAATCACACCCAGAGTCTGCGCCATTGTCCTATCCCCCAGATGCTGTCTCAGTATCTGATGTCTCAGTCTCTGATCCTATGTCAGAGCTGTCCTCTATAACCCAAGTGATGGCAGCAGTCATCCATCAAGATGCCATCTCTGCTATTGGCTAAACTGTTGCTCTAAAACACTAGCCTACGTAGACAGTCACAAAATCGATGGTGTGTGTGAGATACGTGCAACAGTAGAGGCCACCTTACCTGCGCTTCTTCCCTCAATCAGCACGTTCTTTCAAGACACTCAAAAAACACATTGTCACATACCATTCGTCACCGTCTTTAGCACCTCCTGCGCCCAATCCAACAATCATTATTGGTGCTCCCACTCCCTCCTCCTCGGATTCCCTCATTACCACCCAGCAAAAGTGCCCTTCATCCCTCCATAGCCGCCCTCCACCCCGCACATACATTTCATTTGTATTATAGCGCAGGTAATGGCTGACTTTACTAATGTACTCAGCTATTTACATAAAATACAGATTTGCTCTTTGCAGTAGGCATATAAACCTTCTGCGCTTCTTTATGGCACTAAAACTGCCACTAGACAAGTCTGACCCTTTTGTAGCAGAAACATAATCACAATACTTACTTGACTTTTTTATTGCTGCCTAAAAGCTATAGTTGAAAAGCGTCAGTTGAAGTATGTGCATTGCTTTGAAGACGCAAGCTGCAACTGCAAGACAACTGGTGGCAAATCTATATATAAATATATATATATATATTTATATCACTTTTATATGTGGGTCTGGTTTTCCTGGGGGCCGATCGCAGCCCCCAGGCAAACCTCACACATATTGACAAAAGTGATATATATATATATATATATATATATATAAAGATCTATCTCTGTATATATATCTATCTACATAGATATATCTATAGATAGATCTATATATATAGTATACAGTTGAGGGTATCTAACATGTCCAGAGATAAACTTCTTTTTAAATCTGGAGACATTAACAATCAGGGCCAAGATGATAGATCATCGCCTAGACTTTTTCTTGAATTTAATTCCCAACATTCTCAATTGAATAAGATCATACAAAAGAATTGACATGTACTCAGACATGATTCATCTATCAGGGACAATATAGGTTTACATCCTCAAATAACATATCGCAAAACTCAGTCATTGGGTGATCATATCACCAGAAGTTTGTTCAGTTCTAAAGCTAATTTATCCTGGCTATCGAAGAACAGTTTGGGTTTTTGGAAATGTGGAGATTGTAAATCTTGCTTATATGCATAAAATACCCGTTCCTATACCACATTTGAAGGAAGAATTTGTGAAATAACTGACCGAATTACCGGTGAAACTGAATATGTTATATATGTTATTGAATGTGGCTGCCATAAAAAATATGTAGGCAGCACCATTCATAAAATGAAAGTGAGATTTTTACAACATCTTAGAGCTATCAAGAATCACGATCCTTCTTACCCCTTAGCTAAACATTTTTGGGACGTACATGAAGGCAATTGCAGCTCCTTAACATTTGATGGTATAAAAACCATTGCTGCTCATCCCCGAGGGGGCAATAGAACTGCCCATTTAAGACAAACTGAATCAAAAATGATTTTATCATTAGGCACTGAAAACCCCTGGGGTCACAATTTGGATGCGGAACTTCATGTACCTCTGTAAATGTTGATATCATTGCAGTCTCTTATTAGATTCTAGGAGATTACTTCTACTATAAGTAACAAGTTGGATTGCAATGAGAAGTTCTATGGGATTTTGTATTGACCACAATATTTCCGGACAAGGACACTGTTTCTTTGTGAAACATACATACTATATATAGTATTTTAATGTTTTTACACTTTATTCCCTGTTTTGCACTTAATTAGCACTCTTAGGGGTACATTTAGCAGTCTCCTCATATATATATGTCCATGTCCTTGGATCAAATTTACTTTTTGTTCCAATTTTTGCATTGGCCAAGATCCCTTCTTTCTATCATGAATATAATGATTTCTGAATTGATATAATATCTATTTCTATATAATCTTAACCCTTTCATGAATTATTTAATTATTTAATTATCTATTTATGTATGAATCTAGCATTATTATTAAGATGAATTGAGATATTTAAATGTTTGTATCAATTATGATCAACTTTCTTTGGGTTATTGATATATTTTAACTCAATAATTGTCTCTTTTAGAATCATCTTTTCTATCATCTTCTCTTGTTTTTATAGGTCAACTAATTTATCAATTAAATCATGTACAGTTTGACTATATTAATGATATATATTAATTGAAGATGTTTAGATTATAATGTATATAATTTATTCATATATTAGGCTTTTGAAACAACTAAGTTAAAATTGTTAGTATATTTAAGTAAAATAATTTGTATATGTGGGTTATTTTCTTTTATAGAATTCAATCAATAATTGAAAATGCATTTATTATTTACTGGTGAAAATGTTAGAATAAGATTTTAGGGAACCATATAATATATAATCTTGCTATGTTTGGAACTTTGACTTCTATCCAAGTACGTGGGCATAAAAATTGAGATGAAAAAATTGAGATTTTAAATCTAAGATTGTTACGTTACAAAATGGCCACCCGCCTTGCACATTTCTTCTTAGCTATGATGTGAAAAGCAAAGAAGCACTATAGGATATAAATAATCTGGTGTAAAAATGTCTCCCAATGTCCAGTTGAAGGCTGTTGCCGAAACGCATCGACATTTGGCTGGGACATCGTGTGTTTGTCTTGTTCGTTGTAGGCACTTTTAAGACTTTTGTATTGAGGAACAATTTCTGAAAGTTCTCATCATTTATTCATTCACTATGTTTTTCATAATATTTTTTTGCCTTTATATGAACTTATTCAATAAAATGAAGCCGACGATTTTGTACATATGAGTGATTTTTAACCTCAACTTCACTCTCTACATTCCACGAGCTTTGGATATTGCGCAGCCTTTCGGTGTCTGATTCAGTTGCACCGCTTTTTTGTTAATTATTGTTCCGCGTTGTTTGGTTCACGGTTGGGCTAGCACGCTGCTTGGAGTGCGGGTGATACATTTTAACCAAACCACCTCCTTTGAAGAATCTTCACGATGCACCGCGCCACTGTGATACTATGTTTCCCTCCCGTGTGATCATTGCCACCACCGAAGAGAGTTGGATTATCTCTCTGAGGTAAGGAGTATTGTTCAAGGGGGCGGTTTCAAGGAGTTCATTGGAAGTACACCGGCGTTCGGCTCAAATGGACTATGAGAGTTAATGATTTGGAATATCCTCTGCAAATTAACAACATGTTTGTTACGCTCGTATGAGTATATTTTTTGTAGATTTGGATGTACATTTTTCGACGGCTCCTTTGATTTGATTTGATTTTGCTCACACACGCTGTCCCAATGTGTCCGGTCCAGTGCTTAAAACTTTCCCGATAGATAATTTATTTTTATTTTTTCAATTTTAGAATCCCGTTCTCTGTTGCAAATTTTGCATTTGGCAATCCCGTTTTCATTATTGGATGGAATCCAGCGCATGATTGTTATCCGACAAGCTTGTAGATTGAGGATTCCGTTTTATAACTGTTCAGCTGGCTGTACTTCTTCAATTTTTTACGTGACTTAGCAGTTTTAAATATCAAAGTGCGTGATGGCAAATCGAAGAGCTTTGTGGGAACAAGCAGCTACCACATTGTTTGATAGTATTCCAGGAACATCAGCTGCCATTAATTTACAAACACGCACTGCAGCTAATGTTATTTTTGAACTAGAAAAGGCACGAATCTTAGAATTTAAAAAATGGTGGGAAATGACCTCACTAACTAAATACATAGAAAGTGGTCGTGTACCATGAGGTTTAAGAATTCTAATATTGCCCACCCTTGGAGACATTGACCCTGATCTTTTGGAACAATGGAGATTGCATACATCGGACTGTTCAGTCAAATTGATGGATACTTTAATTACTCAATCCAAACGTCGTATGGAAGAACAAATTCGGAAGATTGAACAGAAAGAATTAGAAAAAATGGGTAATTCTCAAGAAATACAACAACTATTGGTGAAAATGGAAGAACGAATCACTAAAAAAGAGGATGAAATTAAAACTCGCAAGGCTTCAAAATTCAGAGACAAAAAAGATTATGAAGTAGGAAGAATTTATACATTTGCTTGTAAATTCAACACACTTAGAGTGCAAGATAAAATTGTAACAACAGATAGCTCCAAGCTGACAGTTAATCCGGTGGAGGATAGTTCTGAATTAAGTTCATGAGCGGATGAAGCCCCTGCAAACAAATTGGATTTTCATGGGGAAGTGAGACTACTACAACCAGTCACGCCACAATCCAACAGGAGCAGAGGATGAAGTCGAGGAGGTACAAGACGCGGAGGGGGGAGAGGAAGAAATAACAAACATGAAGACTAAAAGGGAATTTTCAATTTGACAATTCCACTATCATTTTAAACATTTCTAAAGTTCAACTGACTCTGAATCAAAAACGCATTCTCAATTTAGGGCTAAGTTTTTGTCCAGATATTTATTTGGATTATTTTGATACTAGAATAGAACTATATAAATTTACATGCAAGTTGCGTTTAATGAAACATTTCTCCAGTACAACCCGGGCCATTACATCAGAGTCTTATACCAATATGGATATGCCCTCAGGGTTTCTTATCAATGATGTCCCTGACTTAGTAGAGATTAGCAACTTGAGCTGTTCTACCAACATGAGCAATATTAGAGTCATGGACAATGAAACCTTGAATGATATGGGAGTTCCAACTGATCAGACCATTTCATGTGCATTAAAACCTTCGAGCAGATTCAATCCCCAGTTACCTACTGGTAACTTGATTGATATGTTTTATGAATTGGTGGTTGATGATATTGATCTTTTTCGCACTAATTGGAACAGTACCAAAGTGAAAAAATCTAAGAGAACTAATTTTTCAGCTGTAGATTGGAAAGATCTAAATGAACTTAAATCCAATAACATTATTGTCATCAAACCCTCCGACAAAGGAGGCAATATTGTTATAATGGATATAGACAGTTATGTGAAGGGGGCCAACCATCAATTATCTAACAAGCATCATTATCAAAAATTGAGCACCAATCCCACTATTGAATATCAAACCATCTATTGGGAGATGCTTAATACTTGGCACGCGAACGGTCTTATAGACGAAAATGAGTATCTTTATTTGAAAGTTACATCTCCAAAAACTCCTTGTATTCACTTTTTACCAAAAATTCACAAAAATAAAAAACATCCCCCCTATCGACCAATTGTGAGTATAAATTCCTCTCTCCTGGAAAACACTTCCCGTTACTTGGACCTCTTTCTATGTCCTTACGTAACTGAATTGCCTTCATATTTACGAGATACCAATGATTTTTTAACTAAGATTCACAACTTTCCATGGCAATCCAATTATTTATTGGTGACCATGGATGTGACCGCTTTATACACCTCTACCATGCATGAATATGGTATTCAGGCTTGTAGTCATTTTTTAGGCACCCGTAAAATTTAATTCTTTCAACATACTATTATGCTTGTAAGCATGCTTAGATTCTGTCTTACCCACAATGCCTATTTATTTGATAACCAGTATTATTTACAAAAACAAAGCACAGCAATGGGAGCCTCATTTGCTCCCACATATGCAAACCTCTATATGGGCTGGTGGGAAAAGGAAATAGCCTGGTCTGATTCCAATAGTAAGTATATGAAACAAGTGATATTATGGGTCAGATACATAGATGATCTTTTCCTCATTTGGGATGGTGATGAACATTCCCTGGCACAATATGTTAATTCATTAAATAATAATGAGCTCAATATCCATCTTGACTTAAAATACAGTGCACAGACCATAGAATTTCTTGATGTTCAGATCATGGTCCAAAAAGATAGTTTACAGAGAACTATTTATCGCAAACCCACAGCCTGCTATTCTATTCTGCATGGTAATAGGGGTCACCCTAAAGCTTTAAAGTGGAGCATTCCATATAGTAAATTCTTACGGGCTCGTAGGATTTGTTCTAATGATGAATGCTTCAATACTGAGATTGCGATTATGACACAAAGATTTCTTGAAAGAGGTTATCCTCCAAAGATTTTAAAGGATGCACAGTTGAGGGTATCTAACATGTCCAGAGATAAACTTCTTTTTAAATCTGGAGACATTAACAATCAGGGCCAAGATGATAGATCATCGCCTAGACTTTTTCTTGAATTTAATTCCCAACATTCTCAATTGAATAAGATCATACAAAAGAATTGGCATGTTCTCAGACATGATTCATCTATCAGGGACAATATAGGTTTACATCCTCAAATAACATATCGCAAAACTCAGTCATTGGGTGATCATCTCACCAGAAGTTTGTTCAGTTCTAAAGCTAATTTATCCTGGCTATCGAAGAACAGTTTGGGTTTTTGGAAATGTGGACATTGTAAATCTTGCTTATATGCACAAAATACCCGTTCCTATACCACATTTGAGGGGAAAATTTGTGAAATAACTGACCGAATTACCTGTGAAAATGAATATGTTGTATATGTTATTGAATGTGGCTGCCATAAAAAATATGTAGGCAGCACCGTTCATAAACTGAAAGTGAGATTTTTACAACATCTTAGAGCTATCAAGAATCACGATCCTTCCTACCCCTTAGCCAAACATTTTTGGGACGTACATGAAGGCAATTGCAGCTCCTTAACATTTTATGGTATAAAACCATTGCTGCTCATCCCCGAGGGGGCAATAGAACTGCCCATTTAAGACAAAATGAATCCAAAATGATTTTATCATTAGGCACTGAAAACCCCTGGGGTCATAATTTGGATGCGGAACTTCATGTACATCTGTAAATGTTGATATCATTGCAGTCTCTTATTAGATTCTAGGAGATTACTTCCACTATAAGTAACAAGTTGGATTGCAATGAGAAGTTCTATGGGATTTTGTATTGACCACAATATTTCCGGACAAGGACACTGTTTCTTTGTGAAACATGCATACTATATATAGTATTTTAATGTTTTTACACTTTATTCCCTGTTTTGCACTTAATTAGCACTCTTAGGGGTACATTTAGCAGTCTCCTCATATATATGTCCATGTCCTTGGATCAAATTTACTTTTTGTTCCAATTTTTGCATTGGCCAAGATCCCTTCTTTCTATCATGGATGTAATAATTTTCTGAATTGATATAATATCTATTTCTATATAATCTTAACCCTTTGATGAATTATTTAATTATCTATTTATATATGGATTTAGCATTATTATAAAGATGAATTGAGATATTTAAATGTTTGTATCAATTATGATCAAATTTCTTTGGGTTATTGAGTTTGTATCAATTATGATCAAATTTCTTTGGGTTATTGATATATATTAACTCAATAATTGTCTCTTTTAGAATCATCTTTTCTATCATCTTCTCTTGTATTTATAGGTCAACTAATTTATTTATCAATTAAATCATGTACAGTTTGAATATATTAATGATATATATTATTTGAAGATGTTTAGATTATAATGTATATCATTTATTCATATATTAGGCTTTTGAAACAACTAAGTTAAAATTGTTAGTATATTTAAGTAAAATAATTTGTATGTGTGGGTTATTTTCTTTTATAGAATTCAATCAATATTTGAAAATGCATTTATTATTTACTGGTGAAAATGTTAGAATAAGATTTTAGGGAACCATATAATATATAATATTGCTATGTTTGGAACTTTGACTTCTATCCAAGTAGAGATGAAAAAAATTGAGATTTTAAATCTAAGATTGTTACGTTACAAAATGGCCACCCGTCTTGCACATTTCTTCTTAGCTATGATGTGAAAAGCAAAGAAGGACTATAGGATATAAATAATCTGGTGTAAAAATGTCTCCCAATGTCCAGTTGAAGGCTGTTGTCGAAACGCATCGACATTTGGCTGGGACAGCGTGTGTTTGTCTTGTTCGTTGTAGGCACTTTTAAGACTTTTGTATTGAGGAACTATTTTTGAAAGTTCTCATCATTTATTCATTCACTATGTTTTTCATAATAATTTTTTGCCTTTATATGAACTTATTCAATAAAATGAAGCCGACGATTTTGTACATATGAGTGATTTTTAACCTCAACTTCACTTTCTACATTCCACGAGCTTTGGATATTGTGCAGCCTTTCGGTGTCTGATTCAGTTGCACCGCTTTTTTGTTAATTATTGTTCCGCGTTGTTTGGTTCACGGTTGGGCTAGCACGCTGCTTGGAGTACGCGTGATACATTTTAACCAAACCACCTCCTTTGAAGAATCTTCACGCTGCACTGCGCCACTGTGATACTATGTTTCCCTCCCGTCTGATCATCACCACCACCGAAGAGAGTTGGATTATCTCTCAGAGGTAAGGAGTATTATTCACTGGGGCGGTTTCAAGGAGTTCATTGGAAGTACACCGGCGTTCGGCTCAAATGGACTATGAGAGTTAATGATTTGGAATATCCTCTGCAAATTAACAACATGTTTGTTACGCTCGCGTGAGTATATTTTTTGTAGATTTGGATGTACATTTTTCGATGGCTCCTTTGATTTGATTTGATTTTGCTCACACACGATGTCCCAATGTGTCCGGTCCAGTGCTTAAAACTTTCCCGATAGATAATTTTGGGATTTTTTTTAATTTTAGAAACCCGTTCTCTGTTGCAAATTTTGCATTTGGCAAACCCGTTTTCATTATTGGATGGAATCCGGCGCATGTTTGTTATCCGACAAGCTTGTAGATTGAGGATTCCGTTTTATAACTGTTCAGCTGGCTGTACTTCTTCCATTTTTTACGTGACTTAGCAGTTTTGAATATCAAAGTGCGTGATGGCAAATCGAAGAGCTTTGTGGGAACAAGCAGCTACCACATTGTTTGACAGTATTCCAGGAACATTAGCTGCCATTAATTTACAAACACGCACCGCAGCTAATGTTATTTTTGAACTAGAAAAGGCACGAATCTTAGAATTTAAAAAATGGTGGGAAATGACCTCACTAACTAAATACATAGAAAGTGGTTGTGTACCACGAGGTTTAAGAATTCTAATATTGCCCACCCTTGGAGATATTGACCCTGATCTTTTGGAACAATGGAGATTGCATACATCTGACTGTTCAGTCAAATTGATGGATACTTTAATTACTCAATCCAAACGTCGTATGGAAGAACAAACTCAGAAGATTGAACAGAAAGAATTAGAAAAAATGGGTAATTCTCAAGAAATACAACAACTATTGGTGAAAATGGAAGAACGTATCACTAAAAAAGAGGATGAAATTAAAACTCGCAAGGCTTCAAAATTCAACAGAGACAAAAAAGATTATGAGGTAGGAAGAATTTATACATTTGCTTGTAAATTCAACACACTTAGAGCACAAGATAAAATTGTAACAACAGATAGCTCCAAGCTAACAGTTAATCCGGTGGATGATAGTTCTGAATTAAGTTCATGAGCGGATGAAGCCCCTGCAAACAAACTGGATTTGCATGGGGAAATGAGACTACTGCAATCAGTCACGCCACAATCCAACAGGAGCAGAGGATGAAGTCGAGGAGGTACAAGACGCGGAGGGGGAAGAGGAAGAAATAACAAACATCAAGACTAAAAGGGAATTTTCAATTTGACAATTCCACTATCATTGTAAACATTTCTAAAGTTTAACTGACTCTGAATCAAAAACGCATTCTCAATTTAGGGCTAAGTTTTTGTCCAGATATTTATTGGGATTATTTTGATACTAGAATAGAACTATATAAATTTACATGCAAGTTGCGTTTAATGAAACATTTCTCCAGTACAACCTGGGCCATTACATCAGAGTCTTATACCAATGTGGATATGCCTTCAGGGTTTCTTATCAATGATGTCCCTGACTTAGTAGAGATTGGCAACTTGAGCTGTTCTACCAACACGAGCAATATTAGAGTCATGGACAATGAAATCTTGAATGATATGGGATTTACAACTGATCAGACCATTTCAAGTGCATTAAAACCTTCGAGCAGATTCAAACCCCAGTTACCTACTGGTAACTTGATTGATATGTTTTATGAATTGGTGGTTGATGATATGGATCTTTTTCGCACTAATTGGAACAGTACCAAAGTGAACAAAAATCTAAGAGAACTAATTTTTCAGCTGTAGATTGGAAAGATCTAAATGAACTTAAATCCAATTACACTATTGTCATCAAACCCTTCGACAAAGGAGGCAATATTGTTATAATGGATATAGACAGTTATGTGAAGGAGGCCAACCACAACCATCAACTATCTAACAAGCATCATTATCAAAAATTGAGCACCAATCCCACTATTGAAAATCAAACCATCTATTGGGAGATGCTTAATACTTGGCACGCAAACTGTCTTATAGACCAAAATGAGTATCTTTATTTGAAAGTTACATCTCCAAAAACTCCTTGTATTTACTTTTTACCAAAAATTCACAAAAATAAAAAACATTCCCCCTATCGACCAATTGTGAGTATGAATTCCTCTCTCCTGGAAAACACTTCCCGTTACTTGGACCTCTTTCTATGTCCTTACGTAACTGAACTGCCTTCATATTTATGAGATACCAATGATTTTTTAGCTAAGATTCACAACTTTCCATGGCAATCCAATTATTTATTGGTGGCCATGGGTGTGACCGCTTTATACACCTCTATCATGCATGAATATGGTATTCAGGCCTGTAGTCATTTTTTAGGCACCCATAAAATTGAATTCTTTCAACATACTAATATGCTTGTGAGCATGCTTAGATTCTGTCTTACCCACAATGCCTTTTTATTTGATAACCAGTATTATTTACAAAAACAAGGCACAGCAATGGGAGCCTCATTTACACCCAAGTATGCAAACCTATATATGGGCTGGTGGGAAAAGGAAATAGCCTGGTCTGATTCCAATAGTAAGTATATGAAACAAGTGATATTATGGGTCAGATACATAGATGATCTTTTCTTCATTTGGGATGGTGATGAAAATTCCCTGGCACAATATGTTAATTCATTAAATAACAATGAGCTCAATATCCATCTTGACTTAAAATACAGTGCACAGATCATAGAATTTCTTGATCATGGTCCAAAAAGATAGTTTACAGACAACTATTTATCGCAAACCCACAGCCTGCAATTCTATTCTGCATGGTAATAGGGGTCACCCTAAAGCTTTAAAGTGGAGCATTCCATATAGTAAATTCTTACGGGCTCGTAGGATCTGTTCTAATGATGAATGCTTCAATACTGAGATTGCGATTATGACACAAAGATTTCTTGAAAGAGGTTATCCTCCAAAGATTTTAAAGGATGCACAGTTGAGGGTATCTAACATGTCCAGAGATAAACTTCTTTTTAAATCTGGGGACATTAACAATCAGGGCCAAGATGATAGATCATCGCTTAGACTTTTCTTGAATTTAGTTCCCAACTGAATAAGATCATACAAAAGAATTGGCATGTTCTCAGACATGATTCATCTATCAGGGACAATATAGGTTTACATCCTCAAATAACATATCGCAAAACTCAGTCATTGGGTGATCATCTCACCAGAAGTTTGTTCAGTTCTAAAGCTAATTTATCCTGGCTATCGAAGAACAGTTTGGGTTTTTGGAAATGTGGACATTGTAAATCTTACTTATATGCCCAAAATACCCGTTCCTATACCACATTTGAGGGGAAAATTTGTGAAATAACTGACCGAATTACCTGTGAAACTGAATATGTTGTATATGTTATTGAATGTGGCTGCCATAAAAAATATGTAGGCAGCACCATTCATAAACTGAAAGTGAGATTTTTACAACATCTTAGAGCTATCAAGAATCACGATCCTTCCTACCCCTTAGCCAAACATTTTTGGGACGTACATGAAGGCAATTGCAGCTCCTTAACATTTTATGGTATAAAAACCATTGCTGCTCATCCCCGAGGGGGCAATAGAACTACCCATTTAAGACAAACTGAATCAAAAATGATTTTATCATTAGGCACTGAAAACCCCTGGGGTCATAATTTGGATGCAGAACTTCATGTACATCTGTAAATGTTGATATCATTGCAGATTCTAGGAGATTACTTCGACTATAAGTAACAAGTTGGAATGCAATGAGAAGTTCTATGGGATTTTGTATTGACCACAATATTTCCGGACAATTACACTGTTTCTTTGTGAAACATACATACTATATATAGTATTTTAATGTTTTTACACTTTATTCCCTGTTTTGCACTTAATTAGCACTCTTAGGGGTAGATTTAGCAGTCTCCTCATATATATGTCCATGTCCTTGGATCAAATTTACTTTTTGTTCCAATTTTTGCATTGGCCAAGATCCCTTCTTTCTATCATGGATATAATAATTTTCTGATTTGATATAATATCTATTTCTATATAATCTTAACCCTTTGATGAATTATTTAATTATTTAATTATCTATTTATATATGAATTTAGCATTATTATTAAGATGAATTGAGATATTTAAATGTTTGTATCAATTATGATCAAATTTCTTTGGGTTGTTGATATATATTTACTCAATAATTGTCTCTTTTAGAATCATCTTTTCTATCATCTTCTCTTGTATTTATAGGTCAGCTAATTTATTTTTCAATTAAATCATGTGGAGATTTGAATATAATAATGATATTTATTAATTGAAGATGTTTAGATCATAATGTATATCATTTATTCATATATTAGGCTTTTGAAACAACCAAGTTAAAATTGTTAGTATATTTAAGTAAAATAATTTGTATATGTGGGTTATTTTCTTTTATACAATTCAATCAATAATTGAAAATGCATTTATTATTTACTGGTGAAAATGTCATAATAAGATTTTAGGGAATCATATAATATATAATCTTGCTATGTTTATAACTTTGACTTCTATCCAAGTACGTGGGCATAAAAATTGAGATGAAAAAATTGAGATTTTAAATCTAAGATTGTTACGTTACAAAATGGCCGCCCCTCTTGCACATTTCTTCTTAGCTATGATGTGAAAAGAAAAGAAGGACTATAGGATATAAATAGTCTGGTGTAAAAATGTCTCACAATGTCCAGTTGAAGGCTGTTGCCGAAACGCGTCGACATTTGGCTGGGACAGCGTGTGTTTGTCTTGTTCGTTGTAGGCACTTTTAAGACTTTTGTATTGAGGAACTATTTTTGAAAGTTCTCATCATTTATTCATTCACTATGTTTTTCATAATAATTTTTTGGCTTTATATGAACTTATTCAATAAAATGAAGCCGACGATTTTGTACATATGAGTGATTTTTAACCTCTAATTCACTCTCTACATTCCACGAGCTTTGGATATTGTGCAGCCTTTCGGTGTCTGATTCAGTTGCAGCGCTTTTTTGTTAATTATATATATATATATATATATATATATACATATACATATATCTATAGATCTATCTATAGATATATCCATGTACATAGATATATATACATAGATATATCTATATATATGTAGATCTATTTTTTTTTAGTTGTTGTATGGTTTCCTTGGGGGTCAAAATGGCCCCCAGGGAAACCCTACAACAACTAACAAAAAATATTGCCTCCACACGGGGTCGCCCTGCCCACGGGCGACCCCCTGTCCATTTATTTTTTTATTTTTATTTTTTTTTAACCAAAAAAATTTCCCCGGGGGGGGGCGCAATCGTGCCCCCCCCCCCCCCCCAGGGGGCACCTACCTTTAAAAAAAAATATATATGCCCCCGGCGGCCGGTTTTCCGAGGGGGCCGAATCCCCAAGTGAAATCCCTGGTGTCTAGAGGTGTTTCCTGGCCCCCGATCGCAGCTGTGCTGCGATTGGGGACCAGGAAACACTTTCAGAAGGCCTCGTAAGAAAGGGGAGAATCTCCCCTTTCTTACGAGGCCTTCCTGAAACTGTTTCTGGCCCCCGATCGCAGCTGTGCTGCGGTCGGTGGCCAGGAAACCTGAAACTGTTTCCTGGCACCCGATCGCAGGACAGCTGCGATCGGGTGCCAGGAAACACTTTCAGGAAGGCCTCGTAAGAAAGGGGAGACTCTCCCCTTTCTTACGAGGCCTTCCCGAACATGGGGAAGGCCGTTTGTGGCTGTTTTTTTCTCCATTGGAGCAGGAAGCGGCCGCAAGGCTACTTCCTCCTCTGATGGGGAAATCAACATTGTAACATCAGCGCACGTCACAAAGGGGCGGGTGGGGGATAGGGGGAGACACGGAAGAGCCTCCGTGTCTCCCAGGGATAAAAACATTTTTTTTAAAATCCGCGGGTGCGACGCACCAGAGGATTTATTAACCTCCTCCCTGGTGTCGGCCAGTGGTTGTGACCCGCACCAGGGAGGTAGTGTGGGCGTCGGCCAGTGGCCGACGCCCTCACTTAAGTGGTTAAAAAATCTTGGCATAAATAAAAAATAAAAAATTTCCTTTAAAAACTAAAAACTAAAAATAGTTGCAATTGTTGCACTCCAATTTCCAAACCTGTAAAAACACATAACATACCCACCCTCACAATATGTACATCTCGAACACAATGCAAACATAACAATGCAACTCTATAAACATAGTAGAAAATATGATAATATCTACAATAATATAGAACATTGAACAAAGTATAGTTAGATCTACTGCACCACACTAAATAACAACAAAACACAAACTAACATTGAACAAGCTTATCAAATAAAACTAACACCATAACTCACACTAGTTACAACTTACCCACATCCCCCTTGGCCCAAAAACCCTAATAACTTGTCATACCTTGTCTGTGAAACAGCAACAAGGAACAGCAAACTGGCACAAACAAATCCACTTAAAAATGACACAAATCGGGTACAAAATACAGGGAGCAGTAGAAAAGAATGGCTGCTAAATGAAAATAAGAAATACTTTTTTCCTACAGAAACCAATGGATATATCAAGAACATATTAAAAAGTGTTAGAAAATATGTGTAAAAAATTTACAAACATTTTGAAAAAAATGTTCAACAGTGTATTGAACAAATATTGATTTACATGCAAAGTAATAGTATATAATTATTGGTCTCATTACGAGTTTGGTGGACCCGTGACTGCCATGTTGGCCATGCCGGTCCGATTGCCAACAGGCTGCTGGAGTGGACCACCAAACTGCCAAATTATCAGTTTGGCTGCTGTGCACATGGAAGACCGCCAAAGGTCTGCTGGTACTGCCAGGCAGGACAGACCACGGCGGTCATCTGGAGACACGACTAGTCCGGCAGAGACCATGTTTCTGCCGGACCTATTAGGAGGTTGCACACTGCCAATGTGACCACTGCAGTCTAACCACCACGCAACTCCAGGCTGAAATGAACAGTATAAAAGGAGACACTCATCTCCAGGAAGCCATACACGTCCGGAGCCGCAATGGGACCAGAATTAAATGTCATTGCGCTGCTCCTGCTTGCCAAAACACAACAGAATCATCGCCAATGAGGACGACAACAACTGTAAGTATACACACTCACCTGTTACATATGTGAAATGTATAAATTTGAACAGTTACATAACATAACATAAAGGGGGTGTGAATGGTTGCGCACACAGAACAGCATAGTGACAAACACACTCACATACTGCCTCAAGGACATCCACACATACAAATCATGCACACTTCAGCCAGCACACATACACCACACACCAATACCACACATGTAGGCATGGCTACACAGCACATGCCCAGGTGCACAGATTCCCATACAACATACCAACTTGTACAACAACATAGCCACTGCACAACTACAAAAACATGTGACATACCCAACACTGTCCAGGAACTAGACACACATACAGCACACATGTACATCCATGTGTACAGGAACCCACACAACACCATCATACAACCCAGCAATCGACACACATATCACACACACAGCACATCAAACCTATCATGCCATGCACAATACATACAGACACAAACAGTCTAAACACGCAAAGCGGCACATCACACGAAGACCGGCACAGCAGTGATGGGCGCAGCAAAACCGTACATGGAAGAAGGCCGTACTGGGACACATCTCATGTTGAACAAGCCCCACAAAAACATGCCGACACAAACAGGCCCCATTCAGATCTCATGGACAAGCAAGAACAACAACAAATGTAATGCACAGTCACTCATATGGGTGAAGTGCAGGGCTACAAAGCATACACTACTCCAAACACCATAGACGACACCAGCCAGCTCTGAGGGACACACACCTAAATAATCACAGACACTCAAAATCAAAGCATACTTGCACAACTCAACACACTCCATGTCTGCAATGACCAAACTTCACAACACACATCACATGTACACAATAGCCACATCAAGGGACAAGGCATACAACATACAGAACCACATTGCACATCACTACAACAAACATATCACTACAAACACAACACAATACCATGACACCATCATTTCAGCTACATACACATATCTATCACACAGTACGCACCTCACCCCTAGGGGACAACAGCACTGCACGCAATCTCACATGAAGCAGCAAGCCGCACACACAACAAAATAATGGCATACAACCAATATCAGCCAGGAACAACTCAAACCTAGGAAAGGAAATGCAGGCCAAAGATGTAACCAAAAAAGCCAACAAATGCTTGGCTATAATATATTGTTTGTTCCAAAATTTATGAAAGTCCAAGGACATTGGCCAGTCCATAAGTCTCACTTTTTGCTCCAGAGTCACACAATAGTGTCCCAACTTGACTACTGACAGCCTTGTAACCTCCACAGGTAGGGGCATCAAGAAGGCAGGCACCTCAGGAAGTATTGGAGGGTGGGGGAGGAGGGCCTTGGGCATGGGAGGGGTAGGTGGACCTCTTCTTGGCGGGGAGGGGCATGGGTGCTGGCAGGGGGAGTAGGGAGGGCCTTGGAAGTGGAAGGGGTGGCCTTGGGAGGGAAACCGATCTTTTGAGGGTGTCACGGGGGAGTGGGGAAAAGGTAAAGGTTAGAAAGGCACACTTTTTTAGACACACAAGGGTGGTCATTAGAAGGGGGTTTGCATGTGGAGGGTAAGGGAGTGGCTGTCTGATGTTTAGGCATGGATGTTGTTGATGTGTGTTTGTGGGAGGTGTGCTTGTGTGTGTCCGTTCGGTGGGTGAGTGAGGGCGTTTCTGTGTCTTAGGCTGAGGGGGGGTGGAGGTGCTGCCGGATGTCGTGGTATCTGTCTGTTGGGGTGGTGACTGCAGGTATGGTGGATGTGCTGTGTGTAGCTGTGTCAGTGGTTGTGGTGTCTGCGGGTGTGGTTACTGGGGAGGATATCTGAGGGTCTCCTCGGGTGCTGTCTGCAGGTAGGATAGATGTGGTGTCTGCAGGTATGTCAGGTGTTGTGTCTGTGATGCTGTGGGTGGTGGGGGAATCAGGGCAAGTTGTGACTGTTGCTGTGTCTGCAGGTGAATGTTGTTTCTGTGCGTGCTGGTTGTGTGACTTGTGATGCTTATGTTTGTCTGCGTTTCCCTTGGATGTTGAGGTGGATGCATGCCTGTCTGCTTGTGTGCTTTGGCTGGTTTGGGGAAGGGCATATTTAGACTGGGAAGAGGAAGGTGGAGGGAGGACGGTATTCAAGGGGTGTCTGGCTGCCATCAGTGTGGAGGCCAGAGCCTGAAATGATCTCTGAAGGCCAGAGATTGCACCGTGAATGCCTTCCAGGAATGCATTGCTCTGTTGGATCGGACTTGTCAGTCCCTGAATGGCATTCACAATGGCTGTCTGACCCACAGAGATAGATCTCAGAAGTCCAATTGCCTCCTCACCGAGGGCAGCAGGCTTAACAGGGGCCGGGGTGGGGTGCCTGCAGCAAAGGAGACGCCTGCCCTCTTGGGTGAGTGGGCACGGGCAACTAGGAGAGGAGCAACAGGGAAGGTGGTAATGAGGTGGGGGTGGTGGATAAAGGTGGTACAGGGGTGGTTCTCGATGGGTCTGCCACCACTAGGGAGTGGCCCCTGGAGACAGAATCTGTGGATGAAGAAGTTGATCTGATCTCTCCCGTTGCATTTTACTCCCCCTCCAGGCCACTGGGTCCCTCGCTGGCAGTGGTCTTGTGACCTGAGGTCACATGGCCAGATGATTCCCCACTTGGCGCGAACCGTCTCCTTCGTCTGCCTGTGCTGATACTGCCAGAAAAAGTGAAAAGTAAGGTAATGACCTCAAGATGAAGGCATAGCAATTACAATTCAGAGAGGAAAAAACAAGCCATCATGTCAACTGACCACCGGCATGAAGTGACAGCAAAGTGCACCATCATTTGCCAATACAAACACATGCAGGCCAACTGGAATTCCCAAAAAACACATTATCAATTTCTGGTGTCACCTATATACACTGGCATGGATGAAGTGTAACTAATACACCAAACACACCACAACTAGGTGACCACTCCACAGCGAACTTGTGCAACATCGAGCACACCACATGGAACCAGTAGCCAAACTAAGGATCACTCTGTAAGGTACCCTAACAATTACACTGACATATGCCTATAAACACACATCTAAAGTGCACTGATATAATTTCTCGTGGACAACTGATGGTGCTAAGGAAAGGCAATCAACAATGCTTAAATCATGCCATGCCTGGATTAGGTGACATGGAAAAATCCATTTCACTAGGGACACAACACAACAACGTGCAGCTGCACATGTCACACCTTACCAAAATAGTCAAGGCTGGTATTTGTAAGGCCCACTCCGATGTGGCACAGATCTGAAGTTTCAACAAACTACATGAAAGGCAGGTTACACATGACTAACAACATACTATGAGGTATGATTGTTTCTGTCTGACAACATACAATAGTGACACAGTCCTGTCTGGGACATCACAGTAAATGGACAACCATTGCAGTAGTATTCAAACTGCAACAGGACCCCATTGGCACGTATGTAAGGGATCTGGGATATCATGCAATCTCAATGGTACCACATGATCACATCTCATACATAGATATGAACTGTCTTGGAAATAGACCAGATGGAGACACATAGGCACAAGACATGTTGGCTACAATGATGACACTTCACCCATGACAATGCACATTCCCAATTTACCAATGGGAGGTCCCTTGCTACAGCTGCCAAGACAGTTGCCATGTAAGTCATGTCATATGTATGATAGACACCCATGCATCACAGACTGCTGTGAGGCACAAGCACACAACATGCAATGGAGAAAACGTTACCCTGGGTTCCAAATGTTCACCTACACATAGCCCCAGACACATGACAGAGGATAGTGGCTCATCTTACTCAAATTTGGACTGTAACATTTGTCTGGAGTGGTTCCTGTGTGCAAAGTAACATCCAGCAGTGTTTTGCAACACTTAACTGGACACCTAACACTGACATGTGTGCTCATTGCTGCTCAATCATATTGAGGTTACACCATAGTATAGCACTAGGTCCCTACTCCTAAAGGATGAGCACACCATTTGGGGACACATGGCCTTTCTTAAACAATTGGATGCCAGAAGATATGTGACACATGCCACATGCCACATTGTCAAGGGAAGCAGTCTGTCCTTCACTCAGTCTCTTGGCAAAGGGGCAAGCATGCCACACATATATGTAGTTACCCCTTGTGGCTGCCGTGCTGCCCCATTCAAGGCTGGGTGGGCCACTGCCAAAATGCAGGTCATTAGGGAAGGTCATTGTCTGACGGGCGGTGTTCCGGGCCCAGTGTCTCAGGTTTTCCCACCTTTTCGGACAGTGGGAGCTCTGCCGGCTGTAGACTCCTAGGGACCGCATCTTCTTGGCGATGGCTCTCCATATCCTCTTCTTCTCGTGGGTATTTTCCGGCATGCAGGCATGAAAACAAGACAAGAAATCATGTCCACAAGTCCATTGACAAAATGGCTGAATCACATACATGCCAGTCTACGAGGCCTAGAACATCCTGTCTAAACCTTCCAGTCCACCTGTGGCACATAGCAATCATTGTACACTGGGACATGACTGCAAACACAGTCACCATTTGGTGCACTAGACACCCCACAGCTCTGGTCCTCCACTGACCAGTTGTCAATACTGAAACTTTTGTGAATCATTACATGATCACCTGACATTGATTAAGTGCAAGATGGAAAACATCCCACAAAGTGGCAAGTGGTAGTTACAATTCACTGCAAGCAATGCACAAAAAGATACACAATCTCCAAAAGTCACATGCTGCTAAAAGTCATTGGATGTAGCAAAAAGCCTACTGGCAGACCCATTGTGCATTGACCACATTGAAGGGAATGACAGGTGGAGCAAACATAGAGGTAATCCTATCCATGTGTGCACATGTCCTAAGACAGATGCAGGTACATGCTACTTCGGGTGGGGGGGTTCAGTGTCACTTCAACCATTAGCTACATATATCCACACATGTGTGGACACAGAAACTGTGACACTGTAGGGAAATACCTGGCCCAGCATTGTACATGTCCAACTTCATACCCATAAAGACAGCGTCCACCATTAGGGCACATTACACAACAGAACACTGTTTGCTGATGTGCAATGTCCAAAGATAGAGGCGCATTTACTGGACACATCACTGCTATAAGGTAGAGACAATAGGTCTGAGTGATCAAGGGAGCTGTAAAGCTACTTAACACACATTGACAAAAATGAAATGAGCAGATTAGGCACATATGATGAGCCTGTACCGAATGCAAATCTCTTGGTGATCAGTGGACATTGGTCTAAGAAGCTGTAGTTGGACAGAGAGGCATGAAATTACACCATCAAATGTTGTCCAATGATTCAGGGAGTGGGCACAGGGTCACATTTGCAGTGCAAAAGGCAACACGATACCAGGACAGATGTCAAGTTATCCAGTGGGCAGACATATACAGGCACTATTCTTGGCAGGCTGAGTAGACAGACCTACACATCATAACATGTCCTTCTAATCACGTGCAACAGAGTTACTTATGTATTCATTGGCCAATTTACGATGCCTGCCTATGTCCAGATCTGTGGGGCATAGTGAGTCAATACCTGGCTTCAGTGCAACTGTCCAACAATGCCAAATGTGGCCCGAGACCTATGTGTAAACACTGTATAAACACAAATGGACTCAACCCACATACATGACATGTCATCAACCCCCCTTGCTGCCATGCAACCACAAGTGACTACACTTCACAGATGTTTCTGGAGTGATTTCAATGGGGATTACTGTCATAGCAACTCATCTAGCCATGTGCATACAACGTAACTTGGCTCAGAGAACATTCAGTTCAATCTTTGCAGACACCAGCTGACTAACTGGCTTTAAACACAGGCAAACGAAAGCTGAGACAGGTAGAGGTGGATGGTAAGTGTGCACATGGTGCACTTACCTGCTCCTCTGGTGCATCACAGAGCTTTCCATACAGGGGTAGGACCTCCTCCACCAGCTTCTTCAGCTCTTCTGGAGCGAGGGCAGGGACCCTATCACCTGTTGGATGCCGGATGATTGCTCCCAGAGGCGGTACACAGCAGCTCAGGTCATGGAGGTCTTGCTGGCAGCAGTGTCAGGAGTCAAGTGAGGGATTCTGCAGAAAATGGCGGTGATGGCTGCCACGTAGATGACCATCATTGCCAGTGGACACTGCCATTGGCCCAAGAGCATCAGAAGCACCAGTGTTATCATATGGCAGTGTCTGCTGCTGTAGTATCTGCCTACCGCCATGACTTCCACTGGCGGTCGCAGACGATTCATAATGTCCAGTGAATCAGGTCAGGCATCTACCATTTTTGAGCCATTTAAAGCAATTACACAAAATCATTTGATGCGTCACCAATAAAAAAAACTGGTTTTCTGGGGGATATTGAGTACTGTCTTAGTCAGGTCATATAAGTCAATTCTATTGCCATCCATATTGTTATTTAGTCACGCTTTTGACCAACATGCTTGTAGGTACAGTCACCACCCTCTCTCATACGTGTGACCTAGGAGGTTGTGCATTCAATCACAGGTAGTCTTCAGGTAGTTATCTGACCATGAGCTTCCTGTCCATAAGGATGACTGCTACATATATGTTAATTATGAGGGAATTAACGTCCAAGGAAGTGCAAGAAGTATCCCTGGTATTTTGACACATAGGGGGGTATTCTAACTTTGGAGGAGTTTTAATCCGTCCCAAAAGTGACGGTAAAGTGACGGATATACCACCAGCCGTATTACGAGTTCCATAGGATATAATGGACTCGTAATACGGCTGGTGGTAAATCCGTCACTTTTCCGTCACTTTTGGGACGGATTAACACCTCCTCCAAAGTTAGAATAACCCCCATAATGTTTACAGTGACACACATAACATGTGATATCATGTATCACACTTGTTACATGTCAAATGTAAGGGACACCTTGAGTAACTGCCTTGTTTGTTTTATGACCCATGTAGTAACCATGGGAGGAGATGGTTCCGACAACCTCCTGGGTACTGTCCACTTTCTGACTTGCATTCAATGGAGGACAGATTAGTGATTCAGATCTACCACCTGGATAGTCAGACAATCATGGATCTATGTTGTCAGCTGGAGCAAGATCTAATTCCAGCCATCCGTCATCCAAATAGCATACCACCCATTGTACAAGTCATGTTACTGTTGCAATTACTGGCCACATGGTTCTTCCAAATTAAAGTCCCAGCCTATGTTCAGTTTGGTCTTGAAGGATGTCCTCTCAAGACTGTTGAAACACCTGGACAGCTACATCCGGTTTCCTCAATTGGAGGATTGGAACACATCCCACATGTTGTTCAAGCCATTGATGGTACCCACACATCCTTGGTTTCGGCGCTTGACACTACAGGTCTATCGGAACAGGAAAAGCTTTCATCTATCAATGTCCAAGTAGTGGGTTCAGCGGACCTCTACATTTCCCAAGTCTGTGCTCGGTACCCGTGTTAAGACCATGATGAAGTCATCATACAAAACAGCGCTATTCCACAGCTGATGACATGACTGTGCCCAGAGAGGGACTTGCTGGTTGGTAAGTCACATATGTCATGTGTGTTTGTATGTATCATGTCTGTTGTTAGTCACACTTTGCCCGGGGATCAAGGTTGCACACATGTTGCCTTGCCTTACAGGTGATTCTGCATACCCAAGTCGTTCCTGGTTGTTGACACCAGTGAGAAACCCAAATACGCCAGGGGAAGTTCGCTTCAAGGAGGTACATGAGAGAAGACACTGCATTGTGGAGTGGGCTTTTGGGCTCCTGAAGACGAGATTCTAGAACATTGACAAAACAGGTTGAGCCCTCCTCTACTCACCCACAAAGGTTTGCAAGAGCATTGTTGCCTGCTGCGTGCTCCACAACCTTGCCCTGAGGAGGAACATCCCATACAGTCTGATGAACTGGAGTTTCCAGAGCTTGACAAGGGACCTGTTTGGCTGGGTATATTTATCCAATGGTCTCATATGTGTGGTCCTGTGCCCTTGTGACACGTCCTTGTGGTCAATCCTTGCATTTTCCCTTCACATTGTGTTGATGTTATTATATCCCTTGTATGTAGCTGTCAATGTGTTTCCTCATTGCAGGACACAGTGGCTGTGCAATTACACTGATATAGGTGTGTGACATGGCAGTGGATGGCAACCATTCAAATGGGATGGGCCTCATACCAAGGACTGTTGTACTGTCCTGTATCGTGAGGTATGTCAAGTTGGAAAGATGTGTTTTTAGTATGGAATAAGTGTCAAGCTCTGGGCAATATCTACCTATCTTTTTTCCTATCCTACGGTACAGGAACTGACATAAACCTTTTTCCTATGGTCAGGCGGACAGCACTTTGGGATATCTATGCAAGTGAATCAATGTTCAGTCATTCTTGGCCATTACAGTCCAGACATATTTGCAGCCAATAGGCTGTACATTCCAAATACATAGTTTTTGGGTGACAGGCCATTTGTGTTTGTAGTGATACTCAGCCTGACCCAGCCTGTGATCTGTCCCTCCTTACATTGACATTCTCACATGTACCTCATTAACATCACATGCTTTTCACATTGTACATCCCAAAACATTCACTATTGGACATAGAGTGCTCACTGTGTTTACTTACAGATGTTCTTGAGTTAAAGGTGCAAAGTAATGAGAAATAACAAACACAAATAGTGAAGGGATCAGTCATGGTGAATGTAGTCATTAGGGTAGCTGACACAACATTTGAAGTCCAAAATCCAGTGTCCTTCTATCCTGTAAAATGGAAAATGTATGTAGAACAGTCAACAGAATGAGTCTGTGGCACACAAAGGAATTCCATCAGAAAGAGGTTACTTCCTGGCAGTGCTTGAGGTCTTGGCATCCGCACCTCCTGAATGTTTAGGTGGATGTCCCCCGGTGTGGTGGGGCTCTTCAGCTACAGAGGCAGGGTTTCTGAGGTGGGTTCTCCCCCTGGCACGGCCTCCCTTCCACTGCCTGCCCCAGATGTTGAGGGGCTGATGTAAAGGGGCCAGTGGAAGGGGTGGGTTGTTGTGCCCTATCCCTGCTCAGGGTGGTGTTGATATTCTTCAGCACCCCTGTTAGGGAGGTCAAGGTGGCATTGTGGGCCTCCCACTGTTTAAGGATTCATGTTGGACAACCCTCTGCAATTGCTTGATCTTCTGAGTTCGGCAAGTATCTGGCCCATCACGCCTTAGGACTGTTGATATGCACCCAAGACTTGGGTGATGGTGTTGTCCCGGCCGGACCCATCCCTAGCAGCCTCATGCTGGTGGGCCACACCATCCCTCTCACGCACCCTACCCCTACGTGCCTGCGTCATTGGCACAGTTTGCTCCCTACCACTAGGTCCAGGTCATCATTGCCCGAGGTGCCCAAATGAAACACAGGTACCTGGACTGGGGGGCACACAATGGTGGACTCGGGACACAGGCTTAGCAGTAAATGGTTGCATGAGATGTTGATGCAACAGGGCTGGGAGGAGTCACTGTGGTCAGGGTGAAGCTGACCGGTGTCATCTGACCAGGTTTCCCAGATGTTCCAGCACGGAAGACGCGTTCGTCAATAGACGCGCCGAAGCGTTTACTTCATTTTTGAGAAGCGCTGCAGTTGAGAGCCGAGAATAACAACGCTGTTGTGACTTCGGATGGACGCTCGTAAACAGCTGGGCCCATCGCTTAAAGCTAACAGAAGATATATAAGATCTCTGTGCCGCGGTGTTTTGCTTTTGGTTTTTTGCCTATGCCTAAGAACTACCATTGCCCTTCTTCAGTCCTGATGAGGCCTTAAATCAGTAGGCCGAAACGCGTTGACCTCCTTGTATTGCAAGTGTATTGGGCTTGACAAATAATGGACTATTTTGTAAAGACTTGAATTGCATATTTATCACGCTTGTGTGAAAGGAATGCACAACACGTTGATAAGTGATTGCACGTAAAAGCCCAGTCCTTAGCATATAAAGGTGGATCACATGTGAAGTGACAACAGTGACCACCACTTAAGTATAGAGGGCATCACCGTAGGGTGGTTTTTATTGTTAAATCTGAGATGTGGTCTATTTTTATTGTTAAATCTGAGATGTAGTCTATTGTGGGTGTTTTGTGAAATAATTTTTTGTGAATATTTAGGTAATAGTTGTTAATGTAATGTACATTTGTTTGATACCACCATAGATCCTTTTGGCTATTCGAAAACACGTTTGAAATACATTTGAGAAAGAAATAAACTCAATAGCAACAGAATGTAGGTCTGTTCCTATAACTTAAGATTTAATTTATCTCTACCTGCCATTCTTTTTCTTTATTGATGTTATATTTACCCTGGGTAAGGTAGAGTTATAGGGTTCCCCTTGCTTTGTACAGGTTTCCCAGATGGGCCAGCGCTGTCCTCAACGTCCACACGTCCAAGAGTTGTATCCTCACTGAGGCCTTCATCCAGGGGGGAGAGGCAGTATTTGGAGCGATCTCATGTTCCCAATCACAGATAGACCTGTTGAAGTGATGGACAATATGTTACAGGTTGTATTGTGACATGTACCTTTAACAGTTTACAGTGGCATTTGGTTCATGGCAAATACTGATTGGCTTTGCATTTCTCATTTATATGAGAGGCACACCTACTATCAACAGTATGGACCTGACATTTGAGGTGATGATGCATTCTATTTCAAGTCACCTTGCTACAGGTTGTGTACATATCTTGGTACTTGGATAACTGTCCATGGACTCCTATTATTCCAACAGTGCAGTGAAATTAGTGGATGAGTACGATGTGGCTTAGCTCATCTTGGGACCTAGTAGACTGTCATGCTTGCAGTACAGGACCATGTAGTTGAACATGTTACTTGTCAACAAGTGGTCAGTACATTGTATATTTGTATACTGCCACATGCTTTTCTATGAGGCATCTTGGTACCTTTGTTTGCCTGTCAGTGATTTTGCATGTAGGTTGGGCTGTCCTGGTTGTCCACACTATTTTTATCTTGGCTTAGCTATTCAAGATGGATCTACTTGATTTGCCACGTCACAGAGTGTACCATGATCTGTAAGTTGGTCCCTTCCAGGTAGGTAAACTTCATTAGTAAATTAACAGACAGCAGCACAATGTCATTGTGGACACTGGCCTGGTGTATGGAATTTCTGCAAATGGCACTCCTGGGTTTTCAAGTTATGTTACACCAACTACTACAAACAGCATACATATGTCATCCTCTCGGGTGCTTTAATTTTCATTGTGTGTCAATGTAGGAGGATGTTCATGGGGTAGGTATTTTATTTTGGGTAGACAGTGCCTTCTGGCTCAACATTGCTGTCCTTACCTGTTCTCCCCACTCAGTTTATAGATGGGATCCCTCAGGTGAGTCCAGTCCAGTAGCTGAGTAGAGGGAGAAGGGTCATAGTAGGTGAATACACAGTTGTGGCTGAGTGGAGTGACAGTCCCAGTGCCTTCTGGCCTTAGCATTGTTGTCATGACCTGTCCTACCCACTCAGTATTCATTTAAATGCCCCTCAGTTGTTAAATGTGGGAATTATTTCAAAGGGTACTGTGTTCTGGTATTGGTGACAGTAGCATGGTGCCTGCTGGGAGTTGTGGTGTTTTCAATCAGTGAGGTATATCCAGTTTACTGGCATGTTATCCTTCTAGGTGGGTCTCATTAAAATGTTGGAGGCCAGACAGGGGTCCATGGACAGGTGGACACTGGGCTTTTAAATGGGGTGACATTGTAGATGGGTAAAGGTGAGCAGTGGGCATGCATGACAATACATTTGGGGGACACATTTTGTAGTTGTGACTTACCTGACTCGACTCTCCCAGGTATTCTTGTGAAGCCCTCAGGATGCAGAATGGCTAAGTCCTTCTCCTCCCGTGATGTGAACTGTGGAAGATGAGCTGGTGCCTGGATGCCATGGAATGGACCTTGCCCCTGAGGTCGTTTCACCTCTTCCTGATGTCATCCCTTGTGCACAGGGAGCTGCCGACAGAATTCACTCAGTCGACTATTCTTTGCCACATTTCCATTTTCCAGGCGATAGGGATCTGCTGGACTTGGGCTCCAAATATATGTGGCTATTCTCTAGTGATTTCATAAACCATGACCCTTAACTCCTCTTCGGTGAATCGTGGGTGTTTTTGTGGTGACATGGTGGTTTATATAAAGTGAGGGAATGGCTAGAAATACATTTGTAGGTGCTCTGTGATAAGTGGGTGGTGTGCAGTGAATATGTGTTTGGGGGTGCCGTGCGGATGTAGGATGTGTGGCTTATGTGACGTGGAGTGGTGCATATCCTATTGCTTACACTACAGTTGTGTTCTGTGTTGTGGAGGCACAGGATTGTGGTATGTAATGGGGTGTGTTTGGTGATGTGGTTGGTGGGAGTGTTGTGTATGTGTTTGTGTGTCAGCTGTGTTGTTTTCAAATCTATCCAATGTGGTGTTTTGTTTTATTGTGGGGACCGCTGAGCACCGTGGTTTTCACGGCCATTGGAAGACCGCAATGGCAAGACCACCATGGCGATTTTTGAGCTGTAATTGGTGTAAAAAAGGTTTAAAAATATACCTAGCTTAAAGCTATGTAAAAAAAACTACAATACATGTGATACTATGCCAAAAGAGTGTAGAAAAATATTGTACTGTGGCATGAAAACAATTGGCCTCATAACGAATTTGGTGGTCGGGCGAGCCGACCACCAAATTCGTCGGGACGAGACTGCTGTAAACCTGGCAGCCTCACCTCCAGTTATATTACAATGTTCCCACTGGGCTGACTGTTGTGAACATCGTATTATGACATTCCTGCCAGTCAATCTAGTGGGAACAGTGCTACGGTAATGGCCTTAGCTCCCAAGGGAACCAAGGCCAATACCGTAGTACAACAACACCCTCAGAATGCGCACTGTCTGCAAAGCAAGCAGTGCATAGTCCGAGGGTGCTAGGCAAGGGGTCCCATGCTCTGCCCACAACAGGGGCCCCTGTGGCTCCCAGCACTTCCTTTCCGCCAGTCTTTTCATGGCAGTTAAACCACCATGAAAAGGCTGGCAGAAAGGGGCTTGTGATCAGCATGGCGGTGCTGAACTTAGCGCCGCCATAGCTGAGCACAACTCTGAGCACCGTCAGCCCCTTGGGATCCATGTTCCTGGTGGGGACGGCTCTCCCCTGGCGGTCTGGCTGCCAGGGTCGTAATTTGGCAGTCGGACCACCTGGAGTGCGGTGGTCTGACGTTCACCACGAGGCTGGAGGTCTCAAGACTGCCAGCCTCATAATGAAGCCCTGTCTTTTTGTCTTTCAACAAAAGACATTCATATATCAAACATAAAAATAAAAATTGTACATTAAAAACATTGAAGTGTATTTTTTATTATTTAAATAAAAACACCATACACAAACTGCAAACCATTTTATGGGAAGTGTTAGACCCTAAAAGGGTAAGATGTTTTATTCCCACTGAAATCTTAACCATTTTGGGAAGGCATTGGACATTGAATGGATCGGATTTATTATTCCCACTCCAATAAACCATGTGTAGGAAGGTGTTGGGTCATATTTCCTATCCCCACTCCAATCACCGGGCTCCTGCAAGCTCTCTCAGCCATTCAACTCACCCAAATGGTATCAATCAATCATAATACTTGTAAAGCGCGACTAGTCACCCGCTAGGGTCTCAAGCCTAGGGTATCAGGCCCCTTCCATGAAAAAGGCCATCTGCATGACCCCATATTCTCTAATCACCTCTGCTAAAAGTACTGGACCCATTCCCCATAATCTTGTTGGATCATTTCATGATCTCTCTGGTCCTCAACTCACTATACCCACTCCCACCTCCAAGATGAACTACTTGGAAATCAAAGTACAGAGTTTCTCTTAGAACATATCACTTCAAAATTAAAAAAGTCCAAGCTACAAATTATGACAAAAAAAATCAATTGTGCCTCTGGCGCTCCACAGGAAATGCTCTGAATAGTTAAAACCTCACCGGAGCCTTCCCTCAACAGCTCTACCCTCACACCCTCGATATCCTGGTGCAATGACCTTGCAAGATTCTTTAAAAAGAATATGATATTTACCTATCCTTCCGCAAGCCAGATATGCACATAAATCTCATGTTCAACAGGATAATCAGGAAAATAGAAATTGTGCTCTCACAGAATTTCTCAAAATTACTCCAGATAGGCTCTCTGCTAACCTTGGCAAAGTGAAGGTGGGATCATCTTTGATCCTGCCCCGCCATCTGTTTTTGCCAAAGTAGCAGAACTCATACTTCCGATTCTTTTGAAAATGTTAAATCTCCCCTTAGCAGAAGGAACGGTACATGTGACATTGAAACATGCCATGGTAAAAGCACTACTAAAGAATTTGGTTATCATTTTAAATGTAATTGTTAATAGTAATTTATAGTGCTGTAGTAGGTTGTGAGGGGTGTAGGGGTACAGAGGGGGAAGTTAACTATAATTAATTAATAATTAAATGTTAATTATTATTAATTATTTAAGAGATATGTAAATTCTGTAATGATATGTTTTATGTATATATTATTTGTGGGTTGTTGAGTTTGTAGGGGTATAGGTTGGGAAGTTAACTAAGTAACAATATTTATTATTAACTAATTAAATAATTAATATTTATTTAACTGACCATTAAATACGTACATTGTGTAATTATTATATTTTTGAATTTATATTTTAGGTGCGCGTTGAATTTGTAGGGGTATAGGGTGGAAAGTTCACTAAGTAATAATTGGTTACTAATTGATACATATGTAAATTGTGTAGTTATTTTATTTTGTAAGTTAGATTTTAGATGCTGATTGTTCAGTTTCCTGGAGTATAGGGTGGGAAGTTAGTTATGTAATAATTACCTATTAATTAATTATTTATTACCTATTCAATTGATAACTACATATATAAATTGTATACTTATTATATTTTATTATATGTTTTAATTTATATTTTAGATGCTGATTTTTGTGGTTGTCGGGGTATAGGATAGGAAGTTAAGTAATAATTATTAATTAATTATTATTATTAACACATTTAATTTAATTACAATTATGTTAACTGTTTAGACGTTATAACCCTCATTATGACACCGGCGGTTTCATCAGCAAACCTCCGATGCCAAGGGTGACAGAAGACCGCCAGTGCTGGAGGTCTTCAGCCCACCAAAATGTGGCTACTGCAGGATTTCCACCACAAAAAGGGCAGAAATCCGGCAGTAGCCATGCTAGTGGTCGAGGCGCCTGGGCGGCGCTACTACCTGCACCGCCCCACCAGTAGGACACCACCAGCAGTATTTTGATCAAAAAGGTGGCCTGGCGGTGTCCTGCTGGCGGGGCACTGCTGGCGGTAACAGCATCTCTTCCCCATTCCTTGCCGGATGACCTTCTTGCCAGACTAGGTAAGACGGGCATCCGTCAGGGGAGGGGGGTTGTGGGTGGTAGGTGTTGTGTATCAGTGTGTGGTGTCTGCATGAGTGTATGAATGTGTGTGTGTGCGTGTGTGTATGCGTCTGTGAGTGTTGTGGTGTATGCATGTTTGTATGCATGTGAGTGATTGCGTTGCCCCGTCCAGAACCAGTGGGAAAAACACCCACTCCAGAGACTGTGGCCTTGCACTCCCCAGGACAAAGCACAGGGCATCTTGCCACCTCCAGAACCAGTGGGAAAGACACCCACTCCAGGGACTGTGGCCTTGCACTCCCCAGGACAAAGCAATGGGCATGTTGCCCCCTCCAGTACCAGTGGGCTTGTTTCCGCATTCAGCTGAAGTGCCCCCTCCTACCCCTGAGGTGCCTGCCTATTTGACAACTGATGCCCCTGCAGTGTTCTATCCGGATTGGTGCAGGATTCGAGTGGGGCCTTGGAATGTGCCCTGTGGCCATGTGGGCCCTTTAAACTATGAACTGGGCAGTGTCCCTTTTTTATACGTGTACATATCTGTTTCATGGCCAAATCGGATTGATGATTTTATTGTTGGGCTGATTACAATCACTTTCGTCAATTCCTGTTGCATTATTCTGCAGATTTTCATGGTCAAATTGTTTTTGTAATGCATGTGGTTGTGTGTATGGCGTGTGTATGTCGGGTGTGTGTGGTGCGTGTTTGTGTGTCACTCTTGTTTTCCTCCCACCCTCCCCTGTGTGCTAGGCAGCTGTACTCACCGTCGTCTCTTAGCCGGCGTTGGTGTTCCAGGTGGAGCATAACGTAGAAGATCATCAGAAAGGCTTGCAGTTCAGGTTCCATGGAGGCTTGGTTCTTCCCTGTGTCCCCAATGGTGAGTCCTTTCTCTTATGGTGGGCGGTACTTTGTCTTCCGCCTGGCTGTAAGCGGCTACCACGTGGTGACTGTTGTTAGCGCCCTGGCGGTTGGTGTGGTACATTGGCTGTCTATCGGAGATATCACTGCCAATGTCATAATTTGGCAGTAATTACCACCAGCCTGTTGGCAGTATTACCGCCACTTTATCACCCACCGCCAGGGTCGTAATGAGGGCCAGTGTCTTCCTATCTCCTAGTTTGAGGGAATCATTCTCACAGTTGAGCAGATATGGTATGCATTTGTTTATATATAAAAGAAAAAGAGTGGGGACCAATCTACACCCCTAGTGAACCCCTTTTTGAATCAGTATTTCCTCAGAGAGTTTGCAACCTGTGCCCCATCTGACTCTTGCAAAATATATGGAGTACAATTTCTGTATTAGGGACAACAAGCCTCTTGGTACTCCTATCCTTGCTAGGATCTCCCACAGTTTGAATCTGGGAACAAGATCAAACCCAGAGCGTAGATGCACAAAAGTCTCCCTGCCTCAAGATCAACGTTCCTTCACTTCCTTGCTAGGAAATGTGAGATTTGGTCCACTGTACTTATTCCCACTCCGATCAAAAACATTTAGGGGAAATGTCAGACATGAAAGGGGTTAGACTCACTATTCCCACAACACTACACATCATATTACAAAATCATTAAAAAAAAAAAAAAAGCAATACATTTTATTTACTATAATTACTTCCAATTTAGATAAATACTGTAAAAAGAGATAGCAAAAATACAATAAATAAACACAATATTAATATGGGTCAAATAATTCTAAACTACAATATTTTTATATTTCAGAAAATACTTTACAAATAATATAAATATTTAAAAAATAAAAAACGAATAGCTTAATGCTAGATGTGTTTATAGAATATAATAATATACATCATTTATAAAACTACATAACCATATTTATAAAATAACAAAATCTAATTAAAAATGTAACACAATATAGAGATATAATAACCACACGACATTTAAATAAATGTAAAGCAAATGAAAGATTTCAAATTATGTAAAAATGTTTATTTTATTGAATAAACAATTTTGACACACAAAAATAACCATTTCAATATTAAGGGCCTTATTATAAGCTTGGCGGTCCCACCGCGGGACCACCAAACTCATGGGGGGGGGAGTCCCACCCGAGCCTATTAAAATGTCCCCGGGAAGATTGTGGTATGTGGCTCCCACTGGGTTGCCCAGCGGGAACAGCACTGTGATATTGGTCGCTGCTCCTTTTTGGGACCTGAGATCAATACCGCAGCATATAGCACCCTCACAAAGCACACTGTCTGGAAAGTAGACATTGCGCATTCTGAAGTTGCTTCTTTCAGGGGGGTCCCATGAGACCCCTCCATGAGAAGGCTGGCAGAAAGCGGAGTTGTACTCTGACCGGTGGTGATGAACTCAGCGCCGCCCTGGCTGAATACAACTCCGGCTGCTGTCGGGAAACACGTTCTCTGCGGAGATGGCAGTACCCTGGCGTTTCTGCCTGCCACAGTTGTAATGTTGTGGTCAGACCGTCACAGCTGCAGTGGTCCTTGGAAATTTTGAAAACAAAAACTACAAATACAGTGCTCACAATTACAATCTAATATATTAAATAAAATATACATATAAAAATAAATACTTCAAAAATAAACCCAATGTCCTGCTAAAAAAAATTCTTAATAATCTGTTTTTGTTTGATTTGAAAACAATCTAAAAATAAAGGCACAAACTTAAACACAATAAAAAAGTACCTAAATATTTAATAAATATACATTTATATTTAACACAATAAATAATATTAAAATGGATAGAAAGATCAAAGTAAAAGCAAAACATTTCAAAATGTATTTTTTTTAAACTAAGCATAAGCCTAAATAAATGTAAAATATCTAAAAACATTTATAAGATATTTGAATGACATTAATCATTAGGCAAATATGCACAAAATAACTTATCATGAACATAGAATAACTATAATTAGAAATACATTTAAAAACTTAAACAAAAAATTAAACAAGATTGTTTAAGTAAATAAAAACAATGTTAAACTTTTCACAAACATTTTAAAATTTAAATGTATAAAATTACTAAAACATAAAACGTAATGAAACAAACACAAAACATATTTATTTGAAAAACATCCTTCAATAATCGTCCCACCCTTTTACCTTATAAGCCTAACATCATACTACTAAAAATGTATTAAACATATATTTTTATTTTGAAAATGTTCAAAAAGTACAGTTTGAAATTAAATACAGTACACTTGATCATTACATCTTAAAATAAATATACATAACATCAAACTAGTTTTGAATTAACTACATGAGATAAATGTAAAAACCAACAGCAATTTAACAAAAACATCGTACAAAAGCATTATATACAACAATATTTTAGTAAACAATATATTTTACAACAATATTAAAAACAAGATTAAAACAATATGTGTACCTTCGGTATTTATGTCCACAATATTTTTGACATTACAATACAATATCCTGTAACAACATTTTTCTATCACAATATAATTGTTTGTCATATTCTGTCCAAACCCTGTGTAATGGAAGTCATGTAAGCAATGTTTTTTATGTTAAGATGAAGCCCTTTTTTGTTTTATCCAACTGTAAAGAGGGAGAGGTTCAGCACTTCAATGACAGCAATTAGATTTTTACCAAATAAAGATGACTTTAACTTTCTTCAGGTCTTTAGTAAGACAAGTGGGACTTTCAGCTGAGCTGCAAGCACACACAGCAAAAATACTTTATTTTGATATTTTTGCATTCCAGCTATCATGCGTCCATTTTCTTTTTTTTCTTTTAAAACTGCAATAGGGAGGGAAAATATACAGTGCCTGAACCAAGCCAGTCATTCAAGCACAGCCAAGTTTGATCTTGGATGGCTTGTCCAGCTGAAGAATATCTGGGAGAGGGGGTCTGTGCAACAGCATGAGGATCGCATGTGGACTGGAAGGCATGAGCAGCCTGTGTGGGAGACCTAGCAGGGGCTTGAAACCAAGAGACAATGAGGGAAGTTTTGTCTGTCAAAGAGGTTTTCAAGGACTATTGTACTGTACTGTAGCTGCCTGTAGTGCTTTTCTGCTTCTTGCTGAGGCTCCAAAGCCCTTTTCAGTTGGTTAAATAAGTAATTCCTTCATTCGCTATGCATAAATGAGAGAGGAGATGTTGGTTGCTGTGTCATCTCTGAGGGCCTCATTACCATTTTGGTATTCTGACGGTAATGCTGTCACTATGGCGGCTGCCAAAGACCACCATGTTGGGGGTCATACAGACCATCATATTACGATGTACACAGGTAGGACCTCTGAAACCCTTCCAAAATACTGACACCACCAGGATTTTGGAGGGCGGGAAAGAGGCGGTTCCACCACAAGCCTGTCAAAAATTCTCTGAGCCAGTTGTGACCCACAAATCATAATAGCGGTACCCCATGGCGGAAACCAATGGCGGTGCGAACCGGGGCGGTCTACAAAGTAATATACTACACAACATTTGATAGTATGAATTCCACAGACCTGAGACACATCCACACACCCAACACACCTACAAACTGCACTATAAAACACACCCCTTCACAACACTCAATCCTCTGCTTCAAAAACGACATACACAGCTAGACAAAGGCCACATACCGAATTTACAAGCCATAGAATATGCACTCCTCACCACTCCAAATCCGTCCCATCCCACACCTGCACATCATACATATCACACTAATCTTCGCCACACATCACACACCACCCGTTACCCACTCACAACACAGCACCCACAGCTCATCACCTGTTTATTTACCTTTTTGTGTCGTCCACCACTACCATGTCCCCACAAAAACATCCCTGCTTCACAGACGATGAGTTGAGGGTCATGGTGGACGAAATCATCAGAGTAGAACCACATCTATTTGGAGACCAAGTCCAACAAACCTCAATTGCCAGGAAAATGGAGATGTGGCAAAATATAGTAGACAGGGTGAATTCTGTATGCAGCTATCCACGCATAAGGGAGGACATCAGGGAGAGGTGGAATGACCTCAGGGGGAAGGTACGTTTCATGGCCGCCAGGCACCAGCTGGTTGTCCACAAGACTGGTGGTGGAGGCCCACCTACACCCCCAAAGTTCACATCATGGGAGGAGAAAGTCTTGGACATTCTGCATCCTGAGGGCTTGACAGGAATACCTGGTGGAGGGGAGTCGGGTAAGTCACAACTCTGGAAATGTCACTCTAAAGTTCTGTCTTGCATGCTCACTGGTCTCATTTTGGCATCTTAACAGCCAACAAACTCACCACCCCTGTGTCCAACTGTCCAAATACCTCCCATGCCATATCACATGTCAATTAAACTCACCTGGGGGTACAGCGCCTATGTGTGGTGTGGGTTGTACAGGGACTGACAGCACTACAACTCCCAGCAAGCACTGGTCTACCAAAACCAAAAAAACACCAAAACAGTGTCCCATAATGAAACTAGCCTTGCATGTCAACTACACAATTGATTCAACCCACCTGAACGATCCACATTTTCACAGTCTAGGGCAATGATAACAATGCTATGGGCATTTGCCAGTACAATACCACCAACACACAGGTACTGCTGTGACCTCTGCTAAAATGGCCCTTTTATCTCCAATCACCCATTGACAGATACTCACCTGGGCGGGAATGCACACATTTGAAGGCTTCTGTACTAGGTGTAGCCTGATATATATGGGCAGGTAGAATGGTCACTCCTCCTAAGCTGATGGACAGGTCATTGTACAGTTACATTCTGCAGCTGTCTGGTGACTCAATGCTTAACTACTGCTAACTGGGAGGTAACATGAGCAATATCAAGCTACACAGCAGACAAGATATGAGTCCATCAACAGACCTCCGACTCCCGAGCTAAACTGATATCCTGTAGTAAGGTGTATGACATAGAAATAGCAGTATCCCAAATAGGTGCACCCCAGATTTGAAAGCAGGTGTCACTGTCATAACAGGGAATCAAGTAAAGCCTGTCTATACATGGCTCAAAGCATATGTACCTGTCAAGGTTTGATAACACACGTTGGATTACAATCTGTAAAAGTCTGTTCCACTTCTTCCACAGGTCACCTACCCATTGTGACCATGGCGAGGGTACCTGAGAAAGCCACCTCCCCCTGGATGAAGCCTTCAGTGAGGACCACACCCCTAGATGTGAGGACATTGAGGACAACTCTGGCCCATCTGGAATACCCGGTCAGTCTACACCTGTCAGTTTCAGCCTGCCCACAACTACTCCTCCCATCCCTGTCGCTACGATATCCCTGGTAACTGTTCGCCCTCAAACCAGTATCCCAGGGACAGTTAACACCATCATGTGCCCCCCAGTACAGGTACCGGAGTCACCACTAGAGAACCCAGACAATGAAGGACCTGGCAGTAGAGTGCGTGGGAGGGATGGTGTGGGCCAGCGGACTGAGGCTGCTAGGGATACAACTGGCGAGGACACCATCTCCCAAGTCTTGGGAGCCTACCAACAGACCCCAGGTGTGATGAGCCAGGTACTTGCCATGATGGGGCGATGAAGCAGCTGCAGAGGGGCAACCATCAGGAAGTCATGCAAAAGTGGGAGGCCCACAATGCCAACATGGCCTCCTTAACACGGGTGATGACAGACATTAATAGCACCCTGAGTAGGTTATGTAGGTTATGTCCTCTACAACAGACCCCTTCCATTGGCCATGTTACATCAGGCCCCTTTACATCTGTGGCAGCCAGTGGAATGGAGGTTCTACAAGGGAAAGGACATGCCTCAGACACCCCTGCCTCTGTAGCTGAAGAATCACCCACCTCCTGCAAACATGGATGTCCACCTAAACATCCAGGAGGAGAAGATGCCAAGACCTTAACCACTGCCAGGAAGTGATCCTCTACTCATTGGTTCCCCTTGCATGTGACAGATACATCCTGATGACTGTTTTTCTACCACTCTCCATTTTCCAAAGGCACAAGGACACTGGACTTGAGACGCCAAATGTTGTTGCAGCTACTCTCATGATCACATCCACAATGACTGAACCCTTAATTGTTTGCACTATATGATTTGATACTATTCCTTAACCTTACCTGTGCACTTGTAAATTAACACAACTAAACCACATGGTATGCTTGAAAGCTATTTCTTAGCTATATTGAACAGTTAACTGTGAAAAGTGTTGCATACACATGATATTCACATATGTTCTAAATCTGTTAAATCCCATCTGACATGTACTGTTGAATCTGGGTCTGATATATGTACAAATGGACATACGGACAAACTCCTTTTCCCATTTAGTACACTTTCCAGCACATAGGTTGACAACGTGCCATATTTCACACAGTGCTGAATAGCTTCACAATGTAATGTTTCAGCATAGGTGAAAACAACAAGCACCCCACATACTACTGAAGTTATGTATGTGTTTGCCTACCCAAATGGGCAAACCGATTGATTCAATGTTTCATCAGCCAAAGCCATACCTGTACCATACCTCCCAAATGACCATATCCCATATTACTGACAGAGGTCAGAACTACTGTCCCCAGTAACGGAGCCTTCCACTTACCATGGTCAGGTATCTGTGGGCATGCTACTCACCTATGTCAGTCTTGACACACATGCACAATGGCCTGCAATGAGGAAACACACTGACAGCTACATACAAGTTAAATGGTATCATTATCAAACCAATGAGAAGGTTGAGGTGATGGAGTACACAGGATGACATGTGTCAGGGACACAAGCCCACGCATATGACATCATTGGACCCAGACAACATGGCACATAGGTCTATTTTGTGGAACAGTACACTACCATCCCATTGTCCTGAGCATGGAACTCAGACACCACCAAAATGATGCCATAAAGTACCTGGATCTGTCCATGTTCACTTATCATGTTAGACCTGCAAATCCGACCTACCTGTGACACAACTCAGAAATGACCACATGGGGATGAACTTGTGAAAAAATATGCAAACTAAAAATGTAATACAAAAGGTATAGGCAGGTAATGGTAATGAAGACCCATAAAGACATGCTCTAAATACAATAGTTACACTGAGTGTGCTGTGTGACAAACATTAACAAATGAGATAATCACGAAAGTCACAACTCCATGTCCAATTGTGCATGCACACCTGAGCTATGGACTGCTAAGCAACTAATGAGCTGTCTGATGGTCATACAAAGACCCTTCACAAACATCTCTAAGCCCCCCAAATTCCCACTGAGTTAAGTAATTTACTGAACAACACATACCTACAATCAGTTGAAGTAGTGATGTATAAGATCTGCATGGCTGTCTCCACCTTCATCCTCATCACTGTCATCCTCGCAAGGTTGTGGAGCATGCAGCAGGCAACAATCATTTGACAAACTTTGGCGGGTGCATAGAGGAGGGCTCCACCTGACTTATCAATGGAACAAAATCTAGCCTTTAGGAGCCCGAAGGTCTGCTCCACCACATGCCTTGTCCTTCCGTGGGCCTCACTGAAGCGAACTTCCCCTGGTGTGGTTGGGAACCTCACTGGTGTCAACAACCAGGGATGGTTTAGGTAGCCAGAATCTCCTATAAGGAACCGTTAGATGTGTGCAAACATAAATATTCATCATCCTTACATTTGGCAGCAGACATTAGATACTGACATTTATCCCTATATGACTTACCAAACAGCCAGGGTCCCTCTGTGTACAGTTGTGTCATCATCTGTGGGATATTGCTATTTCTCATGATGAAGGCATCATGAACTAAACCCGGGTACTTTGCACATACTTGGGAAATGTAGATGTCTGCAAAACAGACTACTCTGCCATTTATAGAGTGGACGTGCTTCCTTTTCTGATACACCTGTTCATTTCCACTTGGGGGAACCAAGGCTACATGGGTACCATCAATGGCCCCCACCACATGTGGGATGTGTGCCAAAGCATAAAAATCTGCCTTCACATGTGCCAAATTCTCACACTGTGGAAATCGGATGTAGCTGTCCAGGTGTTTTAACGGGGCTGAGGGACATCCTTCAAGACCAAACTAAACATAGGCTGTGACTTCCCTGCAGTTAGGGCCGTGGTATTTTGAAAGGAGCCTGTGACAAGTAAGTGCAGCACTGGCATGACTTGTACAATGGGTGTAATGCTATTGTGATGACGAATGGCAGGCATCAGATCTGGCGCCAACTGACATCAGAGATCCATGATTATCTGCTTGCCCAGGCAGTAGATCTGGGTGGCATGTCAATCCTCCATGGTCTGCAGATCTGCTAGTGAACGGCACACTGGAGATAGTCTGACCATTTTCATTAAAGGGTAACTATATGAAAGGGAATAAGAAGGTATGTCTATCAGTCATTGTGTCCATTGTAAATGTGAAAATACATATGTCACACATGATGCTTGGATATGCCATATGAAATAGTGAAAACGTGGTACACAGGTCATACCTAGGGAATTAATGGCTTATTGCTTCAGTGTCATTCATGTCCTCAATTGTGACTTTGAAATGGATACGCATGTCAATGAAAGTCACAGTGATAATGACATTCATACCATGTTTCACATATTATAGACATAAATACCATCTAACCAGTTGCCATGAGGGTTCAGACTATTGCCACTAGTGAGACATTACTCACATTCAATGAATATCACAACATGTATTTAAATCGGATTACAGCAACATGGTTACTCATAGCCAGCACTGAAAACTATGGCGCAGATATTTTCAGACCCGTGGCACATATTAATTTTAATTTTTCCGACCATCTACAATCCTTAAAATCGCAGCTGCCTGAGCTACTGTACTGGACATCAGGAAATGACCTAGGTCCGCATGCGGAAGTCGTCAAGGTGGTAGGCGGATACTACTGCAGTGGATATTTCCACTGGAACACATAGCTGCCTTTGGCTGTTTTGGGCCAATGACGATCACTGCCAGGGGTGACAATCTCTTACATGGTGGACGTGACTGCAATTTCATACTTCATCTCTCACTTGACTCCTGATACTGCTGCCAGCAAGACCTCCATGACTTGAGCTGCTGCGTACTGCCTTTGGGAGCAATCATGCCACGTCCTACAGGTGATAGGGCCCCTGCCTTCCCACCGAGGAACTGGAGAAGCTGGTGGAGGAGGTGCTACCCCTGTATGGCCAGCTCTATGGTGCACCAGAGGAGCAGGCAAGTGGACCATGTGCACAAATCTTTCATTAGCTCAACTATACCTTGTTTTACTAAACAAAGGCTGATGGGTAATATTTTAGATTGTGTCCTCAAAGGCGTAGGGTCCTAAACTTGTGATAGAATGGGATGAGTTCCTGGTCATGTACTTATGTGTGGTGACAGATTTTGAGTCCTGAGACATTGTCTGAGAGTGTTTGATGTACGTTCCCCGACCCACCTTGTGACTGTTGCACAAGGTTAGTGGTGTTGGTATACCAGACTCCTCCTGAAATACCATGTTTGCATATGTGTTTGCTGTCTGGTCATATGTGATGAAATGTAAGCTGGCGCTGGAGATGCATGTTGTCTGCCTGTGTCCACCTCACATTTGGCCTGACTCCATATGCTCATCTATCAGTGGAGGGAATGTTCAAGACAGTCAGTGTTTGGCTTGTCGTAGTTTGACTCTTGCTCTAGGCAAGAATGCTGGTTTAAGGATGACAGTACTCATGTTTGTAGGAGACTATGCCAGTCCTACAACAAGTCACAACTGTCGCCCGACCATTCCAGCTCACAAGCAGTACCTCAACAAAAACCCAAAGAGTAAAAAGTGATTTGTGGCAGCCTTTACGCATGGACTCAAGAGTGTGACATCTCATGGAGTGTCATGGTTAAACAGAGATTACCCCTTTCTCACATAAACTCAATGTCTCAATCAAACACAGGCAGTGAAGAAGATGCAGTAAAGTTTCAATAGTTTTTTTTTACCAAAACTGCAATTTGTGATGAGTTGCAAGGGCTGCATTGATTAGGATAAAGAACAGTGCAAGAAACAGAATGGTAAAGACAAGAGTCATTAATACAAAGACCCCCACAGTCTTGCAATAACATGTATTGACATGAGATGTGAAATATATCCTAATACCCTAGCATAATGAGCCTAACCTCTAGCCTAAAAGAAAGCTAGGTATGTTACATCTAATCTGCCAATGCCATGTCCATGAGAAGAGCCCCCCAACCCTTGTTACCTTGGAATGAGGTCTCTAGCTCAGACTCCGTAGGGACACGAAGACTGAGTCAGCTTCAAGGTGACGTGCAGCATCGATAGCAGCGATGGCATCTGGTCGGAATCCCTCTGACTATTTGTTTAAGTGACGAATATTTATACAGATCTGCTTAACAGGGCCATACCTCTACTCCATCCAATAAGCAATATCCCAGGGAAGCACAGCAACATACAACCAATACGCACAACAGGTGCTCGCAACAACAAACTCCTCGCACACACATCTCCACCTAGGTGAAGTCTCAACAGGGCTGTAGAACCTCTCAAGTTCGTCAGGCCAGGTCCAACGACCCCGCCACCCGGGCCCCTCCTGAACAGCCACAAAGGCCTGAAGCGAAGCGACCCACAGCAGAGCAGCTCTCCTCAGCCACTGCTCCCTCAAGCATTTGTCCCAGCGGCCACGCTGCTCAATACGACTCTAGTTCCGACATTTGCTCCAAAGCCATAGGGCGCTGCTGCTACCGTCTTCTCTCCTTCCGTCGCCAGCACGGGCGATCACCGTCAGTCAGGCCCCGGTTAGCGCCCGGGTCCCGGCTATCGCCTTCCAAGCGCAAAATCCGATTTACCTCCGAGACGGTCCTCACCTGTCGGAGCTGATCCTCCCAGCGGAAAAAAAGGCGGAATGGGTGACCCCACGAGTAAGTCACATCTTGCGCTCGCAGATGCTCTGTAATGGGCTTGAATTCTCGCCGCCGCTGCAAGGTCCGGACCGAGAGGTCCTGGCATAGTTGGAGCGTATACCCTCTGAAATGGACCTGCGGAAGATTGCGAGCCCGCTGCAAAATGCTTTCTTTAAGCCCATAACTATGAACACAGGCTAAAATATCTGGTGGCCGGTCCCCGGCTCCACCAGCGCGGCCTACTCGAACTCTGTCTAACGTAATCTCCCGGGTCTCCTCCAGACCAAGTAATGAGCTGAACAGTTCCACCACAAAGTCTCCAATATTCTCCTTCGCCGCCCCAGCCGGGACCCCTCTGATGCGGATATTATGCCTCCTTGAGCGATTCTCCAAGTCCTCCACCGCTATCTGTAGGAGGTCCTGCTGTTCCGAAGGCGTACGACCTCTTGTTGTAGGCCAGCCACTTCCTCGCCGCGGGAGATCTCGCCGTCTTCCATCTGTGCCACTCACTCACCCATGGACGTAACCTCCCCTCGCAGCTCTCTCACCTCCTGAGGGAATTCCTGTATATCACTCCGGAGCGAGTCGAACAAGGAGGTAAGAAAGCCCTTCGTGAACGGGGACCCCTCATCCACCTCCGTCTCCTCACACTTTACCGGGGACTTTGCCGGCGGTGGCCCCTCGGTTGCGCCAGCAGGCACCGGTCGTGCTTCAGTCAGCATTTCTCTTACTGATCGCTCCTGCTTGGACTTGGAAGCGGCCATCACTCCTGTTTGCTGCCACGCTCTTTCTTTCGCCCGGCCAGGGCCTCCCAACAGGCACCCGCAGAGACCAGATCACTCCAGGCCACGCACTCCACCAGCCGCTGCTTGTCTTTCGCACTTCTACACTCTCTGGCCTCTCGTCCTCTTGTTGCTCTTTGCGCCGCCAGGCGGGGCCACCGCAGGCCGACCACACCGCCGATCCGCGTCCTGGCACACGCCTCTCCTGCCTGTGCCGTCCCGCCTCAAAGACCGGGCTGCCAGCTGCACCCCCGTTCTACCCCCGTTACCTCCAGGGAGGGGGAGTCAAGCTCTATGGGCAGATCTGTCTTCTGGGGCTGACGGCGCTCCTCTCTGCACCGGGCCCCTTTACGGCCCTCACCCTGCCACGGTCACGCCGTCCACCTACCGGGCTCCTGCCGCTATTACACCCATGGCCAAGGGAGCGCCAGGTCCGGTGGAACCACGCAGTGCAATCTTCTGCGTGCCGGGCACGTAGGCCGCCAGCGCAGACCTAGGCCGCACGGCTCCGCGCCCTCGTCTTTCCTCACCGCAGGCTTCCCCGGCCTTCTCGGGGTGCCCTCTGCTCCACAACACCTGTCACCAGCTCCGGTGGCCCGGGGCCATCACCCTCTGGGGTCGCCTGCAATATTCTGGGGCCTGGGTGGCAGAGCTCGGACGAACATGTCCACTCACGCCGCCATCTTGGCCACGCCCCCAAGGCCCGCATTTTAGCAGTGGCCTACCCTGAATTGGATGGGAATTTGAAGGCAGCACAGCAGCCATAAGGGGGTAAGTACAGGCCTAAAATATGTTTATCCCTTTACCAGGTGAATGAGTTAGGGAACAGTATGTCAGCTCTGACAATGTGGTAAGTGCAAAGTGTAACAGATCTCCTGTGTACACATTGATGTACCGAAGCCATCTATAGCACTCAGTTGTACACATACCTATATATTTGGAGGCATGTTACTCAAATATGTAGTCCCCTCATTACAGTAGCATTTTATGGTGCACATATGACTGTGTCATATGTGGACCATTTTACTGCATTTCCTACAGTGGCAATTGTACATACCCACCAACAGGTCAATCCTCCCAATATCATGGTGGTAAGTTGTGTAGATCCTTGATTTCTGTCCTCTGCAAGATTCCCGTCCATGTGTCCATATGCATAATACAGTCATACATATTCTGGTCAACTCAAGTTTTCAAATGCTGTCTGATAAGTGACAGCAGCATGTGAGGCTGTGATATCCACCTGACATGTCACGTAACATACAAGGTTAACTCCTTCACACCTGTTACGAGGCCATCGCCCTTGGCAAGTGAAGGATGCGCATGGGCATATATGGAGTCTCATCAGAGTAGACAACATGCATATATATTGGATACCATTGAGTTGTTGCAACATTTCAATGGGCACAGATACATTGGTATCAGAGGCTAGAATTTTTACTACCTTGTTAATGTTCTGTTAGTGGGAAGTGGCCACACTGCTTTTTCCTAGGGCATACTGTACTGGGCATGATTCAAAGGCGATAATAGCCTATTCACAGTCACATTTTTTACAGATATGTGTCAACATCATGTATTAATTGAAAGGTTCAGTAATGAGTCAAGATTGGAAATCGTTATGTCTACTTGCTGTTGCTATGAAGGATGCGGCAATTCAGTCCTGGCTGTTTGGGTACCTAATGCTGGCAATTGCACCTATGTGTTGCAGGTGTGAAAGTTCACATGTGAGTTGTATTGTAAGTGTTTCTAGACTTGTGGCTTGCATCATGATAGATGTACCTGTCATGTTAGCAACACATGATTTGGCTCTGTGAATCCTACACAAACAAGGCTTGCCATTCTGATGTGTGTATAGTGATGTTTCAGTGGCCTATTGCTGGACTAATTGCATGATTACGTAGGTATGATTGTCAACCTTCTGCACAGTATAGTAGTCAACATGTAAGGTACAGTATTTTTGACATCTTGTGGTTGTATGTGGAACATAGGTCTGAGCCTACTTGGCCCTAACTTGACTGATGCAGTTTGTTTACAGAACGCCAATGTGCCGGATGACTTGGTCCACATTCTAATTTCAATCCTTGATACATCACGACTGGTGGATGTGTGTGTGCCATGTATTCTGACTCCTTAACCGAAAATTGGGATGAATAGGAATTTGAGTTGTTACAGGTTTCCATATGTCCATGGTGTATGGTTGTACTATGTGAAAAGAAGAAGTTATGGCTTGTCTACACTAAGCTTGCTTGCCTTTGCTTTACAACATTTGTCATAGCCTGGTATTTTACATCAGAGTAAAATATTTGTTTGTGTTTTGAATATGTGTTTTTGAATAGTAGTAAGGAAACTGACATTCCTAAACTGTTGTTTGTTTGGTGCTGGACTATGTTGTTGTGGATAGGGAAAGTGTATTGTATGGCAAAGTCACTTTGTCATGGTATGGTCACTGTGATTGGTTAACTTGATTCTTTGTACTGTAGGTGTCAGTTAGCTTGCTTAGCTGGTGTATAGCAATGTTTATATTGAATAACCTACTTCATATTTTGTTGTGACATGATGTTGGCACTTAACTGGCACTACCTGGGGGTGCTGGTTAACATTGTGTAATGAGACTTATATTTACTGTATGGTGGAAGTGTTATCTTGTGACTATGCTGACCATACCCAACTCTGTTTTTCAGCATCAGCACCGGCAGGTGAAGGAGACAGGGCAAATCAGAGTGGCCACAGGACCTCCAGTCACGGCAAAACTGTCAGCGAGGGACCTAGTGGCCTGGAAGGCAAGGGGAGTGCCACGAGGGAGACCAGATCAACTACATCTTCTTCGTAATCCTCCTCCAGTGGCCACTCCCTAGTGTGGTGGACCCATCTGGGACCAGCCCAGCACTGTCTCTGTCTGCCACCCCCAATTCTATCACAGGCATCCCTGTAGCTCCCCATCCAGTTGGCCGTGCCCGCCCACCCAAAAGGTTGGGCGCCTCCTTTGCTGCAGGCACTTCTGCCCCAGCCCCTGTTAGCCCTGCTGCCCTCAATGAGGAATCTATTGACCTCCTGAGGTCGATCTCTGTGGGTCAGTTGACCATCATGAATGCCATCCAGGGACTGGCAACTCAAACACAACAGAATAATGCTTTCCTGGAGGGCATTCATGGTGCACTGGCTGGCCTACAAAGATCTTTTCAGGCTCTGGCCTCCACACTGATGGCAACCAGTCACCCCTTGTCTACCGTCCCCCCTCCACCTTCCTCTTACCAATCTGATTCCCTCCCCTTCCCCGACCCAGCCAAAGCACACAAACAGACAGGCATGTATACACCTCAACATCCAAGGGTAGCGCAGACAAACATATGCACCACAAGACACACTACCACCACGCACACTGACATTAACCTGCAGACACAGCAACACTAACAACCTGCCATGACACCACCCCAAGCATCACAGACACAACACCTGACAAACCTGCAGACACAACACCAACATTCACAGATCCAGCCACACCTATCCGACCCGCAGACAGCACCCCAGCAGACCCTCAGACATCCACCCTAGTCACCACAACCACAGACACCACAACCACTTACACGCCTACATGCAGAACATCCACTATACCTGCGGTCACCACCCCAACTAACAGCCACCCACCCACTACAGCATCTTCCAGCACCTCCACCCCCCTCAGCCCAAGACACATAAACGCCCTCACACACCCACCCAAAAGACACCCACCACCCACAAGCATACCTCTCACAAACACGCACACAAGACATCCACACCTAAACGTCAAACAACCACTCCTTCTCCCTCCACACCCTACCCCCTCTGATGACTGCCCGTGTGTCTAAAAAGCTTTTCCTTTCCGAGATTGACATTTTCCTTACTCCCCCGTGACATCCCTAAAAGGTCCGTTTTCCACCACAAGGCCATCCCTTCCACCTCCAAGGCCTCCCCTACCTCCCTGCCAGCACCCATGCCCCTCCCCCAGCCAAAAAGAAGTCTACCCCTTTCCAAAAAGACCCAGCCCCATCCCAAGCCAAAGCTTAAACTTCCTCTGCCAAGCCTAAGCCCAAACTCCCCTCCCAAGCCTATGCCCAACCCCCCGAATCCCTGAGGTGCCTACCTGCCCCCTTGATGCCCCTACCTGTGGAGGTTACTGGCAGTCTGGAGTCAAGTAGGGGCACCATTTAGTGCTTTGGTGCTGTTTGTCCCAGACAACGGACTGGCCTATGGCCTTGCACAAACCTATTTTCATATTCATTATATACATAAATCTAACCAACCTGTTGTTGGTTTTTTTGTTACATCTTCTCTGGATGGATATCTGTCCGCCGTATTACAATCCCATTATATTCAATGGAGATCGTAATACCGCAGACGGGATATCCGTTGTATATGTGATGGAGGAAACCCCTCCGTCAAGGTCGTAATAAAGCCCATAGTGTTGAGTTTCGGTGTACTGTGTGAAGTCCAGAGAGGGTGCTTCATACAGTGTGTAGCAGCATTTTATAAGCAAGGAAACTCATGAGTTATAAAAACTAAATACTGAGAACCTCTTTGGTCTGGATTTTAAGAAAACCCAATACTTTTCAAAATTATAGTTGGTTTCTATTTTGTTGTGTATGGCACAGCTTCCATGTCTGTAAGGAGAAGGTCTGGGTTTATAGTTTCAGGGAGATGGGTTTCTTTCATGGATCATCAGGTGTGTGATTGCAGAGCTACCCCATAGCACTTGCATGGGATGCACTGCTCTCCGACTTTCAGGGGACACCGGGCAGTGCCACCGTCTCAAACTGACCATCCAAACCGTATATTAACCCGCCGGGTGCTATTCTCCAGTGTAGGTCCCTCTTACTCTCCTTACCCCCTCCCATCCATCACCAGCCTCCCCACCATATGGGTGAGGACCAGAGCAACACTATGTAATATGCTCTGGCATGGATAAACAATCTCCCACGCCGTGAAGCGATCAGGGGGCAGACAATGCATTGTACGTGTTCTGATCACCCGCTACAAGATACTTAAGGAATTTTTCTGTTTCTCTCATCAGTCTCATAGTTTGATCTATTATTATATTTGAACCAGTACTGCCAAGCCATTAGGCAAGTGCATCCATAATTGAGAGTACATATTTTACCATATTGGTAGCGATATTGTAACATCTGCATGGAATGCCATGCCCACAGTACCGTACAACACAAATTCTCAATAAAGATAGTTTTTAAAAAATCAGGTGTTTGATGGGAAGGACTTTTTAAAGGAGATTCCTCTTCAAATTGATAATAGGTATAGAACCTTATTTATGTATTCATTTATTTAGTAGCCTTATGGAGCACAAACCAGACACCTTAAGATATCAGAGCTTTACATAGGTCATTAGCAAAGGCGGATACATTTATTCCAATAAGACCATTGAACAATATATTCTTGAAGTCTGATGGATTGAAGTGAAGGAGCATTTTTTGACAGTAGATGGAACATCCTCAAAATTCTACCTTGAGTGCTAGGTAAAGTACTCCTAGTTTCTGGCATTTATGACTTGTGTAGTTGCAGCTTTTTGGATTAATTGTAGTTTGCTGACTAACTGGATATTCTGATATAGAACTCATTGGTGTAATCTACATATGATGTTACTAATGCTTATATTGCCTGTATGCTACAAGAGAGACCTATGTAAAGGAATATCGTTTGTCATATTCTCATCATGGAGAATGGGTCTCTTGACACTTTATTGACAAGTGTTGGGAGTGAGAGATTGGAATTTATAATCACACTAAGGTTTATCAAATTGGTAGATGCAGTAGGGAGCTGTACATTCTCCAGAGGACAGAGGGATATAGGGCCATGATTCTGGCAGGATTCACATTTGACTATTTTAATTTTTGAGGAGATAAGTTTATAATGATTCCTTAGCATCCGTTGTCCTATTGCCTGTATCCTGATGTCTTTAGCAACTATGATGTTTTTATCTATAAGATGATACTTGTGTCATCAGCATAGTTCTAATAGATAAGCTTCAGTAAGGCCACCAGATCAGGAAAAAGGGAAAAGTACACATTGAAGAAGAGGAGGATGACTGTTTAGCCTTGTGGACAACTGGTGAAAAGTCCATCCGTGTACATTAGTATTGTGATAATTTGTGATCTATCATAAAGGTTGAATTGTTACCAGTTTAGGATAGTGCCATGGATAGTGCCATATAGCCTAGTGTAGCTGTCTTAAAATGTCAACGGCTGATGACAGGTTTAGTAGATCTAAGGTAGAAACTCCATTTATATTCACTGAGTTCTTGAAGTCATCCCCTGTGGATTCAGTGCTTCTTGTACTTCTGAATCTGGTTGTCTGTCTCATGACAGGTTGTTTTGTTCAATGAAGACTTGTATCTCAGAGAAAGCTACCTTTTTGATGTAGTTACTTATGAATGGTCCACTGATTACTAGTCTGTAGGCTGCGGGGTCAGCATGGCCAAGTCCCTCCTTATTCAGGATCAGTTTGATATTTGATATTCAGGTCAGTTTGGAATTTTCCTGTTGAAACAGGATTATTTTCAGAGTTTGTAGGGCTAGCGTCTTCTGGAGAGCCTGCCACTGACCAGATCACTTGTTTATTTTTTTATTAGCAGCCTATACGAGCAGAGTTTATGTCCCACACTGGTGGATGGCAGTGAAAGACTTCTGTTGCTTTAAGAGTGGAAGTGACTTTCAAGATTATGTGAAGTGGCATGTCAGAAAGGTTACATGGGGCAGAGACGTCCTGTCAAGGAATTATAAGACCTATCATAGAGTTTAAGAATGTGGAATGGAATAGCATATCAAGAAACAATGAAGCCTTACCGACAGTCTAAGGAGGCAGCACACACTTTATATGCAAGTACTGTTAGCCAGGATCAGCCTGGAAATATGCAGTATGGAAATGCCATTTAAGGCTGCAATCCATCAGAGTTCTACCTGTATCTGATGACTGGAAGACATGTGCTAACAGGTTTTATTTCCTTTTTTCAGGAGGCAGCTGCTTCCTCCCTTCCTCTGCCTTAGGTAGAAGCAAAATTAGACTATTTGTCTATCATGCACCTTAACATCCCCTTTAACCTGAGTATTCAAACAAGAAATTGGGGCTAGGAAAATACTGACATCCAAAGAACGAGATCAGTACATGCTAGTGAAACTAAGGCTCATACTTATGACCCCTTGCGCCAGCGTTGCATTACTTTTTATGATGCAACGGCGGGCGCAATCTACTGAATCATTTATCAGGGCACGCAAAGTTACTTTGCGTAGCCTTTTCTCCAATGTTTGACTCGCACTGGAACCGTACATCTAGACTTCACTCCACCCCACTGCATGCGCTTTAATCAATATTTGATAGACTGAAGTTGGAGTAGTGAATCAACCCTCCCCTGCTACCATGTAAACATGTAAACACTTTAACTAATGCTTGTTAGACTGGAGTAACTCCACCCAATGGAGCTGCTGCAGTAACCTTTTCCCCCCACGCCCCTCTCCCATGTAGCCACTTTCCACAACCTCAACTCAGTGTACACACTTTCCCCAGTGCTTTTTATCCTGGAGAAAGAATCATAAACCTGACCGCTCCAATATATGCACATTCACAAATGTTTGCTACATAGGAGTTAGAATAGTAAGTAATCTGACCCTTCAACAACGTATGTCTATGTTATGCTGTTTGTAGGACTGCAATTAGAACAGCATATTTGGATTGTTTTTGATTAGTTTTTTTGATGCATAGTTTAAAAATTAATTTACCATGGTTTATTAAATGTAAGACTTTTATTTTAGTTAAGTGTATTAACAGCTACACATGTTTCTATTGGTTTTACTATTTAGTAACCTTACTAATATTGTAGCCTTAAGGGGAAATATTTACTCTAATGTATTATGTAATACACATTTTATATTACTTTATTAAATGATTTAGAATTATATTTTATTTTTTAGAAATAATTTTAAAGTTAATGTATTATTTGGATGTTTTTAAATATATTACTCCTTTAAAAATATGGAACTATTATTTTAAACTATAATACTGTCAACCTCAATTTAATACAAATACCTACCACTATCTTGTCGATATTTTGGATGACAATATTTTCGCTGTCAATATTTTTGTACTTTGCAAAATAAGTATGTTAACCCCTTCGCTGCCAGGCCTTTTACCCTTCTGTGCTGAGCCTTTTTTGGGCTATTTAGGGCAGTTCAGGCTTAGGCCCTAATAACTTTTTGTCCACATAAGCTATCCATGCCACATTTGTGTTCTTCTTTTCCAACATCCTAGGGATTCTAAAGGTAGCCAGAGTTTGTGGGATCCCCTGGAGAAGACCAAGAAATTATCCAAAATACAGCTACAATTTTGTTTTTTTCAAACAAATGGGAAAAAGGGCTGCAGAAGAAAGCATGTGTTTTTTTCCCCTGAAAATGGCATTGACAAGGAGTTTCTGGTGCTATAATCACCATCTTCCCAGCTTTCAGTACCAGGCAGACTTAAATCAGAAAACCACATTTTTCAACACAATTTTGGGATTTTACTGGGACATAACCCATGTTTACTACTTTTTTGTGCTTTCAGCCTCCTTCCAGTTAGTGACAGAAATAGGTGTAAAACCAATGCTGGATCCCGGACAGTTAAACATTTCTGAAATGTAGACAACATTCTGAATTCAGCAATGGGTTAGTTGTAGCTTAGACTAAGAATGGAGCACACTTAGAAAGTAAAAGAAGTTACATTGTCTATTCAAGTCCATGTGTTTTGAGTTATATTGTAAAATTTGATACAAACTCATAATATAATCCAAGAAGAAACAACAGCATAAATATATGGCAATGGTGTAGGTGTGCAATATCTCAGAGACTATACTATTACAATTATATTTTTAATACAGAAAAAGAAAATTACAGATATGTTAAACATATATAGCAATGAGAATGTACAAGACAAAACAACACAAGTACAAATCATATATGTGTGACCAAGTTAGAAACAAACATAAATACCCCACATTTATCTCAGAACCTCTGATCTAATCAGAGCCTCACAATGTTTGACAGTCTCACTGTCAAATCATCATGTTCCAATAAGTCCATAGTAAAAACAGATAGTGTCCAAATCATTAGCTTGTAGCACTGAAATTTCTTATCATCCAATGTCGAGGATCAGTGTATAAATTAATAATCCGATTGAATCCGATGTAAAAGGTCAATTTGTAGATTAGTGATCCAATACAGCCGACACGTGTTTCGTCCCCAAATGGGACTTTATCAAGGCTTATTTCTCTGTACTAATACAAATTACGATCCCGTTTCCAAGTTTATAATAGCCAAAACGTATGCACCAACACTGTACTCATTTGACTTTTTTCTTCAATCGTATCATTTCCAAAAGTGACACAATTCACGTAGTGCCCAACCTTTTCAGGGTTTCATTAAAGTCAAGTCGAACGCCTTTCCGTATGGATGGTACGTGGGTTAGTTGTGTAGATCCTTTAAGGTTTTCCTACAGAAAATAACAACTAAAATAAAATAAAAAATTGAAATTGAGATGAAAAACGAGCTCTTTCTGTTAATCTTTTCTTCTATAACTTTTTCCAACTATGGCAGATTTTTAAAAGCAATATGGCATTACGTCTGCTGGACTCTTCCGGTTGGGAAGATATATAGGGCTTGTAGGTTCTCCAAGAACCCTGGGTACCCAGAGCTGCGCCTTGCAATGGGTATTCATTGAATACCAGGTATTCAGCAATTCATTTGGTGAAATATAAAGAATGAAAAATAGGTATCAATGAAACCTTTGTATTTCCAAAATGGGAACAAAATAAGTTGTTGAGAAGCAGTGGTTATTTGCACATCTCCTAATTTCGGGGTCCCCATACTAGCTTGTGAATTACAGGGACTCTCAAAAAGACTTCTTTTTAACATACTGTCCTACATTTGGAAGTAAAAATGTAGAGAAAAACAAGGGGAAATAACACTTGCTCTTCTATTTTGTGTTCCCCCATGTCTTCAGATAAAAAGTGTATCTCACTTGTGTGGGTAGGCCTAGTGCCTGCAACAGAAAACGCAACATAGACACATCACTTTTTTACATTGAAATCTGGTGTGTTTTTTGGAAAGTGCCTAACTGTGGATTTTGGCCTCTAGCTCAGCCAGCACCTAGGGAACCTACCAGACCTGTGCATTTTTTTAAACTATACACCTAGGGCAATCCAGGATGGGGTGATTTGTGGGGCTCTCACCAGGTTTTGTATCCCAGAATCCTTTGCAAACCTCAAAATTTGGCCAAAAAACACTTTTCCCTCACATGTCAGTGCTGCACAGTTCTGGAATCTGAGCGAAGCCACACACTTCCTTCCACCCAGCATTTTCCCAAGTCTCCCGATGAAAATGGTACCTCACTTGTGTGGGTAGGCATAGTGCCCGCGACAGGAAACGCCCCAAAACACTATGTGGACACATTGAAATTATCAATTACAAAAAACTACCTGTTTTTGTAGGTGGGGGGACACATATGTTTTGGTCCTGGGCTCAGAACCCATCTAGGGAAACCTACCAAACCCAAACATTTCGGTAAACTAGACACCAGAGGGAATCTAGGGAGGTGTGATTTGCATGGATCCCCCAGTCTTTTCTTACCTAGAATGCTCAGCAAACCTCAAATTTAGCTAAACAAAAACATATTTTCCCCACATTTTTGTGTGGGATCACCGCACTGGCACACATTTTCTACCACCCAATGTTCCCATCAGTCTCCTGAAAAAAATTATACCTCACTTGTGTAGGTGGGCCAAGTGCCTGTGACAGGGAAGAGCCATAAACATGTCAAAATTGAGGGGGTACCAAAGTGGGCCCAAAAGGGCCGTTTGAAAAAAAAAACATCTTAAGACTGACAAGTGGGGCAGAATTTTTATCAGTATAGATGCGACAATGCTAGGTGGTAGGAATTTTGTGGATTCCTGCAGAATACGGAAGGTTCCATCACACAAATGAGAGGAAAATGTGTGATTTCAAGCAAAAGTTGGTTTGCAGGGCATTGTGGGTAAGAAAATGGTGTGGGGTGCATTTGAAGCACACCACCCTGGACTCACCCAGATGTTTAGTTTTCAGATGTGTCTAGGTCTCATAGGTTTTTCTACATGGCAGGCTCCCAAAGTCCAAAAAGTGCAGCCCTCATCATTCCGAGTGGGACGATTTTGAGAGTTAGCCAAGCTGTCATTTCTCAAATATAAAATCAAAACCCCAAATAAACAAACAAATGTCCTATTGCTTGCCGTTGGGATAAGATCTTTTAATGTGTGGAGGGAGAGCTGAAAGACTGTTACCCCTTTCAGTTGGGGTGGGGCATAACTAAGCCCATTCTGGTTGGTAGCCACCACCCCACATTTGTTTTTTAATTCCCTGGCATCTAGTAGGCTTTCTGCCCCCCGGGGAGTGTACTGGTTGGTAATTGCCCCATCTGCCCACCGGTGGGCAGAAGAACTTTGGCCCCATTTATTTGGGATAGAGGTATGGCCATACCCCCACCCTCTTGTTTTGAAAAAAAATCTTGTCTGGTGGGTTTTCTACCCCTCTTGGGGGCAGATGGGCCTTACAAAAATAGTCTGATAAACCTCCAATGGGGGAAGAAAAGGGCAACAGTAATATGCCCCTATGGGGAGCGACCCTTGCCCAAGGGGCTGCCCCCCAAATAAAACATACACACAAACATCAATCCCTGGTGCCGAAGTGGATTCTGGACCCCTTGGGGGCAGATGGGCCTAATAGAAATAGGCCGATCTGCCCCCAAGGGTGGCGGAAATGGCCTAAAATAAATTTGCCCCCCAGGGGAGCAACCCTTGCCTAAGGGGACACTCCCCATCTGTCAAAAAAATTAACTAATAAAAATCCCTGGTGCCTAGTGGTTTGTGCCCCCCTAGGGTTAGATCCGCCTTATTAAAATAGGTCAATCGGCCCCCAAGGGGGCAGAAATGGCCTTAAATAAATTTGCCCCTCAGGGGTCGCTCCCGATCGGTTAAAAAAAAAAATCCCTGGTGTCTAGTGTTTTCTGACTCCCTTTGGGGCAGATTGGCCTAATAAAAATAGCCCGATCTGACCCCAAGGGGGGCAGAAACGTCCTAAATAAATTTGCACCCCATAGGAGCAACACTTGCCTAAGACATCACTCCCCACCTGTAAAAAAAAAAAAAAAAAAATGATCCCTGGTGCCTAGTGGCTTCTGCCCCCCCCCCCCCCGGGGGCAGATCGGCCTAATTAAAATAGGCCGATCTGCTCCCAAGGGGGGCAGAAACGGCCTTAACAAAAATCCTCCCTTAGGGAGCGACTCTTGCCAAGGGGCCACTCCCCTCAATTGTTTACATTGAAAAAAATTAACTCACTGGTGTCTAGTGGGCATTTCTGCAGCACGATCGCGATGCGATCGTGCTGCAGAAATGCTCAGAGACATGAAAGGAAAGGAAAAGCCTTTCCTTTCATGTCTCTCCGATCTCCCCCACCCTCGATCAGAAGAGAAATGAAAGCATTTCTTTCTATTGCGCTGGAAGCTGAACGTCCAGCGCAATCGGGGCAACCTCTGGGGATCAGGTCAGTGTGTGTTCGCGCTGATGTCTTCAGATGTCACCTTAGAGTGGAAAGGGAAGCGTTTCCACTTTCATCCCTGCCCAGGGGAGGTGGTGGGAGGCCCACGGGGAGCGCTAGAGCTCACCCCATAGGCCGGGTGCAGGACAAGCTGGTTACATCCTCGGCACACGAGCTTTGTGGCCGAGGACGTAACCAGCTCGCCCGCTGCACCCAAGGGGTTAACTCGATACTTTGACAACAATGTTGTTGTAACACGTTTTTGAGGTCGATAGTCTGTCATATAATTTCTATAGAAGCTCTCCCTACAGAAACCCAGACTGGTTTAATAGCAGAATTCTACTGAAGCCACAGGTACTGACCAACTTGAAATGTGTCTTCCTCCCATTAACGTTCGTTGTGATTTGATGCAAGATTATCATTGAATTTTCTATAAAGCGCACGGCTACCCAATGGTTTTCCCGGCGCTAGGACAGATATGGCAGCCCTCAAGGAAATAATCTAAAAAAACTAGCTTTTAAGCTCTTTGCGGAAGGCCAACAGGGAAGTGCTTTTTCTCAGAGACTCAGGGAGAGATTTCCACAACCAAGGGCCCAGCAAGGAAAAGGAACGCCTCCGCCCCAGCTGTGCACGTTTAACTGTGGGCACCATGAAAAGGGAGCAGTTACTAGAGCACAGAGTTTGTGAAGGGTGGTACGGCATGACTAATTTTTGTAGGAAACGAGGTCCTGAGTTACATTTTATTTTGAACATGTAGCAAAGTGTTTTAAAATGGGTGCATTTGTCTTTAGTAAGCAAGTAAATGCTCTGAGGGCGCGATGTTGAGGAGTGTTCAGGAACTCAAATAGGAGCCTTGCAGCAGAATTTTGGACCAGCTGCAGGCGCCTAATCACAGATTTATTCGCCCCCAGGTACAGGATGTTGCAATAATCCAACCTAGAGAGTATCATGGCTTGAACAACTGTTCTCTGAGCGGAAAAGGGAAGAATCCATGGAATCTTTTTTAGCCATCTGATAATGGCAAATCAGGAGGCGGCAACCTTCACTGCCTGTGGCTTCATAGCTAGAGTGGAGTCCAACCAGAAGCCCAGGTTGTTCACCTTGTTGACATGCTCTGGGAGTGCACCCGGTCTCGCAGGCCAATGTTGGGGACCCCTGAGCTGGGGGTTCGAACCTTAGCCTGTCTCCGTTTAGTTTTAGTGAGTTGGAATTCACCCACATAGAGACATGGCTGAGGCATGAGCTGAGATCTTCCACACTAGGGGCCAGATGTAGCAAAGGATTTTTACCCATTCTGTGTCTATGGGAAAAAGTGTTCGTACATATGGCCCTAGGTCCCTGCCAAAACTTTCCACTAGGTCCCTGCCAAAACTTTCCACTAGGTCCCTGCCAAAACTTTCCACTAGGTCCCTGCCAAAACTTTCCACTAGGTCCCTGCCAAAACTTTCCACTAGGTCCCTGCCAAAATTTTCCACTAGGTCCCTGCCAAAACTTTCCACTATGTCCCTGCCAAAACTTTCCACTAGGTCCCTGCCAAAACTTTCCACTAGGTCCCTGCCAAAACTTTCCACTAGGTCGGCCAAAGGGCGGATGTAGATATTGAAAAGCATGGGACTGAGGGCAGAGCCTGTGGCACTCTGGTGGTGAAGGGATGATTTAAAGTTCTGGAGTAGATTCAGAGTGATTGCTAGACAATTCCTGAGTGCAGGGGGCTTGGGGTTGTTTGACTTAGTGACAATTTCAAAGGATAAATGCGGCATTCGTGACCATGCATTTCGCTGTTCCTTTGAGAAGAGTTTGAGAGCTGCTCCGAACACTGTAAAATGTATTGATTATTCCTCTGGTGAACAGAGTTAAACATTCTTTTATAGTAACAAGCTGGGGGACAGCAAGCGCTGCCAAAGGGAATGGAAAAGGCTGAAACTGGATACAGCATTTATTGAAAATGACCTTTTTGGAGTAACCGCAGTGCTTTAGATTTGCATCAGTGGGCAGGTGCTGCTTTAAAAGGGAAGCCTATAGGCAGGCCTAAAATCATTATGATTTAAGGCATGGAGGGCAGAGAGTGTGTGTTTATTTATCGAGGCTTTCTGTGCGGCACAATGGCTCCGGTGTTTATTTGTTTGCCGTTCTTCTGTATAGCTGCTGCTTGGCCTCCGAGAAGTTAAGTGTTAAATCCAGGGGACGTTTCCTTTCCATGTAAGCACTGCTAGATAATTTAATAAAATCTGCTTGGGAAGTTGCCAGGCAACCTAATAAGCTTTTTATTCCTAAACCTTCTTAGGAGTTCATTTATTTGTTTAAATCTGATAGGTTTTACATTAATCTGCATTATATGAATCAACAGAGAAACATACACTGAACAATAGACCAGAGTGTGTCAAAACACTGGTGTAGCTTCTGCGTGTTTTTTGTTATTGAAATAAGTTCATTGTGAGGCAGAAAGCCACCTATTCAAGGAAATATGTTCAGCTTCAACAGATTATCGAGCCAGAGAGGGCAACAAAGAGAAAAATTAAGCAAGTTTGTCATACGGTATGTGTTTATCTTAACCTCTCTTCTTTAAAAATCCGATCTTCCAAGCACTTTTTTTTTTTATAAGACACTAATTCTACTCTTTCTGAAAAGGAGTTCTCTAACACCCTTCAGTGCGTACACTCTTTAATCATATCTCATTACATCTACCTAATCCAGCCCTGTTTCACATTGCCATGTCTCATTAACAGTTTTAAAAGCCAGACCCGGACATTATAATCGCACAGAGAGAAAGTGGTCATAGTATTTCGACCCTTTAAAGAAATATGCGTGTAGTGTTTGCAGATCAACCTGGAACCAAGAGAGGCTGCGATGCACGGATTTAAATGCCCTATTAGTGTCTCTTTAGCAAGTCCTGTGCAGGAGGTCTCCATCTGCACAGTACCTGTACCCCAGAAGCCAGTGTATTTAAGCTCATTTAAGATGGGCTCAACAAGCGCTTTGATGAGAAATGATTCTTGACTGACCTTCAGCTAGTTCACTTCACAGCAGTACTTAATTTGTAAATAAAAACGTACCGGTGCCCAATTCTCATAAATCCGCGGCTGCTACAATTAAATGTGCGAACACGGAATACTGAGGCAGCTTAATTCTGAAGCAATCTCGGGCCTCTTTAATCCATTTACAGCCACTCCCTGCCCCTTCAGCTCACTCTTGCAACTTTCTGCTTTCTCTCATCGTGACGCGTTTTCGTTTATCTCTTTCTCCGTCTTGGTGTGTGCCTTTTGCTCGCAGTAAATGCTGGAGGCAGAAAAGTAAGTACCGGCCCTCAAAATAAGTACCTGTGCTCTGCGCCGGAAACAATGAGCACAAATTAAGCACTGCTTCACAGTTATCTACTGTGGGCAGAAGGGAAATTAATCTAAAACAGCACCAGCAGTGAGAATTAGAAGATGGCCTGGAATGGTGTGCGCCTACGGTTTTGGCATTGAAGGTTCACCTCAATGTTCACTTCATTGAAATGGACTCTAATTTATTTCGTGTGGCAATTTGATGCTCCATTTTGATTCTCCTCTTTTTCAGGTGTGTTTTACAGCCCATCGAGATGTATCTAATTGGTGATGTTGACAATAATTGTTGATTTGCTAAAGACATTTAAATTATGTTTTTTCTGTTGCACGTTTAAATATTATACCCTTAGTGCATGTTATCAACTAGCTAGGAACGACCATTATGTTAAGTCACAGCTACGTTACTTAAACTGTCATTATTAAATCCATACATTCATGCGCTCGTTTGCTGTTTTTTGCATAAATCATTTGCAGAATTTAAAGGCCCCTATTTCAGAATGAACACAGAAAACCCATTTTCTCCACCTCAGTTAGTTTCGTGACAAAAATAGCCGCTGTCATTGTTAGTAAAAATTTCCCGTGAACATTGCAAGTCATTATGCATTCAAATTACCTTAACTGTAGTTGATGGCACCAGCAGGCAAAATATAATCTCAGTGCACCAGCTGCATGATTGTCGTTCGCAGAAAAGCTTCCGAGATAGCGCGGCTTCTGCGTGCACCCGGCGAGGTCTGCGGAAGTAAAAGGTCACCGGTTCAGGTCTCAACAAGGCCGGGCTCGGCCCTTCATTACTCCCAGGTAGGTAATTAGGCGTCAGTTGACAAAAGGTAGACACGCGTTTTCCAAAACACACAGGAATCTCAATTATGCATTTTATATATTTTTTAGTTTTACGTGTTTTTTTTTTTTTTTACTTACACTTTTGCCGGACCCTTCCTCTAATTTTCTTATGACTGAACATCAGAGCAGGTTGGTTCTAGAAGGCCTGCAATCTCTGCCTGTTTTTAAATACCATTCTGCTAGAAAAGAATGTTTTGTTTTGCTTCACAGGCGGAGCAGCTCTCAGGGGCATAGTTTGGGCTCACTTCCGGTCACCAGGTTCGCTGGCCGGGTGAGCTGTTAGACCACAGCCCAGGCTTGTGTGCCTCTGGGGCTTCTCTGATGACACTCATCGCTCTTCGCTGTTCTTTATATCAGGGGTGGCTTCTCGGCTATGGTGGAGGAGTGTCACCCCCGCCAGCAGCAGCAACTGCAAAACTTTTACAGTAAAAACATAATAACATAGTTTATTATGTTTTTACTGTACATAGTTTATTATGTTTTTACTGTAAAAGGGGTGGGGCCACAGGCATGACAGGGACGGAGGGGAAGTGCATCGCTGTCCTGAGCCGGCCAAACATACATGCGCACTAGGCACTCTCCAACCCGGCAATGCAGCGCCGGGTTAGAAAGAGGAGGCAGAGGCTCCCACTCTGCCTAGGAGTGCCCTGGCTGGGCGCTCCATCCAATCCTAATGCTGCTTTCATGCTGCTGGCAGCATGAAAGCAGCAGTAGGATTGGACGCAGGCTGGCTGGGAGCCTGTCCCTGCAATACAAGACCGGAGCAGAGCGGGTCGAAGCGGCGTGGGAAAAAGGTACTTTTTTTTTTTTGTCTCTCCTCCCCCAGCGACGCCTGCCCGTTTTGCCTCCCGTGAGCCGCGCATGTTCAAACCTGAAATGCCTGATCTGAGCTTGAAATGGCTGGTCTCTCTTTCACTGTGACTGGAAGGTGTGATCTCTGCATGATATGAAGGCATAAGTTACTGCTGAACCCCACAGCTGGTATCTCAAGATACCCACGCAGCATCTGAACTACATCATGCTTACACTGGCTGTAGTGCCAAGGCTTAATCACTTGTAATCATCCTACTGCAACTTCTCACTTTTTCCAGGCCATACAGGAGGAGGCAGGATTCCCTCATATCTAAGGTTGGAGTAGAAGAATAAAGGATTTAAATAGGGGCTGAATTTAAAGCCCGTAGCGCCTCCTTGGGCCACATTAGCATAATATGTTTTTTTACACTAATGTGGCCCAACGAGGCCAAAATGGCAGCGCCAAATTTACAAAGTGGCGCAATGCATGCGTCAAACTATTGTCAAAAATGATGAGGCTAGTTCCCTAACAACCGCCATGGTGCGGCGTATATTAAATACGGCACACACATGGTGGTGTTAGGGGGCGCTAAGGGGTGCTAAAAAAGTGGCTCTGCGCTAGGTGCAGCGCCACTTTTCATAAATCTGCCCCATAGTCTTTAATGCACTTCATGAAAGGCGGCACTATTTACAAAGTCGTTTGGAGCCATAGATGACTGACACCTCTGGGAACAGTTCTAAAAACCATAAGGAATACTATGAAACTTCAGGCTTCTGGCACTAGTTTGTTTCACTCAGTATTTTGCAATTCTGAAAGTGACAGATGCATAACCCAGGAAAACTCCCATCCGTGCAGCCATCTGCCCTTGCCCTCCAGCGGTAGCATGTTCTCAGTGTGGAAACTCCTCTGTTGTAGGGTTCATGCCAATATGTCAACTCACTAGTCTGCTCTTCTTTTTTCTTCCCATAGTAAGAAGTTCCTTCCCTCCTCGCAATACGGGGTGTTTATATTGCTTTGTTTGAGCCGGTCCTTGCAGGTGGGGCCAGTGACACCCATTTTGGGGGACCAGCTCTTATTTTTCCTCGTGAGACTTTGACCCAGCTCAAAAAAAGAGAAAAACATGGAAGGGGGGAAGTGGGAGGAAAAGAAAGAGTGAAACAATGACAAATAAGATTGCAAACATGAAACTTAGCTTGACTAGAGTGAGATGAAAGGGCAGGCAGTGTCTGGTGGCGCGTGGAAGTGGCAGGAGGTGGCGTCAACTCTATGTAGCCTTGGTATTTAGCATGCTAGCATACAATAGCTTATAAAATCGCACCAGTCGCAGGCTTCTAAGTACAATTTGGGCACCAGCACTATTTCTTTTACAAACTAAACATTAAGGGGGTCATTCTGACCCTGGCGGTCTTGGACCGCCAGGGCCAACGACCACGGAAGCACCGCCAACAGGCTGGCGGTGCTTCCTGGGCCATTCTGACCGCAGCGGTAAAGCCGCGGTCAGAAAAGGGGAACCAGCGGTTTCCCGCCGGTTTACCCCTGGCCCAGGGAATCCTCCATGGCAGCGCTGCTTGCAGCGCCGCCATGGGGATTCCGACCCCCTTCCCGCCATCCCGTTCCTGGCGGTTTTTACTGCCAGGAACAGGATGGCGGGAACGGGTGTCGAGGGGCCCCCTAACAGGGCCCCATAATGATTTTCAGTGTCTGCAAAGCAGACACTGAAAATCGCGACGGGTGCCACTGCATCCATCGCACCCCAGCAACTCCGCCGGCTCCATTCGGAGCCGGCTTCATCGTTGCTGGGTCTTTCCCGCTGGGCGGGCGGGCGGCCTTTTGTCGGTCGCCCGCCCGCCCAGCGGGAAAGTGAGAATGACTGCCGCGGTGATTTGACCGCGGTGCGGTCTTTTGGCGGTCTCCGCCCGGCGGGCGGTGCCCGCCGCCCGCCGGGGTCGGAATGACCCCCTAAGTGTCTGATTGGAGTTTGGCGGACAGAAACACCCATCCGCCAAACTCTCAACTGGGTGGTCGCTGCAATGCAGTTAGCCTCTCCGCCGGTCCCATTACGACTTTCTCACTGGGCTGACCGGAGGGGCAGCAGCATTGTTGCCAGCTCATAATAAAGCCGGCGGCAATGCTGCAGCATGCAGGGAGCACCGGCATCCTCAAAATGCACACTGTCTGTACAGGCATTCGTGTGCATTTCAAGTATGCTGGGCACGGGGCCCCTGCTCTGCCTGCCCGCATGGGCAGTGCAGGGGCCCCTTGCACTTGTCCTCCGCCAGCCTTTTCATGGCAGTTTAACCTCCATGAAAAGGCTGGCAGAGAACAAGGTTGTAATCAGCATCGTTGCCCTGGCTGAATGCAACCTGCACCGCTGTACTATGTACATTTTAGAAAAAATATATAGAAACATATAAATAATTTTCTCTGCCTATCACCACTAATAATAAAGCGGTAATAGGTAGGGAAAAATGTAAAATCTAATATATACCTATATCTAGGGCCCTAATCTAGAAAACAGCCAAAGTGTACTTAAAACAACAAAGCCTCCTTTAACTTTTGTAAAGAGAGTCATTAGCCAATCACATAATGTCTTGTCATTGGTATGTTTGGGAAATTTAATGAAACTACTATGGTCAGATATATCACTAAGTTAAAGTCCATTATAATTTTAAAAATACTTACCTACTTACCTGCAGTACCATAAAGCACCATTTATATACCATAGTCTATAATCCTGCCCAATTTACTGGAAATCCGACTGTTCTTTTTCGCGCTACATCCAATATAAAAGCCTATAGAAAACGCATTGGGAGAAAAACATTTTTGGGAACTCACAATTTATTTTGCGCCCCCTTGATGAATCACCACAAACGTTTGCATCTTCCGCCAATGTAGAAAAAGCAATAGGTCTGCAAAATGTTGTAGAGATTCGTCAAACGGGCACAGAGTTATTAATGGGCAAACGTCTGAAGAATTCCTATATGTGTGTATATAAATATATATTCACTGAAAAAAACAAGGTTACAGGGACGTTATAGTTAGATTCTGAATTTACTCGCACAAAACCATAGAAATTCAGCAGTTATAGTTAGAGTTCTTTTAAGTAACTATAACTCGCGCCCTAAGGTAACTAAAACTCGTGACTTCGCCATGCACAGTTTTCTTATCAATAATTGTATTGCAAATTTGGCAGTGATACTATCAAATATATCATACAAGATCTCATCAATGATATAATATGTGGAGTAATTAGCTGTGCATGGCGTAGGCGCAAGTTATAGTTACCGTAGGACGCGAGTAATAGGTAACGTCCCTGTGACCTTTGTTTCTTTCATTAAATGTCTATATATTTTTTAACATATAGTAGTTTTCATTGCTATATGTTAATCCTGAGATCAACCCCCTATAAGCACCCAACCATGAACTGTGCATGGCCTTTGCCTATGCGCAGCGGAGGGTGCCCACAAGACCCGGCCTGTAGCTGACCCTGCGGCCAACCCCCTAACCATCCAACCCTGTGCTACACATGGCCCTTTGGCCGTACGTGGCAGGAGTTGGCCGCGGCCTATCTGGGTGTGAGTTTAGGTGTGAGAGGGTGTACCTGGGGGTGAGAGTGGCTGTGAGAGTGTTTGGGTGTGAAAGTGCGTAGATCAGTGTTTGAGTGGGTGCATCAGTGTGTGAGTGGGTTCATGAGGGGGTCAGTGGGTCTGTGAGTGGGTGTGTGAGAATCTGAGTGGGTCTATTAGTTGGTGCGTAACTGTCTGGGTCTGTGAGTGGTTGCATGAGGGTCTGACTGGGGCTGTAAGTGGGTACACAAGGGTCTGAGTGGGTCTGTGAGTGGGTGCATGAGTACCTGAGTGGGTCTGTGAGTGGGTGCTTAAATGTCTGAGTGGGTGTAAGAGTAGGAGAAAGAGACTATAAGAGAGAGAGAGTGGAGGGAGAGAGATAGAGTATTTATTTAGGCTTTGATGTATGATATACTTAGAATTAGATATTTCTTTACAATTTGAAAAGAAAAATGCATTTGTCAATTAAAAAGAGTAAGATTTCATTTCAGTATGAGCCTTAAACATTTGAATAAAAAGGTAAAGGAGGGAAGCAACCAGGGACAAACCTGGATTTGAACCCTCAACGCTCAGTGTGAAGGTCTGCAACCTTCACACTTGAGCTATTTATTAATTTTTTTAGGTTTTGTTTCAGCCTTTTATGGGCTATTTAGGACCGTGGGGGGAGCTTTAAGGCCTCCCTGCAGTCTGTGACTATATTTATTGTTTTGTAATCTACCCTTACAGGCTATCTGGGACAGTGGGGGAAGCCTCAAGGCCTCCCCTGCAGTCCCTGCCTATGTATATATTTTGTTTTGTAATATGCCATTACGGGCTATCTGGGACCACAGGGGGAAGCCTCAAGGCCTTCCCCACGGTCCCTGACTATATTTATTTATTCATGTTCAAATACGGTTTGGCATGTTTAAAATGCAAGCCTAACTATAATGTCCCTTTAACCTTTGTTTTTTTAAGTCTTTGTATATATATATATATGTACATATATACATATAAACACAACCCAGTGGCGGTCTCCACTGGGTGGTTACAGTTAGTCCAACTGTTCCATAGTAAAAGCATTTTTTTGTGTTGCTAATAACTTTGGCCCTGTTTGACGAATCTAAACAAAAACTTTAAAAAAATGTATTACTTTTCGACTAGTTTGAGCATGGAAAGTTTCGAGGTGATTTGTCAAGTGGGAGCTGAGAAAAAAGGGGGTCCTAAAATGCAAAATCCCCATGCATTTTTCACAGACTTCTTTAAGAAAGACTACAGTAAAAACTGCTCCAAGTTCGACAGGAAGCTAGATAATGGTACACAGATTGTGCGGGTTGTGATTTGGTCTCAATCCATTCAGTAGTTTTTCAGGAATTAGGTGTCAAATAAAATATAGATATCTGGATGGTTGGGTCTGCAAGAGTTTTGAAAAAATCTCACAGGAGTGTCAATTTAAAAACAGAGCATTCTGATTGGCCATGGAGCTTTTTTTCTCTTGGGTCGATATGCTCCCACAGGAGTTAGACTCCTGCAGGAGCAAGTGCTCTGACTGGCTGGCAGCAACATGAGGAAAATATTGCTAGCAGCCTTTACAGGACTTGAGGACAAAGGGCCAGATGTATGAAACGATTTTGCATTCGCAAACGGTGCGAATCGCAGAAATCGTCCGTTTGTGTATGCAAAAACGTGGTCTGCGATGAATAAAAGGCATTTGCAGGCCAAAAACAAGGAATCGCAATAATTGCGATTTTTGCGAAGTGACATGGTTTTACGTGTCGCATTTTGCGTCTCGCAATTTGCGACATGAAATACCGAATCACTATTAGCATTTCGCAAATTGCGAGTCAGAATAGCGACTCGCAAATACAGAATCGGTATTTCACGTCAGAAATTGCGAGACGCTAAATGCGACACGCAAAACCATGTCGCAATTAGATGCATAAAAAATTCGCAAATTGCGAATTTTCGCAGAATGGCCTTTTGCACATGCAATTTACCACAGATTGAAACCAGGTGGTAACCAGGTGCAACCTATATAAAGAGGCCCAGAATGCCTCAGACTCTTTTCCACAATGGCTGCACTCTACGTCATGGCGAGGAGAATGAGGATCTTGGCAGGTTTGAGAAGAGGGAGGAGGAGACAGGAGCGCATTTTCAGAGTGTGCATTACCCTTTTTGACCAGACTGAGGAGGAAATATATGAGAAGTACAGGTTGAGCTCAGCCATGATACTTGACCTGATAGCTGAGCTACAACCCATACTGCAGCGCACAACACACAGGACCAATAGCATACCCACCCATGTGCAGGTATTATGCTCCCTGCACCCAGTTGCCTCAGGGAGCTATCAAGGGGTCATAGCAGCAGCTGGAGGGGTCTCACAGAGTGCCCTCTCTAGATTTTTCAATGCATTTCTAAATGCCATTCTGAGTAGGATACACCAGTACATCAGATTCCCCCACACCCACAGGAAATACAGCAGACAAAAATAGATTTCTACCAGATAGCACATGGGACACATGTTGCAATCTGTCCACCATCGGCCACAGAGTATGTATACCGCAACCGTAAATACCAACATTCCATGAATATACAGGTGATATGCAATGCCTCCTACATCATAACTGATCTCGTGGCCAGGTACCCAGGGAGGAAACATGATTCGTACATCTTTCGCCACAGTGGGATTCACACAAGTCTGCTAGCTGGGGAATTTGGTGAAGGATATCTACTAGGTATTTTCCCTCTTTACAATGGTGCATTGATGGCAGTGTGACATCAGATGGCTCAGCTACTCATTATACCCTCTGTTTCTTCCAGGAGACAGTACCTACACAATGCGCACCTACATGATGACGCCCTACCTAAATCCTGCAACACTAGCAGAGCGGAGGTACAATTCAGCACACAGGGCAACCCGCAATGTGGTGGAGCGCACCTTTGGCCTGCTGAAGAGTCTCTTCCGGTGCATCAACAAAAGTGGAGGGGCACTACAGTACAGCCCGGACACGACCTGTAGAATAGTGGCCAGATGTGCGATCTTGCACAATATAGCTACCACCAGGGGCATACCTGTGGAAATATCAGAGCCAGACTCAGATGATGATGATGATCCCATACCACCCCTACAGCCAGCAGACAGGGCCAGTGCAGCAGAGGGCAGGCAAAGGCGTGCTGACATCATGCACAACCATTTCAGATGTAAGTCATGACAACACAACCTCACTGACATGTGTTCTGGTAGTTAGCAACTTTATTACCTTGACTTCAGGTAACATACGTGTCACTAGGACAAACCAATGCACATGTGTCATAAATGAGCCATTTACAGTGTTGCACTATTGTCTTCATAGTTTACTGTAATTCAACATGTGCAGTTTGTCCCCTGTGGCCATCAAAGTCACTTTTTGCGGCCCCGCATTCCACTCGAGTGCGCAGTGGCCTCACCAGCACCTGTTGTATCAGCCTCAGTGGCAGTGCTGTGCCTGGCACTGCGACGCCTAGGATCCATCATGGGCACTGCAAGGCTGCTGAGGCTGGATGACTCCTCAGTATCCCCAACTCCCAGTTCACTGGGTGTAGCACTGCGATTTGCCAGCATAGTATCCAGAACGTTGGTAATTTGCACCAATCCCTGGGCAACATCCCAACTGCTATGTGCTGCCTCCACATGTGCGGTCACAGCACGCCGTGATATGAGGGCAGTAGATGGAGCTAGGTGATTGACTGATCTACAAAAGCCACTGAACATCCCCTTGAATCGCCTTTCATGCCTGCGGTGGCTGACTCGCTCATGCCTGATCTCAGTACAAACTTCCTTTACTGCATTGGTCAGTTTCCTGGTGTTCTCCGCAGCTGTAAGCTGTCCCTCATGCAGCTTGCAAATGTTTGTACTAAGACACTGCAACTGCTTCTGTAGCCCCCCCATTGTTGGCATTGTGTGTCAGCATCCGCCTGTGCATTGCCCTCATGTTTTTGTTTTGCAGGGGCTGCACTTTGAGCATTGATGATTCCAGGCCACCGAAGAATGATGGGCCCTCACCTACTTCTGTGTGCTGTGTGCGTGCATCGTGAGGCCTCCTGCGGGGAGTTGAGTGACACTGGGGCTGGGACTGCTGCCTTACGGTGGATCTGGCTTTTGGGGATGGAGTGTGGCCATCATCTCGCATGTCATCCGAGCCCAGGCTCAAATCGGGGAGAGGTAACACCCTTGCCCTGCGTCTGATTGGCGCAAAGCTCAATGACTCGCTGGTGTTGGAGTCGGATGGAGGCTGAGTTTCCGCATTCCCCACAATGGCACAATCTGCTTCTGCTGGGCCTGGGCCATCTGCAACGACAATGTGCAACATGTCATTTATGTATGTATCACCAAATGTTGCACAATGGTAATAAATGTACACTTACATCGTATCACTATGTAGTGGGTGTTGTGTTCCTCTTGGTGTCGCTCTACTTAATTGCATTCGATGTGCTAATTTCAGCTCTGGGTTGTGGACTACCACTCCCATAAGGCATTGTTGTGCCGCATCTAAGATGTGGAATGGAGTACTTATCACAATGGTTTGCACTACTTACTATATCCTAAGGGGCATTTGTACATACACATACGGGGTTACATTTCATTATTGGACTTACCTTTACTGGTGCTGGGTGTGTCGGACGTGTCTATGTCAATGACCCCACTGACAGCTTCTGGGAGCAATGTCGACTCCACCAGGTCTTCCATGGGGGTGGAGGGTGTCTGGGTGGATAGTCCGCCTCCTATGCTCCTTGCCTCCTGTAGCCTGCTGGCCACCCTCTCCTTGGCACGGGAACGCATGTCGTACCACCTCTTTCTTATCTCCTCCACTGAGCGCTGCGCAACTCCCACTGCACAGATTTTGGTCTGGATGTCAGCCCACAGTTTGCGCTTCTCACTCTCTGGAACCTGGAGTGAGCTCTTCCCAAATAGCTGGTCATGGCTCCTCACCACCTCCTCAGTGAGCACCTCCAATTCTTGCTCACTGAACTTCAGCTTTCTCTTCCTCTCTCCCTTCTCCTTCCCATTAGCAGCATTGGCCATGTTGATGTAAAGTCCTGGCTTGCTCACAGACTTGCTCCCTGGGGCTGGGCTGTGTCTCTCTCACTGCTGCTTTGGGTGTGGCTCCTGGAAACAGCCTGGGCTGACTCACTTCCTGCTTGTGATGTCATCAGCCTGTGCCAGGTGTCCGTTTTCGCAATTTGCAATTTTCAAATACCGAATCGCAAATATTTTTGCGATTCGTTATTTGGGCCTCGCAATTTGCATTAGCGATTTTTAAGAAATCGCTATTTCCGAATCGCAATTTTGTTACATTGCATTTTGCGACTCAGAAATAGCGATTTCTTAAAAATCGCTATTTGCAATTTGCTAAGGGTTTTTTTCATACATCTGGCCCAAAGTGCCCTGTCCTGAATATGTAAAAAATTATACATGGGGGCAGGGTAGGGATACTTTGCCCACCTAGGACCCATGGGGGGACCCAAAGGGACACCCCCCTGGGCCAAAAAAAAACCAAAATATCAGAAAAAATTGCAGCGATCCTGCGGGACTGTTGCAGGATCCAACAAAAATGGGGGCCGGGATGCATGGTTTAATTATAGGCCTCATATTAAATAATGGGAGTGGGGGGCCATTAAATGCCCTGGGGTCAAAATTATCAAAAATGAGGAGGGAAGCTGCTCCGTCACCCACCCCAAGCCATTAATGGCCGCTGAAAGTCCATCCCTGGAGCGGAATTTTACATAAAAGGGGAGGGGGCCTTGTAGCCCATCTCTATGAGCCTCCAGAGGCACCTGGGACCCCATCCCCTGGTGCCAGTTTCATTAATAAAAGGAAGAGGGCTGCTCAGCTTTCCTCTCTGCGACATTAATAGATCTGGGGAGCCCCCCAGGGCCTGAAATTTGCATAAAATGGGAGGGGGCCCATGCAGCCCACCTCTATGAGCCCACAGAGACCCCAGGGACCCCATCCCCTGGAGCCAGTTTCATTAGTAGGGTGGAGGGGCGCCACACAGCCTCCCTTATGAGCCATTAAAGGCACCAGGGAGTCCACCCTCAGGCTGAAAAGTTTAGAGAAGGGGACCATGCGGCCCCCTCCCCAAGTTTTCAAAGGCCCCGGGGTGCCTACTCTAATGGTTGATTAGTTTAATTAAGGGAGGGGGCAGTGCAGTACCCCTCCCTATGCCTTCTATGGCCCCAGAGAGCACCCCCCCTGGGCCAGTTAATTTGTTGTTTCCCGGGGATCTGACAACCAGGACACATTGGTTTTCCTGCCCACACCAGCGCGGGCAGGGAAACCTGTTTGCTCCTGCCTGGTGGCAGCATTTTTTAATCTCTTGACATGTGGGAGGAAACACAAAGGGCCTCATTACGAGGCTGGCAGTTTTGAGATCGACAGCCTCGTGGTGGCTGTCAGGACCGCTGCTGATGTGGCGTTCTGACCACCACAAAAAGGCACTGCCGTTCAGACCACCAGGGTTCCACCAGCTCCGCCAGGATCCATGATCCTCACGGCCTGGCGGTGGTGAAGTTCTTAATCTGCCAGGGCAGCACTGCCCTGCGGATTATGACCTCATTCCCCGTCAGCGTTTTTGTGGTGCCATGAAAACGCTGGCAGAGAAAGGTGCAGAGGGCCACGGGAGGGCCCCTGCACAGCCCAACACCGTTACAATGTTCACTGTCTGCCTTACAGATAGTGAACATTGTAAGGGTGCTGGTGCACCCTGCGGGCTACACTATTGCTGCCAACTAGATTATGAGCGAGAGACAGTGCTGTAGTTTATTTACCACTAGGAAACCTCGGTTTACATCCGCCAGCCTAGCAGGAAACTCCTAATAGGTCCGACAGAGTGGTCGCCACGAAGGCGGTGCCCACCCTGCCAGGTGTTTGGCAGACGGGCTTTCCCGTCTGCCAAACTCAAAGTGAGGCCCAAAGTCTGCTCCCAGTGGGTAGGAGCTTTGACACTGTTCAAGCCTGCTGGAAGCAATCCATTGATCTGTTTCACTCCCCTTTATTTTAAGTAGTGGCCTTTGGGGATGGGGTCCCCAGGACCTAATAAGGCTCATGAAGATGGGCTATGAGGCCCCCTTCCTCTTTAATTAATTTAAAAAAAATCTGGGGATGGGGAACACAATGCATAATAAGTCTCAGGGAGGGGGAACCACACGATTTCCTGCCTCTTTAATAACAAAAGAAGCCCCTGGAGGAATGGTATACCCAGGTGGGGGGCACCCAGCCCCCTCCCCTTCATTAAATAAGGCCCTGAGGTGGGGTCCCCAGGGTCTAAAGAGACTTTAGGGGGGCGGCGTAGTGGGACCACCTGGCCCCACTCCCCTTTTGTGTCAGTTTAGGCTCTAGGGGTGGGCTATCATTGGCTTACAATGGCTTGGGGACAGGGGCCTGTGGCCCCTCCAAAAAGGGCCCAGGGGAAGGGGTCCCCAAGGCCTAAGAAGGCTTGAGGAGTGGGTCAATTGGTCCCACTCCCCTTTTAAAAGAGGCCCTGGGGGATGGGGCCTCCAGGTCCGAATATGGCTCAGGCAGGGGGGGCATGCAGTTCCCCCTGCCCTTTAAAAGCGATACGGCCCTGGGGATGGGGTCCCCAGGGCCTTTCAAAGGCTTGGGGAGGAGGTCCACTGGTCCCGCTCCCTTTGAAATACATAGGGCCCTGGGAGATGCGGTCCCCAGGGCCTAATGAGACTTAGGGAGTGTGGGGACTTGAGATCCCCTTCCCCTTTAAAGAGATATGGCCTTGGGGATGGGGTTCCCAGGGCATTTTAAAGGATCGGGGAGGGAGGTCATTGGGCCCCCACCTCTTGAAATATATACAGCACTGGGGGATAGGGTCCCCGGGCCTAAGGAGACTCAGGGAGTGGAGGGGCATACGTTCCCCTTCCCCTTTATAAGAGATATGGCCTTTTAAATGCTAAAGGCAGTAGGCCGTGTGCCCCCCTTTAAAAATTACGTCTCTGGGAGATAGGCTCCCCAGGGCCTTTTGAAGGCTTGGGAAGGGGGTGCTCAGCTCCCTCTCCCTAAAAAAGGCCATGTGAAATGGGGTCCCCAGGGCCTAATAAGGCTTGAGGAGAGGGCCACTTGATACTGCTCCCCTTTGAAAAAAAAAGCCTGGGTTCCCCAAGGCCTAATGAGACTCAAGGAGGTGGGGTCATCTGGCCCCTCTCCCCCTTTAAAAGACATATGGCAATGGGGGAATGGGATCCCAAGGGCCTTTTAAAGGCTATGTGTAGTGGGCCACTTGCCCCCCCTTGAAAATATATAGGGCCCTGGGGGATGGAGTCCCCAGGGTCTAATGTGGCTCATGGAGGGGGATTACTCACCCCCCCCCCTTTTAAAAGAGAGATGGCCCTGGGGAATGGGGTCCCCAGGGCCTTTTAAAAGCTTGGGTGGGGGCTGTGAGGCACCTATTCCCTTTAAAAAAGAAGCCTCTGGGAGATGGCGTTCCCAGGGCTATGCTGCCCCCCACCCCCCAAAAAGGTAGTGGATGATGGAGTCCCTAGGGCCTAATAAGGCTAATAAGGGAGGGGGCACTTGGTTCAGATTCCCTTTACAAAAAAGGCCCTCTGGGATAGCGTCCAATGGCCTAATAAGGATTGTGGGCCACTTGGCTACCCCTCCCCTTGAAAATACATAGGGCCCTGTAGCTGGGGTCCCCAAGGCCTAATGAGATACAGGGAGCGGGGCCATCCGTCCCCACTCCTCTTTAAAAGACATGTGGCATGGGGGATTGGGTCCCCAGGGTCTTTTCAAGGTTCAGTGTTGTGGGGTACACATCCCCCTCCCCTTGAAAATATATAGCGCCCCAGCCAGAATGAAAAACTCTGCCCATCCCAAGTATGCATACTACACCCTTCCTAGCCAATCCAGTGTAATGAAAATGATTTGGGCCAGGTCATGGCAAATCTTCCCCAAACCTCAAGCAATCAATTGTGGGGGCAACGCATAATGTAGCTGAAAGTACCAGCTAAACTGTAATGTTTCTGCCAAGGATCCCCTCAACTGATTTTGGAGGGCGCAGAAGTGCAAGCACTCAACATTTTCCTACTGAGCGATCAGGTCCACCTGAGAAGTGCCCCACTTGTCAAATATATCCAGGACTACCTACAGTAGAAAATGCCACTAGAAATTAACAAGATAATGCTGCTTCGAGATGCCTGTTCTGACATTCAGAGGCTCCGCCAGGTGGTTGGTTGTCAGCCAGATCTCATAAGGTGTGCCCAAGACCAGAGTCTCAGCGCCTTCTAGCACAGAAGATGAGATCCTATTCTCCTGCTTGTTCATGTACCACACTGCAGTCTTATTGTCCATCAAGATTAAGCAAGACAGATCTTGGTAGGAGGTGTGGAAGGCCTTGAGAACCAGCATCTTCCACAGTTCTAGCAGACTGATTTGAAGCACCTGCTCCTCAGAAGACCAGAGACCTCTGATCTCTAGATCCTGCAGATGGCACCCCATCCTAGGGTGGAAGCATCTGTCACTACTCTGGCCACAGTCGGTGGGGGGAGCTGAGAGCATCCTTTGGTGAAGGATCACTTTGTTCACCCACCAAGCCAAGTACGCTGCAGGATATGGGGAGACCACAGTGGCCTCTGACTGGTCTCTCCTATGTTGTTATCACTGTCTGTGGAGATACCACTGCAAAACCCTTATGTGCCAACACACACTCATGACCAGCAGGAGACAGGAAGTCAGCAAAATTAGCAGGAGTAAGATCATTAGGACTGGGACCTGTGTGCATCCTGAAAAAGATGGGACCATCTTCTGGGTGTTGCGGATCCTCTGAGGACGATGGAAGGCCGGAGAAGGGAAACGTTCAGAGGCACTTTATGACCAGGAGACACTGGCAGTGCTCCAGGTGAGATTTGGTCTTGTTGAATGAAAAGCCTGGGTCAAACAGCAAGGATACTGTCGACTGCAGATGGTACTTCACCATCTCCAGAGACCTGGCTTTGAAAACCCAATCATCCAAGGACAGAAAAAAGGAAATCCCAACTTCTGAGTTGGCCATAACCACAGCTATCACCTTGATTAACACTTGCAGTGCCGATGTCAAGCCTAACTGAAGCACCGCAAGTTGAGAATTGGTAAAACCTACCACAAAGCAGGAATACTTCCAGTGGGACCTCAGGACTGTAACGTGAAAGAAAATATGCATCCTGTAGGTTGATGGGACATCATCTAGTCTCCTCCCTCCAATACCAACAAGACCTGAGCCAGGATCAGCATCGTGAACTTCTCCTTCTTGAGAAAGAAGTCAAAGTCCCTGAGATCTAGAAGCAGACATAAACTGCCACCCAACTTGGGCACAAGGAAGTATTGTGAAGAGCATCTCTGCTCAATCACCTGCTTTCTACAGCTTCTTTCAATAAGGTAATCTTCTGGCAGAGAAGAGGAAAAAGGAGGGGGGTGAGTTTTGCCTAATGAGAAGGGAAGGGTATAACCCCTTTATATTATCTGACGGGCAATTGCCCTCAAGGTAGCTAGAAAGGAGGACACACTTCCTCCCACAGGCTCAGGGAACTCTTGGAGGAACAAACTAGGCCTGCTTTCCTGGTAGTGGAGGAAGAGAAGCAGGAGGCTTGATGAAGTGATTTGTAGCCTTTGCTCCTAGCTATACCTTTATAATGTCTGACCAGAGGATTTTGGGGCTTTTATTCCTAAAACTGCACAGACTGGCAATGCAAAAAGGAAAATCCCCTTGAAAATTTGTGAAAGCAGCAAATTGCCTGTAATCTCATAGAGGCTGAGATGCTGGAGGCCTAGGGATATGGCTGAAGCAATACTAACCCTGAAACACTCCAAGACAGTATCCACTTTGTCACCCAATAGATGTGCTCCAATAAAGGGCAGCTCTAAAAGAGTGGCCTGGATATCTGAAGCTAGATGTACAAAGCGCTGCATGGTGGCGGGATTACTGAGGCCCGTAGCACGTGCTACTGAATCTGCTGTGTCAAGGCCTGATTTTCTGATGTGACATAAGGTATTCTATTACTCCCTGTTGACATCAGCCAAGTACACTTCTACTCCATGTCAGACAGAACAGAGAGGAAAAATGCCTGATATCTAGCCCAAATAACAAGAGGCTTATATGATGAAACATTTTGAGGATGGATAAACTGACAGAAAAGGGAGGTCTCCTGGTGCTCGGCACTAACCTGTTTACCACTGGTGCAGTTGCAGGCTTCTTGCAAGCAGGTAGGTCGGGCTCTAGCAAGGCATCACTAAAGGGCAAAAGAGACTCTGAAGTCAATGCCAAATGTAAGAGGACCTCTACAGGAGTGCTCATCCTAACATCCACTGAGGGAAGATGCAAGTCCAGCCCTTCTGCTGCATTTTTCATCACACACTGGAAAGACATTATTTCTGGGGTTAGGGCCCTGAAGGAAGGTCCATCCCTAACTCCAGGGATGTATCCAGGTCACTAGCAGAGGATATGCCTGCCAACTTGTTTGGGTGTTTGAAAGCCATATCATCTCCTAGTCCATACACATTAAGTAGATCTGGGCCATAAAGATAATGCATTCTGTGATTGAGTTACATATATATTTTTCTGCCAATGAGCGGAAAATGCACACTGTGCTCCAATTTTAGCACTGGTAGTTTGTTCCGCACTTAAATATCAGCATGAACAGCACCATATGGTGCTCAAAAGTGCCCTGCTATTCCAGTTGTTTTGCTGCCTCTTGTGTAGAAATGCAGGCAATCGAAAATCTCACAGTAAGTCCTCCTAGCGCCTGGAAATTGCGCTAGGGAAACCAAATTTCACTTGTGCTCGCCAGCTTCCATTCTAGAGCCTTGTCTTGTTCCCACTGTCACTATGTTGCTCAAATGGGGAAAAAATTCCACCACAAGGCGATTGGCGGGATTTGCCGTGAACTCTGCATTACGGGAGTCGCATGGAGTTGCAAAATTAGTCCAATTTAGCTAGTGGAATTAAAATTACATCCGGGCTTAGTAAAACCCAAGCAGACCTGTCAAGTAAGTTTTGACAGTTCAGCAGAATTTATAACTGTAGTGTCAAAAAGAGGCCCAGTGTGATTGGAGCCTGTCTAGTTGGAGTGACAAAGGAACGGCATAGACCTGGCTGTTAGCTACATCTGCTTGTGACAGGGTAGGCCTCTGTGAAGCTAAATCAGTATCCTGGGCCCAGCCCACAGGCCATACTGACAAGAGCACAAAAAACACCTCCCTCCACCCAAGGCCTTTGTCTCACATCTGGGAGCAAGTTCACACTCCATCAAGTGGGTTATCATTCAAAGTATTTGCTGGCGGAAAAGGTAGAGAAAATGCAGATGCAGACATTATTTGCTGAACCTGTTTTTCGCTATTAAAATCGACAACATCTCTACCTTCCCAAATTCTGGAATCAGACGTGGAAAAGGATGCCAGTGACCTTGCATCTCAGACTGCAAACAGTCCAACACAATTGTATGCAGACAACATCGCCAATTTTGAGATTGAAATAGATGAAATGAGCCATACCAGTATGGATAACAACAATAAGATTATGCACCTCATAATTTACACTCCTATGTACCACCTCAAAACATTAGGGAACCGGAGTTCATCAAGGTAACTGTGGCTTTTTTTATCTACATTGCAAAAAATGATAAACACTGTCCACGGACTGATACTACAGCATCCTGCAGGTCAACCTCTTCAACCTGCAATAGATGTTGTACCTGCACCTCTACCTCCCCACATGCCCCTCGCCACCTACACCTCCTCTCCAGTGGTCACCACCATCGCCTTCCCTACCTCTATGGGAACCATCTCCTAGACCTGTCTATAAACCTCTGATACCACTAACCCCTGAAGACATGGAGGGTGATGAGAATATGGCTAATTCTATATATTTCACTATGGATATCAGGAAAGGAACCTCCATAAGGGTTTAGCGAAGTTGTTAATGTCGGAGATGACTTCATCATTCTAAAGGAAGACAATAACTTGCTCAATCCACCTGTTCCATTGAGGATATATCCTGTTTTCATTCCTTAGTGGAATGGGCTGTCAAGAAATTCAAGCTGCCAATGATGTCAGTGGAACAACAATGTTTCCTGTATGACTTTAAGAAAAAGCCACAAAGGTCCATACAATCCACCGAAATGCTGGATTTTGTCTGGTCTGAAGAACTGAAGCCAATGCAGATACCCTCTACGGTTCCAGCTGTGGTACTTCATCTGAAAGAAAAGCACAGAGCCCCAGATTCTGCCCCCGCTTTTCAGGCTGGCCATCCAAAGCCAGACACCATGATAACTTTGACTGATCAGAGGAGATCTGAAATCCTATTGCTCCATTCTCTGACCCACGAGACAGAGGTAGCAGGCGTGTAGACAATCTGGGATGAATAGTTAATTCAATGGCACTGATTCTATTAAGTAAGCCAATGGTCTGGCAATTCTAGGATGTTATGCTTGCCAGATGTGGCATGACATTGCACTTTTGCTTGACCTTATTCAAGATGATAAAAATGAGCCTGCTAAAGTTATACTCAAAGAGAAGAAATTTAGAAGAAATTATTTCAGGAGGTATAAATAATGCAGCAATGGACGCTTCAAATACAGGTCTTCAGAAGCTTGCTGGAGGTGCTGTTTTAAGAAGACAAGGTTGGCTCAGATCTAAAACATTCTGTTCTAAGGTTCATTCAAAAATCCCAGACATGCCATTTGATGGCCTTACTGTGTTTAGAAAAAATGTAGGTGAGGACCTCCAAGGTCTTAAGACGGACATGGATGCGGAAAAGGCATTAGTCCCTTTACACTCCTGTAGATCTGGTTCATCCGATTTTCATGGCTCACAAAGATCCCAGAGTTACAGGGGAGGATTCAACCTGCATGGACATCACGTTTGACCATACTATCCCCAAAGACTATCCAATCATGACCAGGGACATGCCTCCAACCACAATTAAAGAAAGGTCAACAGGACAAAAGAGAAGGACCTCTCAATTACACTCCAACGAAAATCCTAAAAAAGAGCTTAACTACTTTGCTCCCCCTTACATCTCAAACACATAAGATGGGGGAGAACTTCGCTTTTTGCCCTTGACTGGGAGTCTGTACCATTAGACAAATGGGTGAGGCATATTGTTTGCACAGGTCATATATTGGAATCCGTTCAAAGACCACTTGTTTGCCACCTCAAGAATTAACATTATCTTCATCTGAGGGAGCTAAAACAGGAAATTCTCCTTCTCCTCCTCAAGGGAGCGATAGAAAGGGTCCCAAAATCCCAAGGAAATCAGAGATTTGTCTCCAAATTCTTCCTGATAAGAAGAAAAACAGCCAGTGGAGGCCACGTACATGAATAAACAATCCTTTTGGATGATTACACTTCAGGAGGTCCTCCTGATATCCAGGAAGGCGATCGCCCAGCATACATGGATCTTCAGTACACATACTTCTGTATATCCAACCACTAAAACCACAGAGAACACCTCCGCTTTTCAGCAGCAGGACAATATTACCAATTCAAGTGGCTCTCCAGTTCAGGGTCAAATAAGCACCTTGTGTTTTTATCAAGGGCTTTCAATTGTAGCAGCTTTCCTCTTTCGACAGGGTCACCAGGTGCACCCATACTTAGACGGCTGCCTCATTAAAGCTACATCAAAGGAAGAAGCAAGTGCTTCTACAACTACCTGCATCAGCCTCTTTCAGAGCCTGGGTCTCACACTGAAAAGGGACAAATAAGCACAAGAGGCCCACATGAAAATCCAGTTCCTGGGTGCAATACTCAATACTCAGTCAGGAAAGGCATTTCCATCTGCAGAAAGAGCAATAAAGCTCCAAGCCATGGCTAAGAGTTTGTCTGCAAACATACATACAGTCATGGTCAGACCTAGTCAAGTCCTAGTCCTAATGCTGTTGTGTACACGCCTCGTTCAATTTTGCAGACTCTGGATGAGACAACGCCAATCAGAGCCTCATGGGATGATGTAGTTCAAATAACGAGATGTTGGAAACAGCACTTTGTGGTAGAGATTCCCCAAAAATATATAGCAGGTCTCTCTTTCCAACCTGTAACAGAAAGAACTGTACTGGCAACAGATGCATCCTTGAATGACTGGGGAGCTCACCTGCATGAACTATCAACCAGAGGCATTTGGCCAGACACAGGAAAAAATGCTTCACATTGATGTGCTGGAGATTCAGGGCATACGTTTAGGCCTACAAGCACTCCTCCCAAGACTGGCAGGTCAAACAGTTCTAATCAGAACGTACAATATGACATATATTTTCTACACAGTCAAACAATGGGGAATACCATCCGACCTCTCCCAGAAGAGGTTCAGCCTTTAAGGGTTGGGCTATTCCTCGATCAGGCAGATGCACTCAGTCGTTAACTATCAAACTGCCACAGGTGGGAATTACACCAGGACCAAGTCGATTACATATTCCGACAATGGGGTCAACCCATGATCAGGTATTCAGACAAAATATCGAGACACACAAATATCAAGTCTTTAATATCGTGATACAAAATATCGTGATGTAGGAATGCTGTTGACAAAAATATTGATTTTCTAAGGTAAGTAATATCGATGTTAGAATATCTATGTTGTTAATATCATTTACAAAAATATTGTTGTAAAGAATATTGTTTTTTAATTATCTTTATGTATTTTGGTATGTTTTAATTGTATATGTTACAAATTGCTTGTATAATTATTGTTAATATTTTTAACATAGTTTGTAAATGTTTAGTTGTTTTTAAACCTAATTTAATTATTAATTGTAATTTTTAGTGTTGTAACAGGCTGTGGGGTTTGTAGAGGTACAGGATGGGAAGTAAATTATTTTTAATTAATTAATAATTATGTTTAAATATTATTAATTATTTAATTGATAATTAATTATGTAAATTTTGTAATTAATGTATTTTTTAAGTTATGTTTTAGGTTTGGGTTGTGGGGTTTGTAGAGGTAAAAGGTGGGAAGATAATTGGTTATAATTAATCAATAATTTTAATTATTTATTATTTAACTGATAAATAATTATGTAAAATTTTGTAATTAATTAATTTTTATGCTATGTTTTAGGTGCGGGTTGTGAGGTTTGTAGGGGTAAAAGGTGGGAAGAATATGATAAATAATTAATAATTGTGTCATTCATATTAATTAATTTATAATTATATATATTGTGTAATTGTTTTTTTTAACTTATATTTTAGGTGCAGGTTGTGGGGCGGCTGGGTTTGTAGGGGTAAAGGGTGGGAACTTAATTATAATTGATTATTAATTAATTGGCTATTAATATTAATTAGTTAATTGATAATTAATTATGTACATTATGTAATTAAGATAATTTTAAAGTTATACTTGAGATGCGGGTTGCTACGTTTGTAGGGGTAAAGTTACCCCTACAAAATCATTTATAGATAATGAATTGTTAATTTATTATTGTTCATTTAATTTTTAATTCTGTTAATTGTGAAATTATCATATTTGTTCAATTATATTTTAGGTGTGTGTTGTTTAGTTTGTGGAGAAATAGGGTAGGAAGTTATTTAAGTAATCATACATTGAAAATTATTTATTCATTTATTAAAAATTGTTTTTCTTTATTACTTAATATGCTAATTGTGTTACACTTTTTATTCCCATTACATTATATCACTAATATTCTATTTAATTTATACTAGTTATCAAAAGTTGTACTAATTATGAAATTTGTTTTATTTTTGTTAACATTTAGACATATAATTTTTATATTTAGAATGTTATATTTTTGGATATTTAATTGAGTTGTTAAAATATGTTATTTGTTTGAAGTGATTTACTCTCTCTCTTCTGTTACACACACTGGAGCGGGAATTATACATTTTACCCCTCCTGTGTCCATTGCTTTCCCTACTGTTCCACCAACTGAAGTGGGAATAGTACATTTTACCCTTCATGAGTTCAACACTTTCCCTACTGCTGCACTAACTGTAGTGTGAATAGTAAATTTCAACCCTCTGGTGTCCATCATTTTCCCTACTGTTGCACAGACTGCAATGGAAATAGTAACTTTTACCCCTCCTGAATCCAATGCTTTCCCTACTGTTGCACAGACTGGAATTGGAATAGTAACTTTACCACTCCTGAATACAACACTTTCCCTTCTGTTCTATAGACTGGAGTGGGAATAGTAAAGGTTATCCCTCCTGATTCCAACGCTTTCCCTACTGTTGCACAGACTGCAGTGGGAATAGTAAATCTTGCTCTTCCTGAGATCAACGCTTTCCCTACTTTTGCACTGACTGGAATGGGAATAGTAACTTTTACCTCTCCTGAATCCAACCCTTTCCCTACTGTTGCACAGACTGGAGTGGGAATAGTACATTTTACCCCTCCTGTGTTCAACGCTTTCCCTACTGTTGCACAGTCTGGAGGGGTAATAGTACATTTTACCCCTCCTAAGTCCAATGCTTTCCCTACTGTTGCACTGAGTGAAGTGGGAATAGTGAACTCTACCCCTTCTGCATCCAAGGCTTTCTCTACTGCGGCACAGACTGGAGTGGAAATAGTAAATTCTACCCCTCCTGAGTCCAACGCTTTCTCTACTGTTGCACTGACTGAAGTGGGAATACTGTATTTAATATTTCTAGAGTTTAATAGCTTTGTTAGTATTGTTTAAATATTATTATGTGTTGTGTATTTAATTTTTTATATATATATATATATATATATATATATATATACATATATATATTATTGTAATTTTAAAAATATTTTTAGTAAAACATATTTTGATCTATTATTAACATTGTATGTATAATTAAATTGGAAATATTTTGATTTATTGTAGTTTATTTGTTATATTTTTGCATTCTTTTTTGTGTGTATTAAATATATATATATATACATACATATGTGTGTACTTGTTATATTAGTATATTAAAAGATTAGAACATTATAATGTAAATTAAAATTATGTTTTATAACAGTTTAACATTATTATATATGTATATAAACATACACACATACATATATATGTTTGCATGTTGATTTAAATACGTATGTATTACTATATATTTTTAAATATTAGGTAAACATATTTAATTTATATTATGTTAACGTTATACGTTAAAAAATGTAAGATTTACTGTTTTTAACTATTTGAAAATATTTTTTGTATAGATTTTTCGATCTTAGTGTAAAACAATATTTTTGTTCGATCTTTTTGTACTTACCTTTATATGTATAGGAAAACAATACTTTTGTGATTGTTATTTTTGACACAATATTTTTGTATAACAATATTTTTGGTTTCGATATTATGTCAGTGAACCCCCTGATCGATCTCTTAAAAAAATTATTATGGCTCTTTCTGTAGATGTGTTATATTGCTTAACAAATTGTAAGGTAGTCATTAAGGGCCTGATTTCGGCTGATTCCAACATCTGCTAAAGGGCTGCCAGCAGAGACGGTGGTAGGGTGGTAGGATGGTGGGGCTGCCCGCCAACTTCAAATGTGGGTATCATACCTCCACAACTGTGGCAGTTCAACAGCCATGCGAGTGTGGCAGTCTGAAGACTGCCACACTCGTAATCAGGCCCTAAGTCAGGATTTATGTCTGTCACTCAAACCGCCGAATAGCAGAGTTTGGGTATTGCAATCGATTTCTGGGACTGAGATAGCCTTTATGTTGGAGGTTTATGATAGGTTATGAATTCTATCTTTGAGTTTCTGCAAAGTTTAAGGGCCTGATTATGACTTTGGCGGTCCCATCACGGGACCAACCACTGTGTCCGGAGTATGCCACCGTCATACCCCGAGTGTATTACAATGTTCCCGCTGGGCTGACCGGCAGGAATAGTGCTACGATATTGGTCTCTGCTCCCCTAAGGGAGCTGAAGCCAATACTGTAGCAGACAGCACACTCGGAATGTGCGCTGTCTACAAAGCATTACGAGGTTGCTGGGCAGGGGTACCCCTGCATTGCCATGCCATAGGGCATGGGCAGCGCAGGGGCCCCCCTGTAGGCCCCTGCACCTCTTCTCCGCAAGCCTTTTTTTTTAGGCTGGCAGAGAACCAGGTTGTAATCAGCAGGGCAACCTGAACCGCTGTCAGCCCGTCAGGATCACCGATCTCAGCAGAGGCGGCTGTACCCTGGCGGTCTGACCGCCAGGGTCTTAATGTGGCAGTCGGACCTCCACAGCAGCGGCGTTCCTGACCACCACTGCGAGTCTAGCGGTCTAGTGAGCACCAGACTCGTAATGATGTCCTGTATCACTAAGCACATACTATAGCACAAAGCTCATAATTTTAAACACATATGTCATGTGTTCTATTAGGCACTTCCTTTGATAAAGGCTGCACAGCTGACTTAAATGCTTCAGGCTTTTTATCTCAAAGAAAAATGAAAGATTCATTTTTTTTTTTTACTTTCCTTCGCCGCCAGGTTTTATCTAGCAGTGATGGACAGCAAACAAAAAATAAAAAGAGGAAGCCATCTAAGTACTCATTCTAAATTGGGTGGATGGTCAGGTGGCTAACCTCCAATGGCCTGTACTCTGTCGGGTCTTCGAAGGAGTATACCTGCGATAAATCTGGAGCGGGCTCTTTCGTCGACATGTTTTCAGATCACCCACCTATATAATAGGTGGGCAGAGTGTGAATTTAGTGTACCCTCTCGTCCAAACTCTACATCAGTCTTTTTGTATGCAGCGGGGGTTGGCCATCTGTACAGGTTTGACTGCAGGTTCCGGCTATGAGGCCAAGCCCTGCAGACAACTCTCACTGCACTCTTTTTGCGCAGTAGTGGTTTGGCTCCCATAGAGAGCAGTCTCACTGGCCAACCATACTGGTTATGGTCAAAGGCAGGTCGCACCAGGGGTTGAGTGCCAGCACAGAGTTGGGCATAGAGCCCTAGGCTAAGATGTGAGGCCAGGCTCTGCAGCAGACTTCTGCTGCGCATACCCTAAGGCCTTGCGCAGCAGGGCTTGAGAGTTCAAGGAGGGTTGGACAATGTGCCAATATAAAAACAAAAAACCCAGATATGCACTATAAAAACAAAGGTTAAGGTAAAATTATAATTAAGTTATGATATAAGACAAGAACTATGTTAATCTTATGCTTCAAGACTTTGCTGCAAAATGGCAAAGGGCTATGTCACTTTCTAGCTCGGTGTGGATGGCACTGTGATAATCGTATGCTTAAAAACTCTCCTAGATAAACAGACATTTGAGGTGAGATTTGGAGTGTCAGAGGTGTTGTGGAGTGTTCCTTATAAAGGAGCGGCTCGCCACCTGATACTTGGGAACTACACATATGTCTGTTTTTATTGCTCATAATGCAGTAGTATAAAAGTCATATTTCAAAGGGACCTGTGAAATATGGATTTTATCATCAAAATGACAGGCCTAAGCTGTGTGTGCTGTACTTTTACCCATTATTTAATCAACATACTTTTCATAAGTAGTAAACTAAACCTGAATACTCTCACTACAGTTGGTGTCCATTAGTATCTGCACCTCACAGACACCAGCATCCACAATCCCTTCCTCCAACAGAAAACAAAGTGGTTTTAAAAAAAGCAAAGAGCAGTTTAAAAAAAATTATCCACATGCAGACGTTCCTAGCTTCCAGTCAATGTTAAATTCAGTTTGGCACTGTTTGCAAACGATTAGCTTACCTTTACCATCAAATATTTTCCATGGTTTAAGATATAAGTCAAATGTAATGGATCTGATCAAATAAGTTACCTTCAATCCCATTATCAAAGGATGAGCACTTAAACTGTGTCTCTACTTGGTGCATAATTCCCACGTCAAACACATATTAGTCATTTTGACTAACTCCCTAAATCTTGTGCACAGTACATTTGTACATCATATGTATATATTATACAAATAGTACATCCTGCAATCAAGTACCCATCACATTAGGTGAAGTTGCCATCTCTCACTATCCTAGGTACACAGAGGCCCTCATTTTGACATTGGCGGTAAAAACCGCCTGCCACTGTGGTGACGGCCGCCAAAATACTGCCACTGCGGCTACCATCCGTCTGCCATATTATGATCAGTGCCAGACTTCTGCCACAAGAAGGGCGGGGATCCAGCAGTGATCATACTGGCAGACGGTGGTAAGCTGGCACTACTCCCACCATCACGCCAGTTGAACACCGCCAGCCGTATCATGACCTGTGATACAGCCTGGTGGTGTTGTGCTGGCAGGCACTGCTGGCGGTAGCAACGCCCCTTCTCTGCCTAAAGACCTCCTCCACAAAGGTAAGTCGGGCTTCCAACAGGGGAGGGAGGTGGCACCTCATTGACCTGGTCAGTAAACTGCTCTGCCACCACATAGCTCCACCAGTAAGTGCAGCCCGTCTGTCTTGAAATCTGACCCCGGTCAGAAGTTCGACTCCCTCACCCACCTGCAGGCTCCTGCCTGCACCTCATCCCTGGTGTCTTGTGGGAGAGCTTTGCTCTTCTGCTAGGCTGCCATATGCCTCTTTTCGCCATCCTCTCTCTTTTCTTCATAGGTTTCAAGTTTGGACGTCACATAGTTTTCAGTGTGTCTTCGATGGTGAGGGGGGTCCAGTTGGTGATTGTTTGTTTGTTGGTATTGGGTTTTGGTGGAGGGGGTTCTGCACGTAGGTTGTCTTTGCTGAAGCTGTCATAGATGGTCTTGATTTTGTGGTGGAAGTAGGAGTTGAGTCTGTCGCCGGGGTCTTGTGAGGGTAGGATGTCCGTTGTTTCGCTGTTGGGTTGGGCGAACTCCTTGATGATGCTGAATAGTTTCTTGCTGTTGTGTGCCTATGAGGAGATTCTCTCTTGTATCGCTTTCTTTCTGGTGCTCCTGAAGAGTTTGAAGAGTTGGTGGTGTGCAGTGGTGGCAGCTCTGAAGTTGCTTTGGGTTTCTGTGGATTTGTTTATTCTCCAGATTTCCTCTAGACGATGACAAATGCGTCTGGATTCTCGGAGTTCTGGGGTAAAAACTATGAAGTCCATACACTCTGGGGCCCCCTCGGACCCATGCCCTCACCACATCTTCAACAGAGCCGCAGGCACCATCGCCCTCAAGCTCTTCCTCACCATCAACCGCTCCCTAGCTGCCTCCTCCTTCCCCGACAACTGGAAACACACCGAGATCAACTCCCTCCTCAATAAACCCTCAGCAGACCCTATTGACCTCAAAAACTTCAGGCCCATCTCCCTACTCCCATTTCCTGCAAAAGTAATTGAAAAGGCAGTCAACAGCCAACTCGCCACTTTCATCGAAGACCACAACATCCTCGACATCTCCCAATCCGTATTCAGGAAAAACCATAGCACTGAAACAGCCCTCCTGGCAACAGACGACATCCGCTGCCAGCTGGACAAGGGAGAGACGGCGGTTCGCATTCTTCTAGACCTCTTGGCGGCCTTCGACACAGTCTCTCACCACACCCTGATACACAGACGTCACAAAGCCGGCATCAGAGACAAGGCCCTTGATTGGATCCAATCCTTCCTCTCAAGCAGAACTCAACGAGTGAGACTCACCCCCTCCTCGCAGACCCCACACCTACCACCTGCGGAGTTCCCCAGGGATCCTCCCTCAGCCCCACTCTGTTAAACGTCTACATGGCCCTGCTGGCTGCCATCATCAGAAGCTACGGAATCAACAGTGTCTCCTACGCCGACGACACCCAACTCATACTTTCCCTATCCAACAAACCCAACACAGCCAGACACAACTTCCGCGTAGGCATGGAAGCAGCCACCAACTGGATGAAAAACAGCTGCCTTCAACTCAACTCGAACAAGACAGAAGTACTCATCATGGGCCCCCACCCCGATGCATGGTACGACTCCCGGTGGCCACCCATCCTCGGAAACCCGCCCACCCCCACAAACCAAGTCTGCAACCTCCGAATCATCCTGGACTCCAAACTCAACATGAACCACCAAATCAACTCAGTCACTTCCACCTGCTTCCACCACCAATGCCTCCTACACAAGACTTTCAAATGGATCCCTCTCGAACACAGAAAGACCGTCACACATGCCCTCATCACCAGCAGGCTGGACTATGGCAATGCACTCTATGCCGGAATCAACAAGAAACTCACCTGCAAACTACAGAACATCCAGAACGCCGCCGCCAGACTGGTCCTTGACCTGCCTCGACACTGCCACATCTCACAACACCTGTGCAGACTATGCTGGCTTTCCATAGAGAAAAGAATCACCTTCAAGATCCTCACCCACGCACACAAAGCCCTCCACAACACTGGACCAGCCTACCTGAACAGGCGACTCAACTGCCACACACCCCACATGGCTTACGCTCAGCACAGCTCTCTCTTGCTGAAGTATCCCACATCAGGAAAACCAGAACATGGGGATGCTCCTTTTCCTACCTAGCAGCCAGTGGCTGGAATACCCTTCCACTCCACATTAGACAAACCACCCCTCTCCTCAACTTCATGAAGGAGCTGAAAACATGGCTTTTTTAAGAACCACCACCCTGGTGGACGCTACACCACTCCCCCCAGCCTTCAGACCCTTGCAGGTTAGCTGTGCTTTATAAACACCGATTGATGGATGATTGGGTGGTGTTGTGTGTGTGTCTGGTTGTGTGCATGAATGTGTGAGTGTGTGTGTGAATCCGTCTGTGTGTGTTGTGCTGTTTGCGTGGTGGTATGCGTGAGTGAATGCATGTAAGAATGGTGAAGTGAGTGCATGTCTACATGTCAGTGTGATTGTGTGTAAGAATGTGTGCATGCATGTCTGGAAGTATGCATGTTTGAATGCATGTATGCCAGTTTGAGTGACTGGGTGTATGCGTGGTGCGTGTCTGCGGGTGTGTGAGTGAATGGGGGGTAAGGGGGAGTGTGTGAGGATCGGAGGGGGTGTGTGTGTGACTATCGGATGGGGTGGGGAGGTCTGTGGGGATTGGAGGGTGTGTGTGTGTGTGTGAGGATCGGAAAGGGGCTGGGGAGGAGTTTGGATGGGGGGTGGGGCCATCTGATGAGTGTTGGGGTGGGGGAGCCTTCTGCCGGTGGCAGGGAAGGAATTCCCTGTCACCAGTAGGGCCTACCACCAAGGCCACGAAAATCATGGTGGCAGCCAGGCTCCTAATGCTGCCGGTGGTACTATGCCGGCTGTTGGGCTGGAGATAGAAATCTCCGGCCCGAAGCTAATACTGCCATGGCGGTATGAGTGGAGATGTGGCAGATTGGCTGCAGCCAACCCACCATTCTCATAATGTGGTGGTATGTACTGCCAGCCTGTTGGCAGCCATACTGCCACATTAACACTCACCACCGGGGTCATAATGACCCCCAGAGTCATTTTGTGCAAACCCTTTGTTTTCCAAGTATTTTTAAAACGTCAATCTTTCTCCATGGTATTAATTATAGAGAATATTTGTTCATCTTGCCTTCTTCATTTGTATACAGAGCTGTCTTTCATCATTACTATGCTTACTTGATGTGGAAGCATTCTGTGTCAAACATTAATGGGGTCATTAGGAGCTTGGCGGACGGAAACATCTGTCTGCCAAACTCCTGACGTGTAGACTGCCGCGGTGCTGGTGTTCTCTCCACCAGCCCCATTACAACTTTCCCACTCGTTGACCAGGTGTGGCAGCATTGTTCCTAGTTCATAATTGAGCTGCTGGCAATACTGCTGCATGCAGAGTGCACCAGCACCCTTGAAATTCACACTGTCTGCACAGCACACAGTGCACATTTCACAGGTGCTGGGCAGGGGGCCCCCTGCACTGCCGATGCTATCGGCGCCACCCTGGCAGATTGCAACCAGGAGCGTTGTCAGCCTGTCGGGATCTTGGTTTCTAGTGGGGATGGCAGTAGGTTGGCAGGTCTGCCTGGCAACCTCGTAATGTAGCGGTTGGACCACCACAGCTGCGGCGGTCCGACCGCCACCACGAGTCTGGCAGACTCATAATTGCCCGCCAAGTAACATAACATAACATGAGTATCTGTAGAGCACAACCTTCACCTTCAGGAGGTCATTTGGAGCTATTGACCGATAATAGATGTTTATTGTTATCTAACTGTACTCTTTATGCTTTTTCATATGTTATTGTCATTGATGATTTCACTAGTGATGTCATATGTGATCTCACCAGTGATGTCAACAATGATGCCATTTGAAATTTCATCAATGATGATTTATGTGCCTCCTCCTAAGTGAATTAAAGTGTGTGATTTGTGTGCTTTAGTAGCCATAACTGGCACATAGCAGTGGTTTGTGGGTTAAAGCCAGAGCCATAAATCACTTTTTAACTATGTTTTTTCCAGTGAATGTAATTTTTTTAATTATGTACTTAATTTTCAACACCTACTGGACTAGCCTTAAGTCAAACCTGATGTAGGTAATCGATTTCTGCAGCACACATCTTTTGGCAGTGAGCAGCAAGGGTTGGTCGTAGGACACGGACAGCCACCAGGCCATGTTCCCTGCAAGCAGGCATTCACTGCCCTCTGCCCAACCGGTCACAGATGATAATCTCCCCCCACCCAATTGTGCACTGTCTTTTTTGGCTGTGCACTGCTGGTTATTAGAGAGTTTTTATTTTTAGTTAAATGGATTTTTTTTTTTTAATGTTTCCATTTTTATTGGTGGGGTAAACTAGTAACGTCGATGAAAATAGTGATTTTCAGTGTACAATGGTGCCTTTTTTCTCCTGACAGCATGACAGCCACTGAGTCAAGATATTCATTAAAATCATGATTTTTGCAAGTTAAACCTGTTTTTTTCTGGGGAAGGGGTTGCATTTTTTATGTCTTTGGGTGCCTCCACCACTCTCCTGGATACCGTCTTACATGTGAAAAACTTTTTCCACAGCATAAAAGTCGTAATTTTTATTAAAAACAAATGTGAGTTTGAAAGTAGACAAAAAAAGAATATTCTCAGCCCATATTCAGCCCAAAACATTGTTAATAAATGTAAATGTGATTGAGAAGAGTTGCATTTTTTGTGCAAAGGTCAAATCCAATGTTTTGCCATAATAAAAAGACTTATTTTGTTTTTCTGGACTTGGATATCTCTACATACACTAGCTGATCACTGCTTCGCTCTGTAGACCCATGCAATGAGACTTGCACTTAGTCTGCTTTGTTACCCATGTTTATTACTAAAGCATGTGAAAGATATGAAGAGATTTATAACCATTCATTCATTTGTTCAGCGACTACAGGGGTGTGGGGCCACATGTAACATCGCATGGATTTGTGACTTTTTGCAACTTGTAATTAGTAAGTCTCAAAATGGAATGTACAACAGTGTGCGCGATACTGTTTGTGATTCCCAAATGACTTGCAAAGGACCTACCTCATTATTATTCATGAGGTAGGTCGCAATTTGCGGCCCATTAGGAATGGCCGCACTCACGGGATGGTGGCCAGCTGGGGTCAGCAGACCACCATGTGTGTGACTGCTTTTTAAATAAAGCATTTTTTTTTACATGAAATGCATCCCATTTTCTTTAAAGGAAAAGAAGATAAATTTCAAACAGAAAGAAATGTTGGTGCCCCCATTCACAAAGGGAGAGGGGTCCCTTGGGGACCCCCTTCCGTTTGTGAATAGTTTACCACCAATTTGAAATTGGTGGTAATCTGCTAATGTTTTGCAAGCGCATTCCCGGTCGCAAGACAATCACACATAGCCCTGCGAGTTGCTATGAGCAGGGGATGCCCTGTACATGCCCTTTCCTAATGCCGAATCGCAAACCCTATTTTGCATAGGTTACTGACTCACAAAATAGGGTTAGTTCATGTCTGAAGGCTATTTAGCGGTCAAATGCAGCTTTGGGCCAGATGTAGGAAAATCCTGCATTGCGACTCTCAAATTGCGAGTCTGAGCGACTCGCAATTTGCGAGTCGCAATGCAGGATGCAGGATGGTGTGACACTGGTGGTAACTGTGATTGCTTTGCGACCGCGGTCACAAAGCAATCCTGCATCGCGCTGCGACTCACAAATAGGAAGGAGAACACCCCTTCCTATTTGCGACTCGCAGTCCGGTTTTGCGAGTCGGTAACCAGGTTACCGACTCGCAAAATGGGAATAGGGCATCGCGATGTGGGCTTTGCGTGTCGCAAACAGCGAAAATCGCTGTTTGTGACGCGTAAAACCGTTGCTACATCTGGCCCCAAATTCGCTGTTTGCGACCGCTAAATCCTTTCATAGACGTGGCCCACACTCACCATTGATCTTAAATATCATATTATAGCGTGCACTTCTCCATAGACACAGGACTTGTTTCATCCCAAGAATAAGACTCCTATAGTAGTCAAAACACCCTTCCCCTGCTTGCGGGAAGAGTGCACAGACTCAGAAAGATTGCAGTCGTGAGGCAGTAATTCCTTTTTTGGGGGGGCTTTCTGTTTCAGATGCTCTTCAGCTCCTGGGTGCTCGTGTGCGCGTGCCTCACGCGCCTCACGCGCCTCACGCGCCTGTCTGCCTCGCTCTGGTGTTTATGTGAGAAGTGATTTCTTCCGTTTGAAGTCATGTCATCGCGTTGCAGCGATGCTAATTAATATTCCTTCTCCAGTCACTTCAGAGTTTTATGTAGGTTGACTTAAGATTTCGGCGTTGAAAAGAGTTGTTAGACCCCCCCTCGCGCCTGCTCGGTGCAGAGCAGCTGACATGTTTTCTCAACTACCGGTTCATAAGGAAAACACAAAAGCTCTGCTGAAGGGAAGTGATAAAAGCGGGAAAGAAAATAATCTTGTGGGATAAAATGACAGGATGGAAATGTCACATCTATATAAAAACGTTATCGTCAGTGTACCTGAATAAACAAACATAAACACAGACAATTAGGATCGTTATACGATCTTCTTCTAACAGCATTTCGCTTTCAACTAATGATCTGTTTTTTCTGTAGTGTCCCCCACACACACACACGCCACAGATGCTTTCGTTTTTCTGTCGCATACGACCTTGAATTTGTGCTGTGTTTCTTTTTCCGAGTGTACACCTGTGTGTATGATTTATGATATTTAATTATGATAAAGTGATTCCACTTCTGTACTCTCGGGTCCCTTGTCATCTAAAGAGGGACCGCTGCATTCGTCAGTGCTTGTTGTTAGCTATTAGACGGTCAGGGCACATCAACTGCTACTCAAACAAACACTGACCAATCCAAGACTTCTGTATAGTGCATGCGCACAAGCAACTCAAAAGTCATGCATGCACATGGAAGTACGCACTGCAAGCATCCTTGCACGACCAGATCAACACATCTACAGACGTGCACTGACACAGCCAAACCTACATGCACTCATGTACAGTGATCAACAGCCATCACACCAGACTTACATATATGCAGACACTAGTGGGCACAGATCATGAAACCTACATGTACACTCATCAACAGACATCCAGCCATCACACCAGAATGACAGATGTGCAGACACTAGTGGGCACAGATCATGAAACCTACGGGTGCTCATGTACACTCATCAACAGACATACAGCCATCACACCAGACTGACATATATGCAGACACTAGTGGGCACAGATCATGAAACCTACGGGTGCTCATGTACACTGATCAACAGACATCCAGCCATCACACCAGACTGACAGATGTCCAGACACTAGTGGGCACAGATCATGAAACCTACATGTGCTCATGTACACTCATCAACAGACATACAGCCATCACACCAGACTGACAGATGTGCAGACACTAGTGGGCACAGATCATGAAACCTACATATGCTCATGTACACTCATCAACAGACATGCAGCCATCACACCAGACTGACAGATGTGCAGACACTAGTGGGCACAGATCATGAAACCTACGGGTGCTCATGTACACCGATCAACAGACATACAGCCATCACAGCAGAATGACAGATGTGCAGACACTGGTGGGCACAGATCATGAAACCTACATGTGCTCATGTACACTCATCAACAGACATACAGCCATCACACCAGACTGACAGATGTGCAGACACTAGTGGGCACAGATCATGAAACCTACGGGTGCTCATGTACACTGATCAACAGACATCCAGCCATCACACCAGAATGACAGATGTGCAGACACTAGTGGGCACAGATCATGAAACCTACAGGTGCTCATCATATTCACTGATCAACAGACATGCAGCCATCGCACCAGACTGACTGACAGTCAGACACTCGTGGACACATACAAAATACGCATGGGGTCTGTACAAGGCAGCCTGTTACAGGTAACCCAATCCTCTGTAGGCCTCTGAGAGAAAGAAAGAGAGCATGACACGAAAATATCTGTTTGAAGGACAAAAAAACTCTCACCTGGCCAAAGGTGGCTTGCTTCATCATCAGTTCCTTCTCACACCACTAACATATGGGTTTGAAAGGAGCTCTAGTATGGTACCCATAGGGATACCCAATGTGAGCTGTGTGGTGTAGGTGACGGCAAGCATTGTGTAGTGAAACAAGTGTAAAAATGTGATTTAAAATTCCCCTCAGTGGACAATATTGAAACTTTAATCACCGACCATGATGGGCATAGTTAAAGAACAGAGCCAGAGGTTACAATTTCACCCTTTATGTAATATTAGGGTCAACATGTTTCTGCCATTCCTAATGACCCTGGAACATGGCCTTCTTCAGGACCTATGTTCAAAAACCTCACCACTCTGCACAAATGGTGATTTGACTCAAATGACAAATACAAAGGCTCATCCACTCAAATTGTAGCTTGAACAGAGCTGTCAATATCTGGAAAAGAGAGAAATAACAGTAGTAAATACCACTTCTCAAAACATATGCACACACTTTTGCTTCTTAATGTATGTTAAAATAGATAGTGTGCCACCACAATGGCAAATATAGTGGAGCCGTAAAAGGCAGCATCCCGTTGTGATAAGTGGACAAAAACACAAACTCATCCGCAGTACCCGGGTATGTCAGACTCAACTTGCCGAAACACTTATACTCAGGGCACAAGTCAAGGGTACACGCAGGTACACGGTGTCCACCCACTATTTTCACAGGGTGGATACTGTCCACCCTCCAAGAAGTGGGCCCCACTGATATATGTTGAACAAGTCTGGGACACATTCAGAAGCGCGGCACCTTGTCTGCTCTCGTTTCAAGCATCAACATGCAGGCGGGGAGGGGGCTTTCAAGCTTCAGACTCCAGTAGGGCCCATAACAAAGGCCACATTTATGAGGCCATCAGGCCTCCTTTTGTTCCACTAGCCTGACTGGGACCTATCTGATCCTCACAGCTAGATGCAAATTCCAGGTAGGGGAAACAAAGGCCCATAACTTATTCTCACTTCACAAATATTTAAGAAGCATGCTTTTTACTGGTGTTCAGTCCCTATATATATGAGAGATATGTATATACTCTATGAATGTCAGATGTGTTGGCCTGTTCCAGTATTTACACAAATAACAATTTAAATACCACTATTTTGCTTTATTTCATTTATAGCGCTACTCATCTCAATGCAGGGTGTCAGAGTGCTTCACATCAAATGTTGACACTATACAGTGACAATAAATCCTATAAATGTATAAATCAATGTACAAGATGTGTTATATAAGACAGTGAGGGTTACAAGGTGTAGGAGTCATATTTCCTTCATAGCCTGCTGTCCTATATTAGAAGGATTACAATTTATGAACTGCGAGTACCAAAAGGATGTCTGTGTTAAAAACAGTAACTCACCTACCTAGTGACCTAAAATAAAAATCTGTCATCTATGGATGCTTTGCAGGAGACACATTAACCCTCTATGCTACGTTGATTCAAACTAGGGACAGACAAAATACAGATCTCTCCAGAAAATGTGTTACCCTCCAAAGTTAGTTTACCATTATTATTGTTGCCCAGAATTTACTGGCACACAAAGATGTGTGCAGCAGGTCCCTTAACCCCATGAGATATTTTTAAATGCAGACTTTGCAACCAGTGAAGAAGAATAGAGTTACTGCTACGTTTCTCCTTTTTGCTAACTTCTGTGTGGCAGAGTTTTAAAAAACATAAATGTAAAAAATGGAGTCCCACATATTGCGTCAAGGTTGCGTCACGTTTTTGGCACAACCCAGACTCAAAAATATAATTTGTTAAATCTCTTAATACGATCAAATGTACTCATGATAGACCTGTGAAACATGTGTGAAGAGTTAAGATCTGATGTCACTTCTTGTGATGTCACTTCCCCTTATGGTGTGATGTCGCGGTGCAATGTCACACTCCATGATGTCACTTGCATACTGCCCAACTTGATTAGTCCCTCACTTCTATTTTTAGGACTTGTGCCCCACTTATACAGACAACGGCAGGGTTATAAAACATAATACCCAGGGTAGCTATGTAAAAATCACAATTACACTGAAAATATAGCGTGCAACAACACATCAATATATAGATGTGACCTTAACATCTTTCTAAATCCAGCTACCCAGGCTAATAATTGTTGCCCTCATAGGTGCAGCACCCTTTCACTGACGGTGGTTTTGTAAATGGCACGCACAAGAACACACCCAAATGGAAATCAATAAGGAGCAGAGGCAGATGAGATACCTCACTGAGGGTCCACTGCCATTTCACCCTGTCTGTCTACGGTGAGGAGCAGACCCGTTCTGGTGCAGACCGTGTCAGTGCTTAATTTGTACATAAAAACATGCCGTTGCCCAAAGCTCTCCTCTGAAACACGCGGCTGCTACAATTAAATGTGAGAGCACTGAATACTGAGGCAGTGTGACTCTAAAGCCATCTCAGGTCTCTTTAATCCATTTACAGCCACTCCTGCCCCTTCAGCTCACTCTTGCAGCTTTCTGTTTTTTACCTTTGGGATGCTTTTTCGTTTTTCTTTTCCTCCGTTTTTCCCATACGCGTCTTTTGCTCACCAGGAATGCTTGAGGCAGAAGAATAAGTGGCAGTCCTCAAAAATAAGTGACGGTGCCCCATACCGGAAACCACCAACTGGTCCATATTTTAAACTCGGGCCTGAGGAGATGGCAAATGATATCATCTCTATAGGACCACATCAGGAGTTGTAGTCCCAGACACTCATACTGGCTTACTTAAAAAAAAAAGTACGTTTCTTATACACCACTCTCAGTTATTATGTTATCAGGCTCCAACTGGCCGCCTATTGACTTTGACATCCACATAAAGCAAGTGATCCTAAAAATGTATGACCAGAAGAGGACACTGGTTTTAACATAAAAATCCTGACCTCACCTAACAAGAAAGTGATAGGCATCAGAGGGACGCAGCTTCATTCTCAATCAAATATACAAAAATGTACACAACATGACCCCAACCGACCAGACATTGTTGTAGGTAGTGGGTAATTAGCATACAAGTCTCAATAAAGAGGTCTCCATTAGGAATCCCAACCAGACGATGACTGCAAAAAAAGAAGCCATTTGTAAAAAGCATGCACAGGGACCAGCACAGGTGCACTTAGGTCAAAATATGCCCCGGTATGTCATCGTTGAGACCTCTAATGTGTGTCTTCAGCCTGAAGATCCAACATTGCTCTTTCTCATGTAGGAAGTTCTGTCCCGCAGGACCAGCAACTAACCACTGTGATTTATCCACTGAGTAGACCATAGAGTCAGAGAGTGAAAAACCTTGTCCCAAGAGGAGACAAAAGACTCCTCTTTCTTCCATTTTTTTTCATGATTTCATCATTACTCCTGTATCACTAGAGACTAGGTATCAACAAATACTAGCGTAATGGTGCCCGTCTTTAATGTATTGTGGGTGCCCATGCACATTATTACCTATTATCAATTGTTGTGGTTATTCTTGACATAATTCTGGCTACCATTTGAACAAAAATGGTAAAATTCCTTGCTAGTTGACACATAGCCCTGGTATTTGAGTGTGATGATAAATAGGAATGAAATGCAAAGTCTGTGTGCAGCAGTAGTACCTGTGAGTAAATTCATTCTGAGTTTGTGAGGATTTTTGCTGATGTTGATGTCTTGGTCCCAGATGGGACTTGCTGCTAAGGCTGCTTTTTCATGGCACGAGGATACATTATTGCTGGGGGTTTATGAATACTCCTGTCTGAGACCTGTGTGTCTTATACTGGTGGAAGTAGCATCGGTTTATGAGTCGGTAATACTTGTAAAGTTCTGATATTTACAAACTACAATTGAGCAATTAGCATTTTTTTCCATCCTGCCACAAATGGGTTGATTCTCTATCATGACATATGACCGTGGATCAACTTGTTAGTTGCATAATGAATAAATAAAGCGAAGAATCTTTTATATACATTTGGAAATATTATAAATCCTTTCTCAGAACATAACTAGATTTATTTAACCCCGTGGTAGCTATTGCTCAATGAGCTAATTTTTAGAGGAATCTGTGTTGCTCTATTTATTTTTTCGGTCTTTCATTTCAAACCTTTCTTGTGATGTTTGCTCCGCTGCACCTCTGGGAAGGGTAAACCTTGCTCGCACGCCACTAATTTTTGAAATATTTATTTAGAGCTTCTTCAGAACCTGTGGATTTTTAGCCAATGTTTATGAAAATGATGCTGCAAAATACAGAATTTGGATATTTTTTTTAACATTTTCAAGGGGAAGGGAGGAACCTCATGAATATCTGTGGAGTAAGAGGGCTTTTTCGCAGTGTCCAAATGTGGGCACTTATGCTCTGACAATTCCAAGATTAAAAAGCCTATAAGGCATTATTTTCTCGTTTATGTGTTCAAATACCATAACATCAACACAGCGCCTAGTGTCTCCTATACTCTGAAGATAATAAATGCTGCTAAAAACAGCCCAAAGGAGATTTTAAAATTGTTTCTCATTTCATGGACACTAAATGAAGTTTACTGACTCTTGATGCTAATCCAAATTTCAAACCAAAACAAATTCCCTTTTGTGCACCTTTCTGCAATGGGGCACAGTTAACCCGCTAAGAAAATAGGAAATCTATTAGATCACACACTATGGCCCTCATTACGAGCCTGGCGGTCGCATGACCACCAGACTCACTGTGGTGGTCCCACTGCCAACAGGCTGGCGGTGGGACCACCACATTATGACTGTGGCGGAGCTGCCCCAGTCGGACCACCAACACCACCAGGCTGCCGCAAGACAGCAGTGTGGCGGTTCCTGGTGGGATTCATCCTCCAGGGCAGCGCTGCTTGCAGTGCCGCCCTGGGGATTAGGAGGCCCCATCCACCAGCCTTTGCATGGTGTTTTACACTGTCATGGAAAGGCTGGCAGAGTGGGGGCATCAGAGGGCCCCTGCAATGCCTTGCACTTGGCATGGGCAGGGCAGGAGCCCCCATTCACAGCCCCGTCACGCATTCCACTTCCCGAATTGCAGTGGAATGCGGGACGGGTGCTGTTGCACCCGCCGCACTGCCACATTGGCGCTGGCTCCTAATGGAGCCGGTGTCAATGTTAAGGCCCTGCGGTGAAGTCCTATTAAGGCTGGCGGGGTTCAGGCCGCACAAGTGGTCTGAAGGCTGGAAGAGTTTGGCGGGTGGCCTCCGCCACCTGCTAAACTCTTAAGAAGGGCCTATATATTCATATGAAAAGCCACATACAAATGAAAATCCTTAACTCTCAACTTTTGTATCTAAAAATATCTCCTCATTTATTGTATACAAGCCATTATTTTTTTTCTACTAGCTAAACTGTTCTATAGCTATGTTAATCATATGTATAGACAAAATCATACATTCATAAAAGCATAACACAGGTTCATGTGATGAAAACAAGTTTTTATCCAAATATTGACTACACACAATCTTTTTAAAAAACTATTGTCTCTTCAATAAACACTTCATCCAATTTCCGAATTACAAACAATATTTAAAAAAAATAATTTTGGCAACACAGCGTGTCAGTGGGACTTGAGATGGTTCACCCCACCTTCTTTAGGGCAAAATTCATATAGAACATAAAATATAAAAAAAAAATACATTAAAACAATATTTAGAATACAACTCTTAAACATAAATAACATGTCCTTTTCAACATAGCTATATGATTATTAAATGAAGAGATATTTGTAAATACAAAAGTTGAGAGTTAAGGGTTTTCATTCAGATGTGACTTTTCATATGGATATATAGTGTGTGAACTAATAGTGTGATGCAGTTCCAATTTTCTTAGCTGTTAACTGTGCCCCATTGTAGATAGGTGCACAAAAGGGAATTTGCTTTGGTTTGTTTATCAATCAATCAATCAGTGTATTTATAAAGAGCACTACTCATCCGTTAGGGTCTCAAGGCACTGGGGGGAGCGGGGGTGCTACTGGTCAAAGAGCCACGTTTTGAGGTGTTTCCTGAACGTCAGGAGGTCCTGTGTCTGGCGTAACTGGAGCAGTAATGAGTTCCAGGTCTTGGTGGCGAGGTGTGAGAAGGATCTTCCTCCGGTGGTGGTGAGACGGATGCGGGGGATGGTGTAGGAGGCTGGACTGGCTTGTAGTGAGTACCAAGGGGTACTTGCACCTTGCACCAGGCCCAGTTATCCCTTATTAGTGTATAGGGTGTCTAGCAGCTTAGGCTGATAGATAATGGTAGCTTAGCAGAGCAGCTTAGGCTGAACTAGGAGACGTGTGAAGCTACTACAGTACCACTTAGTGTCATATGCACAATATCATAAGAAAACACAATACACAGTTATACTAAAAATAAAGGTACTTTATTTTTATGACAATATGCCAAAGTATCTTAGAGTGTACCCTCAGTGAGAGGATAGGAAATATACACAAGATATATATACACAATAGCAAAAATATGCAGTATAGTCTTAGAAAACAGTGCAAACAATGTATAGCTACAATAAGATGCAATGGGGAAACATAGGGATAGGGGCAACACGAACCATATACTCCAAAAGTGGAATGCGAACCTCGAATGGACCCCAAACCTATGTGACCTTGTAGAGGGTCGCTGGGACTATTAGAAAATAGTGAGAGTTAGAAAAATAACCCTCCCCAAGACCCTGAAAAGTGAGTGCAAAGTGCACTAAAGTTCCCCTAAGGACAAAGAAGTCGTGTTAGAGGAATAATGCAGGAAAGACACAAACCAACAATGCAACAACTGTGGATTTCCAATCTAGGGTACCTGTGGAACAAGGGGACCAAGTCCAAAAGTCACAAGCAAGTCGGAGATGGGCAAATGCCCAGGAAATGCCAGCTGCGGGTGCAAAGAAGCTTCTACTGGACAGAAGAAGCTGAGGTTTCTGCAGGAACGAAAAGGGCTAGAGACTTCCCCTTTGGTAGACGGATCTCTCTCGCCGTGGAGAGTTGTGCAAAAGTGTTTTCCCGCCGAAAGAAGACCAACAAGCCTTGCTAGCTGCAAATCGTGCGGTTAGCGTTTTTGGACGCTGCTGTGGCCCTGGAGGGACCAGGAGGTCGCAAATTGGACCAGAGGAGAGAGGGGACGTCGAGCAAGACAAGGAACTCTCTCAGCAGCAGGTAGCACCCGGAGAAGTGCCAGAAACAGGCACTACGAGGATGCGTGAAATGGTGCTCACCCGGAGTCGCACAAAGGAGTCCCACGTCGCCGGAGACCAACTTAGAAAGTCGTGCAATGCAGGTTAGAGTGCCGTGGACCCAGGCTTGGCTGTGCACAAAAGATTTCCGCCGGAAGTGCACAGGGGCCGGAGTAGCTGCAAAAGTCGCGGTTCCCAGCAATGCAGCCCAGTGAGGTGAGGCAAGGACTTACCTCCACCAAACTTGGACTGAAGAGTCACTGGACTGTGGGGGTCACTTGGACAGAGTTGCTGGATTCGAGGGACCTCGCTCGTCGTGCTGAGAGGAGACCCAAGGGACTGGTAATGCAGCTTTTTGGTGCCTGCAGTTGCAGGGGGAAGATTCCGTCAACCCACGGGAGATTTCTTCGGAGCTTCTGGTGCAGAGAGGAGGCAGACTACCCCCACAGCGTGCACAAGCAGGAAAACAGTCGAGAAGGCGGCAGGATCAGCGTTACAGAGTTGCAGTAGTCGTCTTTGCTACTATGTTGCAGGTTTGCAGGCTTCCAGCGCGGTCAGCAGTCGATTCCTTGGCAGAAGGTGAAGAGAGAGATGCAGAGGAACTCGGATGAGCTCTTGCATTCGTTATCTAAAGTTTCCCCAGAGACAGAGACCCTAAATAGCCAGAAAAGAGGGTTTGGCTACTCAGGAGAGAGGATAGGCTACTAACACCTGAAGGAGCCTATCAGCAGGAGTCTCTGACGTCATCTGGTGGCACTGGCCACTCAGAGCAGTCCAGTGTGCCAGCAGCACCTCTGTTTCCAAGATGGCAGAGGTCTGGAGCACACTGGAGGAGCTCTGGACACCTCCCAGGGGAGGTGCAGGTCAGGGGAGTGGTCACTCCCCTTTCCTTTGTCCAGTTTCGCGCCAGAGCAGGGCTAAGGGGTCCCCTGAACCGGTGTAGACTGGCTTATGCAGAATTGGGCACCTCTGTGCCCAACAAAGCATTTCCAGAGGCTGGGGGAGGCTACTCCTCCCCTGCCTTCACACCATTTTCCAAAGGGAGAGGGTGTAACACCCTCTCTCAGAGGAAGTCCTTTGTTCTGCCATCCTGGGCCAGGCCTGGCTGGACCCCAGGAGGGCAGATGCCTGTCTGAGGGGTTGGCAGCAGCAGCAGCTGCAGTGAAACCCCAGGAAGGGCAGTTTGGCAGTACCAGGGTCTGTGCTACAGACCACTGGGATCATGGGATTGTGCCAACTATGCCAGGATGGCATAGAGGGGGCAATTCCATGATCATAGACATGTTACATGGCCATATTCGGAGTTACCATTGTGAAGCTACATATAGGTAGTGACCTATTTGTAGTGCAGGCGTGTAATGGTGTCCCCGCACTCACAAAGTTCAGGGAATTGGCACTGAACAATGTGGGGGCACCTTGGCTAGTGCCAGGGTGCCCTCACACTAAGTAACTTTGCACCTAACCTTTACCAGGTAAAGGTTAGACATATAGGTGACTTATAAGTTACTTAAGTGCAGTGTAAAATGGCTGTGAAATAACGTGGACGTTATTTCACTCAGGCTGCAGTGGCAGGCCTGTGTAAGAATTGTGAGAGCTCCCTATGGGTGGCAAAAGAAATGCTGCAGCCCATAGGGATCTCCTGGAACCCCAATACCCTGGGTACCTCAGTACCATATACTAGGGAATTATAAGGGTGTTCCAGTAAGCCAATGTAAATTGGTAAAAATGGTCACTAGCCTGTTAGTGACAATTTGGAAAGAAATGAGAGAGCATAACCACTGAGGTTCTGATTAGCAGAGCCTCAGTGAGACAGTTAGTCACTACACAGGTAACACATTCAGGCACACTTATGAGCACTGGGGCCCTGGGTTACCAGGGTCCCAGTGACACATACAACTAAAACAACATATATACAGTGAAAAATGGGGGTAACATGCCAGGCAAGATGGTACTTTCCTACAGATGGTGGTGAGAGCGAGGCTGGCGGAGCAAAGATGGCGTGTGGAAGGTGAGTCTGTCGTTGAGGTAGGCTGGACCTGTGTTGTAGAGAGCTTTGTGTGCGTGGGTCAGGAGCTTGAAGGTGATCCTCTTCGGTATGGGTAGCCAGTGCAGGTCTTTGAGGTGGGGGGAGATGTGGTTGCGGCGTGGGACGTCGAGGATGAGGTGGGCGGATGCGTTCTGGATTCGTTGTAGCTTTGATTGCAGCTTGGCTTTTTCTGGTTTTGACGAGGATCCATTTGAAGATCTTGCAGAGCATGCAGAGAATCAATCAATCAATCAATCAATGACACTTATAAAGCGCGCTACATACCCGTAGGGTCTCAAGGCGCTGGGGGGGGGGGGGGGTGCCGCTACTGCTCGAATAGCCAGGTCTTCAGCTTCTTCCTGAAGGAGAGGTGGTCTTGGGTCAGGCGCAGGTCGGTCGGGAGGGAGTTCCAGTTCTTGGCGGCCAGGTAGGAGAAGGACCTTCCTCCTGTAGTCGCTCTTCGGATGCGGGGGACGGCGGCGAGGGCGTGGTTGGCTGATCGGAGGTGGCGCGTGGGAGCGTAGAAGTTGACTCGGCTGTTGAGGTAGCTCGGGCCTTGGTCGTGTAGGGCTTTGTGTGCGTGGGTGAGGAGGCGGAAGGTGATTCTCTTGTTGACGGGGAGCCAGTGCAGGTCTCTCAGATGTCCGGAGATGTGGCTGGATCGTGGGATGTCGAGGATGAGTCTGGCTGAGGCGTTCTGGATCCGCTGGAGTCTCTTCTGGAGCTTGGCGGTGGTACCGGCGTAGAGGGCGTTACCGTAGTCCAGTCGGCTGGTGACGAGGGCCTGGGTGACGGTCCTCCTGGTCTCGGTGGGGATCCACCAGAAGATCTTCCGAAGTGTGCGTAGGATGTTGAAGCACGCCGAGGAGACGTTGTTGACCTGCCTGGTCATGGAGAGGGAGGAGTCCAGGATGAAGCCCAGGTTGCGTGCATGGTCTGTCGGTTTGGGTGCGGTGCCCAGGGCGGGAGGCCACCAGGAGTCGTCCCAGGCGGAGGGTGAAGAGCCCAGGATGAGAACCTCCGTCTTGTCCGAGTTCAGTTTCAGGCGGCTGGTCGTCATCCACTCGGCTACCTCTTTCATCCCTTCGTGCAGGTTGGCTCTGGCGGCGGCGGGGTCGTTGGTCAGGGAGAGGATCAGCTGGGTGTCGTCGGCGTAGGAGATTATGCTGAGGTTGTGTTTGCGTACGATGGCCGCGAGGGGGCTCATGTAGACGTTGAAGAGGGTGGGGCTCAGAGATGATCCTTGTGGGACGCCGCAGATGACTTCGGAGGCCTCTGACTTGTACGGTGGTAGGCGGACTCTCTGTGTTCTTCCGTCGAGGAAGGAGATGATCCATTCCAGCGCCTTGTCCTTGATTCCGATGTTGCTGAGGCGCCGTACTAGGGTGCGGTGGCAGACCGTGTCGAATGCCGCGGAGAGGTCTAGGAGGATGAGGGCCGCTGTTTCTCCATTGTCCATCAGGGCTCGGATGTCATCGGTGGCGGCGATGAGGGCGGTCTCGGTGCTGTGGTTGGCTCGGAAGCCGGACTGTGAGGGGTCGAGGGACCCGTTCGTCTCGAGGAAGGCGGCCATCTGCTTGTTGACGGTCTTCTCGATGACTTTGGCTGGAAACGGGAGAAGCGAGATGGGGCGGTGATTCTTGAGGTCGGTGGGGTCCGCTGTTGGTTTCTTGAGTAGAGCGCTGAGTTCGGCGTGTTTCCAGCTCTCGGGGAAGATGGTGGTGTCGAAGGATGTGTTGATGATGTCTCGCAGGTGGGGTGCGATGACAGTGTCGGCCTTGTTGAAGACGTGGTGAGGGCAGGGGTCGGTCGGTGATCCGGAGTGGATGGAGTTCATCGTGCGGATGGTGTCTTCGGTGCTGATCGGGGTCCAGGCGTGGAGGGTGGTGGTGGGGGGTGGTTGTTCGGTCATGGTGTGCGTTGGTTGGTTGTTGAAGCTGTTGTGTATGTCCGCGATCTTGTTGTGGAAGTATGAAGCGAGGGAGTTGCAGAGGTCTTGTGATGGGGTGATTTCGTTGTTTCCTGCGCTGGGGTTGGAGAGCTCATTCACGATGTTGAAGAGTTCCTTGCTGTTGTGTGCGTTGTTGTCCAACCGGTCCTTGAATGCTGTTTTCTTGGCGGCGCGGATCAGCTGGTGGTGTTTCCGGGTGGCAAGTTTGTAGGAGGTCCTGTTGTCCGGTGTTGGTTCCCTTTTCCAGACTTTCTCGAGGGCTCGGAGGTTCTTCTTGGAGCACTTGAGTTCGTCGGTGAACCATGGGGCCTTCTTGCTGCCGGGTCTGCTAGGCGGGGTCCTCAGCGGGGCGAGCTTGTCAGCGCAGTTGCTGATCCACTTCGTGAGGTTGTCGGCGGCCTGGCTGGGGTTCGCTGAGCTGGCAGGAGGGTGCTGGCTCAGGGAGGTGGCGAGCTGGTCTGCTGTGATCTTGTTCCAGCTTCTGTGGGCGGCTTGTTGCTGGTGTTGGTGGGTCGTCGTTCTCTTGAAGGTGAAGTGGACGCAGCAGGAAGCAGGAGATTGCGTTGACCTACTGAGTCATGCTGAGAGTGGAGTGCAAGATGAAGCCCAGGTTGCGTGTGTGGGTGGTGCGTGAGGGTGCGGTACCTAGAGAGTTGGGCCACCAGGAGTCGTTCCATGCTGAGGGGTTGGGGCCGAAGATGAGGACCTCAATTTTATTGGTGTTAAGCTTGAGGAGGCTTGATTCCATTCAGCTGGAGATGGCGTGAAGTCCGTTGTGGAGGTTGTTTTTCTCAGTTGTAGGGTCTTTTGTAAGGGAGAGGATCAGTTGGGTGTCGTCTGCGTATGATACTATGTTGATGTGGTGTGTCCGTGCGATGTTGGCGAGTGGGGCCATGTAGACATTAAAGAGCGTTGGGCTGAGGGAGGATCCCTGGGGGACGCCACAGATTATCCTGGAGGCCTCTGACAGGAATGGCGGAGAGCGGACTCTCTGGGTTCTGCCGGTGAGAAGTGATGAGATCCAGTTGAGAGCCTTGTCGCGGATTCTGTCGTTGTAGAGACATGTACGTAGGGTGTGATGACATACCGCGTCGAAGGCTGCAGAGAGGTCAGCAGGATGAGAGTTGCGGTTTTGCCTTTATCGAGCATGGTCCTTATGTCATCAGTGGCAGCGATGAGTGCAGTCTAAGTGCTGTGATTTTTTCTGAAACCGGATTGGGAGGTGTCGAGCGCCTTGCTGTCTTCTAGCAAACGGGAGAGTTGGGCTTTGATTACTTTTTCGATGACCTTGGCCGGGAAGGGGAGGAGGGAGATCGGCCGGTAGTTCTTCGGGTCATCAGGGTCTGCCTTGGGCTTCTTTAGTAGTGCTTTGACTTCTGCATGTTTCCAGATTTCCGGGAAGGTGGCTGACTCAAAGGAGCTGTTGATGGTGTCGCAGAGGTGGGCGGCGATGATGTTGCTCGCCTTGTTGAAAATGTGGTGGGGCAGGGGTCCGCTGGGGATCCGGAGTGGATGGAGGCCATGGTGTGTGCGATGTCATCTTTGTCAACGAGGGTCCAGGCGTGAAGGAGGTTGGTGTTGCTCGGGGCATCGGGTATGGGGGTGTCTGTGGTCTGATTGGGGTTGAAGCTGTCGTGGATTTCTTCTATATTGCGGTGGAAATGGGTGGCGAGGGAGTTGCAGAACTCTTGTGTAGGAGGGGGTTCGTTGGAGCAGGTCCTGGGGTTTGAGAGTTCTTTGACGATGCCGAAGAGTTATTTACTGTTGTGAGCGTTGTTGTCTATGCGGTTTTTGAAGTGGGTCCTTTTAGCGGTGCGGATCAGCTGGTGATGCTTACGGATGGACTCCTTGAGTGCGATGTGGTTGTGTTTGGTAGGATCCAGGCACAAGGCCTTCTCTCTTTTGCGGCATTCTCGTTTGGAATCTTGTAGATCAGGGGTGCACCAGCTGGGTTTGGTGCTGTGCAGGGTGTTTGAGGGTTTTTTGAGCGGTGCGAGGGTGTTGGAGCAGTCTGCTAACCAGCAATGCAGGTTGGTAGTGGTTGTGTCGGGGTGCGTGGTTCTTGGCGGAGGGGTCTGGGCAAGGGTGGAGATTAGTTCTTCTGTTGAGATTTTGTTCCAGTTGCGTCGGGGGGCTTGTGTGCGGTGGTGGTGGGTAGATGGTTTCTGGTAGGAGAAGTGGATGCAGCGGTGGTCTGTCCAGCCAAGTTCGGTGGTGTTGCTGAAGGAGACGTGGCTGTTGGCAGCGAAGATGCGGTCGAGTGTGTGGCCTGCGGTGTGAGTGGGTGAAGTGATGAGTTGTTTGAAGCCGAGGTTGGCAAGGTTGTCCAGTAGGTGGTTGGTGTTGATGTCGTTGTTGTTTTCTAGATGGAAGTTCAGATCGCCGAGGAGGATGTAATCTGCTGAGGCGAGGGCCTGGGCGCTGACGATGACGGCAATGGTGTCACAGAATTACGCTTGGGGGCCCGGAGGTCTGTAGATCAGTGTTCCTTTGAGGGTGGTGTTGCCGATGACGTGGATATTGAAGTGGAGGTGTTTGGCGGAGTTTAAGGTGTCGTGGGTGCTGGTCGAGACTTTGATGGTACTTTTGTGGACTGTGGTGATTCCCCCTCCTGGTTTATTGGTGTGGTCCCTCCTGGTGATCTTATTGCCATTGCCATCCCTGAAGGCTACGTCGGGTTCAGAGGCCGAGCTTTTCCAGGTTTCGGTGAGGAAGGCAATGTCCGGTGATATGGAGGTCAGCAGGTCCCAAAGTTCAATAGCGTGTTTGTGGATGGAGCGGATGTTGAGTAGAATGCAGTTAAGGTGGTTAAGGATGTGTGTACCCTGTCCCTTTTAGTAGAAGAGGGTACCCCTCCCTGTTTGTGGAGTAATCCAGATTTATGCTATAGGCTTAGCGACTTTTTTGGAGAAAATATTATTAAAATACAGCTTACTTTATCATCTTTGATCTTGGCAGTTCCAGTGGATCTATACTCCAGGGGTGGTTCCTCCATTAGGGGAGAGGAGCGTTGGCCCCCCCGCCAACAGCAGCAGCAAAACCTTTAAAAGAAAAGGATAATAAACTTTGTCATTTTATCCTTTTCTTTTAAAGAGGAGGGGCCACGGGGTGAAGAGCAACGAGGGGGAGTGCTCAGCACTCCCCCTCATTGGGCATGTATGTTTGGCCAGCCGTCTCGGGCCGGCCAAACACACATGTGTAGTAGGATCTCTCAAGCCCAGGAACACAGTTACCGGGCTGGAGAGAGCCTGCACAGGCTCCCAGTCTGCCTGGGAGCCCCCTGGCTGGACGCACCCAGCCAATCCTAACGCTGCTCTTGCCAGCCCAGCAACTGTGTTGCCAGGCTTGAAAGAGCCTACTGCGCATGTATGTTTGGCAGGCCTGAGACGGCCGGACAAACATACATGCATAGTGAGGGGAGTAGTGCTGAGCACTCCCTCTCGTTGCTTGTCACCCCGTGACTTTACCTCCTTTACCAGAAAACGATCATTAAACTAAGTTTATGATCGTTTTCTTTTAAAGGTTTTGCAGCTGCCGCTGTTAAGGTGGTCAGTGCTCCTCCGCCCAAACAGAGGCGCTGCCACTGGGACCCGACCCACTCAAAGCCCTGCTCGTACACATCAGTAACACGTCAAAACGAGAATGTTTTCCGTAATCATCTGATAACTTCCCTTTTCCGCCTCCAATGCACTACTTTATTCTGTATTCACTTTAGCACCAGGAGACTCTCATGAGTAGCTATGTGCAGTAGCAGCTTCATTCATTCATTCATTCTATCAAGATGACACAGTCGGCCGACAGAAACAAACTATATACAGACAAACAATAGTCCTAATCATGGGCACAAAAAGTCGGGCACAATCTGAACTGCCATATTTTTGTGTGCTTGGCATGACCAGACAGCTGAGCGTTTCAAGCCCCCGCTTTATTGGACATGACCTCTCAAGCAGTTCTGTTTTAGTTCAGGGCTGCAAACACGGCATGGTTTTTGATGCGATTCTGAAATACGTGCACAAACACAGAACTATAGCTGGAAACTGGAAGCGAATACGATTCCTTAATTGAGATTGGAGCTGTTGATATAAAACCCGGTTTCTATTGTCAGTGAAAACTCCCAAAGGGCTTTGTTTTCTAAATTTCATAACTGGCTGATTATAAACAGGGATTAACATGCGGCGTGTACATTGCAATCTTATGTTCCCTGCAAAGCGACTGTTTGAGATATTTGCGGATATAGAACCTTAAAATATTTTTCGTTTAAAAGCAGGTCACATGCCTCGCTGTTCAATTAATGTAATCATACCTTCTTGTTCTGCTAGGAATAAAGCAGTTGTTTAATTAAAACATGCCAGTTGTTTGTAATATAGAGTTTCAGCAATACTTACTTGAAAGAACTGGTAAAGATTTATATCGAGCATTTCAATCTGACAGCTAAATTACATTTCCTCGCTTGGAAAGAGAGGCAAGCGGCGAGAAAGGGAAAAATGGGTGCAAAACAGCTTCAAATCGAGCGACAAAGCGCAGGAATTGTGAAATTGTGAGCCGAGCGCTCGAGACATCACAATGTGTTGCCCCAAGAAGCTGGCCCTGGCCGCTCCTTACTGGAAGAGTCAACCAGGCTCTCTTCAAAGTGGCATATTTTTGCCGAAAAAACACTTTCGCCAGTTTCGGTTATTTTTGCAACAATGTAGCGCCATGTAGCAGTCTATAATTGTCATGGGCGCACTGAAACAGCAGTACCAGGCAGACTTCTCGAAATAAAACCATCAGACTGTCAGTGTTTTTTTTTAGGTCATCGCTTATTTTTTTTCCACAATGGATTCAAGAATTGTTACACTAAGGGCCGGATTTACAAGAAACTGGTGCATCAGCTGAGATGCGCCTTTTTGTTGCGCCCCCTCGTGCCCCCCTAGTGACACCATGTGTGTGCCGTATGTGGAATACGGCGCACCATGGCGCAGGTTAGGACAATAGCGTCAACATTTCTGACGCTATTGTGGTACTTTCCAGGATTAGTAAAGTAAAGGGAGGCCCATTGAAAGTAACGGGCACGTCATTTAATGCCTGCTCTGAGCAGGCGTTAAACATTACGCTAAAAGTGGCGCAGTGAAATGTAAACTTCACTGCACCATTTGTACGGGCCTCCGTACGGGGAACGCCCCCCTTGCGTACATTATGCCTGGCGCAGGCATAGTGTGGCGGAAGAGGGTGCAAAGTTGCGCAGTGCAAGCAAATTCGCTAATTTGTAAATATGGCGAAGGAGAATGGCCTCCTTAACACCACATTTGCGTAAAAAAAAATGACGCTAGTGTCACACTAAGAGGCCTTGTAAATCTGGTCCTTTGTAGAAAGCAAATACCTTCCAGCGGTCAGACTGGTGGAATCGGGGATTTTCAATTCAATCGATGCGAAACTGAAAGACACATATAGCATTGAATCCTGGGGTGCACAATATTTAACATTTCACATCATTTCTACTCCCTCAGCCTGCCTGGCCCATCCACCAGCCAGAGGTTAAGTCCCTCTTCTGTGACTCTTCTAAGAGAGACAACCATGGAACTGGCTGCAGCAAAGGACATCTCCTTTCCATCGTCTGCTGCTGGCCGCTGCCAAATGAGATGTCCACTTAAAAGGGTGCACATAAGGTCAGAGGATTGGTATAATGACCACATAACTTAGAGGGGTGCAAGAAAGACTGAGGGGTGTAAGTACCACGGGTGTAGCACTTACTGGATGGTAAGCCTGGAGAGGAGAGGGCTTGTGGTTGGTATATCCACTGTAGAAAGGGTGTGGGTTGCTTAGTTTGGTTGTCTACCTGTCCTCTGGAGTGCTGATGACCACGCTAGGTGATGAGGAAGGTGAACCCATCACATCTCTAACTGCTGCAGTGACCCCAGCCCGACAACCTATGGTGGTGACTTTGTCAACAGTAATTAGTGATGCTGGTGGCCCATGCACTACACATAGCGGCTGACGATGAACATTCCTGCACAATTCCCACTGATAATGTGGATGCTTGCATGCAGGAGTAGCCAGGAGAGGGGTTTTTAACCTGAGTTTTTAACCTGAGTTTAACGCCAGGGATCTCCTCTCTGAGCCTTCAGTGGAGTATGCACAGTTCTCTGCTATGAGGAGAGGATGACTGTAGGCCACTGTGCATCACCTGGGGTTTCATAGGTAATGCAGTAGACACACAGACTGCTACGGCTGGGAACAGGCAGAACAACCCTAGTAGGAAGGTAACCCACAACCTGGCCTCTGCGCAATAACAGTGCTGGGACGGAAAAGTCCCCCGCATGCTGAGGGAAGTGCATCTCTGCCCTGAGCGCCAATCTGCATGGCTATCTGGAGCCCTGGATCATCTGTGCCCACAGTGACCAGGCCACCTCTATACACTTTCAGTATTGTGTGAGCATGAGTGAAGGATCCTAGCATTACACACTCCTTAGGAAGATAACAGAGGACACCTCCAAATGGTGTAGATCTGATGTGGTATTTGCTAAAAATGTAACAGGAGATCAAATGTAAGTGAAAAAATATTTGGGGATTCCAAAATTAAATGAGTCAAGAATAAAAGGATTAATTTAGGACTGCTGTGTCCTAATGGATGAAGGTCCTAATTATTTAAAAAAGTAAGCGCTTGGGATAAATTGAGCATCGTGTGCACATGAGTCCAGAACCCCTTTTGTGAAGAGTAACCCATCTTTCTAAACATTAACAAATCAACTACGTCCATGACATTATTGTTTTTTTTTAAATGTTCCAATTACAATTACTCCTAGAGCAAAATCATGGCCACCGTCTAAAAAACTATTTCCGTTTCCTGACACACAGGCGGGAGAGGATGAGATGCTGGAGATGGAGGTCTGTACTCCTCTCAATGAACCCCCGTGATACTCCACGCCACATTACTCCGCTCTACACCACACCACTCTACTCCTCTCTGTATCACACCACTCTATCACACCCTATGCCACTTCACTCTACGACACTCTACTACACTCTGAACCACTCCATTCTATGACACTCTCCTCCACTCTATACCATTCCACTCCACAACAGTCTACTCCACTCTACACCACTCTACTCTACTACACTCTATGCCACTCTGCTAATCACCACTCCACTGTATGCAGCTCCATCCAGGCCACTCCACTCTACTACACTCTACAACACTCTATTCCACTCTACTCTACTCTGAGCCACTCAGCTCACAAAACTCTATGCCGTTCCATTCTACAACACTCTTCTCCACTCCTCAACACACTAACTACTCCACTCTATGCCTTTCGACTGTACACTACTCCAACACACTCAAAGCCATTCCACGAAACTCCACTCTACTCCACTCTACTCTGCTCCTCTCTAAGCCACTCTATGCCATTCTAGACCACTCCATGCCACTCTATGCCACTCCACAACACTCCACTCTACACCACTCTATGACACTCCAATCCACGCTACTCTTCTTTATGCCATTAACTTTTCGCCATGCCAAACAGCAGCCATTCTGGTGTGCACCATGACTAAAACATATTGGCAAAGCAAAAAGCTCTTGCATAGGCAATACCTATTGGATTTGCTCTTTGTACACACCTACAGAACCCTCCATGACAGCAGACCCAGCTACCTCAACCACAGCATCACCTGTTACTCCCCTTCCAGACCTCTCCACTCATCCCAACAGTCGCTCGCCAACATACCCTGCATAAAGGAGTCGTCGGCTGGAGGAAGGTCTTTTTCATATCTTGCAGCAAAAGGTTGGAACACCTTACCTCCCCACCTCACACAGTCTCCATTGCTGCCTCAATTCAGGAACGACCTCAATACTTGGCTCTTCAACTGATCTCTGAGGACACACCCTTCAGCGCTTGAGACCCTATGGGAGAGTAGTGTGCTCTAAAATACATGACTGATTGATTGACTCATTGCCAATGCTTGTCTTACTTTGGAAGGGCCAGGAGCTTGAAGCCAAACAAGAACTTGACTAATATTCACAGTATTCTTGTGTAACATCACAATTCTTTCTCTGTTTACTTTAATAATCAGTAGACCATCCTAAAGTAATTCTAAAGTGATTCCTTCTTATAGTTGCTGCCCATGTTCATATTTTAAAGGGGAGAAAACAGAACTTTTAGGATTTTCTCAACTTTTTTTACCAAATTTGCCACAAATATATAGGCTATAAAGTACGATACTGGAAAGGTGGCAAGGTTTCGTGCCAAGTGGCCCCCCCCTACAGTTTGAGAGTCACCAGAGATAACATCTTACAACCACCCATCTGCATGCTTCATGGCAAGACACTCATGAGTGCAAGTCACTTGTCACACATTGTAGGAAGCAGGCCTGGTGTGCGGGGGGTACCTAAGATACTTACACATTATACCAGGTCCAGGTATCACCAATTAGTGTAGGCAGTGTCTAGAATCAGGCTGTCTAGAGGCAGCTGTGGATGAGCAGCCAAGGCTTATCTAGGAGACATGCAAAGCTCATGCAATACCACTGTAGTCACACAGCACTCACACACATGAATGAAAACACTAAGGGGGTTATTACAACTTTGGAGGAGTTGTTAATCCGTCCCAAATGTGACGGATAAACCACCAGCCGTATTACGAGTTCCATAGGATATAATGGACTCGTAATACGGCTGGTGGTATATCCGTCACCTCCTCCAAAGTTGTAATAACCCCCTAAGTGTTACGAAAATAAAGGTTATTTACTACAGTAACACATTACCAAAACATTAGATAGGCAACCCTCCAAAAGGAGGTAAGTAAACACACTAAACATGTACACTAGTAGTCAGTAATAGGCATAGAAAGTGATAGAAAACAGTGCAAATGCAAATAGACAATAGTGATCCTAGGGAGAGAGCAAACCATATACAAAAAAATAAAATGCAAATGTAGGACTCCCACCTAGGTAAGTGAAATGTGTAGAGGGAGCTGGAGGAACTAGGAAACCCCAAAGGTAAGTATTGCAGTACCCCCTAGCAAACCAGGAAGAAAGGAGTAAGTTACTGGATTTTCCCCAAACCAACCAAAAGGAAGAAATTGAAGAAAATGCAACACTGAGCAAGACTGCAAGAAACCAGCAGTGGATTCTTGAGGAGGAAGACATGTGGACGAAGGGAACCAAGTCTAGGAGTCACAGAAGAGTCCAGGAGGAGCAGGAGCTACTACCCACCCAGCTGTAGTTGCAGGGGTTGGTCGTTTGTAGGATGAAGAGGGTCAGGAATGCAGCCCTGGAGCAGGTGAAGAGTTCCTGGTGGACACAGTCAACGTCCCACACCGGATAGACGATTGCAGTCGGTGAGGGGCGTGGAAGAGCTACCAACAAGCCGTGGCAAAGGCAGAAGTCGTGGTGAAGCAAACATGGAGCTGCCGGGGAACAGCAAGGTCCAGGAGGACTCAACCCATAAAGGGAGTCCTAGTGGGACCCTCAGCAAGGCGGAGAGTCCACAGCAGAAGAGGCAGCCCCCACAGGAGACCCACTGGCTGAGGAACCAGGAGTCGCAGAGAAGCCCACGCAGCACAACTGGAGAAGGGTACCATGCCGCAGGAGAAGCACACAGAGGGCTGCGCGTCACAGGAAGGAGTGCCAAGGACTGGAGCTACATGGAGCCTGAAGATCTCTTGGAGAAGATGCCAACAAGCCTTGGTAGCTGCAAGAGATGGAGTGCACAGGGGTACTGTCCTGTGTGGGAGGGCAAAGGCTTACCTTCACTAAAGTTGGACAGCTGGCAGAGAGGACCAAGAGGACTACTCTGGACTACCACCCAGATGCAGGATCCATGCAACTCAGGATGAGAGGAGATCCACACAGCCGGTCGTCAGTGCAATTGGTGCCTGGGGATGCAGGGGAGTGACTCCTTCACTCCAAGGGAGATTCCTTCTTGAGCAGGCTGAAGACTTGCCGCCCTCAGAGGATGTACAGCCGGGGAAATGTTGCAGAAGCTGGAAGGAGCCATGGAAACAATGTTGCAAGCAGAGACTTCATCGTGGATGCAGATTGTCGGTTCCTGGAGGGTCCAGTTGCAGTTCTAGTGGCCAGAAGTCGAAGCAGAGGTTGCAGAGGAGTCCTGCTGGAATCTTGCATGCCGAATCTGAGGACCTACCTGAAAGAGAGACCCTAAATATCCCTGAAAGGGGATTGGTCACCTAGCCAGGTGAGCATCTACCAGGAAGGGACTCTGATGTCACCTGCCTGACCAAGCCACTCAGTTACTCCCAGAGGTGTCTGCCAACCTTGGATTCAAAATGGCAGAACCCAGGGACCCTCTGGAGGAGCTTTGGGCACCACCCCTGGGGTGGTGATGGACAGGGGACTGGTCACTCCCCTTTCCATTATCCAGTTTCACGCCAAGCAGAGATTGCGGGTCCCTGAACCGGTGTAGACTGGTTTATGCATGGAGGGGACTACATGCGCCCTTCAAAGCATATAAGTGGCTTGGGGAGGCTACCCCTCCCAAGCCATGTAACACCTATTTCCAAAGGGAGAGGGTGTTACCTCCCTCTTCCAAAGGAAATCATTTGTTCTGCCTTCCTGGGCTTGAGCTGTTAAGCAGCATGAAGGCAGAAACCTGTCTGAGGGATGGCAGCAGCTTGGGCTGCCCGGAAAACCACAGAAGGCTGGGTGGACCAATGCTTTGGGGCAACAGTATTGGGGTGTGATTCTGATATGTATGATACCATACCTGCCTAGGTTTGGAGTTACCATTATGTAGCAGGACATAGGTAGTGACCTATGTCCAGCACATGCATAAAACCTTGTCCATGCACTCACGAAGTCCAGGAAAATGGAACTGGAGTTTGTGGAGGCACCTCTGCTAGTGCAGGGGTGCCCTCACACACAGGTACTTGCACCCTGCCCTCTGGGTTAGAAGGGCCTGCCATAGGGGTGACTTGTAGTGACCTTGAGTAGTGACCTATACTGGAAAGGGAGCATGTACCCTTTGATGCAGGCTACAATGGCAGACCTGTAGACACACTTTGCATGGGCTCCTCCGGGTGACATAACACATGCTACAGCCCATGGTGATCCCTTGGTACCCTAATGCTCTAGGTACCTGGGTACCATATACTGGGGACTTACATGGGGGCACCAGTATGCCAAATGTGGGGTGTGTGTGATCCAAGCACCCAAATTTAAAAGGAGAGAGCATAGTCACTGGGGTCCTGGTTAGCAGGATCCCAGTGAACACAGTCAAACACACTGACAAACAGGCAAAAAATCGAGGTAACCATGCTAAAAAGAGGCTACTTTCCTACACAAATCATGTCTGCATACATCATGTTAAGCAGATAATGCAAGCACAGAGGAACTTATGTGGCATCAGTACTTCACCTTGAATATAGGGGTTATTAATTGCCTGCAGATACTCATCAGAAGCAGTGCTTAATTTGAGCTGGTGGTTTCCGGTGCAGGGCACTTATTTTTGAGGGTCAGCACTTATTTTTCTGCCTCAAGCTTTTACCATGAGCAAAAGACACATGTGAAAGATGGAAGAGGAGAAAAATGATAAAGGCATCACAAAGAGAGAAAACAGAAAGATGCAAGAATGAGCTGAGGGGGGCAGGAAGTGTCTCTAAATGAATTAAAGAGACCTGAGATGGCTTCAGGATTATGCTTTCTCAGTTTTTGGTGCCCGTACATTTAATTTCAGCAGCCACGTGTTTCAGAGGAGAGCTTTGGGCACCAGCACATTTTTATTTACAAATTAAGCATTGATCAGAAGTCCCTATAAGACCGCTTCACCTAATTTAAAAGACTAGAGTACACCAACCACAACACATTTCATATACAACTCATTATAATGCTTCACAAAATACTCAAAATGCTTCCCAGGTTTTAGAGATGATACAAGCATCCCAAACATCAGACCAGCATTGTTTGGCAAGAGTGCAAAGACAGGCATCTAATGAATAATTTGTCCATGCAAAGTCTCTATGCAATATTTATCAATCAATAAGGGTTCTTATAAAGCGTGACTACTCACCCGTGAGGGTCTCAAGGGCTGAGTAAGGGGGGGGGGTCTGCTGATTAGTTGAAGAGCCAGGTCCTGAGGTCCTTCCTGAATTGCGGCAGCGATGATGAATGCCTGAGGTGCAGAGGCAGCGAGTTCCGGACTTCGCAGCGAGGTGGGAGAAGGATCTTCCTCCAGCGGTGGTCCTGCGGATCCTTGGGATGGTGGCCAGGACCAGTTGGGAAGAGCAGAGATGTCTGGTGGTAGTGTAGAAGGAGAGGCGGTGGTTGAGGTATGCAGGTCCGGCGTTGTGGAGGGCTTTGTGGGCGTGCATGAGGAGCTTGAAGGTAATTCTTTTGTTGATAGGTAGCCAGTGAAGGTCCCTCAGGTGGCCAGTGATATGGCTGTGGCGTGGGATGTTCAGGAGGCTTTCTGAATGTTCTTCAGTTTCTTTTGGAGTTTCTGGGTGGTGTCAGCGTGGAGTGCATTGCCGTAGTCTAGTCTGCGGATGACAAGCGCAAGGGTGACCGTTTTCCTGGACTTGGTGGGGATCCACTTGAAGATACAGATACTAATATGACTCTCTATGACTTCCTGTTATCACTCACATTTGATAGTGGATACCTGCTGAATGAATGAATGAATAAAAACCCATGCAAAGTGCACTGTTGCCTTAAAGCACTCTGGTTCTTAAGCATAGTGGATGACTCTTCATCACAGCCTGGAAAATAGGGAACAGAGATGTACAAAAGGGCAGATATCTGAATCTGGACATGATGCACATTTCATTGGGCCTGAAGTGGCTCGTATACTGATTTATGACCTGCATTAGGTCATGTCAGAAGCACATGCAGTTACTTGAGAAAGGGTCCCTGCTGCAAGCCTGCCACACGCTTTTCAAACTGACCCTCACTAGATGATTACCAGTTCTAGAGAACACAGACATGGCATGTCAGTGCAAATATCTCAGCCTTCCAGGTGCAGGGTGGCCAAGCAGCTATTACTATAACACCATGTACCTGGGCAGCTGTCGAGCACCGGAGTGCAGTAGCAGGCCGGGAATGAGGTACAGTCCTACATACAGGTAAGGACTGCACATGTATTCAATGCTTCATTTACAGAACTTCAAGGAGTAGTGGGTTCCCGCAGGAGCCTACTGTTTCCTACCATTGGACCAACAACAGTGCTTGAGACTCCTACCAGGGATCTTAACCACAACAATATTCTCAAAGGGACCTCCCCTACAAGCTGCTTAGGGACATGGATAGGGCAAGGGCAGATGCAGTGGTCAAAGGTCTTCCCTGACCAACAGAAGCAGATACAAGACAGTGCCTGGATTAGGACAAACCCAAAGGTCCATGAGTCCTACCCAATCATAGAGTTCTGAGGTTCTCCTGTGATCACCAACCAAGAGCAAATTAGCGGAGTGTGATAGTCATTGTGCAAAGCTGGTGGTCACCACTGTGTCCGTGATGCTGACTTCTTCTGAACTGTGACACTGCTCCGTAGCAAGAGTCTTTGATTCCCTGAACCCTCCCCTAGATAATAAGTTTGTCTTCAATTGGTGGAGATGGCTGTTAAGGTCAGGCTCAAGAACATACTTTAATAATCGCTATCATTTCGCTGGCTGGCGGCACAAGTAGCTGTCAGGACAGGGCAGATGATTAGCCTTCCTCTGGCGGTCAGTGTTACGTGGTCGTGCTCTGCTTCTGGTCATGCCGAAGAAACACCGTGTGCAGCACCGCCCAACTAATAGGACACAGGTGCAGCACACCAGGCCACCTGCTCAGCTCAGGACAACTCTTCCCATGTTGGGGACTCCAAGAGAATGACACTCAAAATGATGTAGGTACTGCCCTCACCACACCACTAATGAAAAGCTCCACTTGCTCTCCATTGCAGTCATAGTTACATTTAAACTGCCACTTGCGCACCTTGTTATAGTGAATCCAATCTCAGAGACTGGAATATTTTACACAATCCACAAAGACTATAGTAGCTCACATCCATGGACTCAGAGTCTAGAGATGCCCAGAGTTGATAGGTAAATCTCATTTCTGGAGCTCTGTACATGAGAAGAGACCAACATCTGCCCCCTTGCAGAAACAGATTAAGACCTATTAATGGACTCTGTGGTCTGAAGGGGCACACCATATGTATTCCTAATTTCTGCATAACAATAGTGAATTTACAGTGTTAAGTATGGTGCATGCTATGCTGTGTAATTTGTTTGTTAAATGTGCCCCTTTATATGTTTAGTACACTCCACTTCTTGGCTGTGTAGAACATTTTGCTTCCAAAAAACAGGACTCTGTTCCCTGGTCATCTGAGGTGACCAATGTGCCCGCCTTTTCTTAAGTATTCTCTCTGCTCTGTAGGATGGCTCAGGAGCCGTGTGGAGATCACCATGCCACACAGGTGCTTCCACACCCGGTCACCCTTGCCCAGGACCGCCATGAAGATGTCACCTGTGCAGCTAGCTTGGCCCACTCCCACCTTTACATCTTCACCGCATGTCTGCAATCTCCGAGGCCAGACACTCCATCTTCTCTGCCTTGTGCTGCCCGTCGACTGATTTATGCCAACAGTCTGGTCATGGTAGATGTATCCCTGCACCCTCTACACACTCTGCAAACGTCGAAGTCAGGATTGCTGTAACTAGAAGGTGGGTCAACTTCAGAGGGCTCGCGAATGCTTCAACTCAACAGGGCCAAGGAGTCACAGTTCTGCATAATATGTGAATTGTGCCAAAGGTGATGCAGATTCAAATGGGAGTGGTAATAAGAACCTAATTTGTTGTGTAGAGAGACCTCCACAAATACTGGCTAGGCTCTCGAAGTTTCTTTTTCAAAAACGAGAAAAAATAGACTTCTGTGTCATGCAGGACTTGTTGCAGACGGATTTCTCAATACATTTATTTAACTGCAATGAACACAGCGACTTTGGATTTTCTATTTTTTTTCATTTTGGCAAGTAGTGACTTTAACATCTAGGCACACTCAGGGAAAGCGGGCAAGTGCTCCTATCAAGAAATGTCATGGAGCTGTGGAAAGATAGTCTTATCAGGGGAATGTTGCTACAACAGAAACAAGCACTGCAATAGGTCTTGCACTTGATTGAGTTATAGCTATTGGTGTTTTAAAATCATAACTGGACTTTTCTTGCCACATAAATTGGTCAACCCTGTCTCATAATTTGGTTGTTTCTGCCACAAAATTCCAGTGGCCCTGCATGTAACTAAAGCACTTCCATTTACCTTCTTCAATCTTCTGCCAAAAATGAAAATGTTGCCATTTAGCATCCTAATTTAAATCTGCCATGCTAATTAGAATAGAATACCACTTTCACCACCCCACCATCAGAGTTATGGGCTGGCTAACACAATTCCCAAAAACAAAGACACAAGACACGGAGGAGTAACAAGAGAAATAAACTAGAAGGGCCAACTAAACATACAAGAGTGTTCAACCAGTCATGGTGTAATAAGGATGTTAAATTGGCCTGAATCATGGTCATAATTGCAATGAGGAGAGATTAATAAAACATATACAATTATCATGTAAACCCAGTAAAAACCTTTATCAGAAATAAACATTTGGCATTAGACTGTAATGCATAGAAAAAAAACTAGAGGGCACCACAAAGAAAATAGCATTTGTAAGAAACATGGGGCCATATGTATGAACACATTTTCCCATAGACACAGAATGGACAAAATCCTTTGATACATGTGCCCCATGGTCATGTAACCATATAGTTAGCCTCTAGAGGGCATAACCACATAAAAAGAAAATAACAGAAAGTAATGCTCTGTAACCGTATATTTAGCCCCAGGAGGGCATAGCGCATTACACATTTTTAGGTTGAGCACCAAGCGCATTGACCTGTTGTAATCTCTCTTTAGGCTTTTAGCCATGTCATCTGCACGCCCATCACTATTACTCATTCATGGGCTTACCTTTCAAAAATCCTTTGTTATCATTGGTAAATGCTGTATGTCTGTCCCTCTTTGGGGTGGTTTTTGTGACCGCCTTAGACACCAACCCTGTTACATGTTTGACTGCAAGTGAACTTCTTTTTTCTTTTGTGTCAATTTATGTGGTAAGAAAAGTCCAGTTAGGAATTTACAATGCTAATAGCTCTAACTCGAACAAACGCAAGACCCATTACATTACAAATGCTTGTTAGGACTAGCAAGCCTACTGCAGTGAAATTACAAACACGGTCTTTAAAACACAAGCTACTCCCAGCTGTAAAACAAAAGTTACAACCATAAGAGCACTTAAAAAGATGCTGAATGGTGGGAGGGGTTATTATTTTGAGATCCTCATTAACCTAGTGTGGGGACCCAGAGATGATGTAGACAGAAAGAGCATATTGCTGTGAATGTTTTGAAGGTGGTCCCAAAAGAAAATGTTAGAAAGTAATGCAGTGTAACCATATATTTAGCTCGTAGGGAACATAGGCCCTCATTATAACATTGGCGGTAAAAACCGCCTACCGCCACAGCGATGGCCACCAAAATACCATCGCCGCGGCTACCAGCCATCTGCCATAATATAACCACAGCCGGATTTCCACCACAAGAATGGTGGAAATCAGGCTGTGGCCATACTGGTAGATGGCGGTAAGGTGGCGCTACTCCACCAGCAGCGCTATGCCAGTAGACCACCGCCAGCCGTATTATGACAAATAATATGGCCTGGCGGTGTTCTGCTGGTGGGCACTGCTGGCGGTAGCAGCGCCCCGTCCCATCTCCTGCCGGAGGTCCATCTAGATCCAGGTAAGTTGGGTCTCCGACAGGGGAGGGGGATGGGGGTGTTGTGTGTGTGTGGGGGTGTGGATATCTCCAGCACGGCGCCTGTTACTGCCGTGGCGGTCAGAATGGTCCATTGGCGGGTTGGCTTCAACCAACCCACCAATGTCATAATGTGGCAGTAAGTACCACCAACCTGTTGGCAGTACTACCGCCACATTATCACCGACCAACAGGGTCGTAATGACTTCCACAGTGCATTACACGTTTTCGGAGCTAACAGGTCTACTGCAATGATATTACAAACAAGGCCCTTAAAACACAAACTACTCCCAGCTGTAAAACAAAAGTTCCAGCCATGAGAGAGCTTAAACAGACATCAAATGGCGGGATGGGTTATTATTTTGGAGTCCCCACTAACATAATATGAGAACCTGGAGATGATGTAGAGAGAAAGAGCACATTGTCATGAACATTTTAGTGGTGGTCCCATTGTCCTAAGACCAACAAGGGCTGAGTTATGAGAAAAAATGTTTTCTAAAAGTAATGGCTCGCAAAGTATTATGGGGCGAGTTTCCCGTGTGCAGTGAATATTGTAGTATTTTGAGGATTTCTGTGTTTTTTATTTATCAATTACAAGTGTTTTTGCAACAGCTAAGGAGCGTGAAGGGGAGAGACAAAAGAAATACTCTGATTAGGTAACAGTGTAAACAATGTGACCAGCGCTTCAATGCTGCCAATGGAGTTCACGCTGTTCTGTGTGGTTCGCGCTGTGAGCGCCATGACTGCCATGTAGCAGAAAGGGGGGAGACAAACATAAAAAATAATTCATCCACGCTGTAGTATATTGGCAATCGTGCAACAATCAATGTAGCAGGGTCAGTCTGCGAGGAAGTAACAAAACCACCACAAGGCTGGACAAACGTAAAGCATTTACCAATGACATTAAGGGATTTTGAAAAGGCAAGCCCACAAACGAGGGAAAGTGATGGGCATGAGATGGGCATGGTTAAAAGCTCACAGAATACTTACAACAGGTTTGAAAAGCGCTTGCAGGCTCCACCTAAAAACTCCAGTTGAGTGGAAGATGCTAGGCTTGTTGAAATATATTCTTATCGGTAGAAGCTGTTGTTTCATCAAATAATTCCATCTCAATAAGAGGACCACAAAGACCTAAAGAATAAACCTCTTTTCAGCTTTTTAATTTCAGCGGAGTGTGCATGCAGCTGGAACTTATGAAGTATGCTTTTCATTTTAGGTGTTTAACATTTTGGCCCTCATTATGAGTTTGGCAGTCTTTTGGCAAGACTGCAGTGGTGGCGGGTGCCAAAAGACCGACATGTTGGTTGTAATCCGACTGCTGTATTAAGAGTCACACTATGAAGATCGACACTAAACAGCCACAAATGAGACACCGTCAATACTGAAGAGGGTAGGAAATAGGCGGTTCCACCACCAGCACTCCCATGCGGACGACCTTTCACCCACCAGATTACCACCCGCAAATCATCACAGCGATTCTTCCATGGCAGAAAATCACTGGCGGTCTGAACCGCCACGCTCAGAACTCACTCCTGTCAGAACAGAACACCACACTGGGCAGTTCAAATATACACATATACACACCAGGCCCACCTACTCACTGCACTATATGACACACCCCCACACAACCCACAATACTTTGCTAATAAAATGACCGCCACATACACCAAGAAGCCACAATCTAATTACTTAGCACTCATACACCATAGGCACATTTACACTTCACACTAACCACACAACTGCACGAAGAACATTATACACACATGACAACTACACACAAACACCACAACCAACCAGCACTCACAACCAAACACCCCCATCCCACCAAGCACACTACACACACAACACCCACCCAAAACACAACCACCATGTCACGCCAAAAGCACCCACGAGTTGAGGGTCATGGTCGATAAAATCCTCAGGGTAGAACCACAAGTCTTCAGTGCACAGGTGCAGCAAACCTCCATAGCCAGGAAAATTGAGTTATGGCAGAGAATGGTCGACATGGTCAACTCAGAGGGCACCCATCAATGCACAAGGGAGGACATCAGGAAGAGGTGAAACGACCTATGGGATAAGGTGCGTTACATGGCTTCACACACCAGATAGCCATGCACACATGCACAAGACTGGTGGTGGGCCCCCACCTCCTCCTGCAGAGCTCACATCATGGGAGGAGAAGTTCTTGGACATCCTGAGGGCCTGACTGGAATACCCAGAGGGCTGGACTCTGGTGAGTAACTACCACTACCCTGGCACTAATCCGACCTGTCCAGCATGCTTCCTAACCGCCCAAATACTCCCCAATTTACCCCATATCCCACTACACCTCCCACCAAATCACCTAATGCCCCTCTCCTGCATTCCACCTCACCACCCTGCCCCAATGCCCACACACCCCCTGCCAAGTGCACAGAGAGCACAGCCAATTACCATCACTACTACTCCCACAATGCACTAGCCCATCTACATCAAAACCTGCAATGTGCACTTTACATCACATCCCTTGAATGTATGACTATTGCACTAGCTACAACAACTGCATGCTTCAACTGAGGACCACTACATGGCAATGACAGCAATGAAATGGCACTGCACAATGCCAAGCAACGGCAAACACAGACACAGCACTGTCACCAAACCTAAGAGCCACTCATCCAGATCAACAACCCTGAAATGGACTGATCATGGCCATGAAACTAAGAAGTTACACTCCATGCACAACATGTGCAGACAGGACAAGCAACCTTGCATACACACATACCCTCCCCCCACTTGGACACCATGCTGCAATGTACAGCCATTCCCACTCACATCCAGCAAGCCAGAATGGCCACCAGCTAACAGGTCACACCTGTCATGTGAATCATCACACAGGGACAGAACCCACACATCAAGCTAAAGTTACCAAGCCTGATTCACAACAACCCCCATGGAACATGGTACACAGGTCACCATCCACTAACCACAAACTGTGTTAGCAGTGCTGCACCTGTCATTGTCACTGCTGGGAAGAAATTCAAGCCACTGTATGCATCAAACAAACAGACAACCAATCACACCTCCTCCACTTAACTCCTCTCACTCCATCCACAGGCACCCCTGCCACTGCTACCACATAGAAGATATAAGAAACAGCCAGCCCTCCTCAGGATGAAGGCCCCAGTTAGGACACCAATGCTGGATGTCTGGACAGTGACTACCTACCTGGCCCATCTGGGACCCCTGGTCAGTCCACCACTCCCTTCCTCACCCTGCCGACATCAACCCCCCCAACCCTGTGGCACAAACATCTCAGCCAACCCTTCATCCCCAAACCTGTGCCCCAAGGACTGCTCAATCAATTGTGTGCTCCACAGTACAGTGACCTATGTCTATCCCTCACACACAAGACAATGAAGGTCACACATGGGGTCAGGGGTGTGGGAGGGGACCTGTGGCCTGAAGACGGGGCAGCCAAGGGAGTCGTCTGACCAGGAAGCCATCTCCCAAGTCCTGGGAGCAAATCAGCTATCCCAGGATAAGATGGGCCACATCATAACCATGTTAGGGGAAAACTAGAGGCTGCAGAGGGAATTCCACTAGGAGGTCATGCAGCAGTGGCAGGCCACAATGCCACCATGGTCTCCATTGCAGGGTTGCTCAGGGACCTCACCCCACCATGAGTGCTTCCTCCAGCCAGCAGCAGGCCCCGTCCACTAGCCACATAACAATTGCGCCTTCTACATCAGCGGCTGGTAGTGGAATGGAGACCCTACCAGGAGAACCACAGGCCCTAGGCACCCCTCCCTCTGTAGCTGATGACCCCCCTCAAGTGTGGACGTCTACCCAGACATCCAGCTGGAGCAGATTCCAAGACCATACCCACTGCCAGGAAGTGACCCTCTCCTGATTACTCTCCCTTGTGTGCCACTGAGACACCCTGTTGACAGTTCAATGACATTACTCCATTTTCCAAAGGCCAGTGGATACTGGACCTGTGCTACCTACATCTGTGCCACCTACTCTGAGGAGTCCATCTCACATGAGCCCACTCATCACCTGTTTGCCACTGTATGCAAAATAAACACTATAGATCACAGCTACTGCATTTGTGTCTTTATTTGTAGGTATACAAATGTTTGGTCTGCAAAATGTTATATAGGTATGGCTCCTAATCCAACAGGAAGTGTAATGGACTGCAGAGGGAGGCATCCTCTGCAGGAGACACGGTACAACAGATATGTCCCAGGGTAGATGTAAGGGGATCAGTAAAACAGCCACACTCCAGATTATATCCACTGATCAACCTGCACAAAAACCATGGCAGAGCCAACCATCAGCACAGTAGGCACACAAAGCACATATGCAGTTCATAGTTGTCGTGCCTAGTGTAGATAGCCATCTGAACAGGGCACAACAGATATCACTCCTTCATCACCAGTCTCAGGTAGCACATCACAAAACACTGCAGCTGGCATCTGTCATGTGCTAAACTCCATTCTGTGAACAGCAACCAAAGGCTAATGAACATGAAGGGCTCAAGCAATGGGTGGGAGAGCCAAAGATTAACAGTACACAGTCACTTGATGGAACGACATGCGAATAGGAGAACGCAGGACACATAGCACAAATCAGGCCTGTCCATAGGAGATGTGAATCTTGCAACCTGCAGAGAGTACACATGGTAGAGATTATACATTTTCAGGCAGCACTTTACATGCATTCAGTCACCTCCCACAACACACACATAGGGATAGGAACACATTACACCACCACTGATAATTCAAATCAGGAGGACCATTGCCAGCAAACTATGCTGAAATAGTACACATGCAAATACACACAGAGCACACCTGTATGTTACTGGAAGTACTGATTGGTGAGCTCAGCCCTAGAGTCAGCTGCACCTTCCTCATCTGCCTTCTCATCAATTTCCACTTCGGCATCACCAGCCACTGGTCCAGCTGCCTTCTCCTCATCAGCTAGTAAGGGTATCTGATGTCGCAGGGCCAGATTGTGGAGCATGCAGCAGGCAACTATGATCTGGCATACCTTTTGGGGACTGTAGAGGAAGGCACCTCCAGAGATGTGCAGGCACCTGAATCTGGCCTTCAGGAGGCCAAATGTTCTTTCTATTACATGCCTCGTCCTGCCGTGGGCCTCATTGAAACCGAGTTCACCTTCAGTGGCAGGGTATCTCACTAGTGTCAACATCCAGGGAAGGTTAGAATAGCCAGTGTCATCTGTGTGCACAGAGGTAGGACCTGTTACAATACAGGTACAGCCACAGGGAATAATGTGATGACAGGTGCCATAACGAAGACACAAATCCAAATTCATACATACCAATGAGCCAAGCCCTCTCTCTCTGTAGCCATGCCATCATGTGGGGGACATTGCTGTTCCTCACAATGTAGGACTTATGCACGGATCCAGGAAATGTGGCTGTTACTTGGGAGATGTATTGGTTTGCCAGACACACCGCCTGAACATTGATGGAGTATTAGTTTTTCCTGTTCCTGCACACCTGTTCAGTGCCACTGGCAGGGACCAAGGTCACATCGGTGGCATCTATGGCCCCTATCACATGAGGGATGTGTCCCACATCATAGAAGTCTGCCTTCACATAGGCTAAATCCCCTCATTGGGGGAGCCTGATGTAGCTGTCCAGGTGTTTCAAGAAAGCACACATTACATCTTTGAACACATGACTGAACATGGGCTGTGACAGCCCTGCTGCCAAGCCCACTGTAATCTGAAAGGAGCCTGTGGCAAGAAAGTGTAGGACTGACAGAACTTGAACTGTAGGAGTGATGGCATAGGGATTAAGGGCCTCATTCCGACCCTGGCGGTACAAGACCGCCAGGGCCGGGGGCAACGGAAGCACCGCCAACAGGCTGGCGGTGCTTCATTGCCCATTCTGACCGCGGCGTTAAAGCCGCGGTCAAAAAAAGGGAATCCGGCGGTTTTCCGCCGGATTTCCCCTGCTTGGGCAGAACCTCCATGGCGGCGCTGCAAGCAGCGCCGCCATGGAGATTCCGACCCCCTTCCCGCCATCCTGTTCCTGGCGGTTGTTACTGCCAGGAACAGGATGGCGGGAACGGGTATCGTGGGGCCCCTGGGGGCCCCTGCACTGCCCATGCCACTGGCATGGGCAGTGCAGGGGCCCCCTAACAGGGCCCCAGGGAGATTTTCACTGTCTGCATTGCAGACAGTGAAAATCGTGACGGGTGCAACTGCACCCGTCGCACCCCTGCAACACTGCCGGCTCCATTCGGAGCCGGCCTCTGTGTTGCAGGGCCTTTCCCGCTGGGCCGGCGGGCGCTCCCTTGGCGGGCGCCCGCTGGCCCACCGGGAAAGTCAGAATGGCCTCCGCGGTCTTCTGACCGCGGAGTGGCCACTTGGCGGTTCCCGCCAGGGTCAGAATGACCCTCTAAGTCTGGCAGGCAACAGATCTTGCTCCAACTGGGTACGTAGATCCATGATGGTCTGATGATTCAGACAATAGGTCTGAATTATATGCCTCTCAGGGTTGCAAGGTTCACTAGAGGGCGGTACACTGGTGCAGGTCTCAATCTCCTCATGACTCCTATCTCTAGGATAGAGAGGAGAGAATGTACAATGTGAAATGCACTTCACACATGTTAGCAGAAAATATCATTATTGCACACACCTAACACTGCAAACATGCTGCACACTGCTGACATATACTATATTGGGCATGCTAAAGCGCCATAGACTCCATCCTTGCTGCACATTATTTCTGACACACATCACATATGTCAGGGTCCATATGTGGTACACTGAGCTGCCCTGCACTGAGCATTTATGTAGTCATGCTAATGACCTATATGATTACACCGCCACTAAGCTGATGAGTATCTGGACATGCACGCATGACAACCAGCAATATAAGGCCACTGTGTCATGCATGTCACATGTATAAGATAAACTATGATGCCACAACATAGGCCTACTCCGCATTCAGGTAAAAAAGTGTAGGGCGCACGTATGTTCATGCATTAAGGCATGAAATGAGGATAAAATGGCAGCCGTCTGTCCTGCAGCACAGGACAGATGTAAGTGACCTAAATCCGCAGGCGTCTGTTATCATGGCGTTAGGCGGTCGAAACCGCTGTGCAACCTCTCATTGGGTAACATTGCTGCCTATGGGGGACTGGAGCCAATGGTGATCACCGCCGGCGGTGACGGTCTCTATGCGGTGGCCGTGATCACCATTTTCTGCAGTCTTGCTCACTTGACTCCTGACACTCTTGCAAGCAAGACCTCCACGAGCTGAGCTACTGTGTACTGTCTCTGGGAGCCATCATGCCATGTCCTGCTGGTGATAGGGCCCCAGCCTTCACCCAAGAATAGCTTGAGAAGCTGGTGGAAGGGGTTCTACCCCTGTATGGACAGCTGTCTGGGGTACCAGAGGATCAGGTGTGTCCAATGCCATAGTCATGTGCGATAGGGGTGTGTGTGAGGGTGAGTACATGCATGCAGGGGGCATGGTGTTTAGGCGTGTGAACCGTGTAGATGGGTATGTGGGGGTATTTGGTGTGCCTGTTGTTCATAGTACACTACTGTTGGTATGGTGCCAGTCTACATAACTTTCTCCTTCTGTCTATTTCACCCATGCAGGTCAATGTCCATCAGAAGAAGGGGATATGGTGTGCCATCGCCAAGCAAGTGTGGACCCTAGGGGTCCATAGCTGGTGGAGCACCCATTATCGCAAGCAGTGGGAGGACCTGAGGAGCTGGGCCTGGAAGACCGCGGAGGCCCAGCTGGGGATGTCCTCCCAATAAGGGAGGGGTGCCCGTCGGACCCTGACCACCCCCAATGGCCCGCATTTTGGCAGTGTCCTACTCTAAGGTGGATGGGCGTTTGAGGGCAGCACGGCAGCCACAAGGAGGTGAGTACTGACTGCATCCTGGGACTTGGCTGGTCTTAAATGGAATTGGGTGGTGCACTGCAGGCAAAGTGGCATTGAAGTTAATGCTGCATGTGTACCAACAATTGGAAATGGGTGCTTGGAACCCTGGCACAGTATATTTTGTAGATGTGTCTCCGTGCTGTACTGTCAGTTGATGTAGATTTTCCATTTCCATTCCTTTTCATGTCTGTAATGCGGAGATGCACTAATTTCATAGTCACATGTGTGACTCCGTCCTGGCCATATAATGGATGTGAGTGTTTGTATCACACTAAGCATTGTGTTTGGCCTTTTCAAGTCAACTGCATTAGTGGCTCTGAGTTGTCAGCCTACTTCAGTCTGTGTAGCCTATCCTGTTTATGCGACTGTCACTCTCCTGATGCCACTGGGACCAAATTAATCATGTACTGGTTATGGAATTGAGAAACTGTGGTTCTGTTATTACAGTTCCACCAAAGAACTGGCCTTCATGGGACAGGTGTATTGGCCTGATAGCTGACCAGGCAAATATATAGGTGATCTGCTGACTGTAGGGTATGTGTAGATAGCCAACCTGGGATACTGTGAAATGTCAAATTGACAAAATCTGATAGCACAGATAATGCATTCCTTGGAGCTATACTTGTGGTGATATGGCCTTCCAACCTATGGTTTGGTACTGGAGGTGGTAAGTGCCCTGGGAGATCCCTTATTTGTCACCATGGTGCGTATAAGGCATGTAGGACAAAGTCCTACCAAGTCATATGCTGCATTGCTGACTGACTGCCTACATCATGTCGTCTTGGCTAGTTGGGTGCACATCTGATGGCCTGTGACTATTACAATCTGGCTTGGCTATTAGGTAGTGGCAGGTTAGGAGTGGTTTGGGTACTGCATTACACATGGAGTGTTGATGTGAAGGTAATTATTTATTCAGTCTCCTCGGGTGGCTTATGTGGTAGTGGGATGTGTATTTGGTGTACCGGCAGTGGTGTATGTCTATGTGTGCCTAATGCATGCAAATATATACTCCCTGAGATGTGTGTTGTCTGGGCTCAGTAACAGGTATTGCCATTTGTGAAATGGTGTGTGTGAGGGTGGAGTTGTCATGGTGCATAGTCCAACTGGTGTACCTGCATGTGTGGTGCCATTAGAAGTGGTCCAAGATGTGGTATGTATGTTCCAGAGGTACATCTGTTGTGACAGTGGACTCAGTGGATGTGTTTGAATGTTTAACATGTGGCACATGGCCCATTGTAGATGTCCTTAGCAGTATGTTAGGTAGTGATATATATATATGTTGTGTGTCAACTGCTCTGGCTCTGTGATAGTGTCTGACTACTTGCATGGCTATACCACAGATGCACATAGTACACATCAGATGTGATATGTTAAAAATGTTGCCCCCTATTTCTCTCTCTTTCTCCCTCCCTCCCCCCCCCCTCTCTCTCTCACTCTCTCTCTTTTTCTCTCTCTCTATCTCTCTCATTGTGTGTATCAGCATCATCTGGCAAAGGAGAAGACAAACACAGGCACCACAAGACCTACCACCAGCATGCACACAAGCAACACCCACCTGCAGGCACACCAACATCCACTCCCTGCACTGACTCCCCACCACCCCCTCCCTCACAGACACTCCACCAGACAAACCTGCAACCATCACACCATCATGCACGGATTCAGGCACCAGTCCCATCTTACCCACAGTCAGCACAATAGCAGACCCGCAGACATCTACCCCAGTCATCACATCCGCAGCCACCACAACCACCGACACACCCACATGCAGAAAATGTACCATACCTGCAGACACCACCTCAACAGACAGTCAGCCATCCACCATGGCCTCCTCCTCCCTCCTCCCAAAATACCTAAATGCCCACACTCACCAGCCCAACAGACACCCCGCACCCACAAGCATTCCACGCACACACCTGCACCCAAAACATCCACACCTACACATCTGACAATCACTCCTTCTCCCCCCACTCCCAAACTCTTTTGCCATTACCTAAGCATTTCCTCTCTGAGTTTTCCCTGTTCCCTACCCCTCTCCCACCCTGTGAGACCTCCAAGCACTCTGTGTCCCTGCCCTTCCACCTCCTAGTCCTCCTCTGCCCTCCTGACAGTGCCCATGCCCCTCCCCCTGCCAAGAAGTCTATCCCTCCCAAGCCAAGGCTCAAGGAACCTCCTCCCAAGCCCAAGGAAACCCCTCCCAAGACCAAACCCCACCTCCATCCCCCAACCCCTAATCCCTGAGGTACCTGCCTGCCCCCTTGATGCCCCTACCCAATGGAGGTCATTTTGCAGTTAGGAGTCAAGTAGGGGCACAGTGAGGTGCCATTTGTGCCTAGGGGACCTGAGGCTTTGAACTGGCCAATGACCTCTATTTGTTTGTAATTTATTTTTGTTAATAGACTATTTTAATACAGCTGGGCGAACCTGGTGCTGAATTCGATGGGAGCATACTTGCCCTGCCTTTCTTTCTACATGGCTGTTTAGTGTTTGTGGGCTTTGGTTTATGTGTGTGAGAGATGTGTGTGTGTGTTGGTTGTGCTAGCTGTTGTGCCTAGGCTGCATGTGTGTGTGTGTTGCCCTGCCATTGGTCCCGCTGTCATTGCTGTGTTTTGTGTGTTGGAAATGTTTGTGTTTGACACAAACTGTGTATTGTTTGTGTTGGAATGTGCAATGGTGGTGTTGTGCCTCCTTGTGTGGTTGTTGTGTGTGCGTCTGTGTGTGTGGTGTTGGCTATGTCCTTTGTGTTGTGTGTGGTGTGGGCGTGGTGTGACAAATAGTTCATTGCATGGCAGTGTGATAGTGTTGATTGGTTGTGTGGTGTTGTCATGTGGAGGTGTGCAGTGAGAGTGCTTGGCGAAGCATTTGTGTAGTTGTGGTTGTAGAGTCACTGTGTGAGTCGGTGGTGTGATTGTGTTAGACAGTGGCGGTGCTGTGTGTGTGCAGGTCGGTGTGTTTATGGCACGTGTGTGTTAGTATGTGGTGTGTGTAGGAGGTTGTGTGTGTGTGTGTATGTAGGTGTGTGTGTGTGTTCGGATGGGTGTGTGGCTATGTATGTGTGTGTCTGTTGCAAACCGTCCCAGATGCGTGTGTTGTGGGTGCATGTGTACTAATGCCTTTCCCTCTAGTGTGTGCTAGGTGTGCGTACTAATGGTTGTTGTCTTTGTTGCTGGTTCCGGAGTAATTGTGCGAGCAGGAGGAGCCGCAAGACTTCGAGTTCAGGCTCCATGGCAGCTTCAGTCAGGTATGTGTTCCTGAAAGTGAGTATTTCCTTTTATAGAGTTGGTTTCCACCAAGGTTTTGGTGGTGGTGCGCCCACTGCGGAAAGCCTGGCGGTGTGCAGCTTTGTAATATTTCCAGAGGTAACATGGTCCCCGTCGGTCTGAAGGTGCCTACCGCCATCTGCAGCGGGCTGTCTACACTGGCCGTACTGGTGGTAGTCTGGCTGTGTTCTGTTGGGAAGACCGCCATGGTCATAATTTGGCGGACTTCACCGCCAGGCCGTCAGTGGTATGACCGCCGCCACCAGCATGTCGGTCCTGAGCCTACCAAACTCGTAATGAGGTCCTTTGTGTCTATGCAGCTTCTTTCCTGTATCCTCTTTGTCATTAACATGCTAGGGCAGACGTAAGAGCCTCTAGTGCCAACTTGCGCCACACTGCCGTCTTTTTTTTTAATGTTAATGTGGCCCAACGAATACAAAATCGCTGCCCCAAATTTACAAAGTGGTGCAATGCACGCATTGCACCACTTTGTAACCCATTGGGCCACATTATGCCTGTGCGACGCATAATGTATGAAAAGGGACCGTTCCCCTGTTAGGGGGGTCTGAAATAATGGTGCTACTCCTGCAGAGTACAAGGGGGCCCATTTGTATTCAATGGCATGCCCCCTTTTAATGCCTGCTCTGATCAGGAGTTAAAAGTGCTGAAAATAATGGCTCAAGGAAATCTTTTAGTTTTCCTTGCACCATTTTTTCAGTCCCCCTAATGGGGGAACACCCCCCCTGCATACATTATGCCTGGCCCAGGCATAATGTGGCGCAAAGGGTTACAAAGTGGGGCAATGCAAACATTGCGCCACTTTGTAAATTTGGAACATCGATTTTGCCCTCGTTGGGCCACATTAGCGTAAAAAACAAAAAAACGCAAATGCGGCGCTAAGGTGGCTCTAGGGGCTCCTGCGTCTGCCCCATAACGTCTGAGGGCTGCATGGAGTGTTTTTTTTGCTGCACACAACCAGGAGCCTGGTACCTGCATGCCATAACCCTTGACTGTTTTTCAGACCATACACACTGGATGTCCATAGGCTATGTGCACTAATTACAGCGTTACCTGCAGTTATTATGCAGAGCTGCCGAAGTGGAATTTATTTCTGATATGTTGCTGATGTTTACCTATCGTCTCTATGCTACAGAAAGAGTCAAGCTGTCGGAAACACAAAGGTGCAAATTTCCGTGTGGAGCAAAGAATACAAAACACCCCTGCGTGTCGTGCCCTCGGGAAGGAAGGAATCCAGTGTAAGGGTGGGGCTGGGGGCGACGAGCACCTCTGGGATTTCAATTGAAATGTTAGCTTTACAGTGTGCGGCGTGTGTGCAAACTGCAGGTGCTACTTAATGTATTGTGAATGCAAATTCCCTGAAAACCTAAGACGCGGTCGCTTTTTCAAAACCAGTTAGCTGAGGTGATAATTTGAGGGCGCTGATTGTTTAGTAAATTGTTTTGCGTTTCTATACCCTGAATGTGCGGGTGTTTACTGTGGCTGGGAGAGGCAGCGCTCTACGCGTGGTTTACCAAAGGCTGCGCGGGGAGGGCAGGGCTCTCCTGCTGGATTCTATGTGTGCAGAAATAGGTGGGAATGTGGAGCGGTAGTCCGCACGGGGGCTATTACATCACAGTGTGTGTATGTATGTATGTATGTGTGTCTATGTATGAATGCGTGTATGTGTGTGTATGTATGTATGTGTGTCTATGTATGTATGTATGTATGTATGTATGTATATGTGTGTGTGTATGTATGTGTGTAAGTATGTCTGTATGTACGTATGTATGTATCTATGGGTGTGTGTCTGTGTATCTGTGTGTATGCATGTGAGTATGTATGTGTGTATGTATGTGTATGTACGCATGTGTGTATGTATGTATGCATGTGTGTATATAGGCATTTGTGTATGTATGTATGCATGTGTGTATATAGGCATATGTGTATGTGTGTGGGTATGTATATATATATATATATATATATATATATGTATGTGTGTATGTATGTGTGTGTATGTATGCATGTGTATATTTATGTATGTATGTGTATTTATGTGTGTATGTATGCATGAGTGTATGTATGTATGTATGTGTGTATATATATGCATGTGTTTATGTATTTGTTTATGTATGGATGATAGTGTGTATGTGTGTGTGTATATATGTATGTGTGTATGTATGTATGTATGTAGGTATGTGTGTATGTATATGTATATGTGTGTATGTATGTGTGTATGTATGTAAGATTGTTTTCAACACCATAATGTGCAAGTGGTTGGCATACTGAAACAGACTGTGCGGAACTCTACCAAGTGCAGAACTCTACCTAGAGGAATGGCTACTGAAGGTGGTCATGGAAGGCAAGGCCTCCAGGTTATTTACGGTGGAGAGGGCCCGTAAAGTGTCGGGTGGCCCGCCACAACCAGGGGCACCCCTCAGGGCAGTAGTAGTTAGACTCCTCAAATTTCGGGACAGAGATTAAATCCAGCAACATGCTCGTTCACATGGTCCATGGCAGGTAGATGGGGGCTAGTGAATATTTATCCTGACTATACCCAAGAAGTCCAACGCCAGAAGGAAATGTTCATAGTTGTGAAACGGCAACTGTGGACATTGAACCAAGACCACTCTATCTTTTTCAATATAGCCTCTGAGGCATGGACATGGCTAAACATCAAAAGCTGTACACTGCCGGACAGTCAGGAGATCCCAGGGAGAGGAGACTGGCAGCGACCTCGGTCCAGGTGCAGGCCACGCCACTTGGCGAAAGCAGCCCTGATGAAGGATCAATCAGAAACCGAAAGGGCGAAAGTGGTGTCTGAGCTGCAACTGAATTGTTCTCTACCCACGAGCAACAGGTGGGCAGAACTGGTGCAGCCTTCAGAAGGCTCAGGAGAGGACTCAGATGATTCCATGTGGAAAAGAGACTATGGAGATCTGCCAGTGGTTTCCCCCGTGACGGCGATACGGTAGGCTGATGCGGTGGCTACTGACCAGGGGTCGATATGACTAGCTACCTAAACCAGTAGAGAAAATCCCCCGGTGCACGCAGCAAAGGCTAGTTGGTAGTCCATAGTGCCGTGCCTCCCACGTTCAAAGGTGACCCCAGCCCTTATTTAGAAGCAAGTTTCTATTTAAGTTACAGTTACGAAGTTGGGGCGACAGACATTTCGTGCATTGAGGGTGCGTAGTTCTGAGCACCTCGCGCAAGGTGATTGGGAGGGTAGAGGTAAGAGGGAGTGAGCTTGTTTGAGGACATGTGGGCCACAACGTAGGTCCTGGCAGAATGGTGCAGTTGTGGGATGGTGGGCTGCCCAGGATTGCCTTGCCACTTCTGACTTGGCACCAGATGGCAAGGGTATTGCCCTTCCAAATCTCCATCTTTACTACTGGTCTATGCAGCTGCTGCTTGTATTTGACTGGGCTTCCTAGACCCAGCAGGAGACGCCCTTGAGTGCAGATAGAGCTGCTATGGCTCGTGCTACCTCAGAAGACTTTACGGTGGAGGGGAATGCATTCCCTGCCCTACCCCACGGAGACTGTGGTGACATTATGGAAAAGAGCTATGGTGAAGCTGGGGTGGCGGGGCAGGCTAACATTGGAAACCCCCCTGTGGGACTCGGGCCTTCTGAATGGGTTGCGAAGCGTGGAGTGTCACAGAAAGTGGGACCTGCTGGGTACCTCCAAGTTAAGAGATGTGTGGAAAGAAGGGATGGTGATCCTGTTTCCTGGCCTGCAAACAGGATATGAGCTCACGGGGAAGCAGGTCTCGAGATATCAGCAGATGCTGTATATCTTGGGGAAATGTGGGCCCTCCAGGAGGAAATAGAGAAGGAAACCCCCTTAGAACGCAGAGTGTTAGGCGATCCCTGATGAACAATGCAGTGGCCCAAATCTATTCTACACTGCTGAATAATAATCTTCCACTGATTGAACACTTAGGGAGAAATGGGAGAGAGACCTGGGTAGACTTGAACATGATGGCTGGGGACTGTTGTGCAGGTACCTGTTGAGGAAGCGTTAAGGGCAAGGTTTCAACTGACCCAGCTAAAAATATTTCAGAGGGCATAATACACACAAACTTGGCTATTCTGAGTGGGAAGGGTGACCAACGACCTCTGTCTGCAGGGATGCCGGATGAGGGGCACCCCGATCCATATGTTATGGGACTGTCTGGAGCATCTGGTCTATAGGGAGTGGGTAGGTAAGAGGCAGTCTGGGGTGTTGGGATATGGGGTGCAACTCACACCCCAGATGATCTCCCTGTGCATGTGAGGGGAACAATCCTTAGATCGGTACGCCCTGTTTTTAAGCAATCTAGCCTTGATGGTCCATAGTAGGGCTCTCCTTAGAGATTGTCGGGGGGCAAGGACATTGGCAACTATGCAGGAGTGGGAAGAAGGCATGGACTGGTGTATTGGGGCAGAAAGGTTGGTATTCTGTGCAAGGGGATGCCCGCGTAAATTTGAAACGATATTGTGTCCATGGATTAAAGTTAGGGAGGATACGGAGTAGAGTTCCAGGGGAGGAATGAGATAAGGTGAGGGGGGGATCCGGCTCAGGTCAAGGATGGGGCCCAAGGGGCAGTTGGAAGATCTCGAAGGTAACGAAGTGAACAGTGGTCCAGTCCAAGAATGATGGGATGAATTGTACTTTGGTCGATGCATGTTTGTCCACATGCCTTCTGCACATGCACATGCATTTCAAAAAAAGATAAGTGGGGGTGCTGGTCATGAGGGCTTTGTAAATGATGCAACTGGTTTCAAAGACGCGATGGCCAGCAAGGGGAGCCAATCAAGTTCCATAGGATGGGATGATTTAGTCATATTTCTTCAGGCCCTTGTGCATGATTGACTTCCAGTGTGCTGAATGATAATTGGACTGGATTACATATTGTGGTGAATTGTCTGCATCTAACATTCACAGGTGCCTTGGCAGTGACTGTTAGTACACGTTAAATGTCATAGCAAGATGGTTTTGCCTTCCAAAGTGTCACTTTTTCTAGACAGCCAGCAGAACTTGCTAGGAGAAACAATAAGCTATCACAAATTGCCATACTTGTTAATGGAGTTCAATAAAATGTATTGCAGTCTTCATAAATGAGAAGTGAACCCGAATTATGTTGCGTCATCAATGTTACTTATGTACAATAACTCTATTGGACACAACCAGTATGGCAACCAAGTAACTGATCACTTTCCATACCAAGTAAGCAAAGGCCTGTGGCCTCTCAACAACCCAAAGTTAGTGGACTGTGTTTATGGGGTACACTATTTTCAGTCCTTGTGGTTAACAACATGTCGAAAGAGAATCCCATCAGGAGTGCACAGAGTGCTGATGTGCTGGCTCGGATCCCATAAATATTGCAATTCACCAGCTGCAGTTCCTCTGTGGGAGTGGAGGAGTGTTGCCCCCCACACTGCAGTGCAGAAAGCATCAAAAATAAAATGGTAATAAAATAATTTTATTTTGATGCTTTCTGCCATCAAATGGAGTGCGAGTGCAGGGTGGGCAAGTGCGTCACTGCTGCCAATCATTGGTAGCAGTGAGGAGTCACTACCTCAGTTTGAAGTGGCATGTTGGTTTGGACGGCTACGGGCAAACCGACATGCGCAATTCAAACCTCTTCAGCCCGACTGTCTTGGAGAGCTGGGTTGGAGAGCAGGCACAGGCCTACAGTGCCTTTTGGAGCGTGGAGCCTGCCCGCTCAAGTGAATAAAGAGCCTTTTTTCATGCTGCTTAACAGCATGAAAACAACATCTTGATTGGACGAGGGAGCTGGCTTTGGGCTTCGCGCTTGCAGGACATGCTGCAGAACATTGAGTAAGGTGGGTTTTTTAAATATTTATATCAGTGGGTATGTGTATTTATATTAGTGTGTTATGTGTAGTGTTTTGTGTATGAGTTTTTTGCCCCTCCAAAGTAATTTGTCACCAACCACGACTGCAATTCACAAAACTTTTGTCCCTCATTAGGTGTGACTTACTCCTTGAAATTCAGTGGCAATGTAGTAGTAAGTCAAAAGTACAAGTCACTTACCAGTAAGGTCCTTTCGAATGAGTACCAAAAGATCCAATCTTTATATTTATCTTTTCTGGTAATTAACCATTATTCTTTTAGTGTAATCAGACCAGAGGTTTCAACTAGCATTGTCATGTGTCTTGTGATAATGCATTTCATGTAATGCACAGATGTTTTCTGCAAACTCCATCTCTCAATTTATTAAACAGTTTATAGAGACGTCTTGAAATAACCATCCAATTAACACTCTCCTGCGTCAATGCTTTATTCTTTTTCAAAAACACGCCAGCGTTGGGTATAATCATTGTAATTTTCTTCTTTTCTCCAAATAATATTGATGTGAGCTCCACAGCGCGCTTCCCTACACCTTACGAGAACATACACAGTCTTAGAATTCCTAATTCTCTACCTGACCAAAACCAATATTGTTTGTGCAAAAGAGCTACCTACTCACTTTAACTGTTCTTCTATCCTGCTTTCTTCTCTGCCCTTATCTCCAGGAGATCCCTCCTAGCGCTTCGATGCTGCCCTTCTATTTCTTATCTCTCTACCTACGGCATCTCTTTAGAGCTGCTGGAACACCTTACCATTCAAACACCTCTTTAAGTTATCAAGCAGCAATCAAATTTCTCCTTGATCACCCACCTCCTTTACGGACCTAGGGCCTGATTTAGATGTGACAGATATTCCTTCTGCCATATTATGATCTAATTATATCCTATGGGATTCGTATTGCCGCGGATGGGATATCCGTCACATCTGTTACAGAGTATTCCCCTCCGCTGACATCTAAATCAGGTCTGATTTAGAACACGGAAGACGGCTTACTCCGTTACAATAGTGACAGATCTCCTGTCTGCCAAAATCAAAATTCCATTATAGCCTGTGGGATTTATATTTTGGCGGACAGGATATCCGTTACTCTTGTGACAGAGTAACCCACCGAATTCTAAATCAGGCCCCTATTCCTTTCTCCAATGCAGTCAGTCGTGGCCCGCTGTTACCTGCTGTGACTGATATTATGAGTAACATCTGATCTACTGGTGATTGTACTGAACTGTTGACTGTTTTACACCTATTAATTATTGTTTAAATGACTGAAGTTGTTCCATAATGATCCATTTTTTTACAAGTAAGTTGTTAGCTTTACGACCTTTAATCTGCTGTTTTTTATATGTATCAAAAGTTTATTACCAGTCAGATCAATGTAACTACCAGCATCCTCTGCTCATCACAGTAACCAAAACACCTCTACAATTACGCTCTGCAGGGCATGCTTAACAAATGCACAATTAAAAACAACTCTTCATGAAGAAGGTTTAGGATATTTTGCGTGTCTATAAAAGGCAAAAATAGCAGAATTTACCTGAAATTGATTAAATGTCACAGGCTGGATGTGGTGAAAGTCTGTAGAGTTTCCCAAGGAAAATGCGACTTGTCACAGAAGCCACTGTGCCACACTGCATTGTATAACACACAAGCAAGGTTAGAAGTAAAGAACCGCAGAGGTAATAGATCTCATTGGCCATCTAAAAATGTGTGATTGGATAGATTTCAGGCCATTGCCTGACTGGAGACTCAGGAAGACATTCCCTCTCTAGGCTCCATGACTCAGGCCCCTTATTCCTCACAATGCTGCTGAAACCTCAACATTTTGTAACCAAGAGCTCTGGACATGCTAATCACTAGAAATTAGCTTTTTCACCCTACTCAAGTAGAATGCAGAGATGCGCAATGTAACCTTTCAAAATGGCTGCCATCAGAAACTAGCAGCTGACGGATTCCTTGGGCTGACATCGCAATCCACCCTGGAGTCCCAGAGATGGACTAAAAGTGGCTCTGGTACATCTGAGTGGAGCACTGGTTAGATGGAGACAGGGGACGGGGCCAGATGAATGGTAATGAGAAGAACTGAAGCAACTGGGACCTACATATGACAGACTGTGATTCCTCCATCCACAGGGTGAGTGAGGATGCACCACAGAACCCCAGCCCTGCTTCTGTACCAACATACTTCTCCTTGAGTGTTACAGGGGTTCTGCTGCCCTTCCACTTGGCAGGGTGGTGCTGCCTGGACCTGCAACTCTATCTTACGGTGATGGCCGAGGCATCCTACTGTAGTGTGGATTATTTCTTCCATTCCCCACTGATGGGTAATTGACCTCCAGCCACTGGCTGTTACCCCCTCTTCCAGGGTAACCCTACAATTGGCTGTATCGCTATGAAGCCATCATAAGTAACTATGCCCCATTCTATGACGCATGCTGCTGCACAGAACCCCGGCCTTCAAGTGTCCTGAGACCCCTCCCACTGTCCTGAACGCCAAGCATTTTGCATGTTCTAGGGACACTCATCAACGGCACCTTCATTGCCACAAGTGATCTTTCTCCAATATCTCCACCACATAAGACTAACCGCTGCATCACAAGTCACTGCCCTTCCGTCTAAAGGCTCAGCCTAAGTCTACACCTTCACTGAGGGGACAGCCCTGCACCATACAACTCTTGTCCATTATGGCATCTGAATGAGATAAGGCTCCTAATACGTCCTCTAATAAAGACGTGCTACAAATGCAAAAGTCCAAAACCCAGCAAGAACAGAGTAGTGGGGTTGGCTCACAAATGTCAGGGTCCCAGACTCTATGGATTCAAACCTTACAGTTTTTGTAGCACATATACAAACGCTCCTGTCTGAGCTCCATAAAGGCATTTCTTTGCTATTCTTTGACTTCTACAAAGTGCTTTTGGATCTTGATCACTCACTTCAAAGGACCGATCTGAGGCTGAACCAGGTGGAAATTTTTTAAGTGGAACAGATGCACAAAAATGGTCAGCAGACCTTATGGTTTGAGGCCCTAGATCATCAACAGCACTCTATGATGGGGAAATTAGATGACTTGGAAAACCGATCCCAACGTCATAACTTGCGATTCAAGGAGTTCGTCAAGCAATAGCAAGTGCCAACTTCGGATCTCATGTGCAGGTGCTGTTTGTCTAGATTTTCGACTTCCCTGAAGAAAAAGAGGTTCACCTACACCACACCCACAGGGTATACTCTGCATTTCAGCAAAACAAAACCTGTCATCAGACACTCTGATCCAAAATCACTTCTTCTAAGAGAAGGAAAAGATCCTCGATGAAGCCCGCAAACAAAAACATGTGGCTTTCCAAGGCGCTACCATTCAACTCTTTGAAAATGTTTCACCCTTCATCCGAAGAAAACAGGGTATTCAAGGACATTACCTCCCATCTAAAGAAACAGAAGATTCCCTATCACTGGGGTTATCCCTTCCATTTGCTCTTCACTATCAACAGAAAATACAACTCGATCAAAAAGATACAGGGAGCGCAATACGTCCCTTTGTCACCTACTCACTCTAAATGATTTGGGGTGACCGAGCAGTTCTATCGGACTCTTTACGACAGCCAGGCCTCTGCAGAACGTCATGGGAACGGTGATAATAAATAATGTAATTTCCTTTTCTTGGACTTGTTTAGTTGATATTGCACAGGCTTTTGGTTCTCCATGCCTTGGAGTCCAAGGGGGCCCTAAATGCAAATTCAAACATCATTTGCACAACCAAAAGTTTGGTCTATGCATTACACCCATGTACTAAAGTCTGTATTAAATTGAAAATAAAGTTGAAAAAGATGCTTGATTGAAAGTGGAGATTCATGTTGCAGTGGATAAGCCAAACACCAAACTCCTCCTGATATTAGGAAGAGAGAGGACCCAAGACAAATGACACACAGGAAGAATCCAAATTGAATTGAGCTACAAGAAGCAACAAGCATTGTCAAAGCTATTTACTCTGTCATTGGTTGCAAGCCTTTTGGCTGTCAATGTCTATTTGTTTTGTCATGTTTTTTGTAAAACGTTTTTGTTGGGAGAGCTGCTAGTCCTTCAATAATATTTTAAAAAAAACAATGGCTAATTGCAAAGATATGTTTTGGTTTTAAAAAGCACAGATTCTTATAGTAGTCCCTGGCACTAGAGGGTACTACCTGTGCACCTTGTGAGAGAGCAGAATTCCATCATTTATAGTGAAGTTAGCCAATGGTGGAAGTTCACTGACTCTTTCCCCCATGGTGTATGTTGTAATGGACAGAAGAAAAAAAGTAAAAATATTATGTATAATTTTTTAACAAAATCACACCATCTTGGCTAACACTGGACCTAAAAATCTTGGTCAAAAATAGAGAACAAGTGTACAAAGAATGTGACGCAACATAGGGAAAGAATGTATAGCGATGCATCTTCGTCTCGTGATTGCCTCGTTTATGTAAGATTTGAACAGGAACTGATATCACAGAACAGAGGAATGCTTATTCTTAGATTTAGCACCTTCAACAGTGTTCTACGGACAAGCTACTATCTTGGGAAAGCTTGTTCATTACTTTTCCTCACAATCATGACGTTGACTAACCATTCAAAGAAAAAGTCCACGGGCCTGATTCAGAGTTTGGCGGCTGGGTTACTCTGTCACAAACTTGACGGATATCCCGACTGCCGTATTACGATGTCCATAAGATATAATGGAACTTTTAATAAAGTGGACGGGATATCCATCACCCTTGTGTCAGAGTGACCCCATCCGCCAAACTCTAGATCAGGTCGCAAGTTGAATTCCTTTGACTACTGCTTAACACCACGACTCAGCCACTGCCTGTTATGAATAACTACTCCAACTGGCGGCGGAACATGCCTCCGGATGACGATCACAGAACCGTGAGCATGCACCGCAGTACATGTATGCCAAACAAGAGTCTTCCTCTAGTAGGACACAACCTTCAAGAAGTCCTTAGCACGGATGTGGCATAAATATACCTAGATCAACCACAATTATGTGGAAATGGAGCTCCAATTTACCTCTCATGATTGACAAAACTATGCAGCAAGGAAACTTATCAATACAAGGCAAATACATTTTGCATGCTTTAAGAGACTGCAAGTGGGATGAATGGAAGCATGAGGCGCCTCAACACGTCACTGAGACCAAGATGCTTTTACAGCAGGTGGGTTCTGCAGAACATAATTTAACATGCATAATTAATAGAATTTTCTTGAAATAGCTCAAATATTCCATAGGCTATTAGAACTATATGACAATGGAAGGCCACATTATGTGGCACCGTTGACTAAATCATGGAGCAAGTAAAGACAAATTATGTGGAATATTGGGGAGCTAAGGGAAGCTTTATGGCACATTTTCTAGCATTCTTCAGTGATATACAAAATGTACACATTTATTATAGACATTTATTGCATCACAATCAGAGTAATATTCCCCAACAAATAATATTTTTTCTTGCACGAGTGTACAAGGGAATACTTTTATGCCTGCAAGTCCTTCCTCTTGGAATAAAATATAAACCACCTTCTCTAAAGGGTATAATATTGTGCTCAATAAAAAACAATGGTTCTTGTACTCGGTTCTTGTAATTAAAGGTATGCCTCTTTTATACTGCTCATCCCAACTATGCTTTAATACTTCATGGGTTTATTTAGTCGTCACATTGCAGTCTCTGGAAGCTCCTCTTTCTAACAGGAAACATCATTGTAGAACACTATTGTAAATTAGACATGTTTGCCGCAGTCCTCTGAAATTCAAGACATCAGAGCTTAATAGGAGGCTCACAATGTTTGTAACTCTTTTAGACTTTGTTGAAAGTGATGCCTAATGCTTCAATTAGTCTCAACCACTGATCATTGCTCAGGCCACCTTCAAGTCCATCATTTTTTTGCCTACTTTGCTATTCTAGACAAAGACCAGCCATAAGCAAATCAAAGGTGATCCGGCTCTATTGGGGACAGTCCAGCTTCTACAGTCAGTCCAGGTCCCCTGCAGATAGAAATACAAGTAATCTCAGAGCAGTTACAGTTTATGTGGTGCTTGTCATTGAGGTGCAGCTTGGGTACAATTGCACCACTTTGAGAACACAGTCATGTAAACATGAATTTGCCTAACTAGTGATGCTGAACATTTTATAAATATAAATATTTCTATCCATCCTGATAGGATTGAACTTCAATATGACAGGTTGTGTTTCCTGGTGCTGATTAATCACTTCCCATGGTCCAAGATTTGGGATATCTTCTATGTACAGTTTTCACATTTTAATGCATGAAAACACGAATCACTGGGTGAAAGATTCAAATTAACTTCTGCAACACAGCAGTCACTGCTTTTCTTGTGTGCATCATTTTAGAACCAATGGAACCTACTCACAAACTGCATGTTGTAGTGCTTCAGTGACACTACAACAGTACCACTAAAGCATTACAAAAATCAATTAACAGACCTATGAGTGTAAATATGCTATCTTTTCTACGGGGAGATTCTCACACATGTAAGATTACTACTTAGTATTAAATGTGAGAGGGACCAGTGGATAGTATGGGGAAAAGGAGAATATTTATTACTAAATGGGATGGGTTTCGGGAGGACTAAGGGGGGTATAGGGAAGGACATGTGCCCACCCAAGTAATCCCATTGCTAGTCATGAACTGCACTTGTAAAGTTACTACAGCCAAAAAGGGGCCCAAAACAGTAGTAAATACACTCCAGCTCAGAGCTAAATCCAGCACCATACATGGCCAGCCACATAGAAAATACTGGAGGTAGGGATGTAAAATAAGCCCCATAGGAACAAAAGTTAAATTAAATTACACCCTTTAAAATAATTAAACATATAAATATATATAATGTAATTAAAAAAAAAATCCAACCATACAATATATGTATTATTTAATTATAAAATATTTCTAAATACTTTTTTTGTAATTTATAAATTAATGTAACATTCATTTTTATTAAAATATAATTAAAGCACTTTTAAGTAATGCTGCAAATCACTTTTAATAATTATTAATGCATACTAAAAAAAGTTTTATAATTTCAGGTGGGTATTTAGTTTTTAATTTATACTTTCGAAATATGTTTTATATTTAATATAATATAGATAAATTAATTAAATATTTATTTTAAAATGATCTGAATAGGACTATGTCATTTTACAATTCTGTTCTACATCCAAAATACATTTCTAACATTGATTTACATGAATATTTTACATAAAAATATATTTACTGATTACTGACACCATCTTCGAGGACACTGTGAGGACTACATTTGTCCTACTGGTTACTTTAGAGCTCTGTGTGAAATGCAGAAAGGGGGATTTAGCACCCAGTCAGTGAAATGAGGATGCCAGTCCAATATTCTTCAGTTACTTCTCCAAAAGTTGAATGCATCCTGAAGAGTCTCAGTTTTCAAGCCTTTCCTGAAACAGACCAACCTATTTATTCCCCCAGAAGTGTCATTAAGAAATATAGGACCTGATTACGAGTTTGGCCGTCAGACTGCCAGACCGTCATGTAGTCAGTCCTAAAAAGACTGCCACGCCAGTGGTCCCCAGACTGCCGTATTACGAGTTATACAGGCTGGACCGTGGACCACCAAGCAAAAAAGGCAGAGCACCAGTGACATGGCGGCTAGGATATGGGAGGTCCGACCGCCAATGCCGTCAGTGCTGCGGCCAACCACAGAGCCTATTACAAACACACAGTCACCGAGGCAGTCTCCTTGTGGCGGTCAACCAATGGCGGTCGACCCCGCGGTTTTGCAGTCAGAAAAGTAACAGACAAGTGCACATTGGATGAATTAAAAAACAATAAAGCTGACACACATTGGCCGAGTCGATACACTTGCAAAGGTCACTATAAAACACAACCATTCACAGACAACAATCCTTTGCATCTCCACTGCAGCACAGCAAGACAGACTACACATTTCGGCGTCTATTTGTTTGTCATAAGGCAGCCCTTTTTTCCCCCCATCTCATTTTCCTTCACACATGTCACCTACTTTTTTACACTATATTCACTTGTCTCATTTAATTAGTTACTGCCACCCCTTTTATTTACCAGTCATGTCACAGATCAAAAACCTATGATTTTCAGGGGATGATTTGAAAGACATGGTGGATGAAATCATTAAAGTAGAGCCACAGTTGTTTGGGGCACAAGTCCAGCATACTCCCCTCAGTAGGAACATTTAAATATGGGACAGGATAGTCAACAGAGTGAATGCTGTGGGCACCATGGTGTGCACAAAGGAAGACGTTGGGAAGAGGTGGAATGACTTGAGGGGCAAGGTCCATTCCCTGGTCTCCAGGCACCAGCTGGAGGCCTAGAAGACTGGTGGTGGCCCTACCAGTGCCCTGTTAAGACTCTTTCCCTGGGAGGAGAAGGTCTTGGCCATCCTGCACACTGAGGGCTTGACAGGAATGCCTGGGGGAGTGGAGTCTGGTATGTTACAACGAAAAAGTCATATACATTCTATGTCATGCATGCCCACAGCTCAGCTTTTGCCGCTGTCTTGTTCATGTACCTCACCAGCATTCTATAGCCAGAGTATCTGAGATTTAACACTGTCAATCTGCACAGTGGGACCCAACATCACCGTTACCAAGGCCCATCACATGCCATAGGTCCAAATGGTGCCTGGATATCTCACAATAACAAAAACACTTTCAGGATTCAAGGTATGTCCCAAAATGTAAATGTATGCTGAAACCCAAATGCATCCTGCATACAGATATGTAATACCCAACATTTGTCAAGTGGTGGGGAGTGGAGGGAGTGACCTGACTGCAACTCCCAGCAGGCCCTGTTTCAGTAACTCCAACCACCGACCCAGTGGTCATTTGTCCAAATAACCCTGTTTGTGAACTCACAAATTAAGTGTACTCACCTAGAACTGATTAAGCATAGATCACGCTCAAATCTGAGACTTGTCTGTCTCCCTAGTTTCATCTTGGCTTGCTCTGCCAAGATGAAATTATTGAAAATAGGAATGACACCTTACCCCTTGCGTACAACAAGTATTCCTAAGGCCTTAAGCTGCATCACAAGATTGGTAGCAGCACTGTGCACATGATGACTCCAGTCACATATCCAACAAAGTGCTGGGTCTGCCTGCATCCCACTTAACTAGGCATCCACATGGTCATAGCACTATCTTGCCTCTTCACTGTGTTGGCTTCACTAGTGGTAAGATGTAATTTTCTGGCCATCCTTCAAACTGCAACTGATCTGCACATCTAATCAGTTGCTTTGGTCAAATTGGGTTGCCATGCTTCTCACATGCCATGTCAAACCACCCAATACCATGCTTGCTTGGCACTATTGGATCGCAGACAACAACTTGGTCCAAAGTCTCTGCTTACTGTAACACAAACAGATGCCACATTAAAACCAGTAGCAATGTACGTTTCACATCAACAGCTGGATCTGCTGCTGGGCATACAGAGGCCACGGAACAGACTACCACTACCCCCCTGGGTGAAGCTTCAGTGACAACAACACTCCTGGACATCTGGACATGGAGGACAGTTCTGGCCCATCTGGGCAACCTGGTCAGACGGTAACAGTGAGTCTCACTGTACCCACAACTACACCTCCCAACCCCCAAGACACACAAATGCCCACACTCACACACGCAACAGACATCACCCAAACACAAGCATACTTCACACACACACGGCATCTACACTACACAGATACGCTCACCACTCCCTCAACCTCCAAATCCCCAACCCCTTTTGATGACCCTCCCCATTTTCCCAAGGAGAGTTTCCTTTTTTGAGCTTGTCCTTTCCTCTGTTGCCTCTAGACTCCCTCCCAAATCCAAGAGGTACCCACCCACATCCCAACCCATCCTTTCCACATTCAAGTCCTTCCCTACCATATCTTCCATGAGTGCTCCTGTTGCCCCCATCCCTAATGTGCAGGTATTATTTGCATTGTGAGCTTTAGATGTTTGTCTCTCAGAAATTATGCATCCCATTGACTGTCCATTGTGTTGTAATGTGGGCGAAGTGTGGGTCCATTTCAGGGATGTTTCATTGGAGGAGTATTTGTGTTCCATGACACATCCATACATATGTGCCATTTGAATTATGTGTGATAGTGTTGCTGTTGCATGACACAATGTTCAGTACACTTCACTTTTCCTGTGCCTAAGATGAGCAAAGGTGTTTTTGTGGAGTGTGGTGGTGCAGTGTCAGTGGCCTGCCCAAAGGGGGCGTTTAATGGCTGTGAATGTGTCATTCTTTGTGAATGACTTTGTCCCGGGACACAATGACAGGTGTACTTGGTGCCTGTAGTGTGACCCCCATATCATGACTATCTGTTGTTGAGCTTGATGACACAGGTAGGTGTGTGTTCTTACCATCAGCTGCGTCCACGGCAGTGTGGATTTTGGACTCCTTGAATAAGCAGCAGCAGCGACAGGATGTACGTGATGGGCTCCAGGGCAATACAGGACGTATAACACTGCCTGCAGGTGAGTTGCTTCCCTTATACTCTTCGTTTCCACCTGCTTGGATGTGGTGGTTGGACCACCACGGTCATGTTGGCGGTATGCTACATCATAATGTGTCTGGCGGAAATACTGGCTCCGTCGGCCTGTTTGTCTTGCCTCGTCACCGCGGCAGTCGGCATTGCCTGGCTGTGCCAACTAGACCACAGCAGTGTTTGCTCTATAGGCCCACCAGCATCGTAATATGGTGGTCCGATTGCCAAGCTGATGGCGGTCAGACCGCCATCATGGCAGTGCAAACTTGTAATCAGGCCCATAGTTTACTGTCTCTTTAGGTATTCTGGACCTCTTCTTGAACATTGTTCATGGCATATGTACCATTATTCTTGCATTTACTGAAAACCAGTCGAGTGTCTATAAGACTGGGTTAATTTGGCTGCACCGTTACACATTCTGACACCGTCTAAGCACTTGATTCCATACATTTTTAAACCCTCTTGATAAGTTTATTTGGGAACCTGGTGTAAAAAGATGTTATAGTATTTTAAGCAGACCAGCCATCACCTCCAGACCCACAGGAGTCAACTGTGGATTCCCCCAAGGATCCTCACTGAGTCCCACACTGTTCAATGTATACATGGCCCCTCTTTCTGCCATTGTCAGAAGCCACAGTATGAACATCGTGTCATATGCCGATGACACACAACTCATCATTCCCCTCACCGAAGACCCAGACATGGCCAAAAGGAACTTTCACGTAGGAATGGAAGCCATCACCACCTGGATAAGAGAAAGCTGCCTCAAGCTCAACTCCGACAAAATGGAGCTCATCATCTTCGGAAACACCAACTCAGCTTGGGAGGACTCATGTTGGCCTACATCCCTTATGCCGACCGAGCACGCCCCAACTTAGAAATCATCCTCGACTCCTCCCTATCCATGACCCTCAAGGTAAACTTTGTCACCTCCTCCTACTGGCACACACTCCGCAAACTCCTGAAGATCTTCAGATGATCCCAGCAGACTGTCACAGGACAGTCACCCACAACTTAGTCACACGCAAGCTCGACTACAGCAACGCCCTCTAAGCTGGCACCTCAACTAGGAACATCAAAAAACTTCAACTCATCCAGAACACCACCGCCAGACTCATTCTGGACCTCCCTGTTGCAAGAACACATCTCCCAACACCTGAGGACCCTCCACTGGCTACCGGTCGAGAAGCGAATCACCTTCAAGCTTCTCACCCACATGTACAAGTCCATACAGAATGCAAGACCAGCCTACCTGAATCACCGCGTCTCCTTCCACACCCCTGTCACATCCCCCCGCTCTGCCCAGATGGCCCTGGCCAAAATCCCTTGCATCCGCAAAACCACCGCCGGAGGACAAACTTTTACCTACACTGCACCGAAGAGCTGGAACAGCCTCCCGCTGCATCTCAGACAAAGCCTGTCGCTCACCATCTTCAAGAAGAACCTCAAGATGTGGCTCTTCGGATGAGGCCCCTCCCCTCCTCCAAGCACCTTGAGACCCTCACTGGTGAGTAGCCGTGCTTTACAAATACTGATTGATTGATTGATTGAAAGGTCCCCAACTTGTGGTGGTGTAGAGGGGAGAGGGGTGGAGGGGGCTCCTGTAACCAAGATGTCTGGTTGCACTCAGCTCATTTATATAAAATTCTACTTCCTTTGGAAAAATACATGACTTAAACAGGTGGATATATTGCACTTATTTCCTGGCCTGTCTTCTGGCTAAAAGTGTTTTTGAGTGTCATCTACATATGTTCATACTGCTGCAGGTATAGCATCAGTGGGCACATGCAGATGTTGAGGGCGGGCAAGATAGTGATGTCCCACGGTGTAGGCCACAGTACACCTTCAGGACTGAAGGTTGAACCTGCTGGCAGTGGTTGGAGATAAAGGATAAAATCCATTCGAAGTTGAAGCCAGTGACCCCAAACCAGTCCCTGAGTCTGACAACAGTATGTTGAGGTCAAGGGTGATGTAGGCTGAAGAGAGGTCATGAAACAGTATAAAGGCTGTGTTCTTGTTTCAAGGACCCCCACAGACATCATCATTCTTTACCACCTATAGACTTGGGTTAAGGAAATAGGAATGATCCCTTGCGAGCTGTTGGGGTTGAAATCACATTCTCCAGGGCTCAGCAATATATCAACGTCCATTCTTTATTGGAGCAGTATTCTCCAACGCAATTGCAATGTTTACTTAGCCTTCGTTGACTTTTCCAGAGCCTTTGATTGTGTTGCTAAGCTGACTTTATGGAACAATATGGCTATCCTTCAGATCCCTCCTGACCTATTGAGGCTGCAAATTGCTGTACATGCATCATATCTGTTGATGGATGCAGAAATTAGTCTTCTGCTAGTATAGTAACATGGAATGAATTAAAACAGGGATGCTGTTGGTACCGTTATTGTGTTCACTAAAACGTTATGCTTTACCTTGAGTGTTAGAGTGCCTACATCATTTTCTTCCATCACTAAGGTTGTGCCTTTTCAGATGCCAATGTGCGTGGACCATGTGATCCATTTTGACGTTACTTCCATTCGGCTTCAGTGAGAATTAGATGAATTATATTGGGATAGAGCTGAGCATGCCTTGAAGGTTGAGGTGCTCAAAAGTAAGATTTTGATCTGCAGAGGCAGAAGAAATGTCTCCTTGGTCAGGAAAGAGTGGAAAGTATAAACACCTATGTGTATTTGAGTAGGGTGTTTTCATATGATTGGAAGAGTAAACACTATATAGAACAGCAAGGTAGTAAGGGATTGGAGCACAGCGATGAACAACATCTTCTCATTAACTCTCTTAGACAGAGACATGTTAAACATCTAGTGTATGTAGTCAAAGCTCAAATTCCCTCCACACTGCAGTATGCAGTACAATGCATACCACATGAACAATGGTCTTTTTGGACCAAGTTGAGGAAAACAAATCTCCAAAGACTGTGCACCCTCAGGTCGTCAGTTCCTGTCCAAGACTTGCATTTGTAATTTGGCACCCCGGCACCTCTGTTATAGCATTATTTACTGTGATTTGATCGAGTTACAGACTAATTCATTCTACATCAGGCTCGCTAAGGGGACTCAACAGCAGAACTGGTTCTAGGTTTAGAGCAAAAAAAGTACATTTACTTCCTGCAATCTTTAGGAATTTCTATGGAGGATTTGCAGAGTTGGCCTCTTGGCCAGATGAAATCGGTTGTGAATGTTCATAAGACGTGAGTTTTAGACTTGACTGGAAATATTGCTCTAACGGCCTATCAACCCATGTTTGAGACACTTTCAGTTAGAAAAATACAGCTACATTTAGAGATATTGCAATAGCTCAAGATCAGAATAGTGATATTTTGCTTTGGATTTAGGAGGGCGGCCTCTGACAAATCTAACTTATTTATGGGAGGTCTATCTCCCGAACAACGATATGAGCTGTAGATGTACAAAATCTTAACCATTACTTTTTGGCTTGTTCTGCTTTATGGTTAAAACGATCAATGTTTTAAGGCCTCTTTATCGCAAGTATCACATAAGATCATGCAATTTTCTGATATTTCCTCCCAATGTATTAATGTGCTATGGTGTTTTTATTTTTTTGAGTTTTCTGTTATAATAACTTGTTTTATATTTGAAGAATTATAACTCATTGTTTGTTTTGTTACCTCTTCTGAAGTATCCTTCAATAAAAGCAAACACTCTGTGCCTGATTCGCAAAAGTAAACTTATACTTTTGTGTACGTTTGTGTTTTTTTGGTATTCACAAACTAGGGCCTAGATTTAAGAGGGCCTAGAGCCATTCCAACACCACGTTGACATCATTTTGGAGGCCAAAAACACCGAGCCACATTTACAAAGTGGCACAATGCATGCATTGCGCCACTTTGTAACCCTTTGTGCTACATTTTACTTGCTCCACGCATAATGTATGCAAAGGGGCATTTCATCATGGGGGGGGGGCGCAAAAATGGCAAAAACAAATCTCAGAGATTTCTTTGTGTCATTTTTACTGGGATTCTTAATGCCTGCTCAGAGCAGGCGTTAAAAGGAGGCTTCCATCCGTTACAATGGGCCTTTGGCTGCTTTCCAGGAGTAGCGTCAAAACTTTGGATGCTACTCCTGCAAAGTGTCAAACTAGCATAAAAAATTATGATGCTTGTTCCCTAACTACTGCGATGGTGCACTGTATATTAAATACGGCGCAAACATGGTGGTGTTAGGGAGGTGCTAGGGGGTGCAATAAAAGTGGCGCTACACTAGGTGCAGCACCACTTTTCATAAATATGCCCCTATGAGTTTCTTTTACCAATAGTAATCTTACAACCTTGGGGGCTCCACAGTCCAGGTGGAGAACTCCGCACATAAAAAGATAGGACAAGACTACCTTTATAAGTGTAGCATCTCCGCAGTCGTAAAGATTACTATTAGTAAAATTAAACTCATGGTTTGTGAACACCAAAAACATAATAACTTCACACAAAAGTGTAAGCTTACCTTAGTGAATCAGGCCTTAGGTGGATATGGTCAAAGGCTACAGGAAGTGGGTGTCGGTAGTAAGACTTTATATTGCAGACCATGCACCCTCATCACACTGTGGGTGGTTGACCGCCATGTGCAGTGACCATTAGGGGTGGGCATATTGAGCACATGGCCTTCGTAAAGTCAATGAGCAAGGCATTAGAGGGCAGTTATTGTTGCACTGCTCATAAAGGGTGAATTTCTGTGGTATCGGGTATTGCATTGCGTTTGTAATTCTCACCAGGTATGAGCCATAACTTCCCTTTCAGATTTGATTTCACTGAATTGTGAGCGTATGTGTGTTAGCATGCCTGCATGCTCATGTGTGAATAGATATTTCACTCTAATAAATATAGACACTGTAAGAAGAATATTTGAAAGTTGTTTTGTGATTGAAATTGAAATACAAATCATAGAAAAATTGCATCATGCCTCAATCACTTTAGGCTCTATGATAGAGGTCACCGTAAGACGATAACAGAAGAGGTGATTAAGCATGCATACATACAATTATACAGTATCATTGGTATAAAGTAGCAAACAAAGTAACAGAGAAGAAGGGAGCAGGAAGGAAAGGAAGAAGGAAGAATGAGAGTAACAGACAAAAGCCTCAATGCAGTAACTTTATGATTTTGGCGGCCCCACCGTGGGACTGCCAAAGTAGCGGGGAGGACGCTGCCGTCATAATGGCGGCGTTACCCCACTTGCATTATGATGCTCTTACCGTGCTAGCACTCAGTGCTATGGTATTTGTCTCGGCTTTCTTAAGGGAGCAAAGGCCAATACTGTAGCACAAAAGCACTCTCTAAATGGGCACTGTCTGCAACGCTCGGAATCAGGGCCTTAATCTTTTTAATATATTTCCAGAAATATAATGCAGACTTAAATGAAATGGTACCCAAGATGTGAAGGAGGGCTACTTCAAATTCAGGAAGCCACAAAGAGGATGTGTTAGCATAAATAGCTGAAAAAACCCAAATATTATTGAAATATATTTAAGGCATGATTACAAGGATGGTGGTCATGAAACCCCCAGCCTCGCAGTGTCTGTCGGACCGCCTCACTCCAGGTGGTCCGACCACCACATTACAACCTTGGCAGGCAGGACTGCTGAAAGACCGCTGTCACCACCAGGAGCATGGTTCCTGAGGTGCTGACAGCAGTTGGATTCGTGGTCAGCCATGGTGGTGCTGATCATGACTCTACTTTCCACCAGCCACAGGGGGGCCCTGCACTGCCCATGCCCATGCATTGGGCAGTGCAGGGACCCCCGATGCCCAGCACCCTCGGGATGCACACTGTCTTCTGTGCAGACAGTGTGCATTTCGAGGGTGTTGTTGTGCTGAGGTATTGGCCTCCCTTAGGGGAGCCGAGACCAATACCAATACCATAGCACTGTTCCTGACAGGCTGACGAGCAGGGAGATCATAATATGATGTTCCCACAGGTTGGCACAGTGGGAACATCGTAATAAGACTGAGGTCGGAGACCACTGGCATGACGGCAGCATCCTCCCCGCAGCTTTGGCAGTCCCACTGTGGGACCGCTAAAGTCATAATGAGGCCCTTATTCTCCAAATACCTTTTGCATTTTATACATCACACCAAACCAGTCATACTCTTCCTAAATGTTTGCAAAGCCCATCCTTGAATACGGCTATACGTGATCTTCTTCTACCTGACCAAATGAACTTCAAAATTAGTCAGTCAACACTGTTAAAAGAGGACAGAATAAACCTTTGGGAGAACTCGCCTATTGCAAAATTAACAGTGAGAGTGATAGGGAATTTTACCTCTTCAGTCCTTCACCTTCAGATTAGATAGGTTGTGGACCATTTATCAGTAACATCATTATCTCTTTGGGCTACTAATATCACATTTGGTTTCACTGTGTTCCCATATTATTATGAAACATCAGTCCAAGATATTAAATTGTTCTTTGTCCCTTTCTCAACCATTGATCTTGTACCTAAGCAGTTCAAGGGCATACATTCAGATTTTGTCTTGTACTACAAATACCCAGACATTATGGAATATAGTTGTATACATTTGACAAAAGAAACATTGTGACATTGTCTGCATAGACAGAATATTTACACCTACCTATGTTTATTCCTTTAAATTTTTGTTTATCATTCCGGGCACCCATTATGAGAATAACAAATAACAAAGGCGAAAGGGGACAACTCTGTCTAGTACCTAGATTGAAACTGAACCACGGCCTCATTAACTCTAATTGCGGCGGTAGGTTGGTGATATAGTGCCATGACCATACTAACAAAATATTTCCCCAGAAGAACTTGAAAAGAGTGGATGCCAAGAATCTCTATGATAGATTGGCAAACGCTTCTCAGCGTCTGCTATGATCACCACTGATGGGAATCTCGTAGTTTCTGCATTTATTAAATGATCCAATAGCAGAGTATTGTCACTCAAAAGCCACTTTGTTAAAAACCCAGTTTGAAATGAATGAATCAATTTGTAAATTTTTCCTCTTAGACTGGTGGCTTGAATCATAGTATATATTTTACATCTATATTTATTAAGACAATCAAGCAATAATTAGCATCCCCTAAATGAGCTTTGCCTTCTTTTAGATTTAACATGCTTTTAGTATCCAATACTGGTCCCTCTACTTCAATTCTATTAGTTAATATTTGAAAAAAACTCTCTAGTGGGGTAGATAGGACTGAGCTACATCTATAGTAAACAAGATTTGTTATCCCATCAGGTCCAGGTGCCTTGACTTCTGGCAGATTCAAGATAACCTTCATTTACGATTGGTTGACCATAGTAGTTATTCTACTCCTCTTCAATTGTAGGTACAATAATGGCCTGGTGATACTTGTAGCTAGCATAATGCTTTTGATTTACTTCTGGACATAAGGAAGACTGTAATACTACTTCAGTAATTTTATAATCCTATAATTTCAGGTACTTATCTCTTCCTTCTTATCACTGACCCAGTGTGTGGTTCCTGGAACTTCTACTCCTTACATAATTAGTGGTGATCTCCCAGATTTATTTGCCCCACATGCAATCATTGCTTTGTCTCATTGAACAATATAGCCTGCTCTTACAATAGCATTTTGTTACTTTCCTACCTCAGAGTCCTTCATTTTACATAGGCATTGCTGTCTCTGGCAGTAATATGAATTAATTCTAAGCTTTTTCCTTCTTTTTCAGTTTCAGCTAACGTCTTATTCTTTGTATTCTCAAATGAAGATATACCCAAATATAAACGTCTGTTGTTATCTTCCTCGCATCCTAAACCATAACATAATCAGAGACGCCAATTGCCTTCTATTAATAAATTACAGTACACAGTTTTATGAATCGATTTTGAAGGGTCTGAGTTATTCAGGAAAAAGCTTTTGAATCTCCAATGATTGCATCTCAAATCATACAGAGTTAAATTGAGCTGAATGCAAACACACGTGTGATCCAATATGCACATAGGGTTAATTATCACAAACTCTACACAATGTAACAGATTTGAATTTACCAGCAAATAATCCAATTGAGAATATGTTTGGTGGAAAAAATAGTAGACTATAACCTCTTTCCTGAGAGCAAAAGTAACCTCCATGGATCCTTCAATTTTTTGAGTTCACACAAGGAAGGCAATTATTTTCTAGCTTTGATATATTTATTCTGCATCTACTTTGTCCAATACCAAGTTAAAGTCACCACCACCTACTAATTTGGATGAGGTAGAGACTGGCATTCATTCTTTATCTGTACTCATCCTAGAGGTTTGAGAAACCAATGTAGGGCCACGGATATTCAAAAATACCATACCTTGTACATTGTCAAATGCTTCTCTCTGGGTCTGACCCACACCCATCACCATTCTATGTCACTCTTCCAAGCTCTTAATCTAAAATTGCATCTTTTGGTAATTAAGAGCTCAATACAATTTTTCTTTTCAACAGCATCAGAGTAAATTACTTTTGCTCCCCATTCCCTTTTCATCCATTTTCATCTGCCAAGCCTCTTGAAAAGATACTCTTATCTTGCGAAAAATAGATGCCATCTTTCAATCTACTATAGTATTCCAAAATTGTCCAACGTGGCACAAGATTATTAAGACCTCTGATATCCATCAATAAAATATTGAGCTTATTGAGCTTACCCATGAATGACAATGAACACAATGTTATCTAGAAATTGTACTTTCAAATCCATACTACAAATCAGTATTATTAGTTTCCTATAAATCATAGGTGCTAACATTATTATTTGCCCAGTAACTCACATCCCACTAAACACAGTCCAGGGTCCAGATTAAGAAAGAGGAAATGCTAAAAAGAAACGAAGAAGAGAAGTAATATAGAACAGTGGTTCCCAACCTTTTGATTTCTGTGGACCCCCACTTTAACATTAGTGGAACCCCGGGCCCCCCACTGAATCATGATTGGAATCCGGGGACCCCTGCCTGAGTCATTACTGGAAGCTGGGGACCTAATTCGTCAATATTTGTTAATATTTTTTTATTTTTATAAGCAGTCACGGACCCCCGAGAATGCTTTGCGGACCCCCTGAGAAGGCTTCGCGGACACCCATGGGTCCCCGGACCACAGGTTGGGAACCACTAATATCGAAGGCATTATCAAATTTAATTAAAACATACCCACACTGCAATCCTAAACATCCACACCTCCAACGGCTTCCTCCAGAACTACTGACATAAAACATTGTGTTGCGAAGGATCGGCAGCCACCCAACCAACAATTCAAATTGTAAACTGCGGTGTAATTAGCTCATAAACGTCAGAGCATTTTAACTGTAATTAACATGTTCTTCAGATTAATATTGCTATTTAAAACAATGAGGAGGTCACACAGGTAACCTCAGACTGATAACAAGAAACAAACCTTAGCATTATTTGTTAAAAAGCAAGAAGGAGAATATCTAATAATTTGTCATAATTGACAAACACCTTAGAGAATTGTTGATGCAATAGTCAGAGTATTTAATACTCCAAATAAACCCTGCTTTCTTTAAATGTAAATGCTCATGCAGCCTAAACTACCTGGGTAATCTCTCAGGCATCACTTTTCTCGCTGCTTTTGTTTTCCGCCTATAATTTAAGGTATTCTACGATCAATAAACACATACAATTACCCGTTGTGTGTAATGAGAATGCTCACTGGAGCAATGAAACACATTTTATCCTTCGCTGTCATAATAAGCCACGTTTCTTGAAAAGATTTCCTCATTAGAGCTATATCTTTATGCTGATCGAAGAAGCTCTTGTTGCTCTCCCACCTGAGTTTCTGCATAGTGGCTATATAGTAATGGCCTAAAAACCACATCTCTATGATGAGTGAGTGGTTTGCAGATGAACCCTCTCAATTTAAACTTTCCAGTTTTCCTAATGAGTCAAGATTTTTAATGGAAGTGACCCAAGCCTTCATAAATTCAACCCATGAGTTAGTACCTTTCGCTGCATTTGCTGAGAATCTTTATATTGACAATCCTAGGGCTGCGGTGGAGGTCGAACCGTCGCCAAAGCAGCGGTCAGCCTCCACATTATGACTGTGGTGGAGCTGCCACGCTCTGACCGCCGGCACCGCCATGTTGCCATCCGCCGACAGCCTGGTGATGCTGGCAGTCTCAATCCGCCAGGGCAGTGCTGAACTCAGCGCCACCTGGCTGATTACAACCCCTCTTTTTGCCAGCCTTTTCATGGCGGGGACCCCGCTATGAGAAGGCTAGCGGAAGGCCAGTGCCAGGAGCCTCGGGGACCACCCCCCTGCTCAGCACCGTCAAAATGCGCACTGATTTTGCAGACAGTGTGCATTCCAAGGGTGCTGGAGTGTTAGGATATTGGCCTTGGCCGAGACCAATATTGTAACACTGTTCCTGGCAGTTGACCTGGTGGGAACACGTATTACAAAGTTCCCACTGCCGGTCACTCCGACTGGAACATTGTAATACTCTTGGAGGGGGGGGGACATAACCTCTATGGTGGTGGCGTCCTCCCCGAGAGTTTAGTGGTCCCATGGTGGGACCGCCAAACTCATAATGAGGAACTAAATAATCAATAATAAATTGATAATTCATTAATAATACCCCAACAAATCCAGCAACCCACACCTAATTGCAATTTGCGATTCGCAAAATCCAGGTCGCAAAGCAATTCTGCAAAAAATCGCAAATTGCGATTTTTCGCAGAATGGTATTTTGCAAGTGCTCAATACCATGTCCAGCAACCAGGTGGTAACCTGGTGCAAAATTTAAAGCACACATGCCCTTTTGGCATGTGTGTCCTTTACATGTGTAAAAAAAAAAATTGGGGTGCAGGAGAGGGGGCCTTAGGCCCCCAGCACCCTGCCCCTTTGATTTTCTCAAATTGCGATTTCTGGTTCAGAAATCGCAATTTGCGAAAATGCAAAAAATTCGCAGCTATGGGCCAACAGACCCATAGCTGCGAATGGGGCCGGTATCGCAATTTGCGATTCGGTAATTGCATTTGTGATTTTTAAGAAATCGCAATTACCGAATCGCAAATGTGATACATGGCCCTTTGCGATTCGGTAATTGCGATTTCTTAAAAATCGCAATTACCGAATCGCACTGGGCCAGATTCATACATCTGGCCCATTGTTAGCAATTATACAAACAATATTTAACAGACAGAATAATATAGTAATTAAAAAACAATATTTTATACACCTATGTTATTGAAAATGATATTAACATATATGTTCTTGAAAACAATATTACTTATCCAAAAAATTGATGTTATTGTGACCGACATTTCTGTATCACATTATTTTTCCCGAATATTTATGTATCTGAATATTTAAAACTCGATATTTTGTCAAAATACCATAGATCTTGCCCAAGCCTTTCTTTATTTCCACAAGTCAGAGTGGTTTAGGCCCCTGTTGGCCTTTGTAGTTTGAAGCACACTTTCCATGCACTTAACTTCTTTCATTCCAAGCTCCAGGCTTGGAGGTGAATCTCATGTCTCTTTGACCAGTGATGTTGAAAGGAAGGGCTCCACTTTGACCATTCTGAGGCTCTCACTATTGGTTACTTTCGAGGTGGTACCTGTCATAGTGAAATGAAGCCCTGGACAGTACAAAGTGACTATCAACAAGGTGACAGGGGAGGATTCTCTCTTAACTAAACAAATGATTAATGTACCAGAACATACTGATTTGCCTGATGGACATTGTTAGATGTCAGCCCTTGATAACTTGAGCACATTACTGGCATCTACTAAACATTGCCAATTCTAGAGCAGGAACCTGTTTCATGGTCAGTATTATCATACATGCAAAGAATTATATCCAATTGATGCTGAATAATCAGCCTCTCTTACCTGGCCCCTTTTACAACTGAGAATATTTTGATTGAAAATCAAATTCAGATCTCAATTAGAGAGCTAACATTAGTCTCATGTGGCAGCCATCACGATAGTGTTGCTACACGATGTCCCCTGTGGTGTGCAAGGCATTTATTTAGCTATAACACAATGTCTTGCGTGTGTAAAATACAAAATATATTTGGTAAAAAAAATAATTCCAGAGCATTTGGACTTGTCTGGCTATTTATGCTAAAGACTCTTCTTTGTGGCTTCCTGATTCTGACAACTTGATATTGCATTTAAGTTTATATTATATTGTTTCATAGATGGAGGCAGTTTATGTGCTCATGCCTGGTGGGAAATATTTAATTATGTTAGCAGCTTTAACAACCTCAGTCTAAAACTACTTTCAAGGAAAAAAGACCACACAAGCAGGAGAGAGATGCATTTTCACACTACATCAAGGACATATCCAACATCACATTATGACCGTGCAGGTTAAGAGCCGGGATGTAGGGAAAGGGACAAGCGAGCGAAAGAGGGGAGCTGGGTATGGCCACTCTGCCTGGTTGCAACACTGGGTTTAATCCGTGCTCTAGCAGTGCAGATGTCTTGAAAGAAAGAAGGGCGACGGTGACATTCTTGGAAGTTAACATCTGATATTGTACATAATATGCCTTCTAACACTCTCTGTATTTTCCATTCTCTGTTTTGAAATGAAAATCGATATTTCTGAACTGTAATGCAATGAAACTTGATACAAAAAAGCAAACACACTGGCTTACTACATGTTGTTTGCTAAAGAGAGGTACCTTAACAGTTATGCAATAATTTTCTGTGGTTCTGCTTTTATTCAATATCACTACTGGAGAACTGTAGTATGAAAGCCATTAATTATGACTATATAGTTCACCAACACTCTTGGTAATCATTAATTCATTATCATCAGTATCTTTATACCATACTTGTCTAACAAGATTTCTGTGCCAACATGTTTTCTCATATGAAAGAATAGCATTGATCGTGGAGTTATTCATAAAAGAGGAAAACATCTGGGGAAATAATATAGTGCCAGATAGAGTTTGTAACTCCATTGGATGACTCCTTGTTGAAAGTACAAGTGCAATAATTTGTAACATCAATGGAGGACTCCTGGTGATAACATACAAGGTGCAAATAGAGTTTGAAATCCTAGTCATGGCTCTTGATGAAAATAAGCATAGTACAAAACAGAATTTGCAATCCTCAGGAATGACTCTTGTTAGATATATTGTTAAAGAGGTGCAAAAATACTTTGCTGATTTAAAAGATGTCTTTTGTAGACTTCTTAAGATAGCAAGTTGAAGGGGTTCTACCTCTTCATAGTAGTTTCAGGCAGCAGCAACTCTGTATCACAACTGTTTAACGAGAATGCTGTTGGCCGCAAGGAACTTAGGGCCAGATGTATCAAAGGGTTTTACCCATTCTGGGTCTATAGGAAAATATGTTCGTACACATGGCCATTAGACTCTATGGCATTCAGGGTGACTGCAGCGATCGGCGATTCTCAGGAGCGTCTGGTGGCTCCATGGGACCGGTAATCCTTCTTGTCTTCACTTGAGTGTTTAACATAGCGGATAGCTCTGAGGAGCAAGACGTCTTTCCAGACGGAGCCCACTCTGTGCACCAATAAATCCTCTTTTGCTCAGGAAGCCATGCAAGTTCAGGAACTTTGTAGTAGCGTGTGTTGGGGACCGGTGTGTAGAGCTAAGCGCTTTCCGTATTACGTCCTGAAATGTCCCCTTTAGGGGCAGATGTCTAGGCAGCTGGGGTCCTGGTTTATTGAGTGAAGGTGGAAATCCTCTTTCAACAGACTGCATCACAATACAGACAAGACGGATGAAGATTAGAGGTTGGTTCTCAAGCTTGCCCTTGAATGTGTGCATTCACAATCTTATGTAGATCACATTCCTTTTCAGCATTAATCTGATTTGGTGCAGGACTTGGAGAACAAAGGACTTGTCAGAATAAAGTTTCATTAAAGACACAGTTTGATACACAAGATGAAGTTTCATGGACTGGGGCAGTTTTAAACGGACAGTAACAGGGCTCACAATGGTAAATGGACCAGCAAACGTAGGTTGCAACCTAGAAACTTTTTTCAGATGCAAGTTCCTGGTGAGCAGCCATACTTTCTCCTCCACTGTGTATTTGGATTCTGGGATTTGTTTCCTGTTGGCACATAGTTCATAACTGTTTGGCTTCTCTAATGATGCCCATTCTGAATCTCAATTTGTTGAAGTTTTTTCAAATGATTTTGTATTCAAGGCACTGATATAGAAGAGGGTAAATCCAATGAGAAATGTCAATGCTGGTAACAATACTTGCAAAAGAAGGGTAAATAAATGTAACAGAATGCTCAGTCTTGTTATTTGATCTTTCTGCTAACTACAACATCTCACTCCAATCTTTTTCTTTTAATAATACTTAATACCTCATATATTGGTCAACGCGTTAATTCAAATGTTTTCCTTGCACGTCTGTCTGGTGATATTAACTAGTTGACAAGTAAACTTCCATATCTGTGTATTTACACAACGCAGCTCAGAATTTGAAGTGAGTTCAGAGAGGCCCTATCGCCTATCAAATTGTGGAATTTCATGCAAATAGTCTGATGTACAAAAATCTGTGTTGACTCAAGAGAAAGAGATAATTCAGTTAATGCAGTGAAATGCCCCATTTGTATCATGAGATCAACCAATACTAGAATTACAGCACAATTGTTACTGGTGGGTAACTCTGAAATAACGTTCATAGTTATTGCATGCCATGGTCTATATGGAATAGGCAATGCCACCAAAAGTACCATAGGTCCAGTTTGTGGGCTTTTAATCTGGGCGCAAACAGAACCTGTCTGAATGTAATGCTTAACATTTATAAACAGAATTAGCCATCCAAATGTTATTGTGGACAGTGCTTTAGCAGTTCCAAGATGCCCAGCGGTCTTACTGTCATGGGGCCAGCTCCTTGATGAAGTAATTTATCTTTCTTACGTCTGCATTCCTTTTCTCTAAGCTATGTTTCCATAGCAACGGACCATAACTCTGTAGGGACCTCGGTTAAGAAGGTATTCACATTAATGAATGCTGTAGAGTAAATATATTTACACATATCAAAAGAGACTTACTAACTGTTGCATTTTCAATTTCAGGTTGAAAGCCAATATTTTTTGTTGAACAATTTTATTGGTTTTGCATATAATCAATACAAAAAGACGATACAAATAAAACAAAACAAAACAAGTAACAATCACGGCAGTCACCGGCGTAGGTATGTGCATACGTTGTTCCACTTAGCTTAGTGGATCTCTCAAACCGAGCCAGTAGTGCTTGAGTCATTTACACTAGACTTTGGCATGTTTCTGCGGCCAGACCATAGCTGCCTAGATGGGCTTCTCAGGTGTGGTGCACCAGTCCATTCCGGAACACCACTCGGGGAGGGTGGGTAGGGCAGTGGATCTCCACTTGCGAGCAATGTCTTTTTTGGCCACGATGATGGGCATCTCGATGAGGCAATGATCTCCACAGCTGTCTCCCATCTCATGAAGAACTCCAAGTAATGTCTGTTTCTGCCAGAGGTTGATGGGGGGGTCTCAATGCTCGCATGATGCGTTGCCAGTAGGAGGCACTAGATGGACACTGCCAGACCCACTTGGCAAACGTCCCCATCGGGCATGAGGAGCGTGGCTTTTCGGGCCTAGGAGCAAACCCTGCATACCATAGTCATCATGGGGTGAGGTATGTGGGATGATATGCAATATTCATTCCCATCATTTGGACCTGATTTATAGTTTATCGCAGTCATAATCGGAAATGAACAGTGTCCATCTAGTAGGGTGATACATCTCTAACTGATTTCAAAAACTGTAAATTTCGAATGGTCTGTGTAGCACTCAAATGTGAATTTAGCGGCCAATCACCAATCCACTCTTCAAAAGTTCTCTTTATTGCTAGCAGTGGTTTATCTGTGATGATGTAGTTCAACTCCGCAGTTGCAAACGTCTAAGAAAAGTAGGTCCCTGGATGCACCTGCCCTGTACAGGTTCCCCTCCCACTGCATGATATGGTATATCTATTGCTGCTCTAAACTGAAGTTTCAGCTACATGTCCCTTCATTGGGGGCACTAGAGAAACTTTTCTTCATGAAACAAAATGCTTGACTGGCTTCTTCAGACCATACATAATTAAGTCCTTTGTGGAGACGTATAGTAATTAGTCAGACAATCTCTGAGAGGTGATCAACGAACATTCTTTTTTTAAATGTATTTAATGTTGAGTCAGATGGCATAAACTTAGATACAATTATTACAGAAAAGAAGGAACTGCAAAAAAAATAAAAATAAACTCAAGCCCAAAAAGTGCCGCATCGGGGACGTGAGAATCGTGAAAGAAAAGAAAAGTCAAGAAGAACACAGCGCCCCACGATTGAATACCACAAATCACAAGTACCCAACAGACCTAGACCATCCCATCATGTAGCTTTTAAGCACATGGCATTACGAACCCTGCCTCCCAATTAAAACTCCCCCAGTTCTTGTCCAATTTTGTAAGTGAGCTGATACCCCTAGCTCTGGCCAAGACTAGCTGAGACTCGTAGAGTTGCCGAATAATCGCCCATCACTCAGCAACCCGTGGTGGAACTGAAGGTACTCATGATCTAGCAAGCACAGCCTTGCAGAAACTAGGATGGTAGAAGGCAGTTATCTTCGCCCTGGATCTTGTTCCATACCTTATCCCAGCATTATTTCCTTGAGGTAAACTGCATAGTAGACCCAAGACAGATTGCTGAAACCTGATTCACCTTTTCCCAAAATTCCTGAAGAGCCTGACATGTAGCAAGATGCCGGTGACTTAGAGGACACACTTGGGGCATCTGGTTTTATCAGTGCCAACACTCACACCCCACTTGGTTATTCTTTCTGGTGTATAGTATAACACGCAAACAGTCTTAAAGTGCGCAGCTTGAGACTGGTGGAGGCCACCGAACCATCAGCTGTCTCCAGAGCACTATAGATTTCTGAAGGCGGGACCTCACACGCAAGGTCTTTGTTCCACTAAGCCACCAAATGTGGACTGCCATCACTCCAATGACTCCTCCTTGCTCTGCTCATGCTGGTCATAGTATCAGAGTTTTCTGGAACGATGCAGAATTAAGCTCTGGATAGTAAATAATCCCTCGGCTGGAAATACTTAAAGAAGGAGTGGTAGGCAAATCATAGGCAGCTTGAAACTCTGCAAAAGAGAGAAAACCATTCAGGTCATAAAGTTGGCCAATCCTTGCCTACAAACGGAATCATGAAATACTTCTGGGAATGGCGAGCTATCCCACAATGGCATACCAACATGCATTAAATTTAAGGAATGCGCATCGCATACTTCCTGCCAGATGAGTATGATGATGTCCAGTACGATTGTGAACTTAACCCGCGTACAGTAGTTGGGACCTGTCAGTCTGTAAAGGGAAAGCCTGAATTCAGACCCCAATACCAATCCGTAGCTCAGTGCAGAGGGGTCCGGTTCAGCTTGTTAGCAAATCATGCAGGTGTCCGGCACATGCTGCCCAGTGATACAGTTTAAAATCCTGTATCTGCCGGTATGACCGCGTTATGAGGCGTATAGCACGCCTAGCCCATTTACAACCCATAGAAAACTACTCAGGACCCTTTCTAGGCGCTTAAGGAAGGACTTCAGACCCAGAAGCAGGACTGCCCTAAATAAATACAAAAATGTAGGTAAAACAGTCATTTTAATAATGTTACAACGACCTATGATGCTAAATGGCAGCTTATCCCACTGCCCTAATTTGGCTGCGGGTGACAAGAGTAAGGGTCCGTAGTTCAGGTTTATAAATTTATCAGCGCACTTAAATTAATATCCAATTATGTAGATGAGGATCTACTCCCAGTATAGGGACAGCTGGTCGCTTTGTAATTCAGTAATGCCTGCGAATCTATCTGCTTCCTCTTCCATGTTTTAAAGCAACTGCTGGTTCTGATGTGTGCATTGCAACGGGGTCAGCATTTGCGGCAATCGTAAAATTGCACGTTCCAGAAACTAGCGGTAGGATGCCTTCATGCATCTGCAGAGATAGAACGCTTGGCTCCAAATAAAGGCACATCAATCAATCAATCAGGGATTTGTAAAGCGTACTACTCGCCCGTGAGGGTCTCAAGATGCTGAGGAGGAGGGGGCAAGAAGGAGGGGAGGTGCTATTACTGCTCGAACAGCCAGGTCATAGCAAAGGAAATAAGGGACACCCCTGGCAGCTGCCCCTTTGAATCTTATTTGGTACTGACGATACTCTGGCGTACACCAGCTTAGCACAAGGGCCCCTTTATAATGATTGTACCCACCTGCAGAACCAGTCCCTAATCCCAAAAGCCCTCATTGTTGCCCCCAGAAAATCCCAGGCTACACGATCAAAGGCCTTTCTGCATCCAGCAGGACCATACCTAATTTCTGACCCAATCTTCCAGACACATCAAAAGTGGCAATTGCCATGATGGAGTGGCCCGTAGTATCCCTCCCTGGTATAAAACCATCCTGCTGTGGTGAGACAATATCTGACAATGGAGGAGCAAGCCAGGGAGACGATCTTAGTGATCTGCATTAAACAAAGCAATAGATTGATAGGAGGCCCTGTCTTTGGCTGACTTGCCCCTTTTACGAAATATTATAATGTAAGTCATATTCCAAGTGGTGGATATTTCCTCCTCCCTGTCCCTAACAGGGGAACTCTAATGTCCTTGAATACCTTATAAAACTCCAATGGGATGGAACCCTCCACATCTGCCTCACCCGTTGGCAGGGCTGCGAGAGCAGTCTCAATTTCCCCAACAGTGATGTCAGCTTGTAACACTGATGCCTGGGAATCCCCTAAGGATGGTAGTCTACAGCCCTGAATATACGCACTAATCCCAGTCAAACCATTCTGTTGCTGCTGGCTGTATTGCTGTTGACTATATACTTCTTATTAGAACAGTGAGGACGGGTCAGCAAGAGGTCGTGTATACATCGACCCATCGCTACCTTTGATGTGCTGAATTGATGTGCCTTCTATCAGAGAAAGCAAGCCAGGACCCGCCAGGACCCGCCCGACGCGCTCTCCATATTTGTATTGAAGCACTCTACTTTTGAGATAGCTAACAGCAACCTGCTCTCTTAGGTTCTGTCCAAGCAAAGACATTTCATTAATTAGTTGAACTTGGAGAGCTTGCCTATCTGGGCCTGCGGTTATAATCGCCTGGGTGTGCCATATTTCCAGCCACTAAATTGACTGTCAAATCTCACCAGCATTGCCCTGTTTGTCCTTATTCTTGCTGAAGATAAACTCTGCAGTAACGCCTCGAATGCAAGCCTTCATATTGTCCCACACCACTGTCGGTGGCGCTGTACCCACATTCACATTCAGAAATTTACAAAAACGTGAAATAATCAGAATCCGAGGAAAGATATCGGGGAAGGTAAACTGCTGTCGCTCTTTGCTAGATACAATCACATTCAGTGTCATCAAGATAAATATTATCTGATGTAACCTAAGGGCAAACTTGCATACCTACATTTTTTATGAGATGGTTACTAACATCTGTCCTTGAATAATGCATATGCTAGAAAGAATACAATGGATATCCTGGCATTGTAGGATAAAGCACCTGCCATACATCTACCAGCCCCTGTAGTCTAGCAAATTCCAATATAGAAGCCCTAGTTTTAACCATATGAGGGGAGGCACAATGATTAGTGGAATAGATGCTATGATCCATCCCATAGTTGAAATCACCCATTAGCAACACCACACCAGACCATTCTACAAGCTCCATACAAAGCATATCTATAATCCCAGGCTCGTCAATGTTGGATCCGTAAATAGCACAGACCACATATTTCTGGCCAAATATTGCAATGTGGGCAATCACCCACCTCCCTCTTCGATCAGAAATAGCTCTTATCACCTTACACTGCGTATTCCTGTTCTTCACGATGGCCACCCCCCTGTATAGACAGAATGTGACTTACATATGACCAAATTGTAGCCGAGTTGCTTAAGCAAATGGCGATCCTTATAGGCAAGATGAGTCTCAGTCAAGGAGAGAAGATGTGGGCTGTAGATTTTAATCTCTTTCCTTACTAGCTGCCGGTTACTGGGTGAGTTGAGTCCTGATACATTTGAACACATTCATTTTAACTTGACACCTAGCAGACTGACCCATGCCCCCAATTCAGATCCATGTATGCCCCTAAAGTACTCCATCCTCTCTAAAATAGTTGAACCATTCTGACTCATTTCACCCCTCACCGATGCCAACCCATCATATGCAGAAGTGCTTAACATGTGTATAAAGACAACAACACATCACTGATCCTCCCCACCCATGAACAAAGCCCCCCTGTCTGACTAAGGGAATCACCCCTATCCCCTCGGCTGTCGATGAAAAGACAGCCAAGAGGGCCTACCTCCCCATCATCACCACCCACTGTCAAGCACCCCTCCACCCACCACCGCCAAAAAGAAGGGGGGAGAGATGTAGTACACACAACAAAAAAGAAAGAGGAGTCCCCTCTCCACCACACATTGGTGACATCTCTGACAGCCTTATAGAGCCTTATATCGCCTAGTATAAGTTCAGATCAATAGCATAATATGTATAATAAGTTCAGAAATAGCATAATATTGAGTCCCCTTCAGGCTACTCAAACCCTGCACAGCGTCTTGCTCAGTAAGGCTTATCTGAGACTAGCCATCTTTAATTATCTTAAGTCTGGCAGGTTCCTGCAAGAAAACTTGAGCCCCAGCCACTTTTAAGGGGTCAGTTAATTGGCACAGCTTCCACCGTCTGTCTATTGTGGAGTTACAGAGATCTGACCAAACAAAGATGGACATTGAATCAGCAGTCGCAGGTGAAGCTGGCGAGATTTCGGCAGAATTGCCTGTCTCAACAGAACATTTCCAATAAATATTAAGATAGGCCTTGGCTGCCCAGATCTGGTCTTATAGGCAGCTGCCTGACTATTTTGGTTAATGGGAAGCTGATGTGCCCGCTGTATTTGTGAATCCATATCCCAGTCTGACAACTCCAGGAACGCCTTTTTGAACACCTGCATGATAAACTTCCTGGGGTTGTTAGCTTCCCTCTCTTCTGGATATCCAAAGACACTGAAGTTGTGCCTCCTCTGACTGTTCTCCATGTCTTATTTTTTGGACTGAACAAATGCTAGGTAGTGTTCATGACCTTTAACAATTTTGACATTGGCTGACCCCACATCCTCTGCACTGGCAACTTATTGTTGCAATTCTGAAATTTCTGTCAAAAGCACTGCCACCCTGCCAGTAACTTCAGCCAAAGACTGCTGGATTGACAAATTGTCAGTCCTAACTGGAGAATAATGTTTATGTGCTTCTGCCTGTTGAGCTCGTAGGAGCTGCCATACCTCCAAAAAGAACAGCTCCTGGACACAGTGGGCTAGAGGAATAGCCGTGGGGGCCACTGGTGAGCAACCGAGGTGGAAGCCAGATAAAGAATTAGGACTAGTGTCTGGGGAGGCCAAACCATCAGGTCCCAGGAGGCCTGACAAGGATGGTTTATCTGCGCGTTGCTTATCCACAGACGCTTGTGACTGGTCTACTTGACCGATGGACAGTCGGGAAATAAGGGCTTTGACTTTACCCTTCACCATAACCCAGTTTTGAAGTGAGCTGCCCTTGGTACTACTGTTCACTGCCACTTTATTTCTTAACCGCAAGGGTGCAGCTTTACTCTGGTGAAGGCCCTTAGAAGCTTGCTTAAGTTACCTGGAATTCTTAGTGCTACTTTGACTGTGCATTTTGGCCTGTCTGTTGGACTTGACTGGGGGTATTGGCGGCACAGCAGTAGCTTGTTCTGCTGTTTCTTGACTCCTAGTTGCCATGTCTGCCTCATCATCCATTGCCCCCACTGTGTCATAGTTGCCAGAAGCTTGAGAGTTTTGAAGGTTGGTGAAAGAGGGCTTGCAGGAGGAGATACAGAGTCCAATGCCACAGTTTGCTGAGTTGACAGGGCCGTCAACAATTTTAACCCTGTTGTGCTATCGCTGAGGTCCCTCTGCCTACCCCCCCACGTCACACCGCAGCCCCAGTGCACACAGGAACCCACTGCAGGCTTGAAGATCCATCGTGATAGCGCTCTGTGGATGTCAACTCTGTAGAGAGAATCTGCGAGGCAGCAATTTTAGACACATTACAGTGAAAGTCATAGACTTGTGGCAAGAATACAGTTTCAGAATCTCCTGCTACATTGTTATCTTCTGGGGCCATAAAATTAATGCGCTAGTCTGCTCCTCTAACCGGGGTCGCAGCCATCAAAACATCCAATAGGGAGGACTCCATTCCTGAAGCTCAGTTCCCTGGCATGTACCTGAAGTAATTCAGCTAATGCTCTGGATTTTAACAGCTTCAGTGTTGGGCATCTCAGCTGCGGGACGTGACCAACTGCGAGCTGTGGGAAGCTGACCCCCTTTGCGTCTGTCTTAGCAGGATGAGCATTCACACAAGATTCAGCAGGTTTGACAGAACTGCAAGGGTTGCAAGCTCCACGGCTACTGCTGAGCCCAGTTGAGCACTGCAGCACCATTGTGCCCCAAGCCCTGAGCTGGTTGCTGGAGAGTGAAAAACCAGAAATGGAGCAATGAATCCTTCAGAGCAGTGAGGTAAACCACACTTCCCCCCACCGCAGAGTTGCAACATGTGCAGCCCCCAAGAGAGCTCAAATGTCTCGCATCAAGGTAAGCATCAGTGCGGATTCAGTAGTGCACGTTTAGCAGTAAAGAACCTGAACCATTACATCCATCAGTCCAATGATTGTCAGCCGATGGGCCTGGATACATTTCAAACGGAATGACGGCTTTGGTTGTGATGGCGGCAACAGTGGAGGCGTTTGAGGAGGAGGAGCTCCACACAACAGACTTGACCAGCCATCTTCCCCCAGCAATACCCGATCAATATAAAAATTAGCAGGGTCCACAAAACTTTGCACTGTTTTCACAGATGTATGATGGGTCACTGAAAAGTCGTGGATACTTTGATCTTGTCTATTTGAATACCCTAAGAACTGATTACACATCTTAAAACTTCCACAGAAGTAGTGTGAAATACATACATATATCTTTTTAAAAAGATGATGGTCTTTTCATTTCTGCAGTACTACTATAATATGTGGTAAATGTGTCTCCAAGAACTCGTTAAATCGAAGTGGCATCCAAATGCATTATACAAAAGAGATTCACAATTCTCTCAGAAGTTCATCAATAAAATATTGGCGAACCACTGGGGCATTACCAAGTCCTCAGGGCATGTTTGATCTTTAAATTGACCAAACCACTTTGTTTAGTACTCTCACTGACTTTGATCAAATGGTGGGTTCCTCTCAGAAAAAGCTTGGTAAAGATCTATGTATTTTTATTTGCTCTAAAATGACAAAAAGAACAAATATCAAGGTAATGGTTATCTGTTTTCTTGTGACATGGTTGACTGCCTTATAATCAATCCATATTCTTAACTCACCTCCCTTCTTTGGAACAAAAACATAGATAGTGAGCTGCAGTGTGGGAAGGATTGTTGAACCCAGTATCCAAATTTAAATCAGTGTACTGTCTAATATGTTCTTTCCCAGCCTCTGGGTGTGCATATGCTTGACCACAACATATGCAATTCTAGGTGTAATGTAAAGCTTGTAATGTAAGTCCCTATGTGGATGTAATATACTTGCTTTTGGTTTTATCAAACACATCATAAAAATGATCAGAGAAGTCAAGTGACTGGCAACACCAACAACAACATGAGGTATTACAATGCCTGCTAACACCTTGGACGACAGCTGTAAAACGCATCCACAGTCTTGTAAACAGTAGTTGAGTAAATAACCAGAATTCAATCTTAAAATTCTAGCTACCCAATCAATGTTAGAATTATGCAGAATAATGATGGCAAGTCAGGAATTACTTCAAACTGAGATATATCATTAAAGTCAAAACAAATCTTCTCATATTGACTAACAAAACATACAAAGGAATCACATTCAAATGAGAACTTAAAGGCTCTGAAGAAAACAATATTGATGAGCACAAGACTCTTTCTTAGAAGGAACCATCCATTCTCTGTCATGAGACAAGGTGGTCCCTCTGTTCTTTCATTCTAGAAATTAATTGTACAAATTTTTCCATCTTAGACTTAAAGGTTCTCCAGATGGGGAAATGTTTCGTAATCATCATAAGAACTATGAGATTCTGCCTGGAGACAGCACATTTCTTCATAAATTCTGGTACATTTTAAGATTTACTGTGAACTTAACAGATGCAGCAAAGTAGCATAATAGAAGCCACTAATGCTGTTTAAGAGGCTTGCAACATTAAAGTGGTTCAGCATTCTTGGAGTTTGTCAGTTTATACAAATAATTTAACAAAGCGTACAAACATAAAGGCAAAGAACATCGCCATATGCAAACAATGATGTAAAAAAGGCAATATTAAAAGAAAACACCATCATTTAATTTATGTTTGCTTTTCTGCTTTGTACACAAGAGAACCCACTTCCAATTATCGACTGTGTCATTTTCCAGCAGTCACTAAGACTAATAGGGGCACATTTAAGAAGCCCCTAGCACCAACTTGAGCCACATTTGCATCATTTTTGTATGCAAATGTAGCATTAGAGTGGCATTTCTCCCACTATATATTTAGAAAGTGATGCAGTGCGTGCATTGCACCACTTTGTAAACCCTTGCGCCACATTATGCCTGTGCCAGGCATAATGTATCCAAGGGGGGGTGATGCCCCGTAGGGAGGCCCCAAAAAATGACACAGTGAAATGTAACAAATTTCATTGCGCCATTTTTTCCACCATTTTTAATGCCTGCTCAGAGCAGATGTTTAAATGACACACCCATTAAAATCAATGGGCCTCCTTGCACTTTGCTGCAGTAGCGGCAACATTTTTGATGCCAGTGTTGCAAAGCGCCACAATAGCATCAAAAATGTTGACTCTATTGTTTTAACGACTTCCATGATGCACCGTATTTTAAGTACGGCGCAACCATGGTGTCGGTAGGTGCCGGTAATGGGGGGAGAAAAAGTGGCACATAAGAGCTGATGCCCCACTTTTTCTTCAATATGAGCCTTAGTGTCAAAGAACACATGTTCAACTCGTTTATCATTCAAGGCACGTGGAGTACAACAAACACAGCCCTTACAACTGCTCCTACTTGCTAATCACTGATAAACTTGGAAGCTGGCCGGATCTAAAAAACAAGAACAGTTTTCAGTCTGATAAGAACTGATCTAGCTTAAGTTCTAGGTTATTATAAAAGATATTTTCGGCCTAAGCCAAGATATTTTGGGACAAAGCATTTCTTATGATGAGATACTTAGGCCCATATTTATAATCTGTTTGCGCCATTTTTGTTTACGCAAATCCGGCGCAAACTTAATTCCATATTTATATATTGACACTAGACATGTCTAGTGCCAAAATATTGGAGTTAAGGAACTTTTTTGCCTGCGGAAAACTACCTTGCGTAATTGCCCACAGGTGCCCTTCCCTGTTCCCAGGGACACCACCACCGACCCCTAACCACACCAGGAGGTCACCCACGGATGGGGGACCCATTCGAAGGTAAGTCCTGGTAAGTATTTTTTTTTTGACCAACTGGAGACCCTGACATGGGGCCCCCTGCATCGCATTGGCCCCAATGGCCATGCCCCCTGTCTTTACTGAGACAGGAGCCATGTCCATGGGGCTTGTGCACCTGAAACTGGCGTTACACTGCTTAGAGGCAATTCTTTTTGCCTCTAAACAGTGTAGCGCCATAATTTGGTGCACAAGCCCCGGTTCCCCCTATGCCTCCCCGGCACTGTTTGCGTCCTTTACAAGGACGCTAACAGGGCCTTAGTGCCGGCTAGCGCCATTGCATAAAGATGGCGTCCGGCAATAAGTATACATCTGTTCCTAAATTGAAAACATTGCATCTACAAGCAAAGATCACATCAATAACGCTAAAATCACATCTTAAGACGATCAAGCCTGTGTTGCTGAAAGGTCACTGGAAATTGAGGAAGAGATGTAGGAAACATCAGTAAATGTTAGCATCTAGGCTAACAAGGGGATGAAGAGGCCTACAGTAGGGCTGGCACCCACTGAGAGGCTCAGGTACTACAGGTTGTTCAATGTGCTCTTTATATGTGAGGCTGGGGCTCACGGACAGCATAGGACATGATAAGATGGAGCCTCTATGGTACCAGATATCTGTCAGTACATATCCTGTGGCCTTAAATCTTAAATTCTGAACAAGGGTTTAGTAGAGGGACTGATTACTTTGTTAGAGATGCCCACACTAACCATGTGAGTGAGGACTTTTACTCTGGCTTTCGTCATGCACCACCAAGGTGCACTCTTACCTTTGAAGGTTTCTTCAGGGAGTATAGCGTTTTTCTAGTGGCATCGATTTCCTACCCCCCCCCATCAGCAAGAACGTAAGATTTCCAGAGTGCTTAATGTTCAAGTCCCTTTCCAGTTGCTTTCTTCATGTGTTACTATTATTACTATAATAGGGGAACACCTATAGGGAATGTGTCTGAGACTCATTCAATCCACACCTACACACCAGCTCCATCTGTTTCCACCTTTTGAGATGTCTTTCACACAAGATAGTTCATTGCTCCTGGATGTCATAAATAGTTGTCTTTCATCTAGACAGATCCAATCAGTGAGGAAGAGTTCAGCAAACCTATGAAATGATTGCATATCATGGGCTGAAGGGACATGCATCCCCACGCTAAGTGCCCCAAAGTAGTTTCTGAGCCTTTTGAGAATCATGCATGTATTCTTATGGCACGTGACAATCTCCAGAGACACAATCAATCAATCAATCAGTACTTCTACAGCACGGTTAATCACCTGTGGGGTCTCAAGGCACTGAACTGGGTGAGTGCTGCTCCCTATTTTTAACTGGGAGGGACTATTATTCTCACATAAGCGTGGAACGTGGTGCAATGCTGCTTGCCCAATGTCCGATTTGTGGGGACAACAGAATCTGCTCGGGGAAGAGGTCTGTTGGGGTCTCCCGCTGAGGAGATGGGTCTGCGGGTCCATTTTACCAAGGTTCTTCACTCCATCAATGTGGGGCCTGGACAGTGCATGAATGTGTGATCTCTCTGTGATTGACAGGGGGAGCAGGGGGATGCCTCTCTCTCTCCCTTTCCCTATCCCCCCTCTCTCTCTTACTGTCTCTCTCTCTCACTCCTTACTTCTCTTGAGGGACACAAGGGTCAGATTTGAATCCCTGGGTAAGAGCCCTACATTCTTGGTACTTAGAATATCGTCAGCATCATCTGGTTTGACAACATCCTCGCCATTCCCTGCATCGACTGTGAGTTCTGCCGCTGAGCAGTTATCAGGCTGTTTCATGGGACTTGAGTGCATGCTGAGCACTGTAATTTGTGTCACTATAAGACATTTAACTTGCTTCATATTACCGGGAGGTCTTTTTATGTCTCTTTTTGCTTTTCCTGATTCTGCAGCTTTGAAGTAGATGCCCACCCAGGAAACATCTGTTGGCTGTTGATGTTTACAGAACCTTTTTATCCCTGATCGATTAACCTTCCGAGGGAATGTTGTAAACATTGTACTCATTTGGTAGGTAACTGAAATCTGACCCCAGGAGTGTAAACACACAGCTACATGTTTTAATAATGTTTTCAACATCGTTTCACCCTTTAAAACTAAAGGGAAATTGTTATGACCGTATTTCTGGTTCAGTGTGTTACATGATCTGATGCTCCCTGATGTACATGGTGCTTGAAGTGTAATTAAGGATTTCAGAGTCTGCATGGCATCGACGCTGGTCCTAGTTGCCTCTTTAAACTACTCTCAGGTAGTCTTTTAGTTTGATCTTTTTTGTTTTTTTTCTGATTTGTAACTTATCACTCCACAGTGTCCCTCAGTCTCTGCAGGCAAATGTCTGATGCTGCAAGGGCTAGTAATGAAAACCGAATCATCAGTGAAAAGGAGGACTGGGATTTTAACTCCCCCAAACTTTGAAACCCCCGGGGTCATCGTCACCACAGTTGTATAAAAAGCATTAATACAGAGACTGAACAGGACAGAAGACATATTTTTGCTCCTCTATTAATATTGATTATTTTCTTCCTTTGCACTTTTCCATCCAAATCACACTTTGATAGTGTTGTTTACACGGAGTTTAAGGGTTGTCTCTCAGCGCATGGGGTCCGTGTAATTTTCTCCAATTTGTCCCAGGGATGCCCTCCATCTATTGTATCTAGAGTCCTGACTAGAATAAAAAAATTCTAGCTGACGCGACAAGAATTTTCAATTCTATTAAGGACACGGAGGCGAGGATTATGCTTTCTCTTTCTTTTACTAACTTTCACAGCAGCCAATTACAAAGCGTTTAAAGAAAAAACTACATTTACCAATACTAGTAACCACAAGTCACATGTACCAATCATCATACGTGACCTCCACACATAAGAGTCCTGAACCCCAACGTCACTTCCTCTTTCTTTGTATCACAGATAATCCTCAGACCATTTGACCACGAATTCCATCCGAAACCGAATAAAACTGGAACTTCTCTCAAGAAAACGAGACTGCGGATTTAAACCGAGCTGGCAACAGGCTCCAAGCGAATTCTGCGCAGAAGTAGAAACTCAACGATAACCACACCAACAGTGCTCTTCAACAAGATTTCACGAATTCTTCTGATCAGAACCTGGAAAAATAAGGATACATAATAATACCATTCCTAAGAATGATAAAAACAGAGCTCAAAACCAGCATCTCATCAACAATTCAAGGGTGGGTATAAATCTTTATATACAATTATACAATTGAATAAACTTTCCAAAACCATATTGGGCGGGATAATCCTCGCCTCCGTGTCCTTAATAGAATTGAAAATTCTTGTTGCGTCAGCTAGAATTTTTTTTATTCTATGTCAGGACCGGAGGCTCGGATTATGCTCTTTTAAAGCTGATCCATGACAATAGATGCAACATCAACAACAGGTTTAAAGTAAAATTTACGAAATGTATTCTCAGAAGACCAGTCAGCTGTCTTCATGATATCCTGTAAACTAGAACCAAGACCAAAAGATTTGGAAGCCATAGCTCCTCTCACTGAATGAGCACCAAAATGTTCGGTATTAATACCTGCCTCATTCATTAACCATTTAATCCACCTTGCTAAAGTGGCAGAGGCTACAGTTCTAAACGGTTTCTGAATAGAAATTAGCAATTGACCATTCATATCCTGTCTGAATTCTTCAGTGGCTGATTCATAATCTTTCAAACATTGTACCACACATAACTTTGAATTATTCGGATGCCAAGGATAAGATACTGACCTGCAATTGGTTTTAGTCCTCCTGGAAATTGAAAATGAAACCCCCTCAGGAGAATATAACCTGCCAAATAAATCTAAGGCTTTCACATCAGAAACTCTCTTACAGGAGACCAAGCAAAGTAACATAGTTAATTTTGCTGACAGTTGTTTTCGAGATAGAAATTTATTACTAGGCCAGGATTCAATACATTTTAATACCACATTTACATCCCATAGAGTATTATACCTTGACTGGGGGGGTTGGAAAACCTAATACCACTCAACAATTTGCAAACCAGAGGATGTTCTCCCACTGGCTTACCCTCAATAGGCTTATGACCGGCCGAGATGGCTGACCTGAAATTGTTAATAGTCCTATAAGCTAGTCCTGTGGATGCTAAACTTGCCAAGAAATTGACCACTAAATCAATACTTGATTCCACGGGATTGATACTTCTTCCATCACACCAACTATTCCATCTGCGCCAAGCAGAAGCATATCTCTTGTGGGTGCTAGACGCCCAGGCCTGCTTGATAAAGTCGCTAGCTTGTTGCGAAATGCCTGGGGTTTCCCAATTTTTCCTGAAACCATCCATGCCATTAACGTAAGAGTCCCCGAGGAAATCAGAGGATGTTGAAGGCCTTCCGGGCTCAACAATAAGTCCTGCTGAGGGGGAATGAGCAACGGCAGAGCACAAGCTAACTGGAGCGCAATAGGGAACCAAGGCTGAGATCTCCAAACAGGAGTCACTAGTATCAGGTCTGCTTTCTGTCTCCGGATTTGAGACAGTACTCTGGGAATCAACAGGAATGGGGGGAATGCATACCCCCGAAAGGTGGACCAATCCTGAAGGAACGCATCCGTTGCCAAGGCCAGCGGATCCGGTCTCCAGCTGAAGAACTTGAGAATCTGGGTGTTGAGGCGAGAGGCAAAAAAGTCTACCTCGCAAGGGCCCCATATCTGGATTATTTGCTGAAAAATACTCTGATTCAACCTCCAATCGCTGGCATCCCTCAGTTACCTGGAGTTCCAATCTGCCACCGTGTTCTGGGCCCGGCAGATATTCTGCTACAATCACTAATCTGTGATCCAGGCAAAAATGCCAAAAGTCCTTGGCTATTTCCGCTAAAATTCTGGACCTGGTGCCCCCCAATTTGTTGACATACCGTATTGCAGACATATTGTCCATCCTTAGCAGAATGCAACAATCTGTCTTGAGGGGGGATTAACTCTTTATTGCAAACGAACCAGCAAGCAGTTCCAAGCAATTGATGTGAAGGGATTGTTCCGTCGGAGACCAACGCTCCCCTGTCACTACCGATCCGCAGCGGGCTCCCCATCCCCACTGACTGGCACCGGATTCTATCACCACTTCCGGGTGAGATCCGAAGATGGCTCTGCCATTCCAGGCTTCCATGTGGTGCAACCACCATTGAATCTCTTTTTTGACTTCCTCGGACAGAGGGATTAAGGTTGAGTAACTCCAACCCTGGCTCACATATCTGATCTTTAACCTCTGTAAAGCCCGATAATGCAGAGGGGCTGGAAAGATTGCTTGAATAGATGAAGCCAGCAGGCCCACTAGGCGAGCAATGCTCCTCAAGGAAATACTCGGGCTTGCTAAAGCCGCTCTCATCTCCCTCTTTATGTTTCGAATCTTTAGAGATGGAAGAACTAGCTGAGCTTGAATTGAATCTATCTTGAAGCCCAAGAACTCTATTATTTGAATTGGATTCAACAATGACTTCTGTGCATTGATAAGAAATCCCAAGTCCTGCAAAAGATTGATCGTCCAATTCAAATGTTTTTGGACTGTTGTTGGATCCTGGGCCATCAAAAGGATGTCGTCCAGGTAAATTATCAACCGAACCCTCTTGGTTCTCAAATACTCTACCACTGGCCTCAACAACTTCGTGAAGCACCATGGTGCTGAGGACAGACCGAAGGGGAGGGCTGTGAACTCCAAACAACGACCCTTCCAATGGAATTGAAGGAATTTTCTGTGAGGAGGAAAAATCGGAATCGAGAGATATGAATCCAATCTTAGCATCCAGTCTCCCTCTATTAAAATGTCTCTTAACATATGAATTCCTTCCATTTTGAAGTGTCTGTATACTAGCCAGGAATTGAAATCCTTCAAATTCAAGACCAGGCGATGACCTCCTCCCTTCTTGTCGACGACAAAAATGGGGTTGCAAAACCCTTCCGGGTGAGGGGTTGAAAATACGACAGCTCCTTTGTTTAACAGCGCTTGAACTTCTGTATCTATAAACCTCTGATTTTCTAAGGAAAAATACATTTGAGTCGGAGGGGTAACTTAGATGGGAGTGCTGAGGAATTCCAAATGAAAACCTGAAACTGTCTGAAGTACCCAAGGATCCCCGGAAATCTTTCTCCAACTGTGAGTGCATAAACCCACTTTTCCCCCAAGAAGAACCTGAGATGGTTGAATGAGGCTTACCAGAATAGGAGGCGTCCTGGATCGCACCTTGTTGTCCCCTGCGATGTCCTCTGCGGAACCTGGGCCTGCCACCTCTGTTTCTGGTGGGATAGAAGGTGTTATCTGACTGATCCCCGGACCAGTTACCCCTTCCTCTCGGGTAAAAGTTTTAGGGACTGTTATAGGAACCTAGGCCGGACATTTGTCCACCATAACGTCCGGCCCTGACAAAAAGGCCTCTTCTGAAAACCTTTTTGAGAGACAATTGGGCCTTATCCAGCGTAGAAAAGGTGGAGCTAAATTTTGCGAGTTCCTTAATAAAGGAAGATCCGAATAGGAGGCCTTCTGCAGAAGGACCAGCCTCAGAAACCGCGAGGTCTACGAACTTTGGGTCCATGCGCATAAGTATTGATTTTCTGCGCTCCGCTGATATAGCACAATTAGTGTTGCCCAGTTGGCAGACTGTGCGTTGAGCCCAACCCAGTAATACGTCGGTATCCACTGGAATGCCCGACTCCTTGGAGTTAGCAGCCAAATCCAGAATCTTAGTAAGAGGTCCTGACATATCTAAGAGTTTGTCCTGACAAGAGCGCCATGATCTGTCCAAACCTTGCTTTGGATCTTTAGAAAACTTTTTTTAAAAAGGTAACCATTGTTGGGTCAACTTCTGGGGTCTCGGCCACATTGTTATCTAAGTCTGGCCTGGGACATTCGGTTTTTAGGCGAGTGAGCATCTCTTTATCATAACCCTTTCTTAGGTTGTCGTGAACATATTGCGCCACCTCTGAGGATGGAAGCCAGTTAGAGGATCTGGGATGTACTATATCAGAGGGGTCGAAGTCTAAAAGTTGCGAAGTGGGACGCCTCTTAGCTTTTTTACAAGAAGTTGGCGTGGATTGATCATCCGAGCCTTGATCTGAAGAATCATCAGAAGCGGAAGAATTTTCCAAATTACTATAGTTATGTTCTTCAATACGCCTTTTGCGTAGCTTAGCAAATGCGGCTGCATGAATATCATCAGGGTCTCCTTCAATAATAATATTTTTTGTTTTCGCCTTGGATTTGGAGGCGCTTAGAGGGGTGACTCCTTCGGGATTATCAGAGGATGGACCCGGCACCCAGCCTTGAGAGTGAGCGTATTCTAGAAGTTGCCCGGAGAAGGGGCCTAACGCTCTCACCAAGGCATCATTCACCGATTGTTGTACTCTAGAGTCAAGTGCCTCCACCAAATTAACTTCCATCTGATCTAAAGTATCATCAGGGAAGTATTCTGTCTCATCCTCATTCCATTGTGCCATGGTGAAATAGACACTGTTTAAATCTCAGGGGGAGTGAAGAACCCCTTAACAGGCAGAATAACTACACAATAAACTGATTTATATGCAATAAAAGGGAGCCGCCTGTAACACACTCTAGGCTGAGCCTATATGGATTTTACAACCCAGCAGCACACTGACTGGGCGTGAGGGATACACCTTTTCAACCTGCCCTGTCGATAATTAATTGTCCTCAGGAGCGCTGCAGTTTACGAGCCGATCCCAGAGGAAATGCCCGAGGGAATAGATCGGCTCGTAAAAAGGGCGCGCGCTGGCCAAAATCGATATCAACAGGGAAAACAGACTGCACGCAGCGCGCGCAGTGTTCCCGCTCCACTTTTTGAAATAATCACAAATTACCTCGTAAACAGATTTTACAATTCAAATACCAGCGCGCGAAATCGCGACGCTAAATATAATGAAATAAAGTGAAAACGCATACAAATTACATCGAAAATGCAGAGAATAATAAAATGTCACTTATCTGCTGCGAAGCAGCAAAGAAAGAGAAAGTGACGTTGGGGTTCAGGACTCTTATGTGTGGAGGTCACGTATGATGATTGGTACATGTGACTTGTGGTTACTAGTATTGGGAAATGTCGTTTTTTCTTTAAACGCTTTGTAATTGGCTGCTGTGAAAGTTAGTAAAAGAAAGAGAAAGCATAATCCGAGCCTCCGGTCCTGACATAGAATTCAGAGATGCTCTATTGAAAAGTATTTCTTTTAGACATCCCAAAATAAGATGCCATAAACAAGGAACTTGGTCCACTGAAGGAAGGCGCATCCTGAGCTGTACTTGTATGAAGGCCAAAATGGCATCCATCCAGTCTTGCGTAGCTTTTAATATGCACTTGGAAAACAATCTTTAAATGAATCACCAGGAAATTAATAAGCCAATATGACACTGGGTGTTATCTTGCCCTTTTTTGTGGTCTCCCTAGAGACAGCTTTAGCTATCTGTTGTAGATGAAATGCACTCTTACACGACCTTTAACCTCTACTTAAGTTAGGCATTGAGTCTGCCCCTTGCTCATAATTCAATAGAATTCTTCTGTGTTCTTGGCTATACTTTTGTTCGTCCCACCTAGAAGACTATTTTAGTCTGTTCATTCAATGCTTGTTTTCTTCCACTGCAGACATGAGGGAACTATGTTTCCTTTTCTTTGTTTCTTTTGCATTTGACTTTTAGCACACAATCCAGAACACATGACCCTTCCTCTTTCTCCATGTACATCTGCATCTGTTTCTTCCCTACCGCCTTTCTCGCTGTCTCCGGTGGGTCTCCTTTCCTCACTCTCGGTTCCATCATAGCTTCCTATGCTTCTATCTCTCTCACCGGACATTGGCGCAAGTCCCCTCTCTCGTTCCCTCTTTCTTGCTGTGTCTCTCTCTCCTTCTCTCTATCTCCCTCTTCCATCTCAGGTTCCCTCGCTTCTCTCCCTACCCCATCATCAGCTTGCCCTTGCTCCTCACCCAGGCTCACTCACTCCCTCCCCACTTTGCTCGCTCCTACAATTGCGGCACAAGCGCTGCTAAAGCCAATAGCGGTGGGCGGCCATCTTGGATAGGTATATTCATCCATGTTGCACTCTTCCAAGATTGCTGCCAGTTCGCTTCTAACCAGAGGCAGCTGAACTGGAAAAGTAAAACAATGTTACACCAAAGAGGACAATCTACTGCTACTGCCCCATCATCTCTGCTTCTAAAAACCACCAGACCGATTAGCTTTGCCTATGCTTATTTATAAAATGGAGGGACAACACTGTCCTGCAAGAGAGAGGAAATGACTGAAATAAAAGGAAAGCCTGAAAGGCACTTTCCATAATGAGGATCCACCAGGTGGACAAGATTATAGAGAATGTTTTCTCTCTCTGCTTAGGGATGGCACGCTCAGTCATAAAAATACCCCAAAAGAATGTTATCTAGATCGGATTATCCAAGTTTTCTCTTAGGCCTCCACCTAGCCTCCTGCCTGTTCTACCTGTCAGTTTCCACTGCTCTTGTTGGGTTTTTGAAGAAGAATATCATCTCTAACAACTGCTCTGTTACTTACCATAGCTACTGCTGTTTCAGGTAATGCTATGTGTACTGCTACTAAGGATACCAGCTGGAAGATGTTCTTGCTTATTTTTTACAACTCTTATCTGTTTAACCCCTGCCTCATTATTGTACCATTGCTGTCAGATGCTCTACAGCCTTGTACACAAACATAGATGTGTCTATCTATCTATCTATAGAGAAGAAAATTGGGAGTGGAAGAGAGAGATATATATATATATATATATATGTATATATATATATATATATGTATATATATATATATACATATATATATATATCTACTGACTTTGGAGCTGGGGGAACCAGGTTTGAGTCTCGGCGTCAGCTCTATCACCCTGTCCTTATAGTTCAGCACCTTGACAACCTCACAATTTATCTGTGGCGCTTTATAAATCCAGGATATACATATATATATTTATATATATATATATATATATATATATATATATATATGGCCATATGTAATTGTTGTATCTATATTGCTCTGTGCTAGTGCCTTTGGCCATGAAAGTAAAACTCTCATTGGGTTCTTAGTCTCATGCGGCTTTACTGGACATTTCCCGACTGGCTAGCCTGGTCAGTCACTTCTTTTTCTGGATTAGATCCTTTGAGTTAGCTCTTGACACCACTAACACAGCTCCACCACAGTGTAATTTAATTATCCTTGTAATACTATTGTAATCTCTTTATATTCTAGATCCAACCAGCCCGATATGACTTCTATATTATTCTTTTGCCAAACCTCAGCCCTTTGTAATTGACTCATACCATTCAATTAAATCTTCTGGAGATAGTTTCTGCTGTTCTGTGGCAGTCTGTTGGCTGGTGAATTTATGTATTCCGCTAATTGCAGGAGCCCCTCCACAACTTCCACTTCCCCACCATAGCCTGTTCCTGGCTATTATTGTTGGCTGTTGTGAAAAACATTGTAAGGGCCTGAGATGCTTCACCTATTCTTTCACTCTGGGGGTTTCCATTCGATTGGAAATACCTTATGGTTGTTCTATCATCTTAGTATTATCCAGGCTTCAAAATCAAATGCACCTTCAGGACTCAGGGTCACGAAGTGGAAAACTGATTCTCAGGTTTGGCCCTGGGAGTTGGGAACCTTCTACTATGGATCAACAAAGCTATTGTTGCAGAGAACAAATCAATAGGGCCTGTCATTTTTTTCTGCAAAGTTCATGATTTTAAATTAATTTGTGTTGGTCCTCAATGCATTGTTTTTCTAATTCAGAGCCTGAAACAACAGCTTCTTGGACAAGCACAGAACCAACTGTTTGGTCAACATAAAAAAAGCTGCACAGACTCAGGACGTGGCCTAACGAGGCCAAAATCGCTGCGCCCGATGTACAAAGTGGCACAATGCAAGGCTTGTGTCACTTTGTAACCCCTTGCGACATATTATGCCTGCACGAGGCGCAATGTATGCAAAGGGGGCGTTCCCCCATTGGGGGTGGGGGGCAGAAAAATGGTGCAAAGAAATCTAAAAGATTTCTTTGCCCCATTTTTTGCGGCATTTTTAATGCCTGCTCAGAGCAGGCGTTAGAGGGGGGGCACACCATTGTTTACAATGGGACACCATGTACTGTTCAGGGTTTGCGCCAACATTTTGGTGCTAACCATGAACAGCACATTAATAGCGTCAAAGATGTTGATGCTACTGCCCCAACCCTGCACCAGGGTGTGCCGTATTTTAAATACGGCGCTTACATGGTGGGGGTACGGGGGGGGTACGGGGGCGCTAATGGGTGCAAGGAAAGTGACGGTGGACTGGGTACAGCACCACTTTTCTTAAATCTGCCCCAAGATATTTTGGAAGTCATGTTCGAAGGGGTCTCGAGACTCTTGTTTGGCACACATCAACCCCACCTGCTTGTCAAACAGGAGAGCATGTACTGGGAGGCCTGGGATCACCAAAAGGTGTTATTTATTTACTAATCTGGGAGAAATAAAGTAACGCAGAAATCTTCTGGGGACCAAAGGACCCTTGGGTTCTTTACCTGCCGTGAAAAAATAATGTGGCCTCAGTACTGAACCTGCTAATACATCTGTCACAAAGACAGGTGACACATTTCAATCAATAAAGCACTGTTCGCCACCGCCCACCCTTCTTGGTGCATATTATATGTTTCTGAGAGCTGCACCTTAGCGGGCCTACAAAATGCCAATCTGTAAATCGCCTACACGATCCTCAAGAAACTAAAGTTGCCATATATCTTTTTTCAAACCTGATTGATTGCCCTGTCTTCCGGTAAGGCGGAATGGGGCACATTGCACCCACAGAGGTGTGCATGCACCCCAGGAAACTAGTCCCCGGCCGGAAGAAGAGAACGGTTTATTTTCTGGAGCATTTAAAGTTTCACAAAGAGCATCTCTAAATATTGTGTTCCTTTTACAATCATTTCTTATGTTGGAACATACATGTTTGTCTCCAGGCAGCCTCGGAGATGGGTATGTTTTTTCTTTTCCTTTTTCCCGGGGTGAAGAGGGTTGTCTGTCAGTTGGGCACAGGCGGCGGCCTGTCTGCAGGCCGTAAGCCGATCCGCAGAGGGCTGCAGGAAGGCGGGCAGGAGCCCCGGCCTGTGAGCGCAGATATCCATCTCCCGCAGCCACCTAGACAATGCCTCACCTGTCTGCCGCGTCCAGGCCGTACTTTACGCAAGCTAATGCTTGTTTTGTTTGAGTTCTCGTTTATTTCCTTGGATCTGAGCTTTGATACACTGTGGGGAGTACATAAACAGAGCGCTGTACCCGATCTGCGCCGTACTTCAGAGCGCTCCGGTGGCTGCCGACCCCCCAGCCCTCCCTGCAAGAACAGGTCCCCGATTGAAAATTATGAACTGACAACCAGATAAGTAGGACACAGAACAAAAGTGTTTGATCCCCCGGCCCAGTGTCCGATAACACCGAACGTGAGATGCTGCTAATTACCGCACTGTGCGCCTCAGTTAATATTTCTCCTCAAAAGGTTTTTTTTTTTATTATAAATTCTTTTTTTCCTCGGCCGATGGTTGAAAGATAAGGAAACGCAGTGTTTAAAATTCTGTGCACTCGTTTCGGGAAAACAAATACAGCGATTTTGTCCCGCCCGCGGCAGCGCTGTAATCGAGCACTGAATTCTTTTTACTGGATAACTTATTACATCTATTTTTTTCGAGCTGTTTATTACTCGCTCGCTCCCGCTGACCGCTCCTCCGGTTTTGCCAGCAGGCAGCGGGTCTTACAGCTCTAATAAAGATACGCTCATGTTCATGCAGAATAAGGGAGCAGTCATTTCCAAAGGAAGTCGCGAAAGCACGAGAGAATATTTATTTGACACCATGCTTTTTTGTTGAGTTTCAAATTTGCATGCACTACAAGAATTATTATTTTCAATTGCAGAGCAGCGCGGGAGGGTTTAAGCTGTAGTTAAAACCAAGGAAAAAGAAAAAAGCGTCGGTAGTTGCAGAGTTTTTATTTCTTCATTGGAAGTTTGTAACTATCTTACATATAGGTCTGATCTTGACGCGGTGGTTATTTTTTTTTAATAGAAAGCAGATGCCACAAAACAAACTAAAAGAAGTCAGCAAAAGGAAACAAGTTCCTGCCGAAACGTTGCCTTCACTTCCAATAAAAAATTTAAGTTACAAAAATGATTGTTTAAAAATAATGGTAATAGAAAGAGCTGGGTGCTTCCTATTATGGATTTAGATAGACCAGGAATATTTTTTTTTTTACATTTTTTATGTATATCACAAGAAAGTATGGTTGTTAGTGGCTCAAAGAAAAGGTCCCATGCCCCCCTAGTTACTGTAAGCCGAAGACATAGCCCGGATTTAGAGTTTGGGGTACAGGGGTACACTTAATGGGGTGCCTGTCTGGAAAACCTTAGTCCCGCCAATTTTCTTTAGAGTCAGGTGGACCATCATCTCTCCAACGGTGATGCTGCTGCCGGCTCCGCAGGGTGGTGACACTAGACCGCCCGCCCAATGTGGAGTGGACAGCCTGATGTTTTAACCTCCACAGTCTGGGAGGAAACCCGCGCATGGGGGCGGGTCATTAATTTTTTTTTGCAAACAAACTCCTGCTTTGGGAGGTTGTTTTTGAAAAATTAAAAAAGTTGAGCGGGCTGTCTCCTGAAAGATGGCCGCTGTGCACCAAACTTGCAGTACCTTCCGGGGGAGCACCATTAGGGCACAGAGCTCATCACTGGGCCTGCAGTGATTTGTAAATACAGCGGGTGGTCATCCTTCAGGGTGGCGGATGCCATGTCCTCTTACTCCCTGATGGACGGTGGGCCACATATTAAACTTTAAATCAGGCCCATAGTTTAAATACAGGATGACAAAAACATAAAATAGGACACAGAATGGAAACAGCACCTTGGCGCGTGACGGTGGGGCGGGTAGGGGCTCGTGCCCAGCTCTGTTCTTCCTGGTCCCCCTGCGCTTCCCATCAGCCTCCACTGCTCTTGCATGTGCGGGACTGCCACAGGCGCCTTTCCAAACACAAACACCGGCTCTTTGTTCACCTCTGGACATCCTGTAAGGACCAGGACCTGGTACTGGAGCAGCGTGTAGTCAATCCTGTTTTTATTTAATCAATCAGTCATTTTTAAAGTGCGGCTAATCATCCATTGGGTCTCAAGGTGTTGTTAATGGAACTTCTGTATGCTTTCATTATTATAATTTATGAACGGTAATTTTAAATTTCTTTTGAAATACTTTCTTTTTGTACTTATTGCATTAAGTTTATACCTGAAATGGGAAATATATTGGGGGTGATTCCGACCCTGGCGGTAAAAGCCGCCAGGGCCGGGGTCCGTGGGAGCACCGCCAACAGGCTGGCGGTGCTCCTTTGGGCATTCTGACCGCGGCGGTACAGCCGCGGCCAGAAACGGAAAGTCGGCGGTGTACCGCCGACTTTCCGCTGCCCAGGGGAATCCTCCATGGCAGCGCAGCTTGCTGAGCCGCCATGGGGATTCTGACCCCCATACCGCCATCCTGTTTGCCAGGAACAGGATGGCGGTATGGGGTGTCGTGGGGCCCCTGGGGGCCCCTGCAGTGCCCATGCATGGGCACTGCAGGGGCCCCCGTAAGAGAGCCCCACTTTGAATTTCAGTGTCTGCTTAGCAGACATTGAAATTCGCGACGGGTGCTACTGCACCCGTCGCACCCCTTCCACTCCGCCGGCTCCATTCGGAGCCGGCTTCCTCGTGGAAGGGTGTATCCCGCTGGGCTGGCGGGTGGCCTTTTGGCGGTCGCCCGCCAGCCCAGCGGGAAACCCAGAATGACCGCCGCGGTCTTTTGACCGCGGTACGGTCTTCTGGCGGTTCCCGCTTGGCGGGCGGCTCCCGCCGCCCGCCAAGCTTAGAATCACCCCCATTGTCTCTTACTCATTTTCCCAATTTATGTACTGCCTCTAACACCAAAATTCTTCTCAGGCTGGTAGAATAGTGTCCAGGTGTCGCGGAGCAGATAGCAAGGGTGCGCGGGCCCATGGCAGGGAGACTCTAGCAATCATTTTATTCCAAGACTTCAGTGAGCCACCTGAAGAATAAACTTGACATACATGTTGCTCTAAAAGAAGGGAGTCATGAAATAACGCTTGCTGATGGCAGGATCAGAAATATTATATCAAAGAATGCTAAACTTACAGAGCTTCCTTCTGATTGGAGGAAAAAAAGGAAAACGAGACCAAAGAGCAGGAGCTAAAACTACGCCGCAGAGACGTGTTACAGCAAGGAGGGATAATGGGCTCACTAAACAGGACTGGGCATCGTTGTTAGCCATGGGCCTTTATACAGTCATTAATCTGTTTTTTCATAGAGATTTTTGGGGGTACTGGTTGCTTTGTGAGATAGCTGATGTCTTTTGATATCTAAAACTTTGGAACCAGGGCAAATGATGGTCAGAAATGCTGACACCAGGTGCTCTAAGGCAGCTAGTGATGGGGGTGGTCTTTGTAGGTGTCTTGGATGCACACTACAGAAGGACTTGTCAACAGTACAGAATGGTTCCAATGTGATCCTGGCCCTACAATGTACCAGCCTAGAGCTTTCAAGGTTATTTTTGTGTGAACATGTCTTCTAAGGCTCAGTGGAGATCTTTGCATCCTATCAATGAGCTTTTTAAGAGGCTAGTGTCTGGCTAGTGTTGAAGAAGGCCAGACTTTCTTCCACCATGTTGCTCAGTAGCACCACTCAAGAAAGTCCCTGAGCCATTCTTATATGATGGCCCTTCTGCCAGTAGGCAATGGTTCACGATCCTCTGAAGGGCGAAAACCAGACACAGACATGAACATTTAGACCTCATATTCCCTTTTCAGGTTTCCTATGCAAACCTATAACACAATGTTAACTTTGATGTTTCACTTCAGTTCCACCTGTGGACTGCATCTTTGATACTACTTCCTTCCTTTATCTTGTGATCACCACACATGTCCATACCATGAATATAAAATCAGATCCCCAATCACAACATTTTGGGCACACAACCTCTCTTTAGGGATAACTTTTATAGGGGACCTTCAGGAACAACTACAAGCTCAAATCTGGCGTATTAGAACTGTCTTAACTTCACATCAATCTGTTACGTTCTAAGTCCAGAAAGGACCTACCACAATATTCCTCCCACTGTATTTTCATTGTATAGAGTGTTTATTATAATGAACCTGCTGAGACCTGTATAGATATAATACGTTTACTGGACAATGAACCAGGAACTACTCAGAGAGTTGCAGCAGTTGCGAGGATTCTGCCCATTTCAAGCTAGCAGCCAAGCACAACCTAGAATAAACTAAGGACTGTACACTCTACACTGTGTTTGGGCCCCTGATGTCCCATTTCAATATCTTTCCCCCCAGGAACCAACGTGCATCTGCCTCTTCCCTTTTTTCATGCATGTAAAAGAGATTAACCCCACAAGGATTCTTGAGGTGTTGTGGTGTACTTCCCCCAGTCCTCGCCTATAAGTATCTCCATACATCCTAATTTATTCAGATGGGATGTCTTCATCAACAAATTTGCACCACTAAGACAAAGCTCCTTTAATTCACTTTCTTAAACTGTCCAAGGCAGACGCACCTGTCATCCCACCAATTAGCTAAGTACTCTACATGGAAAACCAAATAATAGCAGTTAAAACTTCACACTTGTATAGCACAGTACTCACCAGTTAGGGTCTCAAGGTGCTGTACGCATACCACTGTGGAACCCCTCCTGGCTTTTCCCTGTGAGGTACCCACTCCTGGGCACCCCCAGGGTAAAGCCAGGCATCCAAGTGCTGTCAGGGACATTGTGGAGATTAAGCAAGCTATTGCCCAGAGTTACAGAGTGGGACCCATTAATCAGATTAGGCACCGAGGCAAGAATGATCTGGTCCAAGGGAATTGAGCCCAAGACCCACTGAGGTAGGAATTGAACCCGGGCCAGCTCTCTGCTTCAGGGTCTGCTGCTCTAACCATTGTGCCACACTTCTCCACAGTAGAGCTCCAGGTCCACCAGTTCAATGTTTACGTTGTAACCGGAGGGCACCTAACTGCCCAAATCACTGCCGTCCTGATGCTATCCAATCATGTAAATGCACCACCACATCCCATACATGCCAGCAAACCACATGTCTGGTTGTTTCCAATCTTTCACCCATCTAACCAAGTTGTGGTGAAGGGTAGCTGCCAACAGCTCCAATGCCATAGCAAACATAATTGGTGAGGGTGGCAGCCCTATCTGGCCCACCTCTGCAACCTCCACTTCTCACCAATAATGCTGCCGGCATGAGCGATAGGGAGATTATATAGGAGCTAATCCATGCCATAAGATGTTGGAGTAGTATTTTACTGAGGACTGCTCCGCTCACAATAAACAAGTATCTGGATGTTCAAGTCACAGGAAAATATAACTTGCTATTCGTGAACTCTGTGGGCACATTTTCTATCTCCACGATGAACTCAAAAGGTCCCTATCAATGACACCCTTCCTGAGTGGTAGGTATGTACTGAGATGAATAATTGTCAAACACTGCTAAGATCTCACCATGCTGCATATCCAAATTGTCCACACTCGTGATGGCGGTCGGACCGCCGCAGACAGGGTGGTTCGACTGCCCTATTATGACAGTGGCAGATGGGCCACGGATTGACTGCCGGCACTGCCAGGTTGCCGCATGTCGATAGTCTGACGGTCTTGGCGGTCGCAATCCACCAGGGAAGTGCTGCAAACAGCAGTGCCCTGGGGATTACGAGTCCAATTTCCGCCAGTCTTTGCATGCCGTCTCACTGCCATGCAAAGGCTGGTGGAAAGGGGGCATTGAATTATGGGCAGCGAAATGCACGACGGGCGCTGTCGCACCCGACTTGCCACAAGATTGCCACCGGCTCGATTACGAGCCTGCGTCAATATTGTGGTGAGTTTTCCGCTGGGCCAGCAGTCGGAAATGCTGTTTTTGCCTGCTGGCCCAGCAGAAAGCTCCTAACAGGGCAGCCAGCATACCACCAGCACTGGTCGTATGGTTGCTGGAGTGGCTTTGGCGGTCTTTAAAAAAGACCGCCGAAGCTGGAATGAGGGCTTGAGTTTTAGCTGCTGTTAAACAACTCCATGGAAGGTTCTCAGAGAAATGTTTATATTGGAGTGGAACTTCAATGTTGCAATAAGATATGGAGAGAACTTCATAAAACTTCCAAAGAGGCCAATCTTTCTCAAACACTGATGGATCCCTACTGCTTAACTCTATCTGCAGTAGGTAAAATCCAAGGGAAAACTGACAGCACGTGCCTGGTCATCCTCACCAGCAGTCTTCCAAGGGATGTAGGATTGTTCTTTATGCGCTAGTTTGAAGGTTCTAGGCTTCCATCTGGGGAAAGAACTAGTAAAGGTTCCATGTCAAGGTGAGTGTGTCATTAGATGTGCTGCTAATCAGTCGTTTAACAACAGATATAGCCTAGTATCTGGATACCGCTATGCTTCACTCATTTAAAGACCAGAGATTGCAGACAAGTGTAACTGATTGGAAAAACCCAGCGGGTGGTTCCGGTGCAGGGCAGTAGTAGCGTAGCTTGGATTTTGAAGAATAGACCCCCTTCCAGTAATGAGAGGTTTCCTAGATGATGAGGTCCCTGAACCCAATGGATTAGTTATTCTTTGTCATGTTCTTCACCTTTTGTGTTCTTTGTCCTCTGAAGGAAGAACAGAGGAACTAACCATCCTTCAAAGTTTTTGGTAAGTATTCTGGGACCCCAGAGGTCTTCCAGAGGCATTTATTGTGCGTAAATTCTACATACTATTAGGAGCTTTCCTCTCGGGGTATAAGGGGGGGTGGTGTTTGCATTAGAAGTGTCCAGCACTGCATTGGCACCGATAGCAGAGCACCCTGTTTTGTTTCCCTTATATTCCATGTCTATATGATTAGCTCAGTAATGAGTCCGGTGTAAGGGACTGATTTGTGCTGGGCTGAATGACATCCACGTTTAGTTTCCCTCTCTGCCCGACACATCCTCTCCTAACCCAATGAACCGAAAATAAAACAGGTTGAGTACCAGGAGGATTGCGCCTGCCCATTCTGCGCGGTACTGGTAATCTCTTGTGTTCAGCCTGCCTTACCTGGTTATCCAAATCGGCCGCCGAAGGATCGGCAGTCATTATCTTAGAATGTGCCTGACTCATCCACTTGAAAATTGTCTGAAACTGTTCCCGGTACACTGAATTGCTTGCATGCATTATCTCTTGCATGACAAATTTCAAACAAACTTATTGTTGTTGTGTACTGAAAGAACTCGGGCTCTTTTCATAATTTTGACTAAAGAATCTTAACATTAAAAATAATCACTGGCTAAGCTGTCAATTCTAAAGGCAGACAGAAGGAAAGGCTTACAAGAGGAATATTATGGAGAGTTCAATTCGAAGAGCAGATATAATAACAAAGTGTGTGTGTTTTTTTGTTAATTTGAATGGGAGTTGAAGTAATCTATCTTCATCCAGGTGTTAATGTAACTTTATGTTACCAAGGAATAGTTTACCTGAAAAGAGCTGGAATGTATATTCAGTAATATTGTGACGGTAAACAGAAAGAGCATTCCAATCTGAGCCCATTGTGTCCCCTTCTCACTTTTGTCTGTCACCCTGCTTCTGATGTCCTAGACGGAGTGACCAGGAGGATAAAAGGTGGGTAGGCCACAAGCGCCGGTGCAGCTGCAGGTAACCCCCCCCCCCCCCAGTGGCCAGGCACCGCGCCCACCAGAAACTGACTAGCTTCTGCCCCAGCATCCTGGCTCAGTGGCTCTTCTTGGTGAGGACCAAGCATCCTTGGCTTCTTTGTGACGTTGGTAGACAGGTCATCTTGGGGCTCTTTAGTCCATGCATGTCCTTGAGGATCATTTTCTGAAGGTTCCTGGTTCCTCTGTTGCTCTTCTGCTGCATCTCCACTCTTTGAGCCTGGCCTGCAGTGTCATGCGCACGTGCGTTCATCGGCAGGGCCAGCCTTTGAGGATCCCTTCTTCCCAGTTTCAACGCATGGCATCACCTTTGCTTCTCAGTCCCATGTCGCGGGCAGTGTTCTTTCCTCTGCAGATCTAGGATCTTTCATTTCGGAGATGCTTGATGGATCTTACCCAAGGTACAATATGCCTTTGGAGGTACACTGGCCTATCCCGGTATGATCTCGATAACAATTCAGCCTTCGAAATCGATCTTTAGCCATCTCCTGTTCATGAAGTGCTGTGTTTTAGAATTCTAACTACTTTTTGTTCTCCCAATCTGCCATGGATGAAGTGACAGCCTGCTTCAACTTTGAAGACAATTTAATGCAGTTTTGGCAGCTGAGCTGTACCTCGCAGTGCCTGTTCATCTTGTTTGCAGCACTTGCACATGGCCTCTATTGACAAGAGGCGTCCTCATACCAGAGCTTAGCAGCAATAGACAACTCAGACAGGAAAAGGTTGCTGAATTGGCAATGAGCTTAAATAAAGTGTCTGTCAAGCACTTCATAGGTATGTTGCAATTTTTAGACAAACAATATAAATGTAATATGGATGGTTTACTTTGGCATCAAATGTGTTGTATATTTTTTTAAACCTTTAAGAACAATAAGACGAAAACAAAAACAATTAAACAAAAGATCAGTGGTATCTAAACAATTCAGGCAATTGATTTGATTCCTTCTTCTCCCTAAACATTCTGCATCCGAACTGTGTTTTTACTATCTTTCTCTTGCCAACAAGAAAGCTTTATTTTCTCACTGACTTCACAGCCATACAGCAATCTTGTTTTCAAGGAGACCCAATTCCAAGGCTGCAGTTTCTACACTTTTGAATGCCAAGCACAAAAAGTCCAAATATGAACTTTTTATCCTCGTGGGTAATTTACTGGTGCACCAGACTTGTCCACCAGTCTATTGTATTCACGAGCAAGGGTGTGGGGGGACTAAAGGTTCTGCACCTCAACCATTGGTCAATCTGGGACTTGAATAAAAAAAATCTAAGAATCCAGAGGTTTTATCAAAATCTGACCCAGGGCCTGATTTAATTTTTGGAGAAGGGAATACTCCATCATAAACGTGATGGATATCCTGTCTGCCGTATTACAATCTGTATAGAATATAATGGGATCTTAATATGACGGACAGGATATCTGTCACTTTTGTGACGGAGTATTCCCCCTATCAAGGACTAAATCAGGCACAGAATCCTTTACAAAAGTAAACCCATGAGACGCCACAAACTCAAAAGTGGGACATCTTTGAGAAATGACTGGAGCTGCTCCCATGTCATGCAAATGAGGAATTTTCCTTTAGCTCTCACATGGAAATGCCTGTTCACCAACTTTAGGTAAACACAGATCTACTTGTCTACCACCAGGACCATAAATGTGGCAGCTGCCTTCATGCAAATACCTACCTCTTGCTTATTTTGAGACATTCAGAACAAGGGTATTGATCTTACCTTTGGCGAAAGGTGTACTGGGGGCTAAACCACATAGCCCTGCTAGGTCACTTTCTTATGAACCTTCACAGAACCAGAAAGCCTCAACACTTGATAATTGATATGAATGATGCAGAATGGATCTAACAAGAAGCATAGATTAAATTGTAAAGCAACACCATACTACCAACTCCATTGCCTCTGAGGGCGGCTAAAACATCAGCTGGGGCCCTTCCTCTGTGCATCAAGAAGCAGGCATCCCCAATGGGCGAGAGTGTATATAACTTCTACCATCAGTTTCCACAAATCACTCAGGCTCCTTGAGTCTGGAAATTAATTCAGTAAGGTTAGATACACTCATGATCATTTTTCTAATTTCCAAGAAATGGCACTGATTTTCCAGATTTTTGCCAGGTGATTGAGAATCTTCTTCTCCTACATGCCATCAAATTGGTTTTAAAATATCAAAAAAATAGGTCTTAATCAAGAGTACCTTTTTGTTTTCAAAATGAAAGTGAGCAAATCCTGGTCTTTACATTCTGAGCCTATGAGAATGCTTCAACTTGGATACTCTAGCTCAAAATTTGGAAGCATTTCAAGTGATGGGGAGAGACGCCTCTCTGAATTTGCAAGGGGCTTAATCGTAGCTACTCATTAAGGAAGAGCACATCTGAGGTTTGAGGGGCAGCATGAGGTGGTGCATGCATCAGATGGTCACTGCTGAAGCCAGCGGGTGGTGCTCCTCATGGTTGCCAGTACATGGAGGAAGAAGTGCGACTCAGTAATGGCTGCCACAACAGGAAGCAAGTTCTCTAGTGGAGCTGGAAAATTAATCAGTGCTTCACCTACCAATCTTATCCAAACAACATGTGCGGTGCTCACCGCAAGGAAAGCCTGGTGAGTGATTTATTTCAGGGAAGCCAGCATTGTAGAAAGCAAGACTTGGTAGAAAGGAGATCGTCTTGAGGGTCGGAGGCTGGGAGCAGACAGAGAAAGTTGAGTGAAAGCTATTCAGAGCAGGTGGGTATTTTTCTCTGTCATCCCCATGGGCGTGTCTTTGCCAGTAGCGGGGGGTCAAGAATTATTTTGAATGAGGTCTGCTGTAATTCTTAATTAGACTGCACAGTATTGGATCATTTGGCATGTAGTTTGCTCTCAAGATGGGTTGAGACATTTCTGGGCGAATCTTGCGGTGATGGCTAAATTTTGGTATGTGCCAATTTGCTGTAAGCAATGAAAGCACATCCCTGATGTCATTCCCCCCATAAAAATAAGCAGCTTCTTGCAAATACCAACCCCAAATGACTATCTGATCTGCCTGGCCGTGTAGAGGTTTGCTTGAGTAGGATATTCAAGTCTATGACTACCTAGAAAATACCTAAAGACTTCCTAGCACGATAATCTGAAATGCAGAGCTAGGAAAAGATTCCTAGATTTAGCCTTTCCATGGATTCTTCTCCTGATCCAAACAGTGGTTTAACACCTACAACCAGGATGACTTACAGTCAGCTACAATGAGAACAGAGATGATGAAGTCACTGGGGAAACACCCAGCCGGGGAAGTAAGACATGCACGTGGGCGCATCAGAGAAAAGTCGGGCACATCATCTTCAGGCATTGCCCCTTTTTGCAAAGCCTTAGCACATGGAACCTTCAAATAAGGACAAAGATGAGGATCGAGGGGCAGCTTGTGTCTCTTCTGCCAGCATTTGGCTCCATCCGCAGGGACTACATTAACGTTCAACCTGTTGCCCTCACAGAACCCAGGACACCAGCCTAATCAGATTGCCCCGACCAGCTCAATGCCAAATGGGCTGTTGACAGATTCTACCAGTCTCGAGAACCACACAGTTTCGATGGAACTTCTTAAACTATCCTCTGCTGCTCCCGATGCAACTATTTGAGACAATCAAGCAAGAGATTAGATCATTTAAGATCTCACAGGATCAGAAACTGTCAAACCTGCAAATTCAGTTATCAGGTATAGAGAATAAACTCTCCATCATTAGTGAATGGCTTAACGAGGTTGAACAGAGAACTTTGGATCTCGAAGGACAGTTTCAAAAAACCCCTGAACATTTTAAGAAAGAAATCAATGCCCTAAAGGAAAAGCAAGAAGAGATGGAGAACCATTCACGCCGTTCCAACTTGAGGTTTATCGAGAGTCTGGAAAATGTAGAAAGTTTGGGGGGATAATTCCCCAAATCGAAAATCTCATTAAGAAATATAGCCACTCAACTTTACTGAAGATCTTAAAATTAAGAAAGCCCACTTAGTCCCATGGCAAATTTGAATAGCCCAATCAAAATACACACAGACAGTTTTGGTGAACTTTTCAGATATCATCAGAAAACAAAAAGGAACTCTGAAAGTGGGAGATTTGGAGACAGAAAAAAGAAACCTGGTCCTGTGTAGAACTTTTCAGATAACCAGATAGAAGAGTAGATTCTGACGAAAACAAGACAACAACAGTAATTTGGCTCATCATAGGAATTTTCCTCCCACATTTTTCCAGACATGACTGGGGCCGCAGCTGAGAGACATAAGGATTTTGTTCTCAGGTTTTTACTTTTGTTGAACAAGCAAAAGTGTTCTTGAAGTCAATACATAACTGTGCCTTGGAGGATGAAATGTCCCAAACAATGTGAGTGTATATGTTATTCAGCCAGATTTAAGTTGGCAGCTAGGTTAGATTTTTTTTGTTTCAGAGAATTTGGTGCTCAAACAATACAGACATCATCCTAATGGCTTCTCAGGTCATTCAGTGCTAGAAATGCATATAGCTGACATTCGACAACCCCCATCTCTTATAGGTGGGTCTTCAATAGATCAGTTTTGGAGAATGAGCTCTGTGTTACAGAAATTGTGAATTATATCTCCCAGCTCTTTCTTTTTAATATGCACGCCACAAGTTTAGGAATTGTTTGGGAAGCATTTAAGGCTGCCATGAGGACGATAATCATACCTAAAGATATCTCCGGGAGGTGAAATCTTAAATTAGAGAGAAAACGTATAGCAGATCAAGTAAACAAGGCCGAGAAGAAATTTCTGCATCTCAAAAATAGCTCCAATGGTTACCACTTCGAGCAGGCAAATGAATAAATGCATTTCCATTATTATAAGGAAGTTAATCAAAGTAAGAGAGCTTATATGCAGCAGGGCTACCAAGAAAGTGAACATTCAGACCAGTTTTAGCAAAGCATCAAAAAATGCAATTAATTCACTAGCCAATCCTAATATAGGGGTCACTGATATCAAGAGTATCCAAGACATGCAAGAAATGCATTTCTATAGAAATACACATGGCCATCAGCAAACCTTAGATTGTACTAAAATTCAGGATTTATTCAAAAAATGTTTCCCATTCCACCTTTAGATGAGCAATCCTTGACAGACCTATTAGAGATGGTCACACTGGAGGAAGTCAAAATTGTAGTTTAATCTTTATCAAACACCAAAGCATGTGGAGAAGATGGTCTTCCTGCTGAGTTCTTTAAAACGTTTGTGAAAATATTGAACCCACAATACCTTGCTAATCATACACTACAGGAAGGTAAAGGTAGTATACCTCCTTCTTTTAATACCGCAATAGTTGTAAGTTTCCTCAAAAAGAATAAGGACCCTGAAAACTTGACTTCCTATACAACAATCAGTTTGCTTAGCTCTGATTACAAAATCATTACAAAACGTCTGGAAAATAGACCAAATTCAATTGCGAGTCTGTTGATAAATAAAGGGGTTTCATTGCCAGAAGGTACCCACCAACACACACTATTTACTCAAGGTCTCAGACTTTTTTGACACCAAGCAGATACCAGCCCATATTTTCTTTTTTGATGCCGAAAAGGCCATTGATTTGGTGAACTTGGATAGCCTTTTCGTAATTTTAAAAGTTTTCAATTCTCAACACAATTTATTTGTGTACTATAATATCTCTATGTAGGAGTATAAGCAAGACTGAAGCAGAGGTCTCTAAAGTTGATCATGGAACCAGAAAGGGCTCCCATCTTATTTGTCTTTTATTGAACCACTGGCAATAGTGATTAGAGAGAGAAATCAAATCAAAGTCCTAATTAATAAAATGTCTGTAATCAAGTGCTTAATTTGTTTTCATTTGTTACTTTCATTTATTTTTTTCCCGCCAGACCTGTCTAACAATGGGCTGAGCTAGTGGCAGGACCAGTGAATTACCGATTGTGCGGCTGCAGAGTTTTTGGCATAATTAAGGGTCCGCTGCATGTGCCACATAATCCATCATCTGCCGCATAACCTGCAGATTTTGACACAAAACATTTTGTTTCTATCTCAAACGGTCCAAAAGTTATTAAAAACTCAGTGACACGAGTTGCAGCACAACGAAAGGTCCTTTGCAAAGGTTGACGAGTCACCTTTCTGTTGGTTATTGCTACCTTTGGGCGTTAAACTGGTACCAATCAGGTGCAACCAATGCTCCACAGTGTTAACAAGTGCAAAAATGACCACAAAATTATTGCAATATTATCAAGTAAAGTGCTGCATTACGCGGTGTAATTTGCCTTTTCTTGGCAATTTACTCAACCCTGCCGCATAATTTGGCCTTCCCCTGCTGCATAATTCCAGTGGCCCTGGCTGCTGGTCACTCCCAGGACTTCTCCTGCAGTCTACTGCTGTTCAATTGAATGCCTGACAGACACTCTCTGACCAGTGGTGGCCACTTTCATCACTATAGACCCTGCCTTCATTACTTTCCTTGTCACTTATCTGCAAGGGGTGCTTGGAACTCCATTATCCCATAGTTATTTTAACTCAGGTCTTAATTTCTCTATATTGAATTCCTTATACCCTCCTTTAAGGATGGCCGGTCCATTATTTTACTTATTTTCCTTTGTAATATTGATTTGCTTTTGTGGGCATTTTAATGTTATTTCTCTGCTTCTTTTTTTTCTTAGGTGTAGCCCGCAGTGTCACTTCCTGGGCTCCTGGAGACAGCTTCTGAGAGTTATAAAAGGGGTGTCTGTCCCTGTCTGCACTCTTCTGCACCAGGTTGCAACCATGCCAGTCCCTCGGGTTTCAGACACAGCTCATCACTGCTGTGCAGCTGAGACACCTCACTCCTCACTCCAAGATAACTATGAGTTAGATTATAAAGTTAAACAAAAACTTAGAAGTGAAACATACATTATTTCAGACCTTCACAATGTTTTCCCTATAAAATCGATAAAAAGTATTACCCCATAGATGTAAGTCTGAAGTGCTGGAGGGCCAGCTTATGCAATTTCAGGTCTGCCATGAAAATATGATGGGAATGACATGACAGTTATCCATCTAGCTCTTCTCATGTTTGGAAGACTGAAAGTATCTTACACTTATGCATGTTGACCACTTTGTTTTCGGAAGTTCTTTGGTCTCAGCCACAAAGTTTGCAGAGAAACCTGGTCGGCAAGATCAGTGAGCCTCGTTCTCATACACATTCATCCTTCTAAGGTTTGTGCTCAGGTACTGGCACACCTTCCCACCCTTCCCTATTTGTTCTGCTTCTAGAACCCACTTGCTCTATATAATACGGATTGTATTCTCATTCCTAGGTCCTGTGACTCCCTGTATGCTTACCTACCTAAACCAGCTTGACCTGTCCCCACCTACCCTCAAGACACCTTTAAAACTCCTTAAATTACTATGCTCCTCATTATGTCATTGGCGGTAATGACCACCTACCACCGCGGCGATGGCCACCAACACACTGTCGCTGCGGCCACCTACTGTCCGCCATATTATGACCGTAGCCGGAATTCCGCCAGAAGGTAGGAAGGTGGTGCTGCTGCCAGCAGCAGCGCCACGCCAGTAGATCCCCGCAGACCGTATCATGACACATGATACGGCCTGGCGGTGTTCTGCTGGCGGACGCTGCAAGCAGGTAAGTCGGGTGCTCCAACAGGAGAGGGGGGTGGGATGTGTGTGTGTGTGTGGGTGTATGTTTGTGTGTGCGACATGTGGAATGAGTGTGTCCGTGCATGGTTGTGAGTGTGCGTGCATGTTGTGTTGTGTGAATGCGTGGGTGCTTGTATGTATGTCAGTGTGTGTGGATGTGTGTGTGAATGTATGTATGCATGCGTGGGTGAATGTGGATTTGAGTGTGTGTATGCGTGTGTATGTTGGTGAGTGAATGTGCGTGTATGTCGTGGAGGGGTTGGGTGGGGTATGGCTCTGGGAGGAGGAGAGGGGTAGGGGAGACCCTTATCAGTGTCAGGGAAGGAATTCCCTGGCACTGATAGTGTCTACCGCCATGGTTTTCGTGGCGGTAAGAAAGCCACGAAAACCATGGCGGTAGGCGGGGTCATAATCCCGCAGGTGGGACAGTGACGGCCACCTGGCTGGAGACTGAAGTCTCCAGCCCGGCGGCTGTTACCGCCCTGGCAGACGGAGTGGTACATTGGCAGTTTGGCTTGAGCCAAACCGCCAATGTCATATTTTGGGGAGAGGTACCGCCAGCCTGTTGGCAGTACCTTTCTTCAAAATACCGCCATCCGCCAGGATCATAATGAGGGCTTATGTTTTTTAATTGTGCAGATTTTAACCACGCTGAACCTAAGTGACCTGGCCAGCGGATTGTCCTCTGACAGAACTAGGACTAGAGTTGCACTTTCACTGAAGCAGCTCTAGATGTTTTGCGTCCCTGTTAGTGTTGTTCACTGCCAAACTGATGCAGGGAACAGGAGGGACATTGTCCTAGCAACTGTTGTTTACATTGAGGTATCCTTCTCCTTATAACTCTGGCTCGCATGGAGGGCTATGATGTTATTTTAGCCAATCTGATATGCCAAGGTGTACACGATGGCGCTTTGAGTGTGCTGTTTCTAAGTAAACCAATGCATTGCACAATGTCAATAAATAAGAAGTGTGAAAAAGATAGACTGATACAGATCAACACTGCACTGAGAATTGTATCCAGGTTCCTGTTATGCTGGTGCACACTTCTATAGAATTTTAGAACTGATGTTCCCCCAGTTGCCCATAGCATCCAGTCTCGCCTAGTGGTAAGGACCCTGACTGTCTCTGCTACCAGTCCCTGCTACCATTTCCGGCCAAGGACTTAGAGAAAGTCATCACTGAAGCCTCACCAAATACTTCAACAACAACCAACTACTCAACACCACTCAAATGCAAGTAACATTGGGTGAACTTTAAAGCCTGAAGGAATGCTGAGGAACCTGAACCCCCCAGATGACCATCATTAACTGGGTATCATTTGCATATAAGAAGAATATGATAGCTTGTGTCCAATGCAGTTTATACACCGGAGTGGAGTCAGATACATTGTGCACAACAGTGCGGTAAGGAGACCGAGCCTCCCACAGTTCAGGTCTGGTAGCAGATGTTAAAACTCCCAGCTGGAGATCTTGAACCCTAGTCACAGGCTTTCCCACAGGCATGAGTTGTAGTTACCTTAGACAGCAAGTTATATTTACTTGAAATAACTTTAACTATAACTGCTGAATTTCTCTGGTTTTGTGCGAGTAAATTCAGATCCTAACTATAACGTCCCTGTAACCTTTGGTTATTTAAGTGAATTTCTACCTGTTTTTAAATTGTATTTACTAGCCATAATGACGCTGTAACCTTTGTTTTTTTCAGTGAATTTCTATGTTTTTTTAACGTAAAGTAATTTTCATGACTCATAACTAAATGTTAATGCAACCACCGCCACCCAAGGCCTTTGGCCATGCACAGCGGGGTTGGTCGCAGGGCATGAGCTGGGTGTGAGAATAGGTGTAAGAGGGTGTTTCTAGCTGTGAGACTTTCTGGGTGTGAAAGTAGGTGTAAGTTGGTGTCTCGGGGTGTGACAGTGGGTGTAAGCGAGTCTCTGAGAGTCGGTGTGTGATTGTCTGTGTGAGTCTGTGAGTGCATGTGTGAGAGTCTGAGTGGGTCTGTGAGTGGGTCTGTGAATGTCTCAGTGGGTCTCTGAGAGGGTGCATGAGTGTCTAAGTGGGTCTATGAGTGAGTGCATGAGTCTGAGAGGGTCTGTAAGAGGGAGCATGAGTGTCTGGGTGAGTCTGTGAGTGGGTGCATGAGTCGGTGAATGGGTCTGTGAGTGGGTGTGTGAGTCTCTGAGTGGATCTGTGAGTAGGTATGTTAGTTTCTGAGTGGGTCTGTGAGTGAGTGCATGAGGGTCTGAGTGGGTCTGTGTGTGGGTGCGCGAGGCTCTCAATAGGTCTGTGAATGAGCGCATGAGTGTCTGAGTGGGTCTGTGAGTAGGTGGATGAATGTCTGAGTGGGTCTGTGAGTGGGTGCGTGAGTCTGTCTCCGAGTGGGTGCATCAGTGTCTGAGTAGGTCTGTGATTGGATGCATGAGGGTCTGAGTGGGTATGTGAGTAGGTGCATGAGTGTTTGAGTGGGTGAGTTAGTGGGTGCATGAGTCTCTGAGTGTCTCTATGAGTGAATGATTTAGAGTGACTGAGGGGCTGCGGTGGGGGTACGGACCGCCTTAGAAAGGGTAGTCCATCCACCCCAATCTGACTGTGGCGGAGCCGCCACGGTCCAACTGCTGACACCACCAGGCTGCAGCCAGCCTGCAGCCTTGTAGTCCCAGTGGTTGTAATCCACCAGGGCACTCTGGATTACGAGTCCCCATCAGCCAGCCTTTCAAGGCTGGTGGAATAGGGTGCCAGGGGGCCCCTGGGGGCACTTGGAATGGGCAGTGCAGGGGACCTCATGCACAGCCCCAGCGCGCATTTCCTTGCCCAAATTACAGGCAGTGAAATGCTCAACGGGTGCTGTCGCTCCCCACGCACCCCAACATTTCTGCTGGCTCAATTATGAGCCGGCGTTGATGTTGTGGTGAGTGTTCCAATGGGCCAGCGGGCAGAAACGCTGTTTTCACCCGCTGGCCCAGCGAAACACTCCAAATATGGTGGGCAAAAGACCTTGAGTACTGGCGGTCTTTTCCCTGCAGTGGCTTCAGCGGTCCTGTGAAAGGACCGCCAAAGTTGTCATGACCCCCTACGTCTGTGAATGTATTTTTTGTTTCATTTCGCCAATATTCACGAATTAGTCACAACGTTACACCGGGGGGCTGCGCTGAGCATTGTGACATATTAACGAATATTGTGTCTCATTTAAAAAAATAACTATAATGTTATAATTTCACCCTCAACTACCCCTACACTTTTCCTTGTATTCTTCAGCCCCAGGAACGTGTCCTATTACCTAAAATGGTGGCCGCAAATCAAATTTCTGGTCAGGTTGTAACCAGCCAATTACAGCATTGCTGTTAGCGCACACATTCCAGAATACGCAGCGATTGCTTCGAAAATGTTGCGACAGATCCTCAGCCCTGGATATACAAATGTATTTCCCCTTTAATTTCTCAAACAGTACTGAACAGATTTACACCATACAAAAAAAATTGTGGCATTCGTACTTAAAGCTACCTTCTGCCAAATTTGGAGTAATTCCGGCCAGTGGTTCGGACTGTAGTCGTGTTCAAAACGCCTACGGGAATTAACATGGGAAACTAAAAAAATTTTACCCCCCTTTTTCTCGGCCCCCAATTGACGGATCACACTGAAACTCCCCTTGCGCAACAAGAATCACTGGCACACTTTTTTTGTAAAGTTTTGTGGGGATTTGTCAAACATTGTCAAAGATATAGGTAAGACAAAAAACACTTTTTCTAAGGAAACATGGTCCTAACTATAGCTACCTACCGGTGACCACCAGTAGGTAATATATATATATATTTATATATATATATATATATATATATATATATATATATATGACTACCCAGTGACGACCGCTGAATATATATATATATATATATATATATATATATATATATATATATATCTCCAGTGGTTGTCACTGGGTAGTCATAGTTAGAATTGCTTTTCCATGGACAAGCTGTTTTTTGGTTTGCTGATAACTTTGTCACCGTTTTATTTGTCTCAGTTTGACGAATCTCCACAAAACATAAAAAAAAAAAAAAAATTCACCTCAGCTTCTTCCTGGAAAGTTTCAAATGATCCATCAAGCGGGATGAGAAAAAAGTGGGGTTCCAAACTAAATTTCCCCATGCATTTTCCATAGACTTCTTTAGGTGGCGCTACTGCAAAAACTGCTGAACGGAATTAAACCAAATTTGGGAGGAAGCTAGATCCTGTTTCACAGACTTTGCTTTGTGTGATTTGGTGTAAATTCGTTCAGTAGTTTTTGAGAAATTAAGGTTCACACATAATTGTACATCTGGACAGTTGAGTCCAAGGGACAGTTGAGTCCAAGGGACTCTAACAAACGTTCCTCAAACCCAATAAAAAAAAATAGGGTGTTCTGATTGGCCTTGGGAACTTTTTTCACTTGAGCCAACCCACACCGCGAAAGTCCGACTCTGGGGGAAGTGAGAGGCTCTGAGTGGCTCCCAGGGGAGGGAGTGGCTCTGAATGGCTACCAGCAACATTAGAACAATGTAATTGGCAGTCATTACAGGACTCAGGGACCCTGTCCTGAAGTTGTCAAATATTATACATAGTTTCAAGTTTCAAGTTTATTGACATATTGAAATATAAAATCACATAGTCAAACATAAGAAATTTCCAGAAAAAGTTAAAACGAAAGAAAGATAAAATTACAAATACCATAATACACAAAATACCCCGTAAAAACAGAATATGTAGTACAATTGCTTTGCTCAATTAATGGTGCCTCTAATTCATAATACCAGCAGCTCTAAAAATCTACAGCAATAGGGCCCATAGAGCACAATCCAAATCATCACATTATAATACTTAAAATCCAATAAAAACTCCAATCAAATAAATAAAAAGGATAAAAGCTTGAAACTGTGGCAATATAAATAGGGAAACATTCAGGCTTTTGGCTAGACCAATAGCCATGTGCAAAGCAGAGCATTAATGGACTCTTACTCTGGGCCATCTCTACCAAGGATTCTGAGTGCTCTACAACGGATAAACCAGGCAGCCAACAAGTATTTGGAAATGGCGCTTACTACCACCGTGGTGAATCACTTTTCCAAATCCTATAAGAAGTAGCATGATCATGAAGAGTCAAGATTTTACATTGGGGAACAATCCATTTTCTCCTTGGAAACATATATTTGGGGCAGAGGAAAAGAAAGTGTTCAATTATTTCCTCGCCTTTCAGACACAGTTTACATTTGCTGTCGCAAAGGCCATTCAGCAACCATTGAGCGGTAGGCATTTACAGGTAGAGTACTGAAGTGACGACGCTGACACGCAGGGTTGATTAAATGAGGTAATTTCTATTGATTTATTTATGTCGAACAAGTACAGCTCCTTCCCCCTGGCCAGTCACATCCAACTGTCACAAACAGACCGCCAGCTCAGACCTCCGCATTCCATTCGAACTCACACAGCACCATAACAACATAACACATCTCCCTCCTTTCTGAAAATCGAACAAAACAAAAACCCGTTAACTAATGCAAAACAATTTCTCTATAAAGTATACATAACATAAACTTGAAGAGTATAACAATACATTCATTTGAGTTGAACATAGTCTTCCAAGTAACGAGGTGGTTTCCAAGACCTTTGACTTCGATAACTCCCGTTTAAACTTGGAGTGCAATCACCAGAATTCTCAACACATCTTTGAGAAAGCTTGCTTCCAGATCGGTCTTCAGGAACTCTACTCTTGGACGTACAACCCAATTCTTCATCACTCATCAACATAAAACTGTTACCACTTGACATGTCACGCACATGTTTCACATCTCTATCACCCCCTTTTTGATATAATGCTACTCTCAGTCTATTCCATTTGTTTCCATTCTCTAGCACCACATAATTCCTACATGCTTTACTGACTTTGAATGGACCTATTGTAGGAAAGTACCATCTTGCCTGGCATGTTACCCCCATTTTTCACTGTATATATGTTGTTTTAGTTGTATGTGTCACTGGGACCCTGGTAACCCAGGGCCCCAGTGCTCATAAGTGTGCCTGAATGTGTTACCTGTGTAGTGACTAACTGTCTCACTGAGGCTCTGCTAATCAGAACCTCAGTGGTTATGCTCTCTCATTTCTTTCCAAATTGTCACTAACAGGCTAGTGACCATTTTTACCAATTTACATTGGCTTACTGGAACACCCTTATAATTCCCTAGTATATGGTACTGAGGTACCCAGGGTATTGGGGTTCTAGGAGATCCCTATGGGCTGCAGCATTTCTTTTGCCACCCATAGGGAGCTCTGACAATTCTTACACAGGCCTGCCACTGCAGCCTGAGTGAAATAACGTCCACGTTATTTCACAGCCATTTTACACTGCACTTAAGTAACTTATAAGTCACCTATATGTCTAACCTTTACCTGGTAAAGGTTAGGTGCAAAGTTACTTAGTGTGTGGGCACCCTGGCACTAGCCAAGGTGCCCCCACATGGTTCAGAGCCAATTCCCTGAACTTTGTGAGTGCGGGGACACTTTACATGCGTGCACTACATATAGGTCACTACCTATATGTGGCTTCACAATGGTAACTCCGAATATGGCCATGTAACATGTCTATGATCATGGAATTGTCCCCTCTATGCCATCCTGGCATAGTTGGCACAATCCCATGATCCCAGTGGTCTGTAGCACAGACCCTGGTACTGCCAAACTGCCCTTCCTGGGGTTTCACTGCAGCTGCTGCTGCTGCCAACCCCTCAGACAGGCATCTGCCCTCCTGGGGTCCAGCCAGGCCTGGCCCAGGATGGCAGAACAAAGAACTTCCTCTGAGAGAGGGTGTGACACCCTCTCCCTTTGGAAAATGGTGTGAAGGCAGGGGAGGAGTAGCCTCCCCCAGCCTCTGGAAATGCTTTGTTGGGCACAGAGGTGCCCAATTCTGCATAAGCCAGTCTACACCGGTTCAGGGGACCCCTTAGCCCTGCTCTGGCGCGAAACTGGACAAAGGACAGGGGAGTGACCACTCCCCTGACCTGCACCTCCCCTGGGAGGTGTCCAGAGCTCCTCCAGTGTGCTCCAGACCTCTGCCATCTTGGAAACAGAGGTGCTGCTGGCACACTGGACTGCTCTGAGTGGCCAGTGCCACCAGGTGACGTCAGAGACTCCTTCTGATAGGCTCCTTCAGGTGTTAGTAGCCTATCCTCTCTCCTAGGTAGCCAAACCCTCTTTTCTGGCTATTTAGGGTCTCTGTCTCTGGGGAAACTTTAGATAACGAATGCAAGAGCTCATCCGAGTTCCTCTGCATCTCTCTCTTCACCTTCTGCCAAGGAATCGACTGCTGACCGCGCTGGAAGCCTGCAAACCTGCAACACAGTAGCAAAGACGACTACTGCAACTCTGTAACGCTGATCCTGCCGCCTTCTCGACTGTTTTCCTGCTTGTGCATGCTGTGGGGGTAGTCTGCCTCCTCTCTGCACCAGAAGCTCCGAAGAAATCTCCCGTGGGTCGACGGAATCTTCCCCCTGCAACCGCAGGCACCAAAAAGCTGCATTACCGGTCCCTTGGGTCTCCTCTCAGCACGACGAGCGAGGTCCCTCGAATCCAGCGACTCTGTCCAAGTGACCCCCACAGTCCAGTGACTCTTCAGTCCAAGTTTGGTGGAGGTAAGTCCTTGCCTCACCTCGCTGGGCTGCATTGCTGGGAACCGCGACTTTTGCAGCTACTCCGGCCCCTGTGCACTTCCGGCGGAAATCCTTTGTGCACAGCCAAGCCTGGGTCCACGGCACTCTAACCTGCATTGCACGACTTTCTAAGTTGGTCTCCGGCGACGTGGGACTCCTTTGTGCAACTTCGGCGAGCACCGTTTCACGCATCCTCGTAGTGCCTGTTCCTGGCACTTCTCTGGGTGCTACCGGCTTCAGAGAGGGCTGCTTGTCTGGCTCGACATCCCATCTCTCTGCTGGTCCAATTTGCGACCTCCTGGTCCCTCCTGGGCCTCAGCAGCGTCCAAAAACGCTAACCGCACAATTTGCAGCTAGCAAGGCTTGTTGGCGTTCTTTCGGCGGGAAAATACTTCTGCACGACTCTCCACGGCAAGAGGGATCCGTCCACCAAAGGGGAAATCTCTAGCCCTTTTCGTTCCTGCAGAAACCTCAGCTTCTTCTGTCCAGTAGAAGCTTCTTTGCACCCGCAGCTGGCATTTCCTGGGCATCTGCCCATCTCCGACTTGCTTGTGACTTTTGGACTTGGTCCCCTTGTTCCACAGGTACCCTAGATTGGAAATCCACAGTTGTTGCATTGTTGGTTTGTGTCTTTCCTGCATTATTCCTCTAACACGACTTCTTTGTCCTTAGGGGAACTTTAGTGCACTTTGCACTCACTTTTCACGGTCTTGGGGAGGGTTATTTTTCTAACTCTCACTATTTTCTAATAGTCCCAGCGACCCTCTACAAGGTCACATAGGTTTGGGGTCCATTTGTGGTTCGCATTCCACTTTTGGAGTATATGGTTTGTGTTGCCCCTATCCCTATGTTTCCCCATTGCATCCTATTGTAACTATACATTGTTTGCACTGTTTTCTAAGACTATACTGCATATTTTTGCTATTGTGTATATATATCTTGTGTATATTTCCTATCCTCTCACTGAGGGTACACTCTAAGATACTTTGGCATATTGTCATAAAAATAAAGTACCTTTATTTTTAGTATAACTGTGTATTGTGTTTTCTTATGATATTGTGCATATGACACTAAGTGGTACTGTAGTAGCTTCACACGTCTCCTAGTTCAGCCTAAGCTGCTCTGCTAAGCTACCATTATCTATCAGCCTAAGCTGCTAGACACCCTATACACTAATAAGGGATAACTGGGCCTGGTGCAAGGTGCAAGTACCCCTTGGTACTCACTACAAGCCAGTCCAGCCTCCTACACCTATATATTTCGAAAGTCCACCAGATAACCTCCCTCATTTGATTTTCACCCTATCCCCTTCGACTACATCACATTTGTTTTCTATTTCGTTCTTAGCCTCAACAGTCTTGGGGTTACTATACAACATTCAAGCAGGGGTTAATTTCGAACCTGGTCCCCTGCCTCTCATCATTTCAAACGGAGAACAACCAGTTGCTTTGTTAATGGTGGTGCGATGAGCCCAAACCATATCTTCCGCCATTTTCGTAACCTCTTTCCCACTACGAATGGCCATAGGAATGGTACCTTTCACCAAACGATTTATTCTTTCAACCATACCATTGGCTTGAGGATTGTATGAAGCAGCGCGGTGATGAATAATCCCCTGACTGTCAAGAAACTCCTTCATCTCTCATGATGTGAGTTGGGTCCCATTGTCAGTTATCAAAATACGTGGAAGACCCTCTTCAAGAAAAACTCTGTTTAAGATGTCAATGGTACGTCTCCTTGTGATATCGCGCAGAAATTTGACTATGATCCATCTTGAATGAACATCAACCATGACTAAAGCATTTTAAAAATTGTTCCTTATGCCATGGATGGGACCAATAAAATCTTAGCAAACAGTACTCCATGATGAACCTGGATTTTCTATGTGTCCACACACACTAGTGGCTAATTTTTTTTATCTCTTTTCACTTTCTTTGCAATCCACACAATCTTCCACCCATTGAGAAATCAAATTATCCATGCCAGGCCACCAAACATTCTCTCTAACCCTTTTTTTTGTCAAGGTCTGCCCCAGATGACCCTCATGAGCCAATGCAAAAACCATCCTTCTGATACCCTCTGGAGGTAGAAATTTGTCGTTCCTCATCAACAGCTTTTAATTTATTAATGTCAACTCATCAACTAACTTTACATAGGGTCGCACTGCTATACTGACTGCGCTCTCTCTCCTTTTTCCCCCTAAAACTATACGTACCACTCAATATAGTGTCTTTCTCCAAACTCCGCTCACAATCTTTAGCCCCAAAAGTTCCAGCCCCACATTCTACCACATCAGATAGCCAAGCTACTGCACCTTCCTCATCTCCACAAACAACATGTTTGTCTTTAACATCTTCACACTTCCAAGGCAATCTAGATAAGCAGTCAGCTTGGGACTTTTTCCAACCAGGAATGTGTTCAATCACATATTTAAACTCTTGCAACTTGGAGGCTAGTCTTGCTAACCTGGCAGAGCCCTTACCTGCCCCACCTGGACTTAAGATTTTGAGTAGAGGTTTGTGAATAGAACGCAATGTAAACGTTATGCCCCATCAAAAAGTCCTAAAATGCTCCACCAACCAAGTAGCAGCTAACGCCTCACGCTCAATCACAGAATAGTTACATTCACTCTCCGTTAAAGAGCGCAAAGCAAAAGCTACTGTCACTTCTTTCTTTCCTACCACCTGCTCCTACGCCACACGCGCTAGCATCTACAGTTAAAATCGTCTTGCGAAGCGTGTCAAAGGGTGTTAATATCCCTGCATCGCAAATATTTTGTTTCACCGTATCAAACGCTTCCTGTTGATCAAGCTCCCAATTGAAACTATTACCTTTATGTAACAGTTTCCGCAGGCACTCTGTTTTCATTGCAAAATTTTCTACAAATTTGCTGTAGTACTCAATGAGCCCCATAAAAGAACTTAGTTGTTCTTTGTCACACGGAACAGGTACAGACATAATAGCCTTTAACAAGTCTTCCTTGGGTTTAACCCCTTCACCAGAAATTGTGTGGCCCAAGTATTCAATTTCCTCAACCAGAAATTTACATTTGTCTTTTCTCAGTGTTAACCCCGCTTCTCTGAGTATATGCAACACACCTCTGAGAACTGAATTGTGCTCTGTTTCTATTTGGCCAAATATCAGGATGTCATCATGAAAAAATATTACATTCTGTACTCCTCTAAAGATATGTGACATTGCTCGTTGAAAAACACTAGCGGCTGAAGACAGCCCAAAAGGCATTCTCGTGAATTGAAAAGTGCCTTCCATAGTTATAAATGCTGTTAACTCCCTGGAATCTTCATGCAACCTAATTTGATGGTATGCACTCTTGAGATCTAACTTAGAGAAGAATTTACCTCCCTTAAGCAATAACAAGAGTTCATTTATATTAGGCAGGGGGAACACATCAGTCACCATAAATTGGTTCACACTTCTCAAGTCTACACAGAAACGAAGTTTTCCATCACACTTCTTGGTTATAACTACTGGAGAGATCCAGGAAGATGCCTCTACAGGTTCGATGATACCCTCTTTCAACATGTCATCCAGCATTTTCTTAACTTCACTTCTAACTACTACAGGCACCCTCCTCACCTTGTGTTTCACAGGCACAGCCCCTTTTTGTGAAATTATTTTGTGTACGTACCCTTTCAAGTCGCCCAACCTTTCTCCAAACACATCTTTCGCGTCACTTAAAATTTCATCAAGACTGACATCACTCACCATCAACACTTTCTTCACAGAATGAGGATCAATGACAATATGTAAGTCATATTGATGAACCCAACATAATATGGGGGGACCACTATCAGCTACATATACTTTCCCTTCAGTGCTCCTTGACTTAAAGAGAATGGGTGAAATAAAATATCCTAATACGTTGATCTTTGATCCCTGATATCCTCTAGGGTTGATATCTTTGGGTAACAAAGACACATCAGACTAATTCTCAATCCACATTGACTTTGGTACAATGGTATATAATGAGCCTGAATCTACCATCAACTCTACACTTTTGCCTAAAATAGAAAAATGACCCTTCAGTCTCACTTCTCGTTCAATATCAGTTTCATCTGGGCACACCATGAGTACACGGTCATCCAAACTATTCTCCTCTGCAAAAGATTCAGTCGCAGCCACATGCGTTCTGTACATATCCTTGCACATTCGCGCAAAATGCCCTTTGCGACCACACTTTCTGCACTCCTTGTTTAGTGCATAACACCACTTGGCATCATTGTTGTGAGAAGAGCTCCCACACCTGGAGCATCCTTTTGATTTGGCTGGTTTACCCTCGTATATAGACTGTCTACTAGCTAAGCTGCTATTCTTAGAGGCAGATTTTTTTTTATATAAGTGCTACATCCCCCTCTCCTGAGATGATGTCCTTTTTGCTGATTTCCTTCATGCATAGTTCCGATTCTTCAACTATTTTAGCTATGCCTATTGCGTCCTTAAGAGATGGATTTTTCACTGCCCATAACCGCTCCAGAGTCTTTTTGCTCCGACAATGCACAATAAGTTGGTCTCGAATCAGTTCATCCTTCATTGTACCAAACTTGCACTTCACTGAGAGTTCTGGTAGACTCGAAATAAAGTCATCTAGTGACTCTCCTTCTCTCTGTGGTCTGGTGTAAAATGTATATTGTGACTTGACAATGTTCTCTTCTTTAGAAAATCTCTTCTCCAAACGTAGTTTTGACTCATCAAAAACATTCTGCAAAGGTTGTCCATCATCATTGCAGATTTCAGGTAAATACTTAAACATGTGATGAGCTTCCTTACCAATAGTACTTAATAATAAAGCTTTTTTCCTCAAGGGTGAAAAGTTTTGTCCATCCAAAGCCAATAGATAATTGTCAAATAAATCTATACACTCCTCCCACTGAATGGCTGGTTGACCATGTAGATCTAACAAGGTAGGAGGTAAATTGATGGAGGAAGCAATAGACATATTATGAATAACTGTAGCGAAGTTATAAGCACAACTGCACTACTGTAAATTAGGCTGTTATATAGTCCACCTTCAGTTTCTACTCTTACAACGAAGTATGGCTACTAAAGTACTTTCCTCTAGCGAGAGGTTCTCATGGAGAGACGATGCGGAAGCTTTCCCTAGAAGGAATTCACACGAGCTTGGTGTACACTCTGAGTGTAATTGTTGTCGCGAAAACTGCACAAGCTTGCAGGTCGCGTAGTGAGTGAGCGTTGCTAGGTGACAGACGACAGAGATTAGAAAAGCTTGGCTGTGTGCGCGCTCGATGACATACTGCTCCTTCAAAAAAACAAAAAATAATAACACAGAGGCCTCACCCAAATTTCACCTAACCAAAGGTTTCCTCGAAAGTTCAATAGTGGCACAGATTTCTTGTCTCAGCAATTACGGCTCCAGCCAAGCTCCGAATTCCAGTTCACTGCTTGTCAAACTTCGGTTCCAGTTATCGGCTGTCCGCGACTCGGAACACGTCTTGTTCAAGTGTCAGTACGTCACAGATGTGACTGGATCACATCCCATCCTTCGTCGCCAAATAAAGTGAGGATGCTGACACAAAGGGTTGATTAAATGACGTAATTTCTATTGATTTATTTATGTCGAACAAGTACAGCTCCTTCCCCCTGCCCAGTCACATCCAACTGTCACAAAAAGACCGCCAGCTCAGACCTCCGCATTCCATTCGAACTCACACGGCACCATGACAACATAACAAGTACCATATCTAAACTGGAGGAGTGGGGAGCGAACATAAGCAGGCATGGGCAAATCAATGAAAGGTTTAGCCAATGGCTTCTGCTTGACAAGCACAAATTCATTCGTCAGGTGGCCCGTCCTACTCATCTGGGAAACTTGATTGTTGACCTTCACCCCAAATCTCTGCTTAACAAGTGTGACCGCATTTTCTGGAATCATTTCAGGATTTTCCCAGAACTAGGGGAAACCTAATTCAGCCCATGTTGATTTCATTTCCCACAGCCAACTAATCTTATTGAGGCAATTTTAGCACCCTAATAAATCTCTGAAGCCCTCCCTGTAAGGCTTAAGTTCTACCGTCTTCCAAAAACTAATCCAATACAGAGGGGGCTTCAGGGCTGAATGATGTGAAATAATTTTCAACCCAAGTTCTAGTCTTAAAGGTACCAACGGAATGCCCTTCCCCAACCTTGAGATGTTTCTTATTAAATTATTATCTTTGACAAACAGGAAATTCTGATTATTAAAACCCCACAGTTCTGCTCCATACAGGGCAGCTCCCCTAACCTGGGCCTTATATATTCCCAACATGGGATTTATTGGGGGACTTTCAGTAACTTTAACTTTTCGGCCCAGGGCTCCCCCCTGACATATTAAATGTGAGCTTTTGCTGATGTGTGCATCTCATCTTCCAGATTCCATCAATTTAATCCCCATGTAATCAAGCTCATTGAGGCTTTCTAAATTAACAGAATTCTTTGTCATACTAGCCTTCACCTTTTTCTTTCCCTGGCAACAGATCATCAATTTTGTTTTTCCTGCATTGACCTCAAGGCCAAAATCTTTTCAGAACAAACAGGAAAAGTCAACTAAGTTCTTGAGACCCCTGGGTGACTTCCCCAGATTGAGAGTATCATCTGCGTAAAACAGCCCTGGTATTTTCCAACCAGCCAGACAATGTGAATTGTTCACACAGTTAATTAGGTACTCAATGCAGGTATTGATGTACAAGAGAAAGAGGGTGGGGCAAGAACGCAGCCTTGCCACTCCCCCCTCTCAGTTGTAATGGATCTGACAATACACCATTGCTGCTGCATCTAATTTGGGAATAAGTGCCTTCATGGAGAAAGATAATCAAGTTCAGAAGACCAGGTGGAACGCCCATTTTACTGAGCGTGCATATATATGTTTTGACCCCAGGGGATGGCGTACGCAGGACCTGAAGGCTAATCCTATGCCATGCACGCCAAAAGCTGTGCATAGAGCGGAGTTGGGGGCCTGCTTGGAGGTTGGCCGCAAGGCCTGGTGGCGTGACCAACCCCCTGCACTGTGCATGGCCAAAGACCATGCATAGCGTGTGATGGGCTGCCTGCGGGGAGTTGGATGTAGGGCCTCGCTGCAAGCCAGGCTCTGCAGCCAACCCCACACACCGCACAGCAAAGTTCGATGTACAATGTGGGATTGGCTGCCTTTGGGTGGGTTGGCCACAGGGCCTCCCCACAGGACAAGCCCTGCGGCCAACCTTCCAGCTCAGGGTTGGCTACCTGTGGGGAGTTTGAGCACGTTCCTCTGATTGATATCTGTCCCCTTTTTGACCCCTTGTATTCTTTCACTGTACCACTGGTTCAGTGTTTATTAAACCTCCAAATGTGGGATGGGGTTATCTATTACCAGTGGATGTTTGTAATTCCATTGAGTTTTATCTGACAGAAGCATTGTTTCTTTAATACTGGTTTATTAAAGGCTACTGGCTGACATACTACAAATATTCTTGTTACTTCCCTTCACTTGGGTCACAGCAAGTAGCTCTTTGAAAGCCAATTCCTTAACCCCTTAGCTGCAGGGCCTTCCCCCCTCCCCAGAGCTGAGCCCTTTTTTGGCTATTTGGGGAAGTTTGTGCTTAGGCCTTCATAACTTTTTGTCCACATAAGCTACCACACCAAATTTGTGTCCTTTTTTCCAACATCCTAGGGATTCTAAAGGTACCCAGAGTTTCTGAGTTCCCCTGGATGAAACCAAGAAATTAGCCAAAATATAGATACATTTTAGTTTTTTTTCTTCAGAAAAGTGAGAAAAAAGGGCTTCAGAAGAAAGCATGTAGTGTTTTCCCTGAAAATGGCATCAACAAAGGCTCAAAGGCTTTGCAGTGCTAAAATCACCATTTTCCCAGCTTTCATGAACAGGCAGACTTGAATCAGAAAACCAAATTTTTCAACATAATTGTGGCATTTTACTGGGACATACCCCATTTTTACTGTATTTTGTGCTTTTAACCTCTTTCCAGTTAGTGACAGAAATGGGTGTGAGACCAATGCTGGATCCCAGACAGCTAAACATTTCTGAAAAGTAGATAAAATTCCGAATACAGCATTTGTGTAGATCCTTCAAGGTTTTCCTACAGAAAATAACAGCTAAAATTAAACAATATTGAAATTGAGGTGAAAAAAGAGCAATTTCTGTCCACGTTTTCTTCTATAACTTTTTCCAGCTATGGCAGATTTTTGAAAGCAATATATTGTTACGTCTGCTGGACTCTTCTTGTTGCAGGGAAAAACTCCAGGTACCCAGAGCCAATAAATGAGCTGCACCTTGCAATGGGTTTTCATTGTATACCTGGTATACAGCAATTCACTTGGTGAAATATAAAGAGTCAAAAATCGGTATCAAGGAAACCTTTGTATTTCTGAAATGGGCACAAGATAAGGTGTTGAGAAGCAGTGGTTATTTGCCATCGCTGAATTCCGGGGTCCCCATACTTGCATGTGAACTACAGGGCATTTCTCAAATAGATTTCTTTTTTACACACTATCTAACATTTGGAATGAAAAAATATAGAGAAAGACAATAGGCAATTACACTTGCAATTACACTTGTTCTTCTATTCTGTGTTCCCCCAAGTCTCCTGATAAAAATGGTGCCTCACTTGTGTGGGTAGGCTTAGTGCCCGCGACAGGAAACGCAACAAGGACAAATCACATTTTTACATTGAAATCTGACGTGTTTTTTTGGAAAGTGCCTAGTTGAGGATATTAGCCTCTAGCTCAGCCGGCATCTAGGGAAACCTACCAAACCTGTACATTTCCTGAAACTAGACACTTAGGGGAATCCAGGATGGGGTGACTTGTGGAGCTCTCACCAGGTTCTGTTACCCAGAATCCTTTGCAAGTCTCAAAATTTGGCAAAAAAAACACTTTTTTCTCACATTTCAGTGATAGAAAGACCTGGAATCTGAGAGGAGCTACGAATTTCCTTCCACCCAGCATTCCCCCAAGCCTACCGATAAAAATGGTACCTCACTTGTGTGGGTAGGCCTAGTGCCTGTGTCAGGAATGGACCACACAACGGTCAATGTTAGCCCTTACTTGAGGGCAACTGTGGACCCTGGGGTGATCCACTCCTGACGTAGGCACTAGGTTCAGGCATTCAAGTGGGGTAGTGTTTTTATCAGGACAGGTGGGGAAACACTGGGAGGTAGGAATTTGGTGGATCCCAGCATATTCCTGTGGCTTGTGTGACAGAAATGCAAGAAAAAATAGTGTTTTTATTCAACATTTCACCTTTGCAGGATATTCTGGGTAAGAAAACTTTGAGGGAATCCACACAAGTCACACCTCTGTGGACTCCCCCATGTGTCTAGTTTCCAGAAATGTCTGGGTTTGGTATGTTTCCCTATATGGTGGCTGATCCTGGGACCAAAAACGCAGGTGCCTGCCTTATAAAACCAGGTTGTTTTGTGATAGATAATTTTGATGTCTCCACAATACGATTTGGGCGGTGGAATTTGGGGCTGAAATACATTGGGGAGCTCCCAAGAGAGCACTCTCTCTGTGCTTGCCGCCAAATGCACCTGCTGTCTGGGTTGGGCTAACCCACTATTGTCCAGCTGCACGGACTGTGCTTGTGAAGGGACAGCAGGATTGTCCTCATCATCTCCATCAGAATCACCGGAAGAGGACTTCGCAGAAAAATCACTCCCAGAGTCTGCGCCATTGTCCTATCCCTCAGATGCTGTCTCAGTATCTTCTGTCTCAGTCTCTGATCCTACGTCAGAGCTGTCCTCTATAACCAGAGTAAGGGTTTGAACAGCAGTCATCCAACAAGACGCCATCTCTGCTACTGGCTAAACCTTTGCTCTAAAACACTAGCCTACGTAGACAGTCACAAAATTGCTGGTGGGTGTGTGTGTGATGTGTGTAACAGTAAAGGTCAGTCACCTTAACTTCGCTTCTTCCCTCAATCAGCACGTTCTCTCAAGACACTAAAAAAAAACAAAAAAGACACACTATTACTTTACCTTGTCACATACCAATCGTCACAGTCTTTAGCGCCTCTGGCGCCCAGTCCAACAATCATTATTGGTGCTCCCACTCCCATGACCTCCTCCTCAGATTCCCTCACTACCACCCAGAAAAAGTGCCATTCATCTCTTCATAGCCCCACTCGCACATACATTTCATTTGATTTATAGATGTAGATATATGTATCTAAATAAATAAATATATATATATATATATATTTATATGTACATATAGATATATAGATATATATGTATTGTGGCCCCCAGGGAAACAATAAAACTATTTTAAAAAATTGCCCCCACAGGGGGTCAGCCCTGCTCACGGCCGACCCCCTGTCAATTTAATGTTTTTTTTGTAAAAATATATATTTTTTTATATGTATTGTGGCCCCCAGGGAAACCAAACAACTATAAAAAAAAAAAATCCCCACAGGGGGTCAGCCCTGCTCACGGCCAACCCCGTGTCAATTTAATGTTTTCTTTGTAAAAATATATATATTTATATTTTTTAACCCCTTTTTTAAATATGTCTTGGGGGCGTGGCTTTTTTGAGAAGGGGCTGACCCCCCCAAGTGAATTGCCTGGTGTCTAGGGGGATTCCTGGCACTGGATCGCAGCTGCGCTGTGATCCAGGGCCAGGAAAATATTTCAGGAAGTCCTCGTTTGAAAGGGGAGAATCTCCCCTTGCAAATAAGGCCTTCCTGAACGTTGTGGAGGCCCGTTTGGGCCCGTTTCCCCACCGGAGCAAAAAGCAGCCTTACCTCCGCTTCCTGCTCCGGTGGGGAAAACAGATTGTGACATCAGCGCGCATTGCAGTGCGCGGACATCACAAAGGGGCGGGTGGGAGGGCGGGGGGAGATACAGAAGCTCTTCCGTCACTTCCAACGGCTATTTAAATAAAAAAAAATCCTCTGGTGCGATGCTCCAGAGGATTTTTTAACCCCCTCCCTGGTGTTGGCCGCTGGTCGTGACCCGCACCAAGGAGGTAGTACGGGCGTCAGCCCATGGCCGACACCGCACTAAAGAGGTTAAGCTCTGCTCCTTCTAAAAGCTGTTAGTGTCTCTGGACAGTTGGAGCTGGCAACTTGACCACAGGAACTTTCCCCTGGCTGGTGGTTCCAGGTCTGCATTCCACAGTGTCTCCCTTGCTGTATCAGGGTGGGCCTTCTCAAGCAGATGGGTGCTGTACCAAGAAAGGAAGGTGCTTTCAGTAGCTAACAGTCTCTGGTGTCATCCCTATTTGCTGTTCTGGGGTGTTTCTTTTTAATCTTGTGCTTCACAGGTGATTGCTGCCCAACCTTTCCATCAGAATGGCTGTTCACCTTCATATCATTTATGCTAATCTTTCCTCTCCTGGGTCCACTTTAGGATTGCCTTACTTTTTCTTGGCCTGGTTGAAGTTGGGTTCACTGCTGACCCACACAAGTCACTCACTTGGCCACTTCGCACTATACTGACAATAGCCATTCAGAGTTAGATGCAAGAGTTACTGCGGACCCTACTTCCGTCAGACTGTAGGTCTTTTGGGAGGTGCATGCTCGAATACTGCTGAAAAAACTTTGATGATATTTTAGTCCTCCAGAAGCCCAAGGTGAGTCCCATAAACGTACCTGTCAACCAAGAAGGTATTCACATTCCGTATGCTTATTTTAACTATTAAGAAAAAGTCAGGCTCTTTGTTAAAAGTTTGGGTTTACTTATTTTATTACAGTTTCCCCCTGCTTCTGACACAGGACTGTATATACTGCTATAACTAAGTGCATTGAACTGCTGATGGTGATACACCAATTTGTAGTTCAAAGGTCTATTATGAAATCATGCATGCATCAATGAGTTTTTTATAGGAACTCATAGATTGTGTCTGCTACAGAACTTAGGGCTTGATTTAGAACTTGGTGGATGGGTTACTCCGTCACAACGTTGACTGATATCCCATCTGTCGAAATCTAAATCCCACAGGAAATAATGGGATTTAGATTTTGGCGGACGGGATATCCATCAATGTTGTGAGGGAGTAGCCCATCAGCCAAGTTCTAATTCAGGTGCTTAGTAAGGACTTGTTATAAATGTGTCATTTCTCAATTGAAGTTGAATGTGATGTGTTATTGAGATTTGGGGCAGTTAAAAGTAGGAAGGAGACAGTACAGGCTCCTTATAACTAACAGTTAAACAAACAGTTTGTACGTAGATGTCAGCTATAGTGCACTTTATGGTCCTTGTGTCCCTTTCTGTAACTGGTAAACACATTAAATCAGTGTTTCAGTGATATTGTGCGTTAAACTACTGCTGGTCTGACTGGCAAAAGCAGGAAGTGGCACTTGTTGCCTTTTAAGAAACACAATTAGACTGAAACAGGCTGGAAGGTAAGTAAAGTCTGTGGCAAAGCAGGCAGAGCCAGAAAATATGAAAGACCCTTTCTAGCCTTACATAGCTTTCCAAGGGACTAGCCTGCTTTGAAATCCTTGCATTTATGTTGGTCAGCTTGGCTCTGTAAACCTAACCCAAATAATAATAAAACATGAACGCATCAAGTGCATTCATCTGGTAGTTTTCTGAAGCAATCAGCTGGGCAGCACAATATAACAGAGTTTGTCAGACCCCAGGCGGTGAGCAATCCAAGGTGTCTCTGGAGGTAGTAGGGGGCAGAGACTCAGAACTCAAATAATCACACAACTGATGCAATAATGTAATGTCCAACCCAATGCCTGTCCTTTTAGAAGAATGATAATCACAACAGAACTTAGAATAGTAGGCAGGGAGGAAGCAAATCTATAGGGATGCACTGCGGTGTCTACGGGTTCTCAAAACAATGAAAATAAAATCATGATTAAAGATCAGGTGCAGGATCACTATATTGCAGGGGAACTTCCTAGTGTTTGCTGACCTATAGGCCAGTCCGTAGCAAATGACTATTCATTTCCGGTGTGGAAATATCAATGTTCGTTAAATTGTCCCACCAAACAGCCAAAAGATTGCAGTCAATGTCCTCAGGCACTGATGGTGTCCGCACTTGGGATTACCAAACACAAGTCCGCCACTGGACAGGGCCAAGGTCAGCTTTTATGCTCACCTTGGCTAATTTGGGCAACTGCACCCCCTTCTCTCTGTGGCCAGCTGACTTACACAGCAGTGGCTCCAAAACAATACCTCCTGATACATTTTCTGGGTTTTTCTCCAGAATGCAGCCTGGGAATAAACTTTCTAGACCACCTGACACTAAGGAGTTTGTCAATGTGCCAGACCGAGACAGAAAGCCAATTGGACTGCAACCACCCTGTAACCATGCAATATTTCAGGAATAATTTTTTTAATTCAAACACTTTTTCATTAAGGAAAGACACAGTCAAGAATATTAGAAAACCAAAAGTACATTTTAAAGATATATTTTAAAAATCAAGGGACAGATGTATCAAGCTCCCGGTTTGCATTTCTTAAATTGCGAATTTTAAGAAATCGCTATTTACGAAATGCAAAATGGGATGTATCAAAATTGCTATTCGGAAATAGCGATTTCTTAATATTCGCAAACGCAATTTGCGAGTAGCAAATACCGAATCGCATATAAATAGCGAAGCGGTATTTGAAAATCGCAAATAGCGAAAATGGCAAACCGGAATAGCCTGATGACTTCACAAGTAGGAAGTGAGTCAGCCCTTGCTGTTTCCAGGAGCCACACCCACAGGAGGGAGCAGGCAGAGAGACACAGCCCATCACCAGGGAGCCAGCGTTGTGAGCCAGCCAGGACCAAACAGCAACATGGCCAATGATGGGAAGGTGAAGGAGAAGGGAGACAGGAAGCACCACCTCAAATTCAGTGAGCAGGAATTGGAGGTGCTCACTGAGGAGGTGGTCAGGAACTATGACAAACTGTTTGGGAAGAACTCACTCCAAGTACCTGAAAGTGAGAAGAGGAAACTGTGGTCAGAAATCCATACCAAAATATTGCACAGTGGGTGTTGCGCAGCGCTCTGTTGAGGAGATACGCAAGCGATGGTACGACTTGCATTACTGTGCAAAAGAAAGGGTAGCCAGCAGGCTAAAGGAGGCAAGGAGCACCGGAGGAGGACCACCCACCCGGACACCGTCCACACCACTGGAGGACATGGTGGAGTCCACACTGCTTCCTGAAGCTGTCAGTGGTGTCACTGACATTGACACCTCAGGGACACCCAGCACCAGCAAAGGTAAGGCCAGCAATGATGTGTTTCCCCATATGTGCATGTACAAATGCCCTTAGAACATAGCTATTGGTTAGATGCATTGTGATAAGTAGTCCATGCCACATCTTACATACAACCCAACTATGCCTCATGGGAGTGGTACTCCACAACCCTAAAGTCAAAATACCACATAAATAGCAAGTTAGTGTGCAGCCACATAGAGAAACAACATAACCGACACATAGTGAAACAATGTCAGTGTACATTTATTACTATTGTGTAACATCTTGTGACATATTCATAAATGACATGCTGCACATTGTCGTTGCAGATGTCCCGGGCCCTGCTGCAGCAGAAGGTGGAAATGTGAGGGATGTTGAAACACAGCCACAGTCCGACTCCAATACAAGTGAGTCTTTCAGTATTGCACCAACTAGACGCAGGGTAAGGGTGTTACCTCTCCCAGAGTACAACCAGGACTCAGATGGAATGCCGGGTGAAGTCCCCAAACCACCCCTAGAGGCTAGATCCACAGGAAGACAGCAGTCCCTGCCCCAGCGTCAGTCAACTCCGCTCAGGAGGGGTCACGAAGCAGGCAGACAGTGCACAGATGAAGGAGAGGGACCATCAATCTCTGGCGGCCTTGAAGCTTCCATGTTGAAAGTGCAGCACCTGCAATGCAAACACATGAGGTCAATGAACAGGCAGTTGGTGTCAATCGATCAGAACATGGCCGCAATGCACAGGCAGTTTGTGTCTCACAATGACAATATGGAAGCACTGCACAAGCAGATGGATGTACTCAATGAAAACATTGGATCAATGAACAAGCAGTTGGAGTCTCTGAATGAGGGATAGCAAACAGCAGCAGAAAACGCAAAGGAGTTGACTAACTCCATTAGGGACCTCTGCACTGAGATTCAGCAGGAGCGTGTCAGCCACCGTAGGCACCATCACCAAATCCTGGGAAGGTTTGATGGGTTCTGCAGATTGGTCAATCGGCTTGCTAGCTCAATTGCCTTAATTTCACGACGTGCTGTGGGCATACAGGTGGTAATGGCACACTGCAGCTCGGACGTTGCACAGGATTTGGTGCAAATAACCAATGTTCTGGATGCAATGCAGACAGCATGCAGTGCTACAAATAGCGAACTGGGTGGTGGTGATAGTGAGGAGTTTTCTAGTCTCAGAAGTCTTACAGTCCCTGTAATGGATCCTAGGCGTCGCAGTACCAGACACAGTACTGCCAGTGAACCCGCTTCAAGAGGTGCCAGTGAGGCCACGGAGCACTCAAGTGGAGTGCGTGGACGTAGGAAGTAATGTTGAGGGCTACAGGGGACTACCGTCATATGTAGCCACACAGTTATACTATGATGCTAATAGTGTGACACTGTTAATCTCACGTTTGCCTATAGTAGATGGCTATGTCCTATTGACACATACGTTACCTGAAGTCAAGGTAATAAAGTTGCTAACTACAGAAATACATAATATTGCAGTGGTGTTGTCATTACTTACTTCAGAAATGGTTGTGCGTGATGTCTGCACGTCTTTGCTTGACCTCTGCTGCACTGTTCCTGTCTACTGGGTGAAGGGGTGGTAAGGGATCACCATCTTCATCTGAGTCCGGCTCCATTGGTTCAGCTGGTATGCCCCATCTAGTTGCAATGTTGGGCAACATTGCACAAGCGGCCATAATTTTACATGTCGTCTCTGGACTGTACTGTAGTGCACCTCCACTCTCATGGATGCACCTGAAGCGGCTCTTCACCAGAGGTCCGCTCCACGCTGCGAGTTGCCTTGTGTGCAGCATTGTACCTCCTCTCTGCTGGCATTGCAGGGTTCAGTTAGTGCATCAGTATATAGGTCCTCACTGTGTAGGCACGGTCTCCTGGAATGAACAGAGCGTAAAATGAGCACTGTTGATATCTGACATCACAATAACATCAATGCAACATTGTCAACTATTACATTACCCAGTAAATATCCTTCGCCAAACTCCCCAGCTAGCAGTCTTGTGGGAATCCCGCTGTGGCGAAAGATGTATGAGTCATGTGTGCTACCTGGGTATCTGGCCATGAGATCGGTAATGATGTTGGAGGCATTGCTAATCATCTGTATGTTCATTGAATGATGGTTCTTACGGTTGCGATACACATACTCAGTGGCCGATGGTGGACAGATTGCTACATGTGTCTCATCGATGGCACCTATGACATGTGGGAACTGTGCAATCTGATAGAAATGTATTTTCGTCTGTTGGAATTCCTGTGCGGTGTTGGGGAATTTTATGTGCTCTTGTATTTGCTCAGCATGGCATTGAGAAATGCATTGAAGAAGCATGAGAGAGCACTCTGAGGGACCCCTCCTGCTGCTGCTATGACCCCTTGATAGCTCCCTAGGGCTAATAGGTGTAGGGAGCACATCCTGTGTGTGGTGCGCTGCAGTATGGGTTGTAGGTCTGCTATCAGGTCAAGTATCATGCCTGAGCCTAACCTGTACTTCTCATAAATTTCCTCCTCTGTCTGGTCAATTAGGGTTATGCACACTCTGAAAATGTGCTGAAAATGCGCTCCTCTCTCCTCCTCCCTCTCCTCATACCTGCCAAGATCCTCATCCTCCTCGCCATGACGTAGAGTGCAGCCATTGTGGAAAAGAGGCTGAGTCATTCTGGGCCTCTTTATATAGGTTGTACCTGGTTACCACCTGGTTTCAATTTGTGGTAATGTGGCAAGTGCAAAAGGCCATTCTGCGAATATTCACAATTTGCAAATGTTTGATGCATCACATTGTGACATGGTTTTGCGTGTCGCAATCAGCGTATCGCAATTTGCATCAGTATTTTGCGATTCGCACTTCTTTGTTGCAGTTTTCATCACGCAAATTGCGATTCAGTAAAATCATGTCAGTATTTGCAATACGCTGATGTAGTGATTCCTTATTTTCACACTGCAAATGCCTTTCATACATCGTGGAGGGCATTTTCGCATTCGCAATTGGCGGATTTTTGTGATTCGCACCATTTGCGAATGCAAAAAAGTTTGATACTTTTGGCCCCAAAACCCTATCCCAGTTCATACAATATGTATAGTAACTATTATGGAGATAAACTGTGTAGTAGCAACAAAATTCATTGATGTGAAAAGCAAATATTATTATCACATATTGGTAAAATCATACAGCTTTCTTTCTGTCAATATTTACATCCAGTCTTCATCCTTTTGGCTAACATAACTGATCTTAGCACCTTTCGAAATGAGTTTCAAAGATGGTTCACACCTGCACATCTCATGTGAGCAATCGAACTAATATTCAGTAAGATAGCAGCATCAACAGGTCTTGTCTGGGTTGACAGGAAAGCAGATGACAGGAAAGCCCTCCGAAAGAAGGCTAAATGTGCCTCCTGTAAGACTTCAGCAAGGCAAGGGGATAACTGTTCTGTATGGCCTCAATCCCAAATATGGTACGAAGTTCTTCTCTATCTCTCACACTCTGTTCTTGGCTTGTATAACATATTTGATCATTTTCAAATAAACAATTATCAGAAAAGCCCTGGGCACCCTCTGACTTACTTACATTCTGTGTAACTGTGCCCTTTATTAAAAAACTAAGTTATCAGCTTCCACGAAACCTTGTTAATTATTCATACAGTAACAAGAAAAAATAATTTCATTCATCTGAAATAACGTGAATGTATTCAAGCGAGCTTGATTATCATGTTGCAATGAATAATTACATGAATAAATGTGCATTGTATGTTTCAACATGTATATCCAAATACCCAACATATATAGTTTAAGAAAGGCTGTACATAAAAAGGAAAAAAACATTGCGGCATATTTTTAAGGAGGTTGCAACGCTGTTGCGTCATTATTTTTTACGCTCCGGTGGCGCATTCAGCACTCCATATTTACAAAGCTGATGCATCTAGGCCAATGCGTCACTTTTCGTAGGCCTGCATTGGAATTTACCTGTGCCTGAACCAGCTGTGTCATGTAAGTTTTAATATATGCAAGGTAGGAGTTCCCTCTTAATATCTCACTTACAACTGGCTCAATGATATTTACAAGTTTGTCAATGTGTGACACATCTTTCAGATGTCTCGTGCTGAGCCTGGAATACATCATAATTCTTACACCTCGTTAGCCCAGGCGTAGGAAGTGACTCAGTGGCAGGAATCGGACCAGCTGTGGTCCCTTAACACACTGTAATAAGTAAGTAAATCACATCCCCTCAAATAGTAGCAGGTTTACACATGTCGCAATCATATTGTAGGACCCCTTGACCAACCTGATAGCATGGCACCTACGATATCATCATCCACTGCAGCAAGTCAATGTGTAGTTGTGTACTCCAAGTAAGAGACAGGCCAGGATTGCCACATCTCCACACCGGGAATGGGTCCCCAAGACCAGTCAATCGCACTCCAAACCACAATAGGAAGTACACACACTAGGGAGGTAACACATGAATTACCACTTTACATTGTAACGTATACTTGTATCCACTCACATTCAAGTGTCACTCAATAGGTCACACATACTTAGGTATCTATATACACACAAATAGACCATGTCTACTGTAATGTGACACATAGCCATACTTCACACATGAATGTATTATACCCAGGACCCATATAATAGAGCCAATGTGAGACTTCCGCCATTTCACCCTCTATTACATTTGTCCCTACACTTTAGGCTACTTGCGTCAGTCAGAACCAATGCATCGCCTCTGTTTTCTGACGCATTGCTGTAGTTGCGTCTGTCGTAAGGCCAACTTCAGCAATGCACCACTTTTGGGGCAGATGTGTTGCAGAATCCTTCCCACAGATGCGTCAGAATTTTTGACGCACCTTGGAAGGTTGCACGTTGATGCTCCATCTCATAAATATGGCGCATCCATCTTGCTGGATTTTGTCGTATTGCAGCACAAGTTATTTTGACGCCTCGCTGACGCATTGCTGCTACAATGCAGGGATGCATCACTCCTTGTAAATATGCCCCATAATATTTATTACAATCTAGCAGTTTGCTTCAGCATTTGTAATGGAAGGATCTTCATCCTTTGATCCATGCGGCTGGTGTACTCGAGGTGCATTAAAGTCACCATAGGACATTTGTGTCTTTTTCCTCATCCGTCTCTGACTCAGGTAGTCTTTTCTGCAGGTAAGACTGGCAAGTCAGACGTGACCCCTCCACAGTCCGACTTGACTTAGCAGGCAGGGAGAACAGGGGTCCCTGGGCGCCTTACGGTATTTGTGGGTGCACTCCCATGTTTCATCTACTCCCACTAAGCTGCTACTCACACTGCTATCGACGGCTGGGTTCTCATCCACAGGCAGGCAGACTCCTTCAGGACAAGGCTGTCTTGTCTCCCCTCCAGCCGGCAGGAAGCCCTCGGGGTCCCTGGCAGACCCACAGCCTCTTCCAGCAAGGCTTGATGACACCAGGAGTTGTCCCCTCACCTTCAGGGCTCTGGCTGTCAGCAGTGCCAGTCCTGGATCACATCAGATTTTTAGCTTGAGCCCCACTTTTGTACAGAAGTTTCGCTATCTGCGTTTAGGAACCTGTTTGGCATGACTTCCTTCAATGTTTATGTTCTTTGTGAAGGCAGCAGGTAGTGACGATGCTGGCTCCAAACAGGAATTCCAATTGCATGAACACAGTAAGTGTGGAACTCTGTGCCAGGCTCTCACCAGCTTTCCAGGATGGCCCATTCAAATTAAAAAGGGACTCATGCTCCTCTTAAAAACTTCTCCTCCACTGGCAACTGTCTCTGCCGACTCTCCCCCATTGCGTTAATGACTCTGCTCAGGAAGGGATAAGCAACGCCTTGCTAAAAAGGTCTGATAGGAATTCTAAAGGCAGTCCTGTCTCCATCCACTTCCACTTCTGCATCTAGGATTATTCTTCCCGCCTCAGGAATGCAAGCAATACACTTCCACCATCCAGGGACTGTTTCCCACATGGCATCTGTGCCACATCGTACAGGGACAATCCAAAATGAATGGGACTGTTAACAGCACACACACTCATTCATAAAGAGTATGGAGTTCTGGTACTATACATGGACCCGCACTAGACATTCACGCAGGGATGTCAGCGCAGGGACTCGCCATGACGCATGAGTAGAACTGTGCTCAAGTGGCCCTGTAGGCCGTGTGTTCATATCCCTGAACAGGTAGCAAGGCCTTTTCAGCTGCTGATCACTAAACGCACAGTAGGCTGCACCATCACTCACTGTACATGACCAGGAGCACAGAGGGTAGCCTTGTGCCTAGCCAAGTGCACACTGTCGGTGCCCATCCGCGACCTCGGAACTAGGCTCTGGGCCTCAGGCCAAGGCCCACAGTGTGCACACAGAGTTTTGGGCGTGCTGAGGCCCATATGAAGTCAAGCTACCAGATTCACTTGAAGGTTGGACACTGAGGGCAAGGGGACAGAGCAGCAGAGGGGGGAAGTGACAAGAGATGCCAAGAGCCCTCAAACTTCAACAGCAAATGCGTGCCACAGAAGAGTGCAGACTCGTTTGTGGTATGTTGTATCATAAACAATAGCCTTCCTTTTTTTGTGAAGTTAGATTTGAATTTCCACTCTTCTGACTCAGATGGTCCCTAAAAATCATATTTCAACAGCAGCAGCCGCATAATGCAAGGGGAGGCGTTGAGCTGGGGGGTGGCTTGGGGCAGGAGGGGGGGAAAGGAGACAAGGTAAAAATAAAAATAAATAAAAAAAGAACTTGGCTTTCCTCCATCCCTGCTACCTCGCTCTCCTCTTCTTCTGGTGTCCCATCATTCACTGCCGGGACACCAGCCCAGGCTCCCCAGCAATCCTGGTGCTGCTTTTATGCAAAACCTGGCATGTAGGCAGCACCAGGATTGGTCTGAGCGGCAGCTACTGCAGTTTATCCAGCCTAAGTGTGCATGTGTGCTTGGCCGTCCTCAGATGGCTGGCCAAACACACATGCGCACTTAGGTGCACTCTCCCCTTCTTCCCCCTCCCACCTCTTGTGGCCTAGCCCCGCCCCTCTGTGCACTTCTGGCTGCGCTAGAAGCAGGAAATAACTACTGGAACAAGGTTAGTCTGGTGCACCACGGAACTGTGACTGACTCCACGACGACTGCCTTTAAGTTTCTTTAGTGGTCTGGACCTCTATAGGGATGGTCGACTGTAGAAGAGAAATTCATAGGTGAAGCCCTTGCCCCTTCGAGGTCGATATCTTAACAAGTCAGGCCTCTGCATGTGCATGGCTGTTCTGTCTGTGTCAGTCTGTGACAAGGCAGGCCTGTACACCCCTGTGGTATAATGTGGGCTTAGAACAGTGGCAGCCATCACTGGTATAATGTGGCCATTCGTGGCATTTTTAGAAGGTGATGCGGTCAGACTCTGCCCATGTGTGGCTGTGGTACATGCTAGCATTCAATGACAAACAAGTATTTCTGGACAAAACTGATTGTTTTCATGAGAAGATGAGCATAGGTTTCGAAGAGTTGAGTTTATATTTCCAAAATATAGGTGTTTACATGATGGCAAATTGTGCATTTCTTTTACAAACTGCCACGGTGATATTTGGGGACAAAAATAATTGTATTTGGAAAGGCACATTAGAGCAGACATTCGAGTGATAGGGGCTACAGTTGCCTAAAGCCCTCATCTGTGAGATTAGAGTAACCTGCCCGCTTGTAAACCTGTAAATTCTCCATAATCTGAATGAAAGTACAGCTCCTTGAGCCTGTGCACCACGAGGCTCTGTGCTGCTTTACTATATTACCCGGGGCTGGGAGATTTTTTGTCTCGTTTTCTTTTATCATCCTCTCTCTAAGGAGATTCTCAGTGATAGCACATGGTTAAGAAACTTCTTGGAAAGGGCAAGGTGCGAAATGCAAGGGACGGGTGCCTAGAAGATTGCAAGGATGCGATCGCAAATTATAGGTCATGTGGAATTGCGTTTCCTGAACTGCCTGTCTCCCTGAGGCTTTTTAAAATGTTATTGAAAATTAGCCCGAAAATGCATCACATGACCAGTCGCGAGACTGCTAGGGTGAGGCTTCCTTGGCACGCTATGAAAATGCTTCAATACTTCATGGGCCGGCATTTAGCTTGCGCAAGCTGGGGCCACGCCCAGGGCGACGCCTTCCAGAGTAGTGGCGGGAGGTAATTTTAGCAGGGGGAGGGGCTGGGGCCATGCACACACAGACACAAACTCACTCACACCCATGCGTTCACACACACATGTACACACACACCTACTCACGACTCTCACTCAAATACACATACATTCATACGTACAGGCATGCATGCACCAAACGTCATAAAACAAAACTTATCCTCACTGCAGCTCTCACTGAGGGAAGCCTGGGCGATCACACAAGGGTTTGGAGAGCTGCCTTGTTTCAGGAAGGCAGCATCCCATCACTCGTCACAGAGTGGGATGAGGTAAGTGAGGCTGCTGACCCCCACCCCACTCTGTGACGAGATGTCACTAATTGACACTTGGCCCTGGACACTTCAGGGTTTAAAACTGAAGTGCCCAGATCCTAGGCAATCAGTGACGCTCTTCCTCGTCACAAGTGGGAGGGCCTCAAGGCACTTTTGCCAGGCTGAGGATGTCATGCCCACAGGGCTGTGCAATCCTCAACCTGAAGTTCATCTCCTGGCAGCCAGGAGCCTTCGTATTTAGCACATGTCTAGCTCCTGGCAGCCAGGAGCCTTTCTATTTAGCGCATATGAGCCTTCATATTTAGAGCATTTCCAGCTCCTGCAGGCCAGGAGCCTTCATATTTAGGGTATGTCTAGCACCTGGAAGTCAGGAGCCTTCATATTTAGCGCATGTCTAGCTCCTGGAAGTCAGGAGCCTTCATATTTAGCGCATGTCTAGCTCCTGGCTGCCCGACCTGAACAAGAAGATTTGCCCTTTGTTCAGCCTGACAGCCACTCTCCTTGTCAGGAAAAAGGTGGGTGGTGTGGCCCCTCAGCCCTTATGGGTGTGGGCGCGGCTGCTGCAGAGGGGCGCTGGAGCTCCCTGCATCAGTCTCCCAACATTTAGATACAAAGATAGATACTCTTTTCTGAAGGCTGCTGGTCCCTTTGTCTGCATTTTGTTTATTATTTTTTCATGGGGCTCCTTATTTTCCCCCCACCTTCCTTCTACTCCTCCCCAATTTGCAATACATAGAAAATTAAAGAGGACGAATGGGTGGTGGCACAAAATTTGGGGGGATATTTATGATGCCCCTAGCGCCACTTTGCACCACATTTGCGTCATTTATTTATGCAAATGTGGCATTAGAGTGACATTTCCCAAGCACCATATTTACAAAGTGGCGCAATGCAAGCATTGCGCCACTTTGCAACCCCTTTGTGCCACATTATGCCTGTGCCAGGCATAATGTACGCAGTGGGGCGTTTGCACGTAGAATTTTACGAGATTTCACTGTGCCATTTTAGCGCCATTATTAACGCCTGCGATGACGCTCCCATTGAAAACAATGGGCCTCCCTGTACTGCATTAGCGCCAAAGCGGCATATTAGCGCCATAAATTATGATCCTAATGTGGACACAACTGCCATGGTGCGCATATTGTAAATACAGCTCACACATGGTGTCACTAGGGGGACGCATTGAGGCGCTAAAAAAGTGGCGCATCATGAACGATGAGCCACTTCTCCATAAATATACCCCTAGGTTTTGCCCAGGCACTCACTGAGCGAAGACCGGCTCTGCGCACAGTATTCGAGGCGCTATTGTCCACGTGCAGGATCCTGGAGTGTGCGCGGCCAAAGTAAGCGCACAACAGGACGCCTGCAGCCCCGGCTCGTAGGATCAGGTGATTAGGATAAACCGAGGAAACCCTAATCCACTAACACAGGCTCAGAAAAGAGAGGGAATGCGAGGTTCAAATTTCCCCTTTGCTTCAAAGAATGTCACAGTGATTCTTTGCAAACACTGCCAGTGATACAGGACAGAAAGCAAAGCTTTGCAGCGCCTAGAGCCTGGCACGGAGGTGTACGTCTGAAGCTCGCAAATATCACAGATTGTATTACGGAGAGTGAATGCGCTGTTTCTTGTAATGAAACTCAAGCAGCAAGGAGTTCCGAAAAGGGGGCCGCTGGCCTGGGCTTGGGAAGCGGACCCGCAGTGGGGGCGATGATCCATCCCTGAAGTCATATGGCCTTTCCTCTGCCAGTAAAACCTGTTATGAGATGCTGGCCCCAACGCCCGGGGGGCAGAGTATTTCAGGATTTTTCCTTGTTAAAGTAGAATAATCTAGTGCAAGTGGTAGGGAGGACAGTACAGAAGAAATCTAAAATGGAATTAGAAAGAGCCGAACCCACAAAACAGCTCCATATCGTGTCAATATGTTTCAGCAACCATTGGCAAAGCCAATGGTCTCTCCTTTTGGACCCACTGGCTTCACCAATGCAGTCTCTGCAAAATCATCAGCCAAAAACAAAGAAGAAGAAAAGGGGGGATGAGGCGACGACTATTGCATGTTGTGTCATTCTGGAGGCGCGGGCAAGCGCCTATAGAATGATGCGGGTGCCGTTTTCCTTTTTTTATTTACTGGACCAATGATAGAATATCGGAAATACAAATATCGCGTGGACAGAATATTGTGTCAAAAATTTCGAGGACAAGAATATCGACAAGGTAAGTACAAATATGTAAGTATAAATTTACTATTCTTAACCCCAGATCTACGTGTCTTGAAGATTTATTTATTGCTAAGGTGCATATATGTGGAGTTATATATAGTAGAACTTTAACTTACCCAGTGTTTAATTTGTAAATGAAAATGTGCCGGTGCCAAAAGCTTTCCTTTGAAACTGGCGGCTGCTGCAATTACATGTGCCAGCACTAAATACTGAGGGAGCGTAAGCCTGAAGCCATCTCGGGCATCTTTAATCCATTCACAGCCACTCCCTGCCCTTTCAGCTCACTCTTGCAGCTTTTTGCTTTCTCTCTTTGTGACACTTTCGCATTTTTCTCTTCCTTTGTCTTTCCCATATGTGTCTTTTGCTCGCAGTAAATGCCTGATGCAGAAAAATAAGTGCCGGACCTCAAAAATAAGTGCCGGTGCTTCACACCGGCAACCAGTGGCTTGTGAAGTGACCTTCACAATATTCTTGTCCTCAATATTTTTGACACAATATTCCATCCCACAATATTTGTGTATCTGATGTTTTGTCAAAACACTTTCAAAATAGTGGACCTACTTGTTCAGTAAATAGAAAAAATGAGATTATTTTATCGCAAAAGAGAAGGGACTACAGGTTTGGGAGGGAATGGAGCAACTGGTAGGGGAAGGGGATGGGGGATGATGGGAAAAGCAGCACGCGAGACAGAGCAAAATGAGAGTGGGGAGAAAGACAAGATGGAGATAACTACATGGAACGTATGGTGGGAAAGATTGGAGGGGAGAAGCACATAAAGGAAAGAGTGAGTAGCACACGAGGAACAGAGCAACATGGGAGTTAGGGGTGAAGTGCACATGAGAGAGTGCAACAAAGAGCACAATAGAGCTGGAAGGAGATGCACTTGAGAAAAAATAGCACACAAGGGAGAGGGCTACACGGAGTGTAGGCGGGTTTTTGACAGTGGAGAAAAGCACATGAGGGAGCGGGATGGAAATCACATGCACTTTCATGCAGTGCTTAAAAAAAAGAAAATAGTACTTTCCTAAAAGTGAACAATGGATGCATTCAAGTTGGCCAATCAAAAGGATCATAAAGAGGTTATGCCACAGAGAAAGGACAAACACAAGAAGTGAAAATTGTCTCCGTACGATACTGGGAACATGGCGGCCGCATAACGCCGCAGTCGCGAGGTCTCTCCCAGCCAGCGCTCGCACTCATCCCAGCATGACGCTGTAACGCCACGCTTGATCGCTGTAAGCCTGATGAGCCTCGCGCTACGCCCCCGCCCTCTGGGTGATTCAGGGCGAAACAAGGGGCTGTTTTTCACTACGGAGACGCAAAGGATCGGCGCTCCATTCATAGGGTTTTTTCTGGAGGCTGCGACATCGTTGAGCCAAAGGAGACGTTTATTATTTAATAGCTGCTTCCGGGGGCCACGCTTGGGAACAGATTTTTGTACTCACAGGCGGGACATGGAGGGAGACATCAAAACCTTTAAGGATCACAGGAAGTATTTTTCCATTGTTTGGGGAGGCTCTGTTTATATGACGCCAGCTAAATTGAGAATACAGACGTCTTCCAGGGGCCCCCTGTTGCTGAAAGCCAGAAAGTTCTGCTTAGTCTTGGGAAAGGTGAGGAGGCCCTCCAGAAAAGTACTCTTAATTGTCTGCAAAGCTCTAGCAAGGGAAAAGAGGGGGGTCTGGAAGCAAGAGGGCGCAAGCCAAAGGGTTTTGGAAATCCAAGAAGGGGACTTTGTCTGTATCCCCTCTATCTGGTCTGGAGCCCAGAAAAAGGCATAACAACAGATCTAGTAAAATCAGTAAGGCATTGGGCTCTCAAGGTTTACTTTCTGAGGAAGAAAAATTGTTTTCCCCCCTTGCACCTTTTCTGAGGAATATCTCACACTGTCGAGCGATGCAGCCCCCACAGTCTTTAGAAGGCTCCCTCCCCTCTCGGTCCCCTTCATCTTCCTCCCTAGAGTACGGGAGGCAGACAGGCGAGAATGAGTCTGCGCAAATCCAATCAGTGGTGTGTGGTGGGGCGCAGGGCCCCTTGGTTATGAAGGCCCTAGAGTCGGGTTCACCTGCACATGACTTTGCAGTACAGAACCTCTTGATCTCCTTATCTGAGGAGATCAGGGGTAAATTTGAGGTATCTGAGTTTAACCAAGGGAAAATCAGAGAGTCCTGCGCTGCTCGGGAGACTAAACTTAATGCCTTGACGGAGAGGATAAGTAACTTGGAAATGGTGGTGTCCGAGCAGGAAGCCCATGTACTGTCCAATACTCAGGGTATTTCCCGGTTAACACGCGATGGCAAGATGGTCCAGGAAAAGCTAGAGTCCCTGGAAAACAACCTGCGAAGGAACAATATTAGAATCCTGAATGTACCCGAGGGGCTGGAAGGAGAGGATATCAAGGCCTTTGTATTAACTTTACTTGAGAAATTTTTTCCCACAATGGATCAGACAAAGCTGAGAGAAGACATACAAAGGGTCCACCGGGATCCTTTCAGGAGGAAGCCTGATAGGAAGACCCCTAGGAAGATTTTGGTTAATTTTGGCACTTACTCTGTAAAAGAAATAATTTTGTCTGAAGCTCTTAAGGCGGGTAGTTTCCCAATGGGTGATTGGTCATTTCGGATTCGTTCGGACTTATCTAAAACAACTTTAGATAGGCAATGGCTCTTGGCGCTACAGTTCAGATGAGGTTCCCGGCTTTTTTGAAGATTATGTGGAATAATACGATGTATAATATCAGGGAACCCGTGGAAGTTCAGGCGTTAATTGAGAAAATGAAAAACTGAGGCTGATAGTTTTTTCTCTTTTATTTGGGTAAAAAGACGGCCGGTTTGAGCTCATATGGGCGGTCATAGTCGCCCTTGAAAGTCGAAGGAGGGTTCCCACGGGAGGAGGAGATATTGGGAGTGTTTGGGGTACAAGTCAGGAGGTTGTTTTGTTTTGTTTTGTTTTGTTTTGCTTTTTCTTCACATGGGCTGGGCGGGGGGATATGGGGGGGGGGGGGGAGATATGCGGTGTTTGAAAATGTCCTCAGTAGTGTGCTATGGGTCTGTACGAGGGGCCTTGACTTTTTGTTGAGTTTTTTTTTTTTTTTTTGGTAATAACTCTTTTATGATTGTCAATGGTTAACCAGACAGGGGATTCTTTGAAGTTCTTATCATGGAATGTAAATGGCTTACGGGTTCTGGGGAGGAGGAGGAGAATTTTTGAGTTTTTAAAAAGGGCAGTTGAGCAAGTAATTATCTTACAAGAAACCCATTTGTTAGAATCCGAATGGAAGGTATATCTTAAAAACTTGAATTGGGTGGGTTATTTTGCGAGCATTAATCAATCTTGCGTGATTAAGGGGGTGGCAGTTCTGATAAAGAAGTCAGTAGGAGTGAAGGCGGACAATATTAAGAAAGATCCTAGGGGGAGATGGCTGATTTTGGAAGCCGCCTTATACGGTATCGGGTTTACGATTGTCGGATATTACAGTCCCAACATTGATGATCCTTCACCCTTTCAAGACCTTTTTTCACATCTATTGGTTGTTAAATATCCGATCATAATTGGTGGAGATTTAAACATTTTATTGAATCCTTCTTTAGATAAGTCTACTCCAAGACCAACGGTCAATCTACCTAGAACCCGGTCTAGGATAAAACAAGGAATGTTAGATCTTGGTTTAATGGATATTTGGCATCAGAAGGGTGGGAGAGGGTTTAGGTATACATTTGATAATAAGAAGTACGGTCATCATTCAAGGATAGATTTCTTTTTAATCCAACAATAGTCAAGAGATATGGTAATATCTGTTTGTCATGCCCCGGCACATCTCTCAGATCATTCAGCAGTATTAATGCAAGTCTCTCTTAATAATCAAGTTCCTATTCCCAGGTGGACAGTAAACCGTTCTCTGTTTTTGGATGAGCTATTGGTGGACGGGTTGAGGAAAGATACTAATTAATTTTTGAAGTTGAATTACGGATCCACCACATTGCAGACACTGTGGGACGCATATAAAGCGTTTATTAGAGGTAGGCTTGTGGGGCTGGCCACTTGCAAATATAGAGCTGAGAGAGATCAGTTGAAACAACTTGAGCTTAAGGTGGCCTCCTTGCAGGAAGCCTCCTCAAGGGCAGAGGAAAAACAGAGGGGTTTCTTTAATGCTCAGTTAGAATTAGCTAGGTCGAAGCTGGGTTTATTCTTAGAGGGGAAAGCGAGAAGGGCATGGGAATGTAGTAGGTTTGCCCATTATGAATATGGGGAAGGCTGCAGAAAGCTTTTGGCATGGAAAACTAGATCAGACCTTTCTAGGAATGTAATCTAATTAGTTAAATCAGAGATTACGGGAGTCGACTGTATAACTAATCCCGAAATAGAGGAGGCCTTTGTGTTTTTTTTAAAGAATTTGTATATGGAAGATCAGCACTCTGATGCAACGTTTGAAACGTCTGTAAAGGGGTACTTGGAAGCGCTTCATCTCCTCCAGTTAACAGTATCAAATCAGAACCAACTTGTGAGAGAAATAGATCCCGGAGAGGTGAGGACGGCGATTTTGAATTTAAAGAAGGGGAAGGCTCCGGGTCCAGATGGTCTGCCAAACAAATTATATGGTAATCTTTGCGAGGAGTTGTTACTATTTTGACAGAGTTGTTTAACTTCCTTTTACGGGAGGGGGTGGATATGCCTAGGTCTTGGAGTGAGGCAGTTATAAGCCTCCTTTTGAAACCAGGGAAGGACCCGGCCCTTTGTAGCTCATATAGACCAATTTCTCTGTTGAATTCAGATTATAAGATTTACACACGTATATTGGCTAACAGGCTTCAGAGTGTGATTTGTGAATTGATCCATGAAGACCGGAAAGGGTTTGTCAGAGGTAGATACTTGCATGAATTGACCCATGATTTATTGGGGACAGTGGTTCTGGCTATCACCGAAAAAGTACCCTTATCAGTTCTCACGTTTGATGCTGCCAAAGCTTTTGATCAGGTAAATTGGTGCTTTTTACAACGTGTAATGGAGGCTTTTGAGATGGGCCCAAAATTCATAAAGGTAATTCAGGTTATTTGCAAAGACCCATCAGCTCGTATTTTGATCAACGAAAAGTTATCTTCCAGATTTAGTATTCAGAGAGGGACGCGGCAGGGGTGTCCATTGTCTCCTCTTCTTTTCAATTTATATATTGAGCCCATGGCGGCCAAAATTAGGGCGGATAGAGCGATCCCTCCTTTTCAATGTATGAGTTGGGAGAAGAAGGTTGCTCTGTATGCTGACGACCTTATGATATATGCGGGCGAGTTGATGCAGGTTTTTTCCCTAATTTTTATTATGCTTGAAGGAATATGGAGATATTTCGGGCTATTCCGTTAATCCAGAGAAAACTGAGATCATGTGTTGGAATACTACCTTTGATAGTCCGCTGATGAAGCAACAGATTAGATATCTGGATATTCAAGTTATTTCCAATCTCAATGAATTGGCTTGGGTCAATTTTGACAAAATCTGCAAAGAGACTCGTAACTTACTGAAGACCTGGGCCGTGCTCCCTCTGTCCTTCATAGGCAGAGTAAATATTCTTAAAATGATGATTCTCCCTAAATTTACATTCTTGTTTAATATGATCCCCTTGGAATTTAAGAAGAGATGGTTTCAGAAGATGCAAGCTGACTTGACTTCATTTGTTTGGTCCTCAAAAGGTGTTAGGATTGCCTGGCAGAAATTATGTAGGCCCAAGGGGAAGTGGGGGATTGCAGCTCCTGATTTCTATAAATATTAGCTAGCTTTTCATTTGAAAAATGTTTGGATCTTACTACAGGACAGGTCTGAATATACGTCATTCTGGTGTGCAGCGACTCGGGAGCTTTCGGCGGCTGGTAGCCATTTTTTGTATAAGTTTGGTCACCCAAATTTTTTCAAAAAGATTTGATTGAAGCTTCTTAAAGATGCTGCTAGAGTATGGTGGTTGGTTCGCCAAGCTTTTCATATTAATTGCTATAGTTCCAGGGCTCCGGTTTGGGATTCCCCTGGTACTCCTGAGTTTCTTCTAGACAAACTGGCTTTAGTATTAAAAGGGGTGACGAAGTGGGGACAGCTTTTGAAGGATGCAAAGCCAGTCCCCTGGTTAGAATTGGAGGAATTAACAGATTATAAGGTTTCAAGGTTTAAGTATTAACAACTAGCGAGTTGGGCAGCATCTCTTCAGGAGAAAGGGGGAGTGTATAATCCTTGGGAGGGAAAATTATCCTTGACCTTGGTACATAAATAAGTTTCTGTTTGGTATCAGGCATTGCTTGATGCACCAGACTCAGTGGTTTTGTTTCTCGAGAAGAAATGGGGAGAGTTTTTTTTCCAAATTTGGATTTAGTGCATATTTGGGAAAGGTCAAGCTCTATGCTATGGTCAGTAACTAGCTCAGCTGCTCTGAAAAACAAATTAATGTTTACCATGCATAGGGTTTATTGGTCTCCCCAGAGGTTGTCTACGCTGGGGAACTCAGAAAAGAAGTGTCCGCGGTGTGGGGAGCCAAACGCAAATGACGTACACATGTTTTGGAGCTGCGAATACTTAGCTCCTTTTTGGTCGGGGATCAACGGTTTTCTTAAACAATTCATAAGTATTGATATAGAAGTCACCCCCCTTATGGTATTTTTTGGTGTTCTTTCCAATTCAACATGGGAACTGAAGTTATCTAGGCCGTGTAAGTGTATACTGTTTTTGTTGATATTATTGGCCAGGAGACAAATATGTTTCAAGTGGGTTAGTCCTTTACCTCCGAGTGTTTTGGAATGGCTGTTCTCAGCAGATTACTTTTCCTGTTTAGAACGCAGTGGTCCAATGGGTAATAACGATGAATGTTGGGCCATCTGGGAAAATGCTCGACAAAATGGAATCACTTTTGATATGTAGTTTTATAAATATTTTTGCCTTCTTTACATTGTGCAGTCCAATTAATATTTCCGCCCCCTTCCCCCTCTCCTCTCTTCTGCTCTCTTTCCCTCGCTCATCGATTTGTGGTTGGAGAGGAGCATTGGGAGGGCTCAGGAGAGGTGAAGTGCGGCATCTAATTGGTTTTAAACCTAGTTAATTAGGTTACCATGCTAGATGTTGGTTGATGACCCTCGTACAGTATGGTGGGATTTACTAATGAGGACAAAAAAAAGAAAAAAAAAAGAAGTGAAAATTGAATAAGAAGTAAGTAAATGAGAGTAACAAAGAAGCCAACCAAAGGTAAGCAGTGGACAGGCTGTAAGCCTATTGTGAGTTGACAATAGGTCTTTTGCAACCAGGCAGTTTGTGCTGTTTGGTAGGCGAGACCTAAAAACACTTACGGCCTGATTTAGAGTTTGGCAGAGAGGATACTCTGTTGTAGTGGAAATAGAGATTTCCCTCCACCAAACTGAAGGTCCACCCACCTGATTTACAGCTGGCGTACCTTAAGTATGTCAGTGACGAAAAACACTCCATCTCTGTCGCTATCATACTCCTCCAATGGCCTGGGGGAGTAAGCCCATGTGAGGTTTGACCATGCGACCGCCCGCCCTATTTGAAGTGTGTGGTCGAATTGCAAATTTTTCTCTACCATACCACTGTGAAAAACCTGGCAAGAAGGGAAAGTAAAAACATTTCAATGTCCTCCACTCTATGGGAGAAAGCACCAATGGTGTGGGGGTTATCAGATTTTATACATTCAAAAACAAAATCCTGCTTTGGGATTTTGTTTTTGAAAAACAAAGCAAGATAAAAGTTTGATGGATGATTCCATGTGTCAAACGTTTAACTCATTTAAAGGAACCACAGTGACACAATGACCAGAGATGTCAGCTGGGCGGTGGACATCTCTAAATTCACACTGTGGATACCCTGAACTGTAAATCAGACCCTTAAAATTATGCAGGAATTGCGAGATTCGCTTAGAGGAAGACTTTTGAAATTATGTCTTTAATCCATATAGGAACTGTACAGCTAAGGGTTGGTAGTAGCCTGTGTGTAATAATCATGTAGGTTTTGTGTGGCTGGTAGCACAGCCCTGAGTGCAGTGCGACCATAGAATGCCCTGCGGCCGCACTCTGTGCTGTGCACACTAGAAAAAGGGTGCAGGCTGGAAACTGTGCCTGCGAATGACTAGGCATGTCCAGCCACCCTGCATGTGCCATATGGCGGACCGTGTCTCATGTGGCGCATTGCCTATTGAAGGGTAATGTCATCATGCACTGTCACTTACTTGGGCTTTCTTCAATAGGTCTTCACAGCCAAAGCGCTTGTTAGGAAGCTTTAAGGGAGGTGGCAGCATTATGTCTCACTAGGGCCAATGGTCTTTACTAGGGTCCTCTCGCCCACTTTTAGTCCCAACCAACATTTAATTTGAGCCAGTGGTTTCTGGTGTCAACACTGGTGCTAATGACAGTCTGCCACAAGGTGGCGCTGTCTGGCTAATTTAGAGATGATCACGACAACATTTAATGATTAATTCAATATACATTAAGAATGATTATTACCTGTCACCCAAGCCAGTCTAATAGCTTTGGGGCCTCGAACAGTCTGACTAGTCACATGTGCAGGAGTGTGATGGAAAGTAGTTTTGTTGGTGCTGTCATAGGCAGCGCAGGGTGGTGCAAGCAGAAGTGACCTCCTGCTGAGAGCCCTGGCACTTATGTTTTACAAATCAAGCACTGCTCCCAACTGTTTTACAATCCTCTGGCAGGTACAACTGCTGATGCAGGCTCAGCTTATGGGCTGCTCAAGGCACGATGATGCCCTCTGTACTGTTCAAAATGCTTTCACGACTAATCAGTGCTGGTTCACAACAGTAAGCCTGCTTCATTAAAGTTGTGTGGGTTGCCTTTTGAGATGTATGTTAGGTTGTCTTAACAGATTTGTGATCTTGGTAATTTTGGAATAAAAGATGCTGATATTTTGCAACTGATATTCAAGAAGTAAAATTAGGGGTTTACACATTTGAAAATAAGAATCTATCTATATCAGTGTACTGCTCCTACATCTGTTCCCTTCTTCTCTCATGCTGCTACGTGTAAGAGCCTGCATAGTGATGCAGGGATGGTACACACTCTTGGCTTTTTAAGATGGAAGCCTGAAACCTTGTGGCCGCATCCTCTCAGAATGAGACCTGTGGCTCTACCTTGCCCACCGCAGGGATTGCACAGATAGAATCTGACTGCGACCACCAGCAGCACATACGGTTGTGGTGACAGCTGAATGCCATGGAGGCACAAGCTTGACCAGAGAGGACCTCCGTCAGCATCTCTGAAGAGAAAGGACAAAAAGTGAAACAGCGATGAAGAGGTCACACTACGCAGGTTCTGTATAGAGTCCTTCTCTTCAATGACTTTGGGCCTGATTTAGAGTTTTGTATATGTCTTCTCCGCCAGATATGTGACGGATATCCCGTCCACCGTCTTATGATCTCCATAGTCTTTTGTTCTGGATATGTGCACTACAGTAGTGGTTTATGGACTTCCAAAAAAAGGCAATGAGCCTGGTACCAGTAAACTGTTGTATTTATAAAGTGCAAAGCCAGGTGGCAGCCTGCAGACTCTTAACGGATAACACATTTATGATACAGGGGGCTAGAAGAAGTTACATACCCCAACATGCACTTAGCATTGATGCATGATAGTACAACTCTGAATATGCAACAATGTGAAGAGCCATATACGAACATGCACCAAGGACTACTGAGCAACAGGGCAAATCTGAACATGCACTAGGAATCCGTAAGAAATGGTGTACATTTCAGCAAACGCTTAAGAAGAAGCCTGTTGCCTTTGCGAATGCTTGTTTGATTTGGTGCAAATCTCTCCTGCTGTTTATTGCTGACGGAAACGTGAATCACTTTTGGGACATGTGATAGCATATGGCCACGCTATTATAGGATTATATAAGTGTGTAAACGTATGTTAAGGATTCCGCAATCGTGATTCTGTAGTTAGGGAACAATTCTTTTCAAAACTGTTTTAAATCCCTCAAATCTTTGAACCCTTCATTTAATTCCCAGAGAATTATCTAAATAAGCCGGATGATGTAGGGAGTCTCAAATGTTGCTTTTCCTGTTTCAGTCCCTATAGGGGTTTCTGTAAAGCAGGAAGACAAAAGCTCTGTATGGTGCTCCACCAAACAGCCACTTAGCTTGTAATCTGTTGTGATTTAGTGTGGCTCTGTCCACGGTTTTGGGAAATGCAATGGTTTGCAGAACCAATTTTGAATCTTGGTTGGCAAATGGATTGGCAGCGAGGAACTGGACATTGTCCTCTGGTAACAATTTTGTGGTCCACGGACCACAAACCTCAATGTGAAAGACATTTCTAAGTGTGTGTGTGGTCTGAGTCTGCACACCCGTACCCCTGGGGAAGACTTTGTTGTACCACAGAGGAGTGGAAAAAGTCCATAAATAAAAAAAGTCAGATCTTTGAAGATGGATCAGACGTCAATTCACTTACCAAATTAGCAAATTCTGCACCCTTTTTTCGTTTAACCAGTAAATTGGCAGACGTGCTAATCAGAAGGTAACACTGCATCAAGTTTGCAATGATACATCAGCCTTGGAGCCACGGGTGCGAGGCCATAACAGCCCAAAAACAAGTAACCCAAAAATTCAACACATGAAATGGAATGGTGAATGTCACACAATGCTTGACAGAAAGATTGACTGACATAAATATTGTAACCTAAATAACCTTTTTGAAAATAGTCACATTGAATGTAGATTTTCTATGATCGACTCAAATGAGGGATATTTTTGTAAACAATATTTAGGACATGATATTTAGGTCAGACGATTTTCAGACCAGAATATTTCTCTACCACACTAACCTAAAAAGAGAGTTCCTCCAAGCAGAGGTCCAAGTCCAAAAAGAGAAATGCAGAGTTTCAAATGCCAGGTCACATAATGTGTGCTTGCCAAGTTAGTGGGGCTCCCAGGGGAGTGGCAGCGGGGTGTCCAGTGATCTTAGCAGTCACAGGGGAAGACCATATATGGACTTACCTTGTCTCTCAGTCACTGATGGGGGTTCTGCACAGGACGAGCACTGCCACAGCAGGACCAGGGACCATCTTCTGAATCCAGAAGCTTAGGATGAGGACTCAACTGTCCTTTCACATGTTGTATAAATCCTGAAATGTAAACCTACAGAGGCTGCTTGAATAACTCCAGAACTGAACAGCCAATAGCCAACGAGAGAATTATCCAAAGCCTGGGATGAGGAGGAAAACGCCCAGGTCTCTTCCAGGGTCTGTAGATCGGGTCCAACCCAATGTAAGCTTGTGGCCCTGCTCACTGAGATGTGCCTTATATTGTCTCCAGGCAGCTCAGCGGCAAGGTCTCCATGGCTCCTGGGTATCTCACTTACTACAGGCATATTCCACAAAGGCTGCACTCTGCTGGGTCTTGCTTTGGCATTATTGGGGGTTACTCCTCACTCTTCACCTTGATTAAATCACTGCAGGCATAGGGACTGGAGATAACGCATACCCACAGGCTGGGAGACGTGCCTAGTGCCTTGAGGACACGGCTGCAGTTTGTGCTCGATGTTATTTCATTATTTAAAGGTTTTTATCTATAGCACAAACTAGACTTCTCAGAATATATTTGAGAGGAGGTCCATACACAAGCTGAGAAGTTTTCAAGAGCCATAAGAAAGAGAACAAGGACGCATGGAGAAAGGATAACATAGAGATATAAAGGTAGTAGGAAGAGTGATGATAAAACATATTATTGAGACAAATATTTGTTGTTACTAGAAAACAAATCTTGTCAAGGGGATATTTGGCCTGCAGGAGGGCATGATGAAGGATGGTGTCCAAACAAAGGCAGCATTAAACAGGAGACTAATAATTCTGGGTCGTAGTGCATAGGATGCAAGAAGAGAGGTGAGGACATAACTTAAAGAGGGAGAAAATAGAGAAGTAGAGGAGAATGGGATGAAGATATAGGAGGGAGTCTAGTTAATTAGCAGTAGATTGATAAACAAAGAGCTGCTTCGGAGAGAGGAAGGAAAAGCTATAGTGAAGATGCTATCATTCTCGAAATATCAATTTGGTTAGACTGCGGGCTTAAAAGATCAGATGAATTATAGGACACTTCCTGAAAAGAGACAGAAATAGAGCTAGCCTTATCTGGCGTCCAAATGTGTCCCAAATATTCTGGGTGCTTTCTGAGGTTGGAAGTTCACAGGTGGACTTTTTCTTGAAATGAGAAACGTGTAGGTCTTGAACTGTCCAGCTTATAGTCCCCACTGCCACCAGAGGTTGAGTTTATGTGATAAACAGGGCAGGGTGTTCACGTGTAATGCTTTGCATGTGACTCAACCCGCATGTTAAGGAATGCATGCTAAAAGCAGTACCCGACTGAGAGTAGCAAGAACTGTGGTCATGTATGTGTACATATATTTTGCAGTGCTTAAATTGAACTGGTGGTTTCTGGTGCTTGGCACCGGAACTTAAACGTCAACACCGGCACTTATGGCAGCTGCCACATCGTGGCGCTATTTGTGTAATCTGGAGATGAGCAGAACAGCTTTTGTGTAATTATTAAAAATAAATAATATGTCACCCAAGCCATTCTTATAGCTTTGGGTGCCTCAATCAGTCTAAACTGTCTCACTTGTAGCAGATGGTTAGTAGTTGTGTCGGTGCTGTCATTGGCCACGCTGGTAGGGGCAATGGGTTGTGCAAGCTGCAGTGGCCTCCTGAAAAGGGCCCTGGCACTTATTTTTTTCCGAATTAAACACTGATGTGTTGGTGTTTGTGGAGCATGAGCCTAGCTCGAGAGCAACAGAGCTGTGAGCGGGGCGTGGCCCTCAGGAAAATGCAATCAATGGAAGGGCATGGTAGACTGCATATAATATGATCAAACTTCTTAGCATCAGAGATAGGTCAGATCCAGGTGTAACCATGCTCTGAGAGAAGCAAGACAATACCTGAGGAGTTCAGAGAGTGGGACATTGGCGTATTCATTCGCAAGATGATGATAGCTTACATGGAGGGCTTTCTGGCAGATCTTGAAAAGAAATATCCCATATTCCATCACCTTTGCAGCTGATAGCTGGTTACTACAGTCCTAAGGTGTGGGTTTAGCTCAAACTTCAAGTCAAGAGTAAAGTAGAAGAATTCATAGGGGCGTATTTACTAGAAAGTGGCACATCAGCTCTAATGTACCCCTTTTCTTGCGCCCCTGTACCCCTCCTAACATCACCATGGTAGTGCTGTATTTACAATACAGCACATCATGGTGCATGTTAGTACAATAGGGTCAAAATCTTTTATACTATTGTGGCACATTACGACTGGCACTAAAAATTATGGCGCTAGTCAAGCAATGCGTGTGGAGGCCCATTGGAAACAATGGGAGCATCACTTTAAAGCCTTCCTTTGGCAGGTGTTAAAAATAACAGGAAAAATGGAGCAAAGAAATTGCGTAAATATCACTACACCATTTTTCTGGGCCTCCTAACAAGGGAACGCCCCCCCTTGCATACATTATGCGGCGGGAGGCGTTACAAAGTGGCACAATGCATGAATTATGGCACTCTGTAAATCTGGCGAAGGAAAAGGCCTCTTTGACGCTGCCTTATCGTAAAAAAAAATGATTCTAGGACGGCGTAAGGTGGTGCTAGGGGCTTGTAAATATGTCCCACAGTTTTTGTGAGTTACGCTTTAGCTTCATTTGATTTATCCAAGAATGGATTTTAGATAAAGTTGAAAGCCTTCAGCATAGTGAGAGAAGGTGATTCATTGCCTGCGTGTACATTACCAAACAGTTCCATGCATAGGCCCTCATTACAACCTCAACGGTCTTCTCTGAAGACCGCTGAGGCAGCGGGCACCAGAATACCGCCAGTGCTGGCGGTATTTCTGGCTCCCTATGTCGACTTTTCCGCTGGGCCGGCGGACGGTAACAGTGTTACCGTCCGCTGGCCCAGCGGACAAGTCACATCAACGTTGCTGCTGGCTCGTAATAGAGCAGGCGGCAATGCTGATGTGCAGCAGGTGCAGTAGCACCTGTCGCACATTTCACTGCCCGAAAGTCGCGATGGGGCTATGACTGGGGGCCCCTGCAGTGCCCATGCCAAGTGCATGGGCAGTGCAGGGGCCCCCAGGGGTGCCCCTAGTCCCCCTTACCGCCAGCCTTTCCATGGCATTGTTTACCGCCATGGCCAGGCTGGCGGTCGGGGACTCATAATCCCCAGGGCAGGCGAAAGCCTGGCGGTATAATGAAGGGGCCAGCGGTATGGCCGTTGCTATTGCGCCACGGTCATAATAGCTGTCAGAAAACGGCCAGCCTGTTGGCAGTGTTACCGCCAGCTTACCGACGGCCGCCAGGGTCGTAATAAGGGCCATAGTTTGAAAAGTAGTGCATCAACCAACAAAACCTGCAAAACCAGCAAAAAGAACCACAATAAATGTGAACTTGAACCACCAGTCTTTACTAACTGCAATCCCTTCTTCTACATAGTATAGTATTTAAAGCATTTTATGAATGTGTTGTCAAAACAGATTCATTCGTTAAACAAGTTCAGGAGGGTGTTTTGATCAAACATATCACAAGCAGAGTACTACTTGAGTAGCACTGAGAGACAAGGGTCTGCACCCAGTTGCTGGAGGTTGTCCGCCTGCAGGGATTGTGCCCTACAACCACTCTACAAGGAAAAATGCCATGCACAACTCAGAACACCTACATGGCAGGTGAATGTAGTGTATCATAAAAAAACGTTACTGAAAAACCTCAGCATAAAGCCCCGAAATTTGGCTTGGGTGGCATCCAATGCACATTGCAAACCATAACTTATACCACCCACTAAATAACTAACATTTTTATGGTATTTTCTCAGTTAAATATATATGTCTCTCTCTCTCTCTCTCCCTCAATACATACATATATATATATATATATATATATATATTGTTAGAAATGGAGTCTTTGGTTGGCAGCCAGGATACCCCACTGTCCAAGCAAGGACCCTCACTCTAGTCAGGGTAAAGGAGAATCACCGTCAGTTAACCCCCGATGACCCCCATGGCAGCTTGGCACGAGCAGGCAGGCTTAACTTCAGAAGCAAGGTGTAAAGTATTTGTACCAACACACACAGTAACTCAGTGAAAACACTACAAAATGACACAACACAGGTTTAGAAAAATAGATAATATTTATCTGAACAAAGCAAGACCAAAATGACAAAAATCCAACATACACAAGTCAAGTTATGAATTTTAAAAGCTAAAGGGTCTTAAATCCTTTAGAAAACAGGGAGAACTCTGTTAGCGTACAAAAGTACCTGGGTAGCGTTAAAAAAAAGCAGCACGGGCGAGTGAGCATGCTTCGAAACAGGCCAGTGATGCGTTGATTTCTCACTCGCAAGCGAGAGCGTGCGTTCTTCCTCCTCCGGTCGGGTCAGTGTGGGTCATTTCTTCTCTCCCGCAAGAGAGCGATGCGTTGATCTGAATGGACACCTCGGGTCTGGGCAGGCTTTGCGTTGACTTTCCACATCCAGCGATGTTGCATCAAAATCCGGTCGGACGGTGTCAAGAAACTGCACTTCGTGGACCTTGCATCGCTAACAGCAGCCGCTGCAGGTGTTGCGCCTAGTTTCTCCAGCCACGTTGCGTCGATCTCCCAGCCATGATGCAGGTGGAGCGTCGATTTTAGCTGCAAGGCCAGCGGCACGTTGTTTTTCAGCCCTGAAGCGTGTGGTGCATCAAAAGTTTCCCCACACTGCGATCTTTGCGTGGATTTCTGTCCTTTTCCACCAGCTGCACCTTTCAAGGACCCAGAGACAGGTCAGGGCACCACTTGGCAGACAGGACTCTCAGCAGAAAGCTCAAGTGCTGGCAGAGAGAAGTCTTTGCTGTCCCTGAGACTTCATCAACAGGAGGCAAGCTCAGTTTCAGGCTCCTGGAGATTCTTCACCAGTGGGAAGTCACACAAAAGTCAGTCTTTGTCCTCTCTCAGGTAGAAGGAGCTACTGCAGGCCAACCCAGCAAAGCACAGTCAGAGGCAAAGGGGCAGTACTTCTCCTTCAGCTTCTCCAGCTCTTCTCCTTGGCAGAGGTTTCTCTTGTTTCCAGAAGTAATCTGATTTTCAGGGGTTTTGGGTGCTCTTCTTTTACCCCTTTCTGCCTTTGAAGGACACCTACTTCAAAGGAAAGTCTCTGTGGTTTTCAAGATCCTGCCTTGCCCAGACCAGGCCCCTGACACACACCAGGGGGTCGGAGACTGCATTGTGTGAGGGCATGCACAGCCATTTCAGGTGTAAGTAACCACTCCTCGCCTCAGCCCAGATGGCCCATCAGGATATGAAGGCTACACCCTAGCTCCCTTTGTGTCACTGTCTAGAGGACAGGCGCAAACAGTCCAATTGTCAAACGACCCAGACAGGAAATCCACAAACAGGCAAAGTTACAGAATGGTTTAAGCAAGAAAATGCCTACCTTCTAAAAGTGCCATTTTCAAACACACGTTCTAAAAACCAACTTCACTAAAAGATGTATTTTTAACTGGTGAGTTCGGAGACCCCAAAGTCCACTTATCTATCTGCTCCCAAAGGGAATCTGCGTTTTAATAATATTTAAAGGCAGCCCCCATGTTAACCTATGAGAGAGACAGGCCTTGCAACAGAGAAAAACGAATTTGGCAGTATTTCACTGTCAGGACATGTAAAACACGTAAGTACATGTCCCACCTTTAACATACACTGCACACTGCCCATGGGGCTAACTGGGGCCTACCTTAGAGGTGCCTTACATGTATAGAAATGAAAGGTTTAGGCCTGGCAAGTGGGTACACTTGCCAAGTCGAATTGGCAGTTTAAAACTACACTCACAGACACTGCAGTGGCAGGTCGGAGCCATAATTACAGGGCTACTAATGTGGGTGGCACAACCAGTGCTGCAGGCCCACTAGTAGCATTTGATTTACAGGCCCTGGGCAATTCTAGCGCACTTCACTAGGGACTTACTGGTAAATCAAATATGCCAATCAAGAATAGCCAATGTACATATACAATTTATTCAGGGAACACTTACACTTTAGCACTGGTCAGCAGTGGTAAAAGTGTTCAGAGCAAACAAAAACAGCAAAAATAGAGTCCAGCACACAGAAACAACCTGGGAAGTAGAGGCAAATATATATAGGCAACAGTAACAAAAAACACAATGAAGTTTCCTGAGAAAATAACAGTTAAAACTGAGTTATTGTTCCAGCTCAAACGCAACTAGCGACTGAAATTTGCCAGTTATGTGTATCAACACACATAACATATGCCATAGATTGCCCTGACCGCCATGCTCAAAACATCAATTTGCAAACAGCAAACCATATCCAAATGGAGATACAAGACTCTGGACCAGATTTACAAGGCCCTAGCGCCACCAAACTGTCTCTTTTTGAGACCCTCCGGTGGCGGTAACCACTTCTCCATATTTACAAGGAGGTGTAAGGCCACTTATTGTGGCTTTAAGCCTCCTTGTAAATATGGGCCCCTTCGACGCAGTTTTCTGCATCAGAGGGGCGTGCAATGGGTGTTGCAGTGGCCGTTCTACACAACACCCATTGCTTTGGACACTGCCCCAGATTTACAAGAATTCGTAAATCTGAGGCAGTGCCAAAATCTAACACCACCCCAGGGGTGGCGTTAGCAGTCGTGGCTCGCCGGGCGCGGCGAGGGGGGGAATAAACATAATTTTTTTTTTTTTTTAAAGACTTACCTGAATGCTGCAGCGCCACGCCGCTCCGCACCTCTGTCTCCTCTGCCTCGTCACTGCAAGCACAGGCTCCCAGCCTGCCTGGGGGTCAATCCTGACGCTGCTCAGAGCAGAGTCAGGATTGGCTGGGAACCCCCAGCCAGGGCGCTCCCAGGCAGACTGGGAACCTGTGCATGTCCTCTCTGCCGGGCTGGAGACAGCCTACCGCGCATTTGTGTTTGGCCGGCCCGAGATGGCCGGCCAAACACACATGCGCTCTGAGGGGGAGTGCTGTGCACTGCCCCTCACTGCTTGTCACCTCCAGAGCCCTGCCTTTTTACAAGAAAAGGATAAGAAACAGTTTATTATCGTTTTCTTGTAAAGGTTTTGCGGCTGCCGCTGCTGGCGGGGAGGAGGGCGACACTCCTCCGCCCTAATGGAGAAGCCACCCCTGGGCATTAGCATGACACAATGAGAAGGAATACTTTTATTTTTGCATCATGCAGCACACATAGAAGATGCAAAATGCCATGGATGATTGTTTATGTGCAGGAAGGGAATGCTTCCTGCACATAAACAATCACACCCCTCAATGCAGACACTCTTGCACTATGTGCAAGCATGCCTGCTTTGGCGCAGGCTGCTTAATTTAGTACCATCACAGGGGGAAATGCAGGGGTGCCCCATATTCTTGTAAATATGATTCACTCCTGCGTTTCAAAGTGGTGCGGTGCTGCTAATTTTGGCGTACCACCACACTGCACCAGATTCTTGTAAATCTGGCCCTCTGTGTCACACAAAATGCCAATTCTGATACAGAGCATAAATACGGTGGTGAAATGTTGCATTCGCAAGAGGTGGGTAGTGCCTACTATCCCACAATTAAATATGTGTGCAAATTAGAGTACTTTCACCTAGATTTGGAGTTTCAAATTTCTAATAATTTGTTCACTGGAGATTACTATGACAAGGTTGTAATTACAGATACACCTTACACTGGTTTGAAAGGTATCTGTTGCATTTTGCTTCAAATGTCATCTTTCTTCATGTTGATGACATCTTAGCAGTGAACAGTTGAATAGCCAACATTCATTTTGCCCTTTGATGGGGGGCGCAGGCCTGAAGCATTTTCAAGGCTGTAAATAATTAGTCATGCAACTTGGTAAATCCAAAGTCCACATTCAAAATAGGTATTAGGTGAGGGTCAAAGGCACACTAGTGTCTTCCTGCACTCATGTTTGAGATTCATAACTGTGCAAAAGTGGCACACATGATGTGTTTGTGGCACCACACGTTAGAAACACATATGGTGTGATAATGTTTACTTTTTAGCATTTCCACACATGCACGCTAAGGGGGACCACGATATTTTGGTTGCTGGGCTATAGTCTAATGATTTGATGTCACAGGCACTCTTATAAACCAAACTTGAAGGATGGGAGCAGATAGCAGGGGGCCTCCAAGAGCACACCTGGCTCCATAAAAAGCCAGGCAAGTGAAGAAATCCAGTGAAGGTTTGTGGAAGTTGATTTGATGTGGCTAACCTTGAATAGCACTGTTAAACACACACTCAGCTCCATAATAAGCCAGGTAATTGGAGAAAGCCAGTGAAGGTCTGTGGAAATTGACAGTGGCCAGTCATTAAAGGTGCCGTCAAGAGCTGCATGCACAGGCTTGAAGCTGAAGAAGACACTCCAAAGCAGTCATAAACCATTTCATGTTTTATCATTTCCTGGGCTCTTTCGTTGATCCTGCTTTGCACTTCTAATTTTATTTTTCATCTTTTTTGAGTTTTCACTGCGGTCTGTGCTACCTTGGAGGACCATCCTTTTTGTCATCCCTGACTTTCAGTGCCGGGCAGGTGTGGCCCAGGTCTGCTCCTACTGTGGCACTTCCGGTTTGTGACCTGGACTCACTTCCTGGTTTTATTGTGGGCGCATCAGAAGATTTTAAACTTCAGAGACCCCCTCTGCATGCCCAGTGATCGTCTCAGCTGGGTGACACAGCTTCAGAGAAGGCTCAAGAGCTGTTGTGTAGAGAGCGCAGTTTAGTGTCAAAAAGTATAAATCAGGGCCTAAGTATAATGAAGAATGTAAACACTTACTCCACAACACACACATTTGGATCAGACCCTAGATACAACTACACCCTACTGGTGGCTAGCCCTCCTAATAGATTTTATGTCAACCTCATACCATTTTTAATTGATTGGAATATTTATTTTGACTATTGTCTTTCTAACCATTTAAAATAAATCATCCCTGCTCTTGAGCAAATATGATCTCCTGATCCAATATCAAGTTTCATCGATTGCATCTGAAGGGTGGGACGTTACTGTCCAGAGCCACAATCTGTGGTTCATGTTTCATTTGCAGGTTTTGCTATGTTCCCTACTGTCGCAACAGCAGTGGTAATAAAAAGCAACACCCAGGGCGATATTCTTAAACTTACTATGGCTCTGCTACAAGGTGCCTTTGCTGGCACACTCACAAGCATCTTACTCAATGCTCTGATGGCTGCAGGATGTTCATGAGCAGAGGCATCCATAGTGCAGACACTCTCACATGCCCTGGCACAGAGCTCCTAAACCTTTTGGCTTCTGTGGACTCCCCATGTAATCATTACTATAATCCAGGGATCCTACGGATTCATAATTGAAATCTGGGGACCCCTCACTGAGTCATTAATGAAGCTGGGCACCACGGCCTACACGTTTTTGGGCATGTGAACCACAACAAAAATACTAAAAAAAAAATACAGAAACAAGCATTCATCAAATTAATGCACAAGGTATCACATGTGTTGTTTAATTCACAAACAAATATAAAAAAATCAACATTTTAAATTAATGAGAAGGTTGGAGCTTTTCTAACTCCAGTTGAGGCCACTCATCGTCCATATTCTGCTCTGACGAGTCGGTCTGAGGATACTAACTTCACTCTTAGCTTCAGCCACCAATTTTAAATTGCTTCAAATTTACAGAGCACTTTAAAATATTTCAATTTTGCTTCTTTATTTATATACACTTTATTAATGTTTATATTATTTAATTTTGAAAGCATTTGCAGACTCTCTGAGTAGACTCCATGGACTCCGAGGGATCCCCAGACCATAAGTCAAGAATCAGTGCCCTAGCCTATATAGAGAGACACATGTGGTTGCCTAAAATGTATATACGAATCACTTATTACTGCATGAGAGGCTTGGAAATTTAGCATGTTAATATTTTGAGCACTATTTGTATCATACTAAACCACAGTGCCCCCTATGATTGTAATCCTGCCAAAGCACTATGAAGTTATCACAAGATCAATCAATCAATCAAACAGGATTTGTGAAGCACAACTAACCACCATCAAGGGTATCCAGGCGCTTGAATGTCTCAGCAGCTCATTTGACTGGTCAGGTCTTGAGGGCTCTACAGAATTCCGGATGAGAAGTGATGGTCCGGAGATACGTAGGAAGGCTGTTCCAGGTTCTTGCTGCTATGTGGGGGAAATGCAAAAACTATAGATGATGGACAGAATGTGGAACACATCAAACACTCACCTCCAGTCACAGATCTGGGTTTAATCCATCAGATTTTTGTGAATGCTTGATTTGTTCTGCATTCCAGCCATCATTTGTGTTTGTTTGCTTTTGTGGCCCTAAGTTTACCCGGGTATGCCCAGATGTGGGTCCGAGGCTCACTATGCCACTGGATTGAACCTAGCTTGGCTGATGAGGGGAGATACCCCAAAATCGGTCCCAGGATGCTCGTTTCAGGTTCAGGGAGGACCTGGCCTGGCAGTTCGGGCTCGACTGTTCCCACAGGGAACAGGGTCAAGACTGATTTGCATGTGGCTGGGTCCAAACTGTGGTGGTCTGGTGAGCAAAAGAATTGATTGATTAAACCTAGATCTGTGACTGGGGATGAATGTCTGATTTGTTCCACATTGTGTCCATCATTTGTGTTTGTTTGCTTTTGTCAACCTAAGTGCGCTGGGTATGCCCAGACGTGGGTCCCAGGCTCACTTGGCACTAGATTCAAGCTAGCCTGGCTGATGAGGGGTGATACCCCAAAATCGGTCCTAGGATGCTTATTTCAGGTCCAGGGAGGACCTGGCCTGGCAGTTCTGGCTGGACTGTTTCCATGGGGAACAGGGTCAAGACTGATTTGCATATGGCTGGGTCCAAACTGGGGTGGCGTGGTGAGCAAAATAATTGATGGAATACACCCATATTTGTGACTAGGGATGAATGTTTGATTTGTTTCGCATTCCGTCCATCATTTGTGTTTGTTTGCTATGTAAGAGAAAGCACGTCCTCCACTTCTGCTTTGGTGGATGCATGGAGTGTGGGCAAGCAAAGCATAGTCTTCTTGACGGATGGTGGAAATTCAGGCGGTGGTTAATATAGGCAGGTCCTTGGTTGTGAAGAGTTTTTTCTGTGTGTGAGTCAGCAGCTTGAAGACGCACCTCTTCTGCATGGGGAGCCCGTGGAGTTGCCTGAAGTGTGGTGTGATTTGGGATCCTCAGGGAAGGTCGAAGATGAGTCTGGCTGTGGGGTTCTGTATGGTCTGAAGTCTTTGTAGAAGTTGCGAGGTGATTCTCACATAGAGGGTGTTGCTGTAGTCTAGTTGACTGGTGATGAGGGCCTGTATCACTATGGGTTTCGTGTGCAGGGTTATCCACTTGAATATCTTACGTAGCATGTGAAGAATGAAGAGGAAGGCGAAGGAGACTGTGTTAATCTGTGATTCCATGGTGAGCCTGTTGTCAATGATGAATCCAAGGTTTCTGGCATGTTCGGAGGGAGTGGGAGCGGGTCCTAGTTCTGGAGGCTGCCAAGAGTTGTTCCATGTGTTGCTGCTCTAGCCAAATATCAGAATTTCAGTCTTGTCTGTGTTTAGCTGCAGGCTGTTTTCTTTCATCCAGTTAGTGACAATTGTTATGCATCTGTGGAAGTTGGTTTTGATGGTGGTGTGGTCTTCGGTAAGTGGGAGGATGAGTTGGTTGTCATCTGTATAGGAGATTTCGTTGAGGCTGCGAGATCTGATAATGTTGGCTTGCGGGCTCATATGTGTGTTAAAAAGCATGGGGCCGAGGTATGATCCTTGGGGGATCCCGCAGGTGTGTCTTTGGTTTGAGGTGAAAAGTGGTAGGTGAATCCTCTGGGTTCTTCTGGTGAGTAAGGAGGTGACCCATCCGAGTGCATCCCCTTAGATGCTGATGTGGTGGAGTCATTTTGATCAGAGTGTGATGTGATTCAGTTTCTCCTCAGTCAAGAAGGGTATGGACGTTGTCCGTGGCTGGGATTAGGGTGGACTTGGTGCTGTGTTTTCTGTGGAAGTGGGTTTGGGAGGCATTGAGTAGCTGGTTCTACTCCAATTAGGCCATGGGTTGCTTGTTGATGATTTTTCCAGTATCTTAGCTGGGGAGGGAGCATGGAGATTGTCTGACAGTTTTGGAGTGTGCTGTGGTGGGGTCTGTGGTGGGTTTTTTGAGTAGTGGTTTGACCACGGCATGTTTTCAATCATCGGGGAAGGTTGTGGTGATGATGAAGGCCTTGAGTTTAGTGGGGAGTTCCTGGCTGATCCTTTGGTTTCCGAGACTGAAGATTTGGTGCGGGTAGGGGTCTGTACGGGCTCCTTAGTGGATGGATTTCATGGTGGAGGTGTAGAGAGTCAGTAGAGAGAAGGTACCAGGCGGTTAGTCTGTGGTTGGTGTTGGTTGTGGTGGTGACAATTCTGTTGATGAAGTCTGTATGTGTAGGTTGGGGCTCAAAGTTACTGTGTGTGGTATGGAATGGTATATGGAGGAGTGTTTTACAAAACACCTAAACTAATAGGAACATAATTCATTATCCTTTTATTTGGTACCTACTATGTAGTGTTTCAACGATCTTTCCATTATGTCTATTCAGATTCTCAATTATGTGTGCCCTGGCCATACCCCATGCTGGGAAATGAATGCTCATATTTCTCAATTACAATTTTGTATTAACATTAAACCTAACTGCAGCCATGGGGTACTACAATTCTGGTGCTTGGACATTTAGTGATTTACTGTCAGTTTGTGCCATTCCACAGAGTCATTTAGTCCATCAATGTATGTCTATAAGCAAGACATTGATTTCTGTTCCCTCCTACAAAGGATGTTATCAATGTCTCCCCATCGAAAGCTGATCTTGGCTTCATCCATCACAGTCTTTGTCAAAACAACAGGCAGCTCTTGGCAAACACTTCTCTTCTCCCTGATCTCACTGACAAGCACCACTTTATGAGGGAACATATTGATCTGAACAGTAACGCAAAGAATACATGGAAGCTTCACGCTGTAGAGAGAGGATGCAGCTTCTCAAAATATATTACCTGGAAATACCAATTTTTCACTTATAGAGGCTGGCTCAAGAAGTAAATACTATTTTTCTAAATATCTGCATCGAGGGAGGAGCTCATAATTTTAAATGCAATTTTCTTGCAAATAAAGGGGGCATAAAGAAGCATTCAGACGGGTAAAAAAAGAAACATTCTGAATGCTACCCTTGCAGAAAATCTGTTTTCCGTTGCATCATGAGGACAATGTGCACCCAAGGAACATTCAACATGTCTCTTTTCAACAGACATTTGTTAAGATACAATGGAAAGCACACTATCAAAGAAGGGGTTCTTTCTCTTGGTATAACACCCACTTCATTGGCTTTCACTCTGATGGATGTGGCACCCATCTGAACCAACTCAAAGTCCAAGGAATATGGTGCTTCTTATTCATAGCTCTTACTCCTTCTCAAAATGTCTGCCACACTTTTCATAGAACATTACATCAGCTTGGGTCCAGTCAGATTTCAGTGTTGCTGTCACTACACGCTGTACTCTACGTCGTACGTTAGCAATATATGGTGGACTTTAGGTGCCCCCACTGCACTTGCCACTGATGCCAGGCCACACTGCAACACAGTCGACTTCAGGTAGGAACTCCACATTTTAAATGGTAGCCCTTATTTTTGTGTGGTTTGAAGATCTTCATGTTGAGCATCATATTAGTTGTTGTATTAGTCTCTTGTGTCTCGTTTATAACATCTTATGGACTTATCACGGTCTATGTTCTGAGTGTTGCTCTCTTACGTGACCATACACTACCTAGACTTACTTTGGAGAGGTCTACATGTATCATTGTTACTTAATATACTTTGCCTTCCTCTTGACTTGCACAGTTGGTTGTTTGTTTGGACTGGCTGATTTTTTCGGTTTTCCTACTACTTAGTGTTCTGAACCAGGATCTGCACTTTGTCTTCAGACTACTCTATTATGGGGATTGTGTTGTTTTTTTACACTTAGTCATTGTCAGCCATCCCCTCTTCTCTCTAAGTGTATTACTGTCGGTATTATACTTTGTTGTTGCAATTGTCGGCTTGTAATTTTTTGATCATGGGTTTTTGTCCGAAGTACTCTATTTATTTTCTGTTTGTCTGGGTGAACACACCCCCACCATCCTTTTGACATAACTGCCCATTACTATTGAATACTTCCGTGAACGCTTAGTGCAACTGCAACAAGGCTATCTGGCTATTTACAGCCCATTGGTGGGTTCCATTACTTTTTGCCAGTTGACAATTTGGGGGCCTTTTATCCCTTTGCTATGTCTTATACTCTCCTCAATTTACAGTTGTTTCTTCAGACTCTCAGGACTACCTACCTAGACATGTTGAACTGTCCATTTTACTACAAGACCTTTTCTTACAAGCCTACACTGCAGTCTTCAGGACATAACCATGAAGTTGGTCTTTCTTTAGGACTCGCCACTAATGCGAGTTCACTCATTCTCTTTCCTTTTGTTCATTTTCATGGTTGGGTTTTCTTCATTTATTTATTGCTCATTTTCTCACTGTTGGAGGTATTACACTGATGTTTCTAAGTGTAACTAGTGCATTACTAAGTACCCTTTCTTCCGTATATCCAGCTTCGCATGATTTCTTTGGGATTGATTCGGGCTCCATGCTTTGCTCACCATCTTTTGATGTGATGCTGGATTCATCGTCACGTTGCCATAAGTACCAGCCTATGACACATGCGCAGAAGCTTGTTTTTGAATGCATGTATCCCTTTCATCGTGGTATGACCACAATGTGACAATTTTAGGTACTTTTTACAGCCCTGAAAAAGTCACACTAGTGGCGAAACATGTGTCAGCTGTTGAGGATTAACATAATATGCCAATAAAAGGACTTTAGCTTTACCTCTTCTTCTATGCATACTTATTGTGAAGGGATTTTGGTCTGAATAAGTGAAAAACCTCAACAAAAATTTTGAGGAGTGTATCTTTTGTTGAACAGTTTGTTTTGGTTCCTCTGGGACCAATAACATCAGCTCTGGGTAGTAGGGCTTTTATACCTGACCAGCACTATATAGACTGTATGTTTTGTTATTGACATTACCCACTACATCAGTAAGTTTTTGGGTGGAGGTGCAAGGCATATTCCATTAATACCTTTATTTCTTCTATAATGAAGGCAAACCCACCTGAGACAAGAACTTCCAAAATTATTAAGAGGATGAAAGCCTCACCTGCCCAGACTGAGTTCTATACAGGGTCTGATATTCACAGCATCCTTCTGAATGTTCAAAGCCATCACAGAGGGCTGAATGAACCATGGTTGTTGAGTTAGATGTTAATACTCTGGCAAGAGTAGTGCTAGTTGTACGGAAGATTATTGCTGAGTAATCTGAAAATTTACCAGATTCTTCTGCCTGGAGTCTGAATCTGAAGCAGGCACAGACATGGGCGAGGACTCAACATGAAACCAATTTAGTTATTGATCCCTTTTTACACTTTTTTTCCCTATCCTCCAATCCTCCGGGTACCATCCTCCATACTGAGAGAATTAGTTTACCGTCCCATCCTTCAGGTAATGTTGGCTCGCCATCATGGGCATCTTCACTGAATTCTTAAACTAATCAGCCTCCTTCACATTAAACCAGGGAAAAAAATTGTGAGAATAACAGTTACATTCCAATCTCTGCATCACTTGTCAGAATTAGCTGCCTCATCTTCCAGTGTCTTGCACTCTGCAGCAGTGGAGCAGGTTGCTGTATTAAGGTCACACCTCTAAAATGTTCCCCTAAGAAGGGTTATTCCAAGCTCTATTTCCTATTCTGCTTTTCCATTTAAAAGGAAACTTAATAAGGACATTGCTGCGGGTTTTCTAGGGCAGGATTCAATTCAAGTTGAATTTAACAAAAATAATTAAAAATGTTGCTTTGGGATTTTTATCTTTCGCAGTCGTTTTAGCAACAGTTATTTCTGTCTGAATCAAAGTGTTGTGTGGTCATACACACAGCAAAATGTAAAATGTCCCAACTTGATGATGTTCCTAAAAGGCCTTAAAAGCAAAAACATGAAGTTCGTTGGTAGACATTGAAGTGCCACAGAATTTCCCTGAAATATAAAGAAAACGAGTTTGGGGTCCGTTAAAAAAAGAGAAGGGAGTATGAAAGCAGAGCAGTAAAAGTGGTTTGTGGAGGGTAATTTGTGCCACAAAGGGTACAGAATGGCATTTGTTGAGAGAATCCGGTGCAGAGTTTTTTTTTAGCTGGATGCAGGGTTAGGTTGAAGACTCTATGAGAGCCCTACATAGCCCCAGATAGAAGAGGGCCTATCGCCTCCTTGCGCCACATTGCGTAACTTTTCTTTTACGCTAACGTGGCCCAATGAGGCCAAAATCGCCGCGCCAGATTTATAAAGTGGTGCAATGCATGCATAGCACCACTTTGTAACCCCTTGCGCCACATTATGCCTGTACCAGGCATAATGTATGCAAGGGGGCCGTTCCCCCGTTCGGGGGGCGCGGGCGCAAAAATGGTGCAAAGAAATCTAAAAGATTTGTTTGGGCCATTATTTGGGCATTTTTAATGCCTGCTCAGAGCAGGCGTTAAAAGGGGGTGCACCATTATTTATAATGGGCCCCTAGGTACTGTTCAGGGTTAGCGCCAACATTTTGGCGCTACCCCTGAACAGAACATCAAAAGCATCATACATTCTGACACTATTTCCCCCACACTGAGCCGTGGTGCGCCGTATTTGAAATATGGTGTACACTTGGTGGCTGTAGGGGGGCCCTATGGGGCGCAAGATAAGTGGCGCAGCACTGGGTGCAGCGTCACTTTTCTTAAATGTGCCCCATAATGCACCGCGCCTAGATCTCTGACTCCCTACGCGATGAACAGAGAACTGGCAATGACGAGTGTGCTTTTGCAGAATCTCGCAGTGCTTGCAAAATTGGCCTGCGAGTGTGTCTGCTCTAAATGAGATGTTAGGAAACAAACCCCATCTCCCTCTGAGAGAACTTGGCGTCAGAAGAAAGCGGTGTGAAGACACATTTGCTGTTTAATATTTCATTAGTCTATACGGGAGCCAGACTTTCTAATTAATACGCAAATTATACGGGAGTGATTCTCTATTGGCAGTTTAGAAGTGCCTGGGTTCTCGCCTCCTAGCTGGATGCGAGCGTTTTACTCTGTGTCACCTCACCGAGGAGAGCTGCTGTGCAGGGTTCAACTTCTGTAGGGCTTTAGAGCGGTGCTACACCTGTATCATACACAGACGCAGGTACATGCGTACATAGGGATGTGTAAGGATAGAATTATAACATGACTTCATGTAATTGCAAAATTATTAAGCCAGAGGCTGTGGGGGTGACATAACGTGATGCCTCCCCCCTTCAGGATGTGAAGCGGGACCCCTGAGTCTTGCATATTTCGCAGGTATTCATCTGAAGTGCTTGGGGGTCCACAAAAGGGTGGGGTCTCGCCCTGCACTGCAAGGGTCTGTGGTACGCCCCTGGCCAGAGAACGCTGGATAGATAGAACAACTGAAAGATACATTTAGATAGATAGATAGATAGATAGATAGATAGATAGATAGATAGATAGATAGATAGATAGATAGATAGATAGATAGATAGACAGATGGATGGATGGACGGATAGATAGATAGATAGATAGATAGATAGATAGATAGATAGATAGATAGATAGATAGATAGATAGATAGATAGATAGATAGATAGATAGATAGATAGATAGATAGATTTCTTGTCCTCCAACCTGTGATCCTAACCTGCTCTTTGATTTCATGTTTGTATGCCCAGTATTTGGAGCATTAAAGCCTGTGCTATGTCCTCTAATGCCTCACATATCTGCAGTATGTCAATTGTTTCTCTTAGATAACACTATTGGGATTACATTTTTACAGACTGGGAATAGCCAAAGTGTCCAAACTATTGATGCAGCGTCTTAATTTAAGGACCAATAGCTAGGGACTTAAGTGGAATTCAGCTTCGATGGAAACCAGGGCAGTGGTATCAGTGCAAGTCACTGAGCTCACTAGAATGCCCTTGAAGGAAGTGGTGCCTATTCACACGCTAGACGGGTTTCTAGGCACAGCCGGCTTCTCCTCCAGCCTCCATGCCAAACCAAACCATGTTTGACGCGGAGCCCTGTCTACACTGGAGATCACAGTTTGTATGCATTTCATCTCCTCCTTTCCGCGTGTCCTTTTAATGGAATATCTCCCACCTATATTCCATCTACATCACCCTGCCAACAATCTACTTTCACCTGCATCCTCCCAACCCAGAAGAAAAGGTCTAACACCTCCTCCTGCATTGCATTACTTTCAGAAACAAACTTCTAATCGCACCTGTATTTGTGCGACAGGTAAACTACTTGTGTGAAGCTCAAGGTAGCAGATATCCTCAGATAATACTCCATACGCAGATGATGATACAGTGAGATTTATTGATTAAAAAAAATCCAGCCACAATCACAGCACAGTACCCTGTCTCTTCTCCTTGTCTCTCCACCTATTTAATTCACCACATTTCATTAAGAACTCCAAAATCACTATAGCAGCAATAATGCAATGACAAGAAAATAAATACTTCCTAACTAGAAATATTCTTTCACAGAAATAATAGAATACTATCACACATCTCCCCACTTCAGTGAATAAGAAAAACATTTAGGGCCTCATTACGAATTTGGAGGTCTTACCGGAAGACCGCAGCGGTGGCGGCTGCCAAAAGACCGCCATTGGTGGTCATCTGACCGCCGTATTAAGAGTCATACTGTGAAGACTGCTAACAATCCAAGACTGCCAGGACACCGAAGGCGTTAAAGAGGAGGTTCCACCACCAGCCTGACAAAAATCCACCCACCAGATTACTAGCCACAAATCAGCACAGGGGTTCTTCCATGGTGGTAAACCATTGGTGGTGCAATCCACCAAGGTCAAAACTCAACTTCAGGAGGAACACCACACCACAATGGAGAGTTTGACTACCTCACACCTGACACACATCCACACACCTGACACACCAACACACAGCACTTTATATCACCCCCCCATACAACTCACAATTCTTTGCTATTAAAACACCATTCCAAGACACCAACAGCAAGCAATCACATAGAGAGAGCACCCTAACACTATAGGCACACAGACCACACACATCACATACCACACACCAGCACAACTACCACATAACATACATAAAGAGCACACACACCACAACAAACATCCATCCCACACAACGCACCACCCACACCCCATCACTCATCCAACATTGCACCCTTACACACCCAACACCCTCCCACACTGTCATCACAACCACTACCCGGTCCCCACAAAAGCACCCACGTTTCACCGACGAAGAGTTGAGGATCATGGTGGCTGAAATTGTCAGGGTAGAGCCACAACTGTTTGGAGCACAGGTCCAGCAAGCATCAATTGCCAGGTAAATGGAATGGCAAAGACAGAGTCAACTCAGTAGGCAACCATTCACTCACAAGGGAGCACATGAGGAAGAGGTAGAAAGACCATACGGGCGAAGGTGCGTTCCATGGCATCACGTCACCAGATCACCATGAACAAGACTGCTGGTGGGTCCCCGCCTCCTCCCCCACAGCTCACATCATGGGAGGAGAAGGTCTTGGACATACTGCAAACTGAGGGCCTGAATGGAATACCTTGGGGACTGTAGTCTGATAAGTACCCACAACATCTATGTCACACAATTGTCGTGTCCTGCATGCTTCCTCACCACCCAAATTCTCCCTAATTAACTGAAGGTCCCACTACACTTACCTGCCAATCGTCTAATCCCCCTCTCCTGCATGCCACCACCCCACACAGCCTAACTGCCCACCCAGCCCTTGGCAAAGGCGTGGAGATTATAGGATAATCCTATAACTACGACTTCCAGAATGCACTAACCCATCAATGTGAAAACCTGGAATATGCACAGCACTTCACATTTCATGCATGTATGACTATTGTACTAGCTACACCAACTAGAAAGTATGACTGAGGACCAGTACATGGCAATGACAGAAATGTGATGTCACACCATAATGGCAAGCAAGGCTAAGCACAGCTACAGCTCAGTGACAAATCCAAATGGCCACTGATCCTGAACCCCAAGCCTGAAATGGACTGACCACGGTTTGGGAAGTAAGATGGCATACTCCATGCCCATGCACAACATCCAGAGACAGGACTATTACCCTTGAATAAACACATCCTGTGTACATACTGGGACACCATGATGCAATGTGCAGCCATATTGTGTGACATCTAGCAAGCCTGACTATTCAGTAGGTAACACAGCTTAACAGTCATGTCAAGTATCAGACATAAAAATACCCTCTCTGCAGTGCTATATGTACCAAACCTGAATGACAGCACCCAACATGGAGTTTGAACTTATGTCACACACTTGCATGTACCACAAGGGATGCTGTGCAGCATCTGTCATTGTCATTGCAGGGAATCATGTAAAGCCACTGTATGCATCTGACAAAGAGGGAACCAAACACAATTACTAAACTGAACTATCTGTCTCACTCCATCCACAAGTAACCCTGCCAGTGCCACCATGGAGACCGTACCAGACACTGCCAGCCTTCCTCAGGATGAAGGCCCTAGCGAAGATAACATACCTGGATGTCTGGACAGTCACGACTTACCTGGCCCATCTGGGACACCTGGTCAGTTAACAACTCCATGCCTCATCCTGCCCACATCAATTCCTCCCAACTCTGTGGCATCTACATCACAGCCAACCATATGCCCCCAAGCCTGTGTCCCAAGGACTGTTCAAACTGTTGTGTGCCCCACAGTACAGGTCCCTGAGTCTAACCTTCACACCCCAGACAATGATGGTCCTGCTGACGCTGGGAGTGGGCACACCGTGCCAGGGACACAGGCACCTGGGGGCATGGTGCGTGAGAGGGATGCTGTGGGCCAGAGAATTGGGCCCCCAAGGAACTCAACTGACCAGGAAACCATCTCCTATGTCTTGGGAGCATACCAAAATTCACAGGACAGGATGGGCCACATTATCACCATGTTGGGGGAGAATCAAAGGCTGCAGGGGGAATACCACCAGGAGGTCATGCAGCAGTGGCAGGCACACAATGCCACCATGGCCTTCATCACAGGGGTGCTGAGAAACATCAACACCACCCTACATGGTTTCTCAACCAACCATCAGGCGCCTTCCACTAGCAATGTTACATCTTCCCCATCGACATCAGCGGCAGCTAGTGGAATGGAGGCCCTGCCAGGGGAACCACATGCCTCAGACACCCCTCCCTCTGTAGCAGAAGAACCCCCCCCTGCAAACGTGGATGTCCACCCAGACATCTGGCTGGAGCAGTTGCCAAGACAAAACCACAAAACCCACTGCCTTGAAGTGAACCTCTCCTGATGTTTCACCCTTCTGTGCCACTAAGACACCCTGTGAACTATTCTGAGACAGAACTCCATTTTCCCATGGTACAAGGACACAGGGTCTGTGTAACCAACAGTTGTAGCAGCTACTCTGATGAATTCATCTACCATGCCATCACTCATCACCTTTTTGTTATTCTGTTCACATTTCTTTTGACTGTTATAATTCTTTTATGCACAATAAGCCACATTTGGACACAGCTACTGTATATGTGTCTTCAATGATACAACAAAAAATTTAATGATTCCCAACTGTGGTCTGGTAAAGGCCTCCTGAATTAAACTGGCAGTGTAATGGGCATCAGCCGGAGACTCCTGCAACAGGGCACGCATGACAATAGTAATGTCACTGGACAGATGTCACAGAGTGAGGTTGAAGTCCAAACCAACACCAGGGCATAGTCCGCATACCGATCTCCAATGAGAGCATTACAGAGAGTACCATCAGGATGGAAGGCACAGCGCCACAGAAAGCTCATAAGCAGGTCATAGATGTTGTGCCTATTGCAGAATACCTCCCAAGCAGGGTTACCCAGATTGGACATATACATCACCAGTCATACGGTGTTGAGAACATCCTTTTTACCAGCTACCTGTCATGTACACTTCTCACACCTGTAATATTTTTCCATTGGCTACTGTCAATGAATACTTCAAGCCATAGGTAGCAGAGCCACAGATTATATTCCACATTCAGTGGGTGAAAGGAAATGAGAATAGGAGAATGCAGGAAACATAGCTCAATAGTGGTCAGTCCATTAGAGAAGTGAATGTAGGAATCTGTTGTAATAGCACATGTAAGAACTGAATCACTGTTACTGTACACCTTAAAATCCTATCTGTCTGCTTCCACAATCCACAAATACTCACTGGACCTCATTACACCCCCACTGATGAATCAAGTCAGGAATTGCAATGTCAGCAATCTACTTCTGAATGTGCACAATCAAGAATTGAAAAGTCCCACTCAACATACATGTATGTCACTGGAAGTAATGATTGATGAGCTCTGCCCTAGAGTCACCTGCTCCTTCTTCCTCTGGCTCTTCATCACTTGCTGTATCAGCATCTCCAGCCACTGGTCCAGCTGCCTCACCCTCATCAGCTAGCAATGGTATCTGACGTCTCAGGGCTGGTTTGGCAAACCTTGTGGAGCAAGTAGAGGAGGGCACCTCAAGATAGGTCCAGGCACCTGAATATTGCCTTCAGGGGCCGAAAGTCCGCTCGATTTCACGCCTTGCCTCCCGTGGGCCTCATTGAAACAGAGTTCCCCTCGCGTGTCTGGGTACCTCACTGGTGTCAACAGCCAAGGAAGGTTTGGATAGCCAGAGTCACCTGTGAACACAATGGTAGGACAATTAAAATAATAGGATGAGCGACTGGCCGAATTGTGATGACAGGTGTCATTACATTCAAACACATAACAATGAATACTTACTAAAAAGCAAGGCCCTCTCTGTGTGTAGTTGTGCCATCATGTGCTGTTTCGAAATATGTAGGAGTCATGCACTGATCCAGGAAACATGGCTGTCACTTGTGAGATGTACTGGTCTGCCAGACACACCACCTGCACGTTGATAGAGTGGTAGTGCTCCCTGTTCCTATACACCTGTTCATTGACACTGGGAGGGACCAGGGCAATATGGGTGCCATCAATGGCCCCTACCACATGAGGAATGTGTCTCCTCTCATAAAAGTCTGCCTTCACACAGGCCAAATCTCCTTTTTGGGGGAACTTGATGTAGCTGTCCAGGTGTTTCAACAACATCCCTCAGCACCAGACTGAACATGGGCTGAGACATCCCTGCTGTTAAGGAGACAGTATTCTGCAATGAGCCTGTAGCCAGGTAGTGTAGCACTGACAATACTTGTACTATGGGAGGAATGCAATAGGGACTGCAAATGGCTGGTATCAGATCTGGCTCCAACTGTCTACATAGATCCATGATGGTTTGACTATTCAGATGGTATGTTTGGATGACATGCCTGTCCTCCATGGTTGCCAGGTCTACTAGTGGACGGTACACTGGTGGTGGTCTCACTCTCCTCATTGCAGGAAATCTATGTTGAGAGGAGAAAACGTACAATGAGTGATGCAGTAGGCACACGTCTGCAGAACATGGTGTTTTATCTCACACCTAACATCTGTAGGGGATGCGTAGCACTGTTGACATATACAATACAGACCAAGGATATTCAGATGTTACACCCTCATTGCTGCACATTAGCTAACATGTAAGTCGGATAGGACATGTGTAACTTCTGGAAATGAACATGTGTGGGTGACTGGGTGGTCCTGCACTGATCACACATATATATCTGTAATCTACCTATATTTAGCCGTTACCTATTTACCTATGAGTAGCTTAACACATCTATCAACATACATGCAGCCTCAACATGTAATTGTGTCAAGATTGTCACATTATGTTGCACAACCGTGATGGCACAACGTAGGGTTACACAGATATTTGGGCTTGTAAGTGTCCGACTCACTTAATAAAGCACATCAATCGATGACATGTGCCCAAAATGGCAGGCACCTGGCCTACAGTAGTGGACAATTGGAAGTGACCTAAGTCTGCCGGTGGAGGTCATGATGGCAGTAGGTGATTGCAACCGCCGTGCAACTTGTCATTGGTTAACATTGCTGCCTTTGGTGGACTTGGGTCAATGGCGATGACCACCAGCAGTGACGGTCCTGTATGTGGCGGTCGTGACCTCCATTTTCGCAGCCTTGCTCACTTGACTCCTGACACTGTTGCTAGCAAGACCTCCACAATGTGAGCTGCTGTGTACTGCTTCAAGGAGGCATCATGCCAGGTCCTGCAGGTGAAAGGGCCCCTGTCTTCACCCAGGAAGAGCTGGTGGAGGAGGTCCTACCCCTGTATGAACAGCAATATGGGGCACCAGAGGAGCAGGTGAGTACAATGCCCCATCCATGTGTGAGAGGGGTTGCATATAACGTTGAATTGGGCATGTGTACTGGTGAGGGAGTAGATAAACGCAGATGGCATATAGTGAAGCTGTGTGAGCCGAGAGGAGGGGTATGTGTGGGCACTTGATGAGACAAATGTGTAGTGACCACTCCTGTTGGTATGGCACAAGTGTACATGACTTTCTCCTTTTGTCTGTGTCATCCATGCATGTGAACACCCATCAGAAGAAGGGGATCTGGAGTGCCATTGAAAATCAAGTGCCGTCCCTGGGGGTCCACAGCCGGTGGAGCACCCATTGTCGCAACCAGTGGGAGGACCTGAGAGGCTGGGCCTGGAAGACCGCAGAGGCCCAGCAGGGGAGGGGAGCCTGTCAGACCCTGACCCCCCCCAATGACCTGCGTTTTGGCGGTGGCCTACCCGGAGGTGGATGGATGTTTGAGGGCAGCACAGCAGCCACAAGGGGGTAAGTACTTACTGTATCCTGGTACTTGGCTCTGGTTGTATGGTGCTTGCTGTCTCATTGTAGCCTCTGTGACAATGTAGTAAGTTCTAAATGTATGTAGACTAGTGAAAATCAGTAGTTCTCACCTTCCCTAAGTATTAGATGTAGATGTGGCATCATGGTTTTCATGGTTTGCTATGTGTACGTTTAGATCAGTAGTTTCCAACCTGTGCGCCGGGGACCCTTAGGGGTCCGCAAAGACTCCTCAGGGGGTCCGTGACTGCTCAGAAAATGCAATAGTATTAGGTTCCAGCTATCAGTAATGACTCAGTGGGGGTCCCCGGATTCCAATAATGATTCAGTGGGGGTCCCCGGGCTCCAGTATTGATGAAATGGGGGTCCACAGAAGTCAAAAGGTTGGGAACCACTGGTTTAGATCACCTGTATCAAGACATCTCTATGACTGCATGTGGAGGTGCTCATATGACAATGCCACATGTGTGACTCCATCCTGCCATTTCTATGGATGTGAGCTGGCGTATCACCCTATCCATTGAGTATAACCTGGGCCACCCATCAGCATATAACCGTTAGCGGCTCTAAGGTGTCTGTTCACTCCCATCCAGAGTTGATCACCTGTATTTGCAATTGGGTGACTCACTTTTTTGGGACAGGCACTATTAATATCTAGTACTGGTACAGGTATGGACTCCATGTGAAGCAGCCATCTCATTTACACCACAGATATGGCCTGTATAGGACAGTACATATGGGATTGCAGTTGTTTCTCCGTTGTCCGTTCATCTTCATTCTAGGGGGTAGGTGACGGTAGCAACAGAAGGACATTTCTAGTTTGGTTGTATGAATTGGTATTTTTGAACTCATCATGCATTTCCATGAGTTTGACTTGTGAGCATTTTACCTGTAACCCAATGGATTTGTTCTAGAGGTGGTAGGTGCCTAGGCAGGGTTTGCCATTGACACTATGCATTGTCAATGCCATGTTTGTCAACGCCCTACCAATTACAGTGCAACATTGCTTAGTTGCTGCCTACATCATGTCTCAATGGTTACTTGGGGGCACTTCTTATGAAGTGGGACAATCATTGCTACCCTTCGCCTAGCTGATGTGGGCACTTTCGACAGGAATAGGTTTTGAATGACTGATGGAATCAATATGAAGTGGTTTAGTTGTCCCATTATTTCTAAAGCAGCCTTTTGTTTCAGTGGGATATGTTGTCAGTGCAATAGCAGTTGTGTAGGTCCATGTGTGCATCATGTGTACGTGTCTTTTCAGTGTGACATGTGTGTTGTCTGGACTTAGGTACAGGTAATCACATGTCAGGAATAGTGTGAGTGATGTTGGTTTACTCATGTTGTCAAGTCCTGCAACTGTAACTGCTTGTCAAGGTGCCATGTGATGTATTTTGTGGCTGCCTGAAGTTTATTTGTCATGACACTGCATTCAGTGATTGCCTATGGATGTTTCATGTGTGCTATGTAGGCCATTGTAGCTGCACATGCATGTATGAAGTGATGTGGTGTATCAGTGTTAAGTGTCTGCAGATATTCCTCTGTGATTGTGTATAAGCAATTACATGCCTGTTCTCCAGACATGTATTCTACACATCAGATGTCACCTGAATGAGAGTCCCACTTGTTGTGACTACTTCTGTTAATGTATCCATATTGCCACATATGTATAGAGGGTTCTGCCAGCCATGTGATATGACTGGCAGGTGCTGTATGGTCGGTGAATAGAGTAGTCTTCACTATCAAGGGACATTACTAATGGAGATGGACTGGTCAGGTGTACTTTTAGGACATGCTTGATGTGTTGTGATCTGTCACTTGCTCTTCCCGTAGGTGATAGGAGTGTGGAGAGGTCTGATCATCATTGTGCTAGATATTTCTACTTCAGCCAGGGCATGTTGAGCATGCTGACATGGCTTTACTGGTGATCACTGGGATTACTCCTGTCATGCTAATTTACTTGGATTTTGATGTGGGTGTGATGGCTGACGTAAAGGAGTGGATAGTAGCAACATGTTGCGACATGATGTAGGATATGTGTATTGCTAAAAGAGATGGCCTAGCCAGGAGATGTTTACAAACAGCTGTGCATGTTAACATGTGTATGTGTGGAACATGTTAACCCTTTCTTTCCCTCTCTATCCCTCCTTCATTCTCTCTCTATTTGTGTGCATCAGCAACAGCAGGTGAGGGAGATGGGGCACAGGCGAGTGGGGATGCTTCTGGCCACGGGACTCAGAGTGCTGCGACCACCGACAGCGAGGGACCTAGTGTCCCGGAGAACAAGTGGAGTGCCAAGGAGGAGACAGAACCTTCCGACTCATCATCTTCTGATTCCTCCTCCAGTGGACACTCCCTGGCGATGGCGGACCCATCTGGGACCACCCCAGCACCATCTTTGTCCACTACCCCCTTACTACGACTGCCCTCCCTGTAGCTCCCCACCCTGTTTGTCCGTACCCGCTCATCCGGGAGGGTGGGCGTCTCCTTCCACGCAGGCACCTCTGTACCTGCCCCGGTCAGCCCGGCTACCCTCAGCGAGAGGGCTATTGACCTCCTGAGGTTGATCTCTGTGGGTCAGTCGACCATTGTGAATGCATTCCAGGGACTAGAAGCTCAAGTCCAACAGAGCAATGCGTTCCTGGAAGGCATTCACAGTGCACTGGCTGGCCTACAGAGATCCTTTCAGGCTCTGGCCCCTGCACTGATGGCAGCCAGTCACCCTTTGTCTCCTGTCCCCCCTCCACCTTCCTTTTCCCAATCCCACACCCCTCTTCCTCGTCCCAGCCAAAACACACAGACAGACAAGCATGCACCCACTTCAACATCCAAGGGTTCCGCTGTCAAACACAAGTACCACAAGACCCACCACCGGAATGCACACAAACAACACCCACCTGCAGGCACTCCAACACCCACAACCTGCACAGTCTCCCCTACCTTCACAGACACTACACTGGACACACCTGCAGACACCACACCCACATTCACCAATACAACCACAACTCCATTCCTACCCACAGTCAGCACAGTAGCAGACCCGGAGACTTCCACCCCAGTCACCACAGCAGCAGACACCACACCCACAGACACACCCACATTCAGCACATCCACCATACCTGCAGTCACCACCCCAAGAGACAGTCATCCATCCACCAGGGCATATCCCAGCACCTCCACCCCCTTCTCCCAAAGCACATAAACGCCCACTCTCACCCACCCAACTGATACCCAGCACACACAAGTGTTCATCGCACGGATTTGCACCCTAAACACCTAAACATCCCCCAAGACACTTCTTACAACCACTCCCTCTTCCTCCACTCTCAAAAACCCTTTTGCCATGACCGTCCCCTTGCGTCAAATAATTTTTTCCTATCGGAGTTGAACCTTTTCACTACTCCTCTCCCACATGGTGTGACCCCCCCAAAGATCTGTGTCCCTCTCCATGTAGCGCTTCCTCCTCTCCTGGCCCCCATGCAGGTACCCATGTCCCTTCCCCTGCTAAGAAGTCAACCCCTCCCAAGAGTTCCCAGCTCTCCCCTTAGCTTCGACCTAAGCCTCCCCCTCCCAAGCCCAAGGATTTACCTCCCAAACCCAAACCGAAACCAAACCTCTCCCCAGCCCCCCTCATCCCCTGAGATGCCTGCCCGCCCCTACATGTGGAGGTTGTATGGCAGTCAGGAGTCACGTAGGGGCACAGGAATGTGCCATCTGTGCATGCTGCACATGTTGTCTTGGACTGGCCGTTGGCCTTATGTACTTTACATAGCTTTGTTTTTAATTATTTATGCATTCCCATACATCTGGGCCAACCAGTTGTTCGTTCAAAGATTACGTTTTTGTCCTTGCTTTCATACCTTTTGGCTGTTTTGGTCTTGCCTGCTTACGTTTGTGTGTGAGTACCTTTTGTGTGTTTGTTGATAGTGCTACCAGTTGTGTGTGACCAGCATGCGTGGGTGTGTGCATTGCATTTGTCCCGCTGTGATTGCTGTGTGTTGTGTGATGGGCATGTATGAGTTAAGGACATGGATTAATGTTGATATTGTGTGTTGTGATTATGTTGACGTGTTATTTTGAGTGTTGTGTGCCCTTGTGTGGTTGTACTGTGTGTGTTATTGTGTGTGATACTCGTTTTCTCTAATCCTTTGTGATGTGCGTCTGTGGGATATTATGTATGTCTTGTTGTATTGATGTTTGATAGTGTGTGTTGGTTTTCTGGTGTTGTTAGGTTTTAGTGTATGTATGATTTGTCATGTGGAGGTGTGGATGTATGATGGTAATTTCGAGGTGTAGTGGTTGTAGTGTTGTTGTGTCATCTGGTTGTGTGGTGTCTTGTAATGTTAGGCTGTGCTGGTGCTGTGTAGCTGGGTGTTGGTGTGTGTTTTGAAAGTGTGTGTGTGTGTTGGCTGTAGTGTGTGTACTATTAATGTGCGTGTGTCTGTGGCTGTGTGTGAGTGTGTGTGTCAGTGTGAGGATATGTGTATGTGTCGCTATCACCACCCGTTCAGTATGTGTATGTTGTGTACGCGTCTATACATTGACATTGTGCAACGGTGTTAGGTAAGTGTGTGTACTCACGGTTGCTGTCATCGTCGTTGGTTCCGAAGTCATTGGGCAAGCAGAAGCAGCTGGGAGACATCCAGATCAGGTTCACTGGCAGCTCCAGACGGGTATGTGTTCCCAAGATGATTAGAGCTCCCACGTCTGAAACACAGCAATCTAGGTTTTACACTGGCTTGCTGCTTCATCTTGGTTGATGTAACAGTTTGCACATTAGTTCCATTACTTTGTGCTGCGCTACTATTTTCTTTTTTAGACTTTTATAAATGTTGAATTCAATGTAATGAATGTTCCACTTGTTTAGCTATCATAATGACTTATTGGAGACTGGGCTCACTCTTACCCACAGTTCTTTCCTAAGTCTTTCATTTCTAAACTCTTGCATAAACTGATTACGAATACATTCTTCTATATTGTCATCAAAATTATATTGTGCAGCCAGTTTTCTCAATGCAGTAAAGAAATCTTCAACAGATTAATCTTCGTTTTGTTTTCTTTTACCAAAATGATACCTTTGAAAAATAATGGATATTTTTGGTAAATAATGTAACTCAAGTTTTTTCAATGCAACCTCAATTTCATTCAACATATCACCATCTCCATCTTCATCAAAGATGAAAAGTTCTCAGATACTTCTTGACCTTCTGCCCCTAGACAATGAATTAACATTGATGGGTTTTTTTAGCTGATAAGTTGGGACCACTTACTTTCAAATAGTTAACAAATGCCTTGTTCCATTTTGACGAAATCAAAGGTGTATCTCCAGGTGAGGAGAGAAAAAATAAAAATGGAGTCATATTTTGCATGTTTAAAATATACAAAGTACTGTTTTAACTGAAGAGACACTCTCCAATACTCGATAGATGTATCTGAACGCCTCCTGTGGATATAAAATTTGATAGATTTTGTAAATAAAATAAAGTGAGATGCACAAAGAATCTCCTAAATGCCAGAATGTAAACTTTCTAGTAATCCCTGTGTCTCATCAGCGATTACTGAAAACAATTGTCTGTTCTTTTTCACCTCTGTGTTTAATAAACTAATTTATACTGTGCTTTCTTTTTTGGTCCTATTTCTATTTTTTTTAGAGAAGAAATTGTCCTTCTTTAATTTCTTTCATTGGAAGTGACGTCTTCAGAAGCGGAAGGAGATCGATGAATGAAGAAATGGATGAGGAAGACAGAGAGACACCATATGTTCCCGTAAGTAGGATGTTTCTTGTTCCAGAGTGTGTTAATGCCAATATTTTGTATGCACCGCGTCGTAGAATGAACTGGTTACCTAGCGTGTTGATAGAGAGGTGAGTGTGAGGACGTCAACGCTACAGGACACAGAAGTCTCACAACTGAGCGTGCTCTGCTCTGAGCAGGCGTTAAAAGTGCTGAAAAAAATTACACAAAGCTTTGCACCATTTTTTCGGCCCCCCTAATGGGGGAATGTCCCCTTTGCATACATTATGCCTGCGTGCAAAGGGTTACAAAGTTGTGCCATGCATGCATTGTGCCACTTTGTAAATTTGGCGTGGCGATTTTGTCCTCATTGGGCCACATTGGCATATAAAAAAAACACTAATGTGGCGCAAGGAGGCGCTAAGGGCTCTTAAATCAGCCGCTATTATGGTTCAGAAATGAGTCCATCACATCCCTGCAGTGCATCCACAACAGCCAGAACATATTCATTGCCAGGATCTATGCACTTGTTAGGTAAAGGTAACCGTGAAGAACAATCTGCCTGTATATTTTTGCCTCTAGGGATATGTTTAATGTCAAATGAATATTCCTGCAGGTGTGAAACTAATGTAACCTACCTGGGAGATGCCTTGGCAGTGCCAATACCACCTAAAAGGTAAACAAGCGGTTTATGATGCGTGAAATGGTTTATGATGTGTGAAAAGAGTGAATGCATTTCACTTTTGATAGATTCTAAACTTTTCCACAGCCCTAGAACATACTAAGGCCTCACTTTCTGTTGTACTGTAATGTTGCTCAAGCCCCCTAATGTCAAATGAATCCAAGTGTGTTCTTTGTTGCCTTTCAGCTGTATCAATACCGACCCAAGACCAACTGAACTAGCATCTACAGCAATGACACGTTTGTAGGTAACATCAAAAGGCTTGAGAGATAGTGAGAATATGTTCATGCACCAATCAAAAGCTGTCCTCTCTTCTTCACTCAACACAATTGTTTATTTTTTAGCAAACAATGTAATTAATGGTTCAACAATGAAGGTATATCCTTGGATGAGCCATGCATAGTATTCACTGAGACCTGCAAAAGACCTCAGGGCGCCCATGTCTGTAGGTATACGCATTTAATTGCTTCAAGAAAACTAGTTTTAGGTGTCATTCCGTCAGCAGAAATAGTATGATCCAAGTAGTCAACTTCTGTTTGTAAGAATGCCCATTTTCCATGTGAAACTGTCATATGTCTTTCTGCCAAGCCAGGCAAAAGCTTCTCCAAAATGACATTTGGTTCATCCACTCTGTTGGCAAATATCAAAATATCATCCTGAAATGCCTGGGCCCCTTTGACGCATTTCAACAACACATCCATCAGTTCCTTGAATACACTTGTGGCCGATGCTAAACCGGAAGGCTGTCTAAGATGTCTGAGGGCGCCACTTGGTGTCACAAAGATTGTAAGATCCCTAGAAGTCTCAGAGAGAATGACTTGGTGATTTACAGATTTTAAATCGATTATCCAGAAGAATGAAGAACTACTTAGAGCTTCTAACATTTCTTGAAAGTGAGGTAAGGGATGGCGATCGACCACAATATTCTTATTAAGGGGAAGAAGTTCAGCAGACAGCTGAATACTGCCAGATTTTGTTCAGTGATTACAACAGCAGAATTAGGAGAGTCAGTAAGCTCTGTAATGTTATTTTGACAAATGGCTTCTATTAACTTTCTTAGGTTTTCCTTGATGCTAAGAGGTACAGGTCCCACTTTATGTTTTACTGGAAATACATTGGTTTTCCATTTGATAAGGAGTTCAAAGCCTTCTACACAACCAATCTTTTCTTCATAAACACCTTTATACTGCTGTATAAAACGGCCAATTTTAAGAATTACACTGTATAGATGAGATGGGCATTTCTCCTAAACTGATATGATTGTCTGTTCCTGGTCCTAGAATGATCCCTCATCTGCCAAGGTTGCGTCAGCCCACAATATTGCGCCCTCTAACAGCAGCTTAAATCTTTGTAAAAATTGTATGTACTTTGAAATGCACAAACACAATCTGGTCTCTCAGATACACATCGATGTGCTCACCTTTTGATGCAAGGATTCTAAGTGAAGAGACACCTTTTTCCACAGTTTCTTGAGGTAACTGCTTCCTTTTAAAAAAACTGTCTCTCTCAATCATGAGGCTTGGTTCTTCAGTGAAGTGTTTCTCTATTCATCCCAAGGTAAAAAGTGTCCAGCAGGAGGTTTTTTTTTTCTCTCAGGTGAAAAGGTTTTACCATCAATGGCAATCCATGCCCTTTTTAGGTTGAGCATAGAAGCGTGCAAGCTCTGCTTTCCTGACGTCTTGGTATCTACGTGGGCTTTTAACCACGCCCATCACTTTCACTCAATTGCCGGCTTGCCTTTAAAAAATCCTTTGGTGACAATGGTAAATGCGTTACGTTTGTCCCGCATTGGGGTGGTTTTGTTACCACTTTGGGGACCGACCCTGTTACATAGATAATTGCACGTTTGCCGATACGTTTGACAGCGAGTGCACTTCTTTTTCCTTTTGTGTCCCTCCTCCGCGCTCACACTCATGGCAGCTGCTGCACTTTGAATTGTCTCACTTATGTCAACTGTTTTGATTTACATTTTCAATTTATGTGGCAAGAAAAGTCTAGTTAGGAATTTACAAAGTTAAAAGATGTAATTCGAGCAAACTTGAGACCCATTGCTTTGCAAATGCTGGTTTCCATTTTAGTGTACTTTTCCTGGGATTTTGTAGAAAGGAGTTAGGTTGATTAAATAATGATCAGTTAGCCATTGCAGGTACTGTATCCAAATGTGTTCCGACAAAACCAGAGCACCAATAAAGAGAGATTCCAAATGCAAAAAGGCTCTCTTGCGCCAGCAGCTTATTTACCGTTGCAATAGTTTAAGGTAATGAAAACAATATGCTTCAGAAATGCAAATACAGCTCATAACCTACATACACTTGAAAGGGCAGTTCTTCGAAACAACCAATTCACATCTTTGTTTTGCCACATAGGGTGGTTGCGGAGATGTAGCGCAAAGGTTTAAGCACATTGGTGGGTCCAAGCAGACTAGTACCCTTTGTCACCAATATGCAGTGATGGATCCACTCACAAGTGAAGCGCAGATTGTGGTTGACACTGGGACTGCAGTTTATTCAGGATAAATAGGGTCTCATTACGAGTTTGGCAGTCGTAAGACTGCCAAACTCGCAATCGGACCACTGCAATCCTGGTGGTCTGACTGCCAGATTATGGTCCTGGTGGTCGGACCACCAGGAGCTCACCACCCCCGCCAGGATCATGAATCCCAATGAGTTAATGGTGGTGAAAGTAATGGTCAGCCACAGAGGTGCTGAGTTTGGCACCACCATGCTGATCACAACTTTCTTTTCCACCAGGCTAGCAGAAAGGTAGAGTTGGGATCGTAGGGGGGCTCCTGTGCCGCCCACAGCCATGTGGTGGGCAGTGCAGGGTCCCCCCTGTCTGCACCCTTGGAATGCGCACTGTCTGCAATGGCAGACAGTGTACATTCCGAGGGTGTTGTGTGCAATGGCATGAGGGAGCCGAGACCAATGGCACCACACTGTTTCCACAGGTCAGCCCGGCAGGAACTTCAAAACGCACATGCGTAGTTAAGGCACAGAAAAAGGAAGGAGGCTTCGGAGGAGGACGCAGTCAGGTAAGTGGGGCCGTTTTAGGGGCAGAGGTTGGGCGTTGGAGTATTTTTAGTTTTTAGGGGCAGGGGTCAGGGTACATTAGGTTTTAGGTGATGGGGAGTCATGGTAGTTTTAGGGGCGTGGTGGGGGGGTCAGGGTATTTTGAGTTTTTAGGGGGGTGAGAAGTTGGGATAGTTTAGGTTTTAGGGGGCTGGGGGTTGCCGTAGTGTTAGGGGTGGGGGTAGGGGGTCGGGGTATTTTTCATTTTTAGGGGCGGATGTGGGGAGTCGGGGTAGTTTAGGTTTTAGGGGGTGTGGGGTCACAGTAGTTTTAGGGGCAGGGATCGGGGTAGTTTAGGTTTTGGGTTGGGAGGTCACAGTAGTTTTAGGGGCGGGTGGGGGGTTGGGTGTTTTTCATTTTTAATGTTTAATTTAGAGGGGGTAGGGGTCGCGGTAGTGAGGTAAGTGGGGCTGGGGCAAGGTTGTGGGTGGATTTAGGGGTGGGGTACTTTTAGTTTTTTAGGGGCGGGGTGGGAGGTCGGGGTAGTTTTAGATGTGGGGGTTGGGGTAGTTTAGGTTTTAGGGGCTTGCAGTAGTTTTAGGAGTGGGGGTGGGGGAGTCCGGATATTTTAAATTTTTAGGGGCGCGGTGGAGGGTCGGGGTAGTTTAGTTATTAGGGGGTGGAGGGTCCAGGTAGTTTTAGGGGTAGGGTAGGGGGTCAGGGTATTATTAAGGGCAGAAGGGGGGGTCAGGGTAGATTAAGTTTTAGGGGGTGGAGGGTCTCGGTACTTTCAGAAGCGGGGGTAGTTTAAGTTTTAGGACTGGGGTCAGGGTAATGGGGAAGGAGTAGAATTGTTTTTAGGGGCGGGTGAGGGGTTGGGGTATGATTGTTTTAGGGGTGGGGGGGTTGCATGCTGGAACCACGCAAGCTGTTCCACTCATGCCTTTACCAGGAATGCCTTTACAATGAAAAATCGTTAAGGCATTCGTGGTACCAACGCGGTCATTGTTCTGACTGCGTTGTTTAGGCATGCGTGGTTCCAGCATTGGTTGTTCCAACTTATATTCTTCACTGCGTGCGCCACTGCAGTGTAAAAAAAAAAGTGATGCTACGGCCGCACATGGGGCTTGGAAATAAGCCCCCTTGTTTGTGACTTTGTGGTTCCACCTGATAGAGTTGGTATTACCGTTATGTGGGTCCCTGACTCAGTAAATTCAGATACTCCACATCATAATCCTACTGGGGGGGATGGTGGGGGGATACCAACAACATGGCCGTGGAAGATGGTGTTTAAATTCAAGCCGAGTAGGACAGTCAGCACAAGGGGCCCTGAGGAGTCGCTATCATTGAACTCAATCAAGTGAGAGTCGCTACTGATCGTGGTCACTGCAGCTGTTTTGGGTGCCAGTGAGGGTCAGGCACTTGATTATAGCATATGGGGAAAAAACAGGAATTTCGGGACAAAAATGCATTATTCTTCAGATCAATACCAGGAGGGCAGCTTTGATTTAGTTTCAGAGACCGCAGAGGATATGTGCTGGCTGATCAGATCAATTCCACCTCTTTTCCACTTCTCAGCTCTTTGTATGCAAGAGGCGCAGCTGGCTCAAACTTTTTCTTTTGCAGACTTTTTGTCTTTTGAAAAAATCAGCCAAACTTGTTAGCTGGGGTGTCTCAATTTTAAAACTGAATCAGGATCGGAAGGGAGGGAGGGGTAATTGAGGGGTGATAATGAGATATGAGAGGTTATCAACCGCGTTAGCATATTTTTAGGACATAATTGCAAATTTTTAGAATATGTAATCAATCCTTCATTTTTTATGTAACATGCTGTGCTAATCCCTAAAATTTTATTTGGCAGTCCAGCACTGTGGCGGATGTTTGATTTTTCATTATTCCAGTTTGCACAATTATTCCAAGTTAGTATTAAACATATATTAGGTTCAGTATATATAGGACTGACGCATCCCTGGAAAAGTCAAGCAGCACCTCCACCCAAGCCTGAACAATGCCACCACCCTGCAGTCCCATTCTTGGATCGCTGGTGTGTACTATCCTCGATTAAGGGGTGACGGGGCTGGGGTTGGACTTCAGCGGGGAGTGGTGAGCATCAGCGTAGCGGTAGGCGCACGCCCATACTGATGTTGCTGCTCCTTCTGGAGGCCCTGCAGGAATACCTGTCATGAATGGTACCTTGCTGAGTCCCAGGTCAGATTGGTAATCCCAAGGATTACCTTGCCCATGGCGCATGCACAACTGCACCCCCCACTGAGGAAAGGGGAGTCCCAGGATCCCCTTTGAGACTCAACATACCTGCTCAGGCTTCCCTTATGACATGCCACCACATTTTGAAATGTGACTCTCCTTTGAAACTGTTGTCACTGAAATACAACAGTCCTAACCTGTTTTGTCAAGAGTTGTATTTTCAAAAAAGTTCCTGATTATCCATTATTGCAGTTTTCCTCCTGTTTTGAGTCCCCGAACTGCCGACACAATAAATTTTTCTGCAAGTACATATTTAATTTTGTTTCATTGTACTCTCGTGGATTACCTTGTCATTTCCTCTGTGAAACACTCACATGACTCTAGTGTGCTCTTTAAAACCACAAACAAAATGTGCAGCCCAGGTAACGCACACACAGACACACACTAACCCCTCCCCCCCGCCATTACCCATGGTGGTACAATAAATGCAACATAATCTGTGTGTGGGAAATCAGTGTCCGCTACTGCTTGTGCATGGGTTATTGTGTGAAATTACTGAGACGTACAACATAGGAAGCCAAAAGAATTGCTGTATCCAGTTTTGGGAATTCATTTATAGCTTGTTCCAAGTTTCACCCCATGTAATGCCTGTCTTATCACTGTTACCTGAGCACTGTCCGAGATGGGGGGCTTGGCCATGGTCCAGAACATGGCGCACGCTTAAATATCTAGCTCCAGAGGGGCCGGCCGTAAAACTCCTGGAAATCGCGCTAGCCCGGGCCGACCCTCCTCGGAGCGCGGGCGCCGAGCGGCGGACCAGTGAGCCGTGCAGCAGAGCCTCCACTGCGGACCCGGGGCGGGCTGCGGACCGAGTCGGGCCGCCCGATGCGAGTGGAGGCCTGCGGCCCCTCCTCTCGCTTGGAGCCGCGGCCTCGAGTGGAAACGCGGGCCGCGTCGAGAGTGGAGTGAGCGGCCCACGCTCGGCGGCGGCCGCGCCCAGGTCTCTTTGCTGGGTTGAAGGGCCCGGAGCACCTGGCGGTGGCTGAGGGCCCTGGTGGGTCCTTGCCCCAACAGATACTTTCTTTTTTGGAGCAGGTGGACTGGGCACGGCTCTGATTCCTCCGGGGCCGACCCGAGCACATGGAGCGGAATCCCGGCGGAGCACTGGTGGTTTGAGACGGCGGTGCGGCCGGCGGGCCTGCCGTGGGGGCTACCTGAGGAGTCGTTGAGGGGGGGCGTTGGCCCCAATGAGTTACCCCTCAGGAGGGGCGCATCCAGCGGGGAGATTGTGATCGACTGCCTGACATGGTAGGACCGTGGAGCTGCTGGAGGCCCAGGGGCACCATCGATTCCTGATTGTGGATACCGGGCGAGGCCAGGAGAGTTGCCACGGGCACGGAAGAAGTGGCGGAGAGTGGGTGAGTGTACCGCGTGGGGGGACAACCAAGCTGCATTGCGGCGCTTACTTGACCCTGGTTGGCGGAGTGGGGCCCGGTGGAAGGAGCGTGCAGAGGAACCAGAACAGAAGCAGGTGGCAGTCGGTCACGGTTGGCTAACGTAGATCCCCCCCCCCCTGGGACTGGACGCCGGGGACGACCAGCGGGGCACCTGGAACCCAGCCTGGACTGCCCGGGATCAGAGGTTAAAGCAGAGGAGACCGAAGCGAGTGGACAAATCGGAAGCAGATAACACAAAAACGCTCGGCCCACGTGCCGGGCCCCCTGGGGTATACCCCCTTGCCTGACCGATGCCCCCCAAGGGCCGACATAAGAACAGAGCCATGGACCCCTTGACACCACCTGGGGACAGAGAGGCGGCCTCACAGAACCAGTCACAAGCCAAAGTGCAAGACACCCTAGACAAGATACTGGGAGCTATAGAGGACACAAAGTCAACATTGCAACGCGACATCAACCAAGTTGCGATAGAGGTGGGTCTCCTGAGAGCTAATCATCATAAACTGGCTGACAGAGTCAAAGAAACGGAAACAATACTGGCTGATGTTGTGCCGAGGCAGAAAGACGTGGCGGCGGAGGTAATCTCCCTGGCCGGCAGAGTGGCAAGGCTTGAACAACGGGCCGAAGATGCAGAGGGAAGAAACAGGAGGAACAATGTGCGCGTGGTGGGCCCCCGAGGGGATCAAAGGGACGAACATGGTGGAATTCCTGGAGAAATGGCTGAGCACGGTGGTCGCACCGGGGTGCCTGACCCCCTTCTACACGCTGGAGCGAGCGCATCGTGTGCCGTCGAGACCTCTTGCTCCTGGCAGGCCTCCCCGTGCTGTAATCGCTAAACTCCTGCACTACAGGGACAGGGACATCCTCCTACAGAAAGCCAGAGAAATGGGCCCGTTTAAAGTAGCAAATGGGGAAGTGACACTATTCCCAGACTTCACTCTAGATGTCCAGAACAAGCGAGCCTCATTCCTTGCGGTTAAAAGAGCCCTGCGAGACGATGGGATTCAGTACTCGCTGCTATATCCAGCAAGACTAAGAGTTATTGTGGAGGGGAAAACCACGTTCTTCCAAACCCCGGAGGGGACATGGGAATGGCTCGAGAGGCATGGGTCCCAAACGGCACGGCCGGCGCGCGAGAACCCTGGAGCTAGCGGGACCCGCCCGGCCCCAAGGGGGAAGAGGTCCAGAGATCGCCCACGGCTGGTACCAACGCAAACACAGAGAGAAACGGGCAGGAGGGCGGCCCTTGAGGCGACGGCACGAGTGGGTGGAGAGGCGTCCCCCCAGGAGGGTTCTGAAGAAGAGTCTGATGACACAATGGTATCCTCCGCTGGAGACTCCGGGAGCTTGTCTCGCGCCCCGAGGGTGACCCCACAAACAGCTGACGAACTTGGATAGCTCGGGCCTGCATTGGCGCCCAGCAACAAGATATGCTGAATGAACATGTGGCCCCTCCGGACCTGGCCGCCCCCCCTGACTTGATTCTCGCCTGCCCGGCTTGGCTGGCGAGTACTGCAGTTATGTGTTTGAACAAGTTGCACTGTTGCACAATTTTCTGGGCAACCTACAGTTCCGGAGGCGCCCTGGGGATGGGGAGTTGGGGTTTGCAATTACGAGTTAAACATGGTGGAGAAGACCGACCACAGTAAAGGTACGAGTATGCGGGGGGGTCAACCAGAATCTCGGGTGCGCCAGGCCCACTCATATCAGGCTTTAAGAATAAGATGGCAGACTATAATTTCATAACCTGGAATGTCAGGGGGATGGGCACTCCGGCCAAGAGACATAGAATTCTTTCCTTCCTAAAGAGAAGGGGGGTGCAGGTAGCAATGTTACAGGAGACCCACCTGGCACCGGGAGAGGGAGAGAAACTAAGACGGAGGTGGAGGGGGCAGGTGTTTGCTACAGAATATTCAGCTTATGCAAGAGGCGTTCTGATTTGGATTAGGGCGGGGTCCCCCTGACGATTGATTCCTCCAACATAGATAAAGAGGGAAGGTTTGTCATATTAGAGGGGATGTTACATGGGTCCCCGTTGGTTTTGAGTTGCATTTACGCCCCTAATCAAGACCAGGTTTCATTCATGACGGGCCTGTCTAGACACCTTACTCGCCAACACACAGGGGAAGTACGAATAGGAGGGGACTTCAATGCAGTATTAGACATAAACATGGACAGGTCCACCCCGCCACTGCAAGGGGCAACATCAACTAAGATAGCACAAAGACTAGCTGAGTGGCTCGGCACTTGGGGACTGGTGGATGTCTGGCGGATGCAACACCCGACCGTCAGGGACTACTCGTTTTACTCGGGCCTTCACCAGATGCACACCAGAATTGACAGGGTGGTCTGCACTGCGGGACTGGCTCGAGGTGTGACCCACTCTGAATACCTTGCCCGTACAATATCGGATCATAATCCACTATTGTTAACGTTGAGGGTATCACAGGACAGACCCCCCATACCGTCATGGGGACTGGCCCCCGCGGCGCTCGAGGACCAGGCGTACAGAGAGGCGCTGCGCTGCCACCTGACAGAACACATTGAAACTAACAAGGGATCCACCCCTTCCAGAGCCGTGGAATGGGAGACACTCAAGGTGGTGACGAGGGGTTTCTGTCTTGGGCAGTCGGCGGGGTGAGGCATACGCTAGAGAGGGAACTAACTGCCCTGGAGAAGACCATGCACGAGGGGGAACTGAGGCAGGGCCTTGTAGCACAAGTAGATGAAGAATATGACCGCGCTCGCAGAGAACACTCCCAAGTTGAAGAACAGCTCAGATGTCATAGCACGCAAAAATATCTGGCATCCCTACAGTCAGAGGAGGGGAGGTCGGGTAAACTTCTGGCATGGCTGGTGCGCCCGAATGGAGACAGCAAACCCATCACAAGCGTATTGGACAGAGGGGGAATTCGTAGACTCAGTCCAGGCCCCATTAATGACGCATTTAGAGATTATTACATGCACCTGTATAGGAGGCCTATCAACCTGGAGATGGGAACATTTGACAATTTTTTGACGCAGATCCCCCTGCCGGTGCTGAATCTAGAGGACAGGTACAGCCTAGGGGGGCCGGTGACTACGGAAGAGATAAGCGATGCAATAGCGCAGCTGGCCCCTGAGAGGACCCCTGGCACGGACGGTCTTCCTATGGATTTTTACAAAAAATATAAGTCCTTATTAGTCCCCAGATTGGCGGAGATGTACGCGGAGGCAGTGCAGTGTGGAGAGCTACCATGCACGCTGCACGAAGCGCTGGTAGTGCCACTCCCCAAGACAACCAATAGGGAAGCATCAGTGGCCGACTTCCGCCCGTTATCGATGCTAAACAGTGACTTTAAGATCCTCAGCAGGATCATGGCTGGCCGACTGCTCCCCCACATGTCCACACTGATACATGCTGACCAGAATGGCTTTATCCCTGGTCGCAGCACCTCCCTGAATCTTAGGTGAATTTTCTCTATCTTACACATGCCCGACGAATTGAAACCACCAGCTGGGATCCTGTTGGCGGTGGATTTCGAGAAGGCTTTCGACTCGATTAGGTGGGACTATCTGAGGGCGGCAATGTTAAAAATGGGCCTGGGGGAGAGCTGGGTTAGATGGGTGGACCTGTTATACTCGTCCCCACTAGCGAGAGTGAAGACGGGTAGAACAATTTCTAGTGCATACTCGGTGTTCCGTGGAACCAGACAGGGGTGCCCCCTGTCCCGCTGTTGTTTGCCCTGGCGATTGAGCCTCTCGCGGCCCGGTTACGGGGAGAGGGTGTGGGTAGTGGGATTGAATGGGGGCCAACTGAGCACATTGTCTCGCTGTATGCAGATGACATACTGATCTATCTTAGGGACGGAGCTGGCAGTCTCCCCTGGGCCCTAGAGGTTCTGGAGGACTTTGGGGAAGTATCGGGGCTGCGCCTTAACCGCAGCAAAACATATGTGTTTCCCTTGACGCCTAGTTTCATGCGCCCAGCAGTATGTCCGATAGACTTGAACTTGGCCCCACGGACCTTTAAATACCTGGGTATTCAAATATTCCACGAATTGGGAGACCTCAGAGATGGAAATCTTGGCAAAGCGTTCCGATCCTTGCGGTCCTCGGTGGGGTTTTGGCGCTCTCTGAAATTATCAGTGATGGCCAGAGTGGCGCTGTCCAAAATGATCATGCTTCCCCGACTTCTCTACTATTTTGCCAATTTACCACTGCTGATCCCCCCGACATGGTTCCGCGACTTGAACGTGTTGCTCAGGGAGCTAATATGGGACGGTGGACGTAGACGCCCTGCACTCACGACCATCTGTAGGCCGACCCGCATGGGTGGACTGGGAGCCCCTGACTTCGAGGCATACTACTTGGCATCCCAGCTACAGTGGGTGTCCGGCTGGCTGGAGGGCAGAGGACGCCTGGATTTGTGTACTGCCCAAGGGGTAATGGACACGGCATGGATTGCGGCACGCATGGCAGACAGGAAAATAGTCCTCCCTGGGAACAATATGATAATAAGTGTCGCGATGGCATGCTGGAAAAGGTGTATGAAAAAGGTAGGAGTGGACCCGCCATATTCTCCGGCTTTACCACTGTCGGCACTGGCTCTGGAATCTGGGGGGAAGGGATTGGGAAGTTTGGGGCTTGGTCCTTGGTCTGCTGCTGGGATTGAGACAGTGGGTGGGCTCTTCGAAGGGGGAGTGCTGAAGGGATTTGCTGACCTATCGGGAGGGGGTGTTCCCCAGGGTCCGTTTTTGCTTTTTGGGACGCTAGTGCATACTCGGAAAGACCACTGGGACACGATAAATGCGGAGCCCGCTGCCCACGGGGTCCTGCACCTACTGCTGACATCAGGGGAAGAACCCCATTTGATCGCCAAAATATACCGGGCCCAGGTTGAGGCAGCACTAGATCCTTTACAGTCCTTGAGAGAACGATGGGGGAACACGATAGGGCGGGATTTGTCTGACCCAGAATGGAACAAAACACTGGCTTACCCCCGGGTGATTTCGCGTAACACGCGGTTAAGATACATCCAATACAATTATCTACATAGGACGTACCTCACACCCCACCGACTGTTCCGTATATACGGGGGGTCCCTAGGACATGGCTGAGATGCTGGGGGGGAGACGCGGATTTTTACCACATGGTGTGGGGATGCCCGGTACTTCAGTCTGGTTGGAGTGAGATACTGTCTATTCTATCTGAGCTATTTGGGACGGAGCTGCGACTCACCCCTGAGCTGTGCTTACTGGGTCTCAGACCAGTTGCTCTATGTGGGAAGGTAGGGGGACGTTTCCTGGACCTCACCCTGGCCCTTTACAAGAGACTAATCTCAAGGGGCTGGAAGGCCTGAGGCCACCCCTCGCTGGCTGGCTGGAAAGGGGATTTTATGAGATGGTCTAGGACTGAACTACAGGTCCTGAAGGAAGAGGAAGCCAGGGGCATCCGCCGGGTTCCCATCGCCCTGGGGTGGGAAGATTTAGTGACGAGCTGGGATGGCCTACTCAAGAGATCAGCAGGCCCCGAAGTAGTAGCAGGAGATGATTAGCACACCCTAGGAAGTTGACCCAGTGGGGAAAATTCCCAAATAGGTGCCCGAAGGTGGCCGAAATTATAGATAGACCGCACCGAGAGAAGTAATATGAAGACGGTCGAGCCGCTAACTGCCACACTACTGTTGGAAACGGTGAGTGGCGTGAGTGGTCTGCCGTCCACCTGTACACTGGTGCACCCTGGCCTGGCCCCCCCCTCCAATGTTACTATGCTCTTGTGCCTTAAATACCAACAACTACAAATCCCACCCACACAAAGCCGTAAAGTTGGCCTCTTGTGGTTCTTTTTTTTTTTTTTCTTTTCCTTTTATTACTTTCATTTATCTACCTTTTTTCCCCCCCTTTTTTTCTTCCTCTTTTTTTCTCCCCCAAGCTATAGCTTAGAACGGATTTAAGTTTATTGTTTATTTATAGGATCCAAAACAATAGTGTAGTAAAGTGAGGAACATAACACAGTATGTCAATGAGCACAGTTTATTAAAATCAGGGACAAACGTACGCATAAAGAATGCTAACAGCACCAAAGAAATATGCAACGAACCAAAAGAAATGTATACCACAAATGTGGATTGTTAAATGGACATGTATAATATGTGCAAGATGTTACCATGAACAGACATACAAATGTAAAACAACAAAATGTTAATAAAATATATTTAAAAAAAAAAAAAAAAACCTGAGCACTGTCCGAGTGCCACGCATCTGGGGTCAGACAATTGCAAACTGTTAATCTTTGCCCGGCATTCCCACACTGGTAGATTTTGCTACTCAATTTTGAGAGCTCCTCTGAGCTCAGTACCAGTTGTTCTTTCTGTGTCAATCCGTCAAATATAATTATTTGTTAGTCTGACAGTCAACATTTAGCTACTCTGAGTGTCTGCAAACAACCAGATGTCACAGGTCGAGAAAAGGTTGGCAGTTGTCATGAGTAAACTTCCAAACAGTGTGCCCGGTTGGGCGAAGCTGATGGTGGGTGGATCTCTGCTCTCTGTAGACAGAGAAAACTTTAAATTCACTGACCGTCTGAGCCAATTAGCTGCACTTCCTCAGTGTAAGTAAAACATCTAAACAAAAACGTAAGTGACACTTTCTTTAAGAGCTTCATGTTGTACCACAGGAGATACTTGATGCTATCCACCTTATTACAGACATTTTTCCACTTAGTTTTAATATAAAGTTTCACTCGCAGTGTCAAACATAAGGCGTAGAATGGCACCACCAGGCTTAAACCTTGGTAATGTCACGCATAAGTAATCTGAAAAACTTGGAGGCTGTGGCCCTCTGCACTTTAAGACACTTTGCCAGGCTATGGAGCCATGCAGTGATGACCCTAAGGCCCACATGTTTCGATAATCCATATTCACATCACACAGAGACGTTTTGAGGCATAGGCAAAGTGGGCTCAGGCCCAGGGCCCATCCTTTCAAGGGCCCCCCCTTATAGACCCAGCTCTGTTCTGCAGAGAGTCTTGCCCTGATGACCTTGAATAATTCTTTAACACATTGTTTTAATACTGTTTTCCTTTAATTTATTTTTCATGTGTGTGATGTGTGTGAGTCTATTACAGGCAGAGAAATGTGTTTGTTTCATGCAACATCCTTAAAAATGTTTTTTTTCATATCGCAATAGGACCTCACATATGAAAAATTGAATGTGTCACTGTGTCTGTGCACTGTCAGTGACCTGGTCAAAGAGGGCATGAAATACCTCCAAATGAACCATAAATTCAAAGCTGTTCCGAACACAGGCCCCAAAATAGGTTTGGCCCAGGGCTCCCAAAATCCTTAAGATGTCACTGACATTAAGGATTACTGAGCTGAACAATCTACAAAACTCCATCACCTCCCTCGTCCACAGCAGAACTTTATCTACACAAATTGCCCATCAGCGACCTAAGTCCTTCCTGTGGCCAGAACAACAGCCACCTGCGTGAAGCCTGCTTGTCACCTGGGCCTGGGCTCTGATTGTGTTCTGGGAGGTGAAAATAGGAGTTGAGATGGGACACAGTTCTCCTCCCTGACGCGAAAAAGCTGATAAAAAGAGACGGACCAGGCAAGTTCAAACTAGCTGGCGTGGCAAATTTCATTCAGCGGACACGAGCCTGGCATTAGCAACAAACTTGTGAGACAAAAAGGACACTTCTGATGAACCCTGGGTTTGCTTTTGTATTTGCAGTATGGTATAGTGTATTGTACTGCAGCAGGTACATTATGCTTACTACCCCAATGTGGGACGCTGAAGCGCTTGCCTAAATGGGTAGCACGCTGGTTGGGAGAATGCTGTCTGTGTTTTGATCGTTTGTGGCGAGCGTTTCCATGCAGTGTGTGGTGCCCACCGAGGTGCTGTTATCATGTTATGGGGTGCATCGCTTAGCCATGCAGTGGATGATGAAGTGTGACAGACAGATGTGCAGTTTTATGGTTTTCAATATGCGGGTAGCTTGGAACAGCTCTACGGATCGCTTTATGGTACATCATATGATACATTCTGCATAGCTGATACTTGCACTGGATTGTCCAGTCTGAGATTTTGTGTATGTTGTGGTCCTGAGCTGGCATGATTGAAGGGAGAGAGAAGTGGAGGGATCTGTTGGGATCGGCACTGTTATTATCATCCTGTATCTGAGTGTCTACGTGAAATGTAAAAAGGTGGTCAAAGTGTAAAGATATTTAGGACCTGCAGGGGTGTAATAGATTAAAGTCGTCCAAATTCCAATAAAAGAAATATAAAAAAAGACCTCCGAATTGTTCAGAAAGGTGTGACAGATCTCTTCAGTTGCTCTGTGGCTGCTCATTGGTGATGTTTGGTGTTTTGGTTGCACAGTAATGGTGAAGCACAACCCTGATAGCAAATATGTCTTATGGGAAACTAAAAGGTATAAGTTACAATTTGCTGCTGTCCGCTCCACAATATAGTCTAAGTATTATTGTGAGTCATATCTGTTATCTAAGCAAGAGCATAATTACAAAATGCTACGACGAACCATAGGACAGCCCATCTTGGCGTACCTGAAGGGTGAAAGCAGTTTATTGGTTGGGTTGTTTCCAGTCTGTAGTTTGCAAGCTGAGTATTGCATTTAGGGGAGACGTTGGCTTCTGGGCTCTCAGATTAAAATAATGTTATAAAAATTAATATTTTCTAACATTAATTAACATGTTAATTAATAACATTTGAAAAGTTAAAAATGAACCAGACCACCATTCAACATAAAGATGTTCTGTTCGGGTTGTACTGCTTGAATTCAACTTTAAGGTATAGCAGTCTTCCTTGGAGGCTCTGTGTAAAATGCAGAGCGCCTTGAACATTCCTCTTCTGCTTATAGGTAGCCAGGTGAGTGGCTTCAGGACTGGAGTCATGCATTCTCTTGGGTGTAGCTGGAGAAGAAGCCTTGCAGTAGCATTTTATATGAGTTGCATATTATGAATGAGTCATATGCGTATTATGAGTCATTCATTGTTTCTGGGAGTGCGTCAAAGATGTTAAAGCCATTTGCAGTCATGGATCTTGCGGTGAAGAATAGGCACTTTAGTTTTTGTGTTTCTTCTTTATATCATGTTGTTTTGAGGAGGATATGTAGTGTAGTATAGGAGAAGATTGAGGAGGAGCTAGGGCATTTTGATGTGGCTGGTTTAGGGTGGGGGGATAGAGGTTGTGCTAGCCGCTTTTGGTGAAGTGAAAGGGAGGTTGTTTGGTTAGAGCAATGAACATTTCCAGATATGTTTGTGTGCCTGCAGGCTTTTTGTGGTAGGTAGTGGTGTTATAACCTGTATTTTGGCCAGTGATTTGGGTAGAGCGGGGGGAGTTGTGGTGGGAAGGTATTATTAGGGAACCTTGTGATCATAGGTTTACATATTCTCTTGATTTGTTGTTTCCTTCTGGCAAGTTGCATGGTGTTTGCAAGTTTTTTGAGCTGTCATTTTTTTATTTCATGGTTTGCAATAGGTTGTGTGGTGTTGTGGTTGTTGTTTTGCTTTTGAAAACATTAGATGGTTGATGGGGAGTTTTAATAATGCTCAGTGATTGTAATTGATGGGTGTGCATTTAGTACAGGTGGAGTTTGGCAAGTATTAATAGATATTTCAGATATTAATAGATATTTTGTAAGTGGGTTGTGTTTACCTGAAATTATTATAGTGGACTTGTAGAGCTTCTGGTCCTTGTCCCATTCCAGCCCTAAACAGCTGTCCCCCTTAAGGTGTCACCCTTTACCTGGATGCCCTGATACTTAGGGCTAAATAGCCCTAGAGAACTGGTTACTTTGGGCCCTAACCAATCATAAACAGATTCCTAGATCCTCTAGTAAATGGGAACCCTAGTCTTAGGTGCCAAACAGAACCATAACCCTACCAGCCAATCCCAAGCCCTAAGCTGTAGGTCCAATAGAAACGGTAGCCATGGGAGCCAATTGAAAAAATAACCCTATCAACCAATCAGAAACCAAACCCTAAGCACAAGGTCCAATAGAATTCCTAGCCTTGGGGAGCGATCGGAATAGTGGTTCAACAACCAATAAAAACATTACTCTTGTGACATTTAACTTAAGGTGCTGTGCAAGGTGTGAGGGGAGGAGGAAGGCCTGCTGAGTGAATCTGGGCCCAGGCCCAAACGCTGGAAAATGGTGAGCAGAGGAGGGAAGGGAGCTGCTGCTGACCTCACAGTCTCCTTGGTTGCAGACCGGTCCAATACACACTTTGTAGTGCCTGTTCAACCTGCAGGTAAAGCCCAGTGTAAAGCCACTAATAAACGCTTTTCGCACTCTTAAATAAAACCTCCTACCAGCCCAAAAAGGAGTGCTAAACGCTCTCCGAAACACAATTTAAACAGATTAAACAGTCTCCACAAACTCAAGCCAGGGTTTGATTTTGTTTTTCAGCCTTTTGATTGTTTATTGTTGGGGGTCGGTTATGGCCTTTAGCGCAGCTTAGCGAAAACAAGGAAAGAAAGTTAGGCAGTTGCGTATACACAAAAACAGCACATTTAAAGTGAAATTGCACAGCGCAAACTGGCTGCCCTTACCACCTTTCCTTTGGCCTTACTCTCTGGGCTGCTCAGGACTCACAGAAGCCAAGAGCACCAAATTGGAGATGGCTACTTTGGGGCTTCTTCCCCAGATTTACAGGGCTCTACAATGTGTAACGAGAGGAGGAGGACCTGCTCAGGTGAGTCTGGGATAGGCCCATTCACTTGCTGGGACAGGTGTGCACAGGAGGGTGGGGAGTTGCTGCTCAGCTCACAATCTCTTAGTCGCAGTTTACCCCAATAAACACTTTACAGTTCTTGTTCCATCCTGCAGATATGGCACAATGTAAAGCCACTAGATAATGATTTGTGTGTCCTTAAAAAACATTCTCTTACCACCCCAAAAATGAGCCATAAACCGTCTCCCTCTCCTAAACACGGTTTAAATAGCAGAAGACAAATTAAGCTATCTCAACACAGTGAAGCATAGGTTTAGATGGTGCTTTTCAGACTTCTTAATTGATTTTTGTGGGAGGTGGGTGGCACTTGGCCCTTACTAACCTTAGTACTGCATACGACTCATGTGTTTGTTTTTTCCTCACTTCCCTTCCACCTGCATGCCGTTCCCTACCACTCGCAGTTGAAAATTGATCAGATTTAAGAGCTGTCTTAAATTTGATAGTCTTTTCTATTGAAAGACATGTAAACAATGGGCATATGTAAAATATTCACAAAATCAGTATATTTAGTTGTATCATGTCATGTTGGTCTTTAAAGGATCTTGTACAAAACCCACAAGTCGTCTCCAGGGCCTTTATCAAGGGTACCTTAAGACTTCCTTTGCCTCCAAAGGAGACTCTGCTCTTCTTGGAGCATTAGTAATTTTGTGGCATATAGATGAAATAGTAGAATATCGATTACCTATTTGCGAGTTTGTGCAATTTGCAAATAGGTAATTGCAATACTGAATATAAGAATTGTTTGGGGTCGTATTAGCAATTTGTTATTTATTTGGATCGCTATTTAGGGAGTCAGAAATAACGATTACCTAAATAACGAATCGGCTCGCAAGTAGAAAATTATACATATGCCCCACATTGATGACATCACATCCAGGAAGAAGTTCACCAGTGAACATTGGAAAGCACTGCAGTTGAAAGATTGGCTGAGAATTCACTCTCAATCTCCCAGAGGGCTAGCCATCCACCCCTGAAGAAGCTGAAAATGTCACCTAAGGACACCGACAAGGATGCTGGGACCAGAAAACAGAAACAGAAGTTTTCTGAAAAGGAATTAGAGATCGCGGCCCACCATGATGAACTGTTTGAGAAAAACACCCTTGCTTTGCCTGAGTCCCAAAAAATGTAAATATGGAAGACAGTGCAGGAAAAAATAAATGTGGTGGGAGTCACACAGAGCTCCATTGAGGAGATTAGAAAAAAATGGCACAAACTAAGATCCAGGACAAAGGAGAAGGTTGCAACCAAGCTAACTGAGGCCAGAGGAACAGGAGGAGGCCTGCCCACTGTCCCCTACCACAGTGTTCCCCAACCCCCGGGCCGCGGACCGGTGCCGGTCCGTGGATCAATCGGCACCGGGCCGCCCCACTGTGGCGGGCAGTAAATGTTTGATAATTTTTCTGTGGCCCGCTTGTCACACAATGGGACAAGCTGGCCACGGAAAAATTATCAAACATTTACCGGTCCGCGGCGATAAAAAGGTTGGACAACACTGCCCTACCACACCGCAATTGCAGAACTTGATGAAACAACGTTGGAGCCAGAGTCAGTGGTAGGCTTCAGAGCTATTGATACTTCTGAGATACTAGGTACCTCTCAAGGTAAGTGTACTACAGGATTCTAATCATTCACATCAAATGCATATTAAGCACTGACCTTTGGCACATGACAGTGAAAATGTGTCTATATCAAACACCAAATTCATATATGTGGCCACACAGAAATGCCAGTATGATTAAAATATCGTTGCACATGAAAAGTGCATTATGGGAGATATAGTGCATTCACTGAAGGCCTCTATAAAGTAACAAGCGTTACTATATCAACACAATAAAATTTAACTCCTATGACACAGGCATAATACACAAAATAATACTTATTCAATGTTTTACACAGATATCCATGCTACTTGTTGATGATAGTGAAGACACACTTCCACAATTGACATCAATGAGCACCACAGTGCAAGGACAGTCACAGTCATCCAATGCACCGGGTGCAGGAGACACTCTGTAAACTCTGTCAGGAACCTGTAGTTAGGACACAAGAACAGTGGGGCAGACAAAGGCATCACACTCACTGTGTGTCCACTAATCCATCCCCCGCAAACCTTGAAAGTGGTGGCATCGTCCAAAATGTTTTGGTGTTTGGTAGATTGGAGGCAACAGTGTTGTGCCTACAACGGAGGGAAATAAAACCGATTAATAACATTGAGAATGGCATGGCAACAGGATTGGAGAAAATTACACCCACCCTAGTTGATAATCAACAACACATGAAGGCTAAGATTGGTAATCTGACAGACGCTGTGAAGACCCTATGTCTAGATATCAATGCAGACCATGTACAACAGAGACGTAGGGAACGTCAGCAGTCTGCCCGCATACATGGCTTCATAAGACAGCAAACAGACTTGCACATGCAACATCTGAGTTATCAAGGCGTACTGTCAACTTGCAGCTTGAATGGTACTCTAGAGTGGAGATGTGTCCCATGGACTGGTACAGGTCACAAACGCTGTTGAGACATTGCAAATCCCTCAGACAGCAGGTGTCAGTCAGGTGGTACGTCCTGAGAGCGAGGACCAGCCTAGTGTGAGTAGTGCATCTGTCAGTGATACCGCGAGTGTGTGTGAACAGGCGTCGCACTGCTGAAGGTGAAAATCTGGGCGTCGGCTCTTCTTGTCGTACCAAACAGAAGTCTGATATCCTTGTGCTTATACTTATTGTACTGTTTGTCACAACCCGTATGTCAAATTATGTTTCTATACTACCGGTGACATGAAGAAGTGGCATTCTCTTTACTTACAGTCATAGACAAAAGTAGAATAAATTGATTTTTTGTTACCTGAACAAAATGGCTTTGAGTTTTCTCTAGTATTAGTTGGTCAAGATTTCGCTCACCCAGAACAATAATTCTCAACAATGTTGCCCAGAGCCTTCGGCCCTCTGGTGTTCCCAATACACAATGTTGCAGACGTGGTGTTAGCTGCAATTCATCCTCATCAGTTTCAGAGTCAGATACAGTAACAGTTAAACCTCTGCGTGTTGCTACATTGTGTGGAAGTGCGCATGTTGCAACAGTCTTGCAGCAGATGTCCAGAGAGTACTGTCGGGCACCGCCACTCTTGTGCAGGCATCTGAATCTACTTTTCAGGTTGCAGCGATGCTCACTGCGTGTGTATGGATTCGTAAATTAGATCATTATCCAGGGTCATATGGTGTATGGCAAATAGTAATGTATAAGTTACACATCACATTTAAAAAGATGTTTTTGTAGCCTTGCATGGATGCCACTGTGTCAGAAAATGAATAATTCATGGGTGCTTACTGGATAATGAGCTACTATGTCTGTGATCATGTTTTGCATCACACAGAACTAGTACATTCATATAATGAGTATTTTTCTTGTTGCAGAATAAATACTCTATGGTGCATGGTGGGCTGATTGACACGTGTACCATCTACACATCCAGTACCATTTGGGAATTTTTCTACCCTGTAACATTGAAGCTTGGTTGCCCGCAGTTCATGGTCACTTCTAGGCAAATCTAGGTGGCTACTGATTCACATTAACATAGAATCAAGAAATTGTAGGAAAAATCGTAACAGTGAACTCTGGGACACCCCACCAGCTGCTGCAATCACACCTTGATAGCTACCATGCTCTAATGGATTCAAAACACCTGGTCATGGGTGGAGATGGACTTTCTACATAAGGTGTGTCTCTCAAGCTGAGGTTTTAATTCAGCAATTAGATCTAGGATTACTTCACTAATCAGCCTACAATTGGTGTTTATCCCCTCCTCTGTTTGTTCAAACAGTGTGACCCTCAGGCTGAAAATACGATCCTGTCTTCTCAGCCTTCTCCGCAATCCAGACAGAATCCTCATTCTCCGTGCCATGACCTACAGAGCAGCCATTTTGGAAAAACTCTTCTGCATTCTGGGGCACTTTATATACTTGGATATGATTAGCACCTGGGGTGAGTTGGTGGTAAATTGCATGTGCAATTTGCTATTTTTGCAACTATTCGCGAATGAGATGAACATATGAATAGCGATTTGCAAATAATGATTTCTTGTTTGCGAATAGCCATTTGAATTTGCTAAATTAAGGACCAGAAACCACTTGCAGCACTAACTTGAGGACTGTGGAGTTTTTTGCACTTGAGGGGTCCCTCACTGACACCTCCATGTGCCGCATGGGGTCAGGTTGCCTCTATGCTGACCCCTGATGAGTGTTTTTATTTCTTTTCTTCCCAGGGGACCAGCCAAGAAACACAATGGAGACCACAACTATCCTTTCAGGTTTCAGACAGCCAATCAGGGCCTTGTTTTCGCCTGGATCCACAGGTACCCGCGAACCCCACACGGGTACCCGTGGATCAGTGAAATATTTGCGTCCCTAGATTTTTATATTTAATAACTCTGAAACTCCGAAACTACAAAATAGATTGACACCAAATTACAAAAAAGGCTCTTTCTAGACCACGATCTACCTGATGGCACTTTGTCCTTGCCTCTCTCTCTCTCTGTGCACCTTGAGCACGTTCCTGCAGTCAGCGCTGCTACCGCTCCTGCCACTATAACTCCTGCAGTACTGATACTGCTCCACTGCTGATAAACACAGGTTTTTGCAGCTGGTGCATTAACTCACTGAGCTATCTCACCAGATAAATAAGACCTCCTGATATCGTGGGGTGCAGTCTGGGAGGTGCACCGCGGCGCTGTAGCTTTGGTGTGTGATGCTAGGCAGCTCTTTCTGTACCATAGCGCCTAGTAAGCCTTCAGACAGAATGCCTCCCCTTCCTCCCCGCATCAGAGACTGCAGCAGCGTGAGCCTCCGCATCATGCGACGGCAGGGGCATGTGCTGGGGTCACCCGGATAAGGCGTGTACTGGCCAAAACACACCACGCAGAGTTCTAGGCCTGGTGTGGTGAAGACTTGGCAGGTGCGCCTTGTCTGCAGCCAGACCCTGTGTCCAACCCCCCGCGGCACATGGACTTTGGGCGCTTTGATTTGTTTCAAGTACTTTAACCTGGCATTTGCAAAAATCCTATGGGTCAAAAGGGTGTTTTCGCTGAAGCTTACTTTTAAATATGGAGTATGGTATATGAAGCATATATTGTATGGTACATGTTCCGGCTGGCCATGGGCTGGGCCTGTGGCCAAGCTTTGAGCCCTCACTGGACTTTCTTGGGAGCCGGGGAGGAGGGTCATGCTGAAGCTTGGGAAACTGAAGATTACTCTGGACAGATAGAACTTTGCTCTTTGGGAGACACTTCTCCTAGTACACCGTCCAGCTGACACTGCAGGCTCCAGATATGAATTTGTTCAAAATCCCTTTAATGCATCCTCCTTCACGTGAACACCCTCCCCAAAGTCTGAAGGAAACCCCTCTGCGTGGTGCTACACACAGATTTTGGGGGGTTACCACATGGGCGCGTGCACTTGCATTGATGCTTTTAATTTTTTCTTCTGGACTTCTTATGAAAGTCCAAAGTCCTCTTCTGTGGCTGGCTGAGAGCAGAACGGCGTGGGAATGCCCCCTTGCATACATTATACCTGGCACAAGTATAATGCCGTGCAAGGGGTTACAAAGTGGCTTAATGCTAGCATTGCGCCATTATGTAAATATGGCGCTGGGAAATGCCACTTTAACTCCACATTTGCACCAAAAGAAATTATGCAAATGTGGCGCAAGGTGGCACTAGTGGCACCATAAACATGCCCCGTGGTTTGTATGGTGGTCCCAAGGTACTGAGAAGGATCACATGGGACAAAGGCAGCTAGTGGGAGCATCCTTTTCGTGCAGCGCTGTGAGCCAGTGGTTGAGCTCTGGTGCATATAAAGATGACAGAGAGGGGATAAAGTTGTACTGGGCAGCACTGGCTGCCTCTCACGGTCCCCCAGGGCCGCAGCCCTCTGCCCAGCACCCATGGGCGCCCACGGGCACCCACCTCCATGCTGTCTCAAAAAACTGACTCCATCTTCGTCCTTCTGTCAGAGATGTTTTGAGGCGTGAGCAAAGTGGGCTCTGGACCAGTGCCCCCAGCCTTTCAGGGGACCCCCTGATCGAGTCAGCTCTGTTCCCTGAGGAACTTGAATAATTCCTGAACAGCTTTCCTAAAAATACAGTTTCTTTGAATTTATTTTTAATGTGGGTGATGTGTGAGTCTATTACAGACATTTTGCAGATAAAATTTGTGTTTATTTTTCATGCAACATCCATAAAACATTTCTTTTAGAACGAAACAGGAAACCTCACATATGAGAAATTGGAGGGTGTCAGGGGCATTATTTGCAGGAATAGTCGTGAGCGGCTGCTGTGTTACAGTATTAAAAGAACATGCCTCTCTCCCTGAAGATCATATGCAAACACATTCAGAATTTGGACCAATGTGCCTGTTCGCTGTCATTGACCTGAAGAAAGAGAGCTGGAATTGGATCATACATTCAAAGCTGTTCCAAACAGGGACCCTTTAAATACATTTGGCCCAGGACTCCCCGAATCCTGAAGATGCCCCTGCCTTGTGTAGTCAACCCTTGGCAGACGTGCCTGCCCAACCAGCCACTTAGAGCCACGAACACCTTTGTGGGTGGCACCCGCCGCCGGCTGCAAACCACAACAGGTGGATCCAGCGCTGAGCCGAGGCAAGCTGGCTTCCAGCCGCCTCGCCCCTTGCTGTCTGTGAATCCGCCTCCTCGGCACTTCTCAGCGCTTCCCGGGTCTCAGTGGGCGACGTGATTAAGGCAGCGCCAATCTGATCCAACGACGGGAACTTCTGTTGCAGTCTCTGTTGGGCTGTAATTTGTTTGTTTTTTACCTGCTCAGAAGCGAAGGGTTTGCTAATTACAGGGTTCGGTTTTGGGGCTCCCAAATTTAGACTGCGTTCGGCGGCCCCCTGGGGCTCATTACTGACTGTATGTTGTGAACTCCGACTTTATATTCATTTGCACGACCTCTTGGTGTTGACACAATGTAAATATCACACTGGTCGGAATAACGAAGGCAGGACAAGTTTTCTTTTAGTGACAATAGGGAACAATGCTTCGATTTAATCGTTGCACCTTCTGTGGATATTATGTGCTTGAAACAGAAAAACAGAGGAATTAGTGATCGGATGGCATTGCTGTTTTTATTTGTTTTATGTAGCGCTTGCTTCAAGCTGAATGTTTTCACGGCACTTAACATAGACCATAATTACTGGGTGCATGCTGGGGACAACACACCGCTGATGTGATGCTAAATCAGGCTATTACATTTGTTTGAATGCCTTTACCCAACAGTAAATGTACAGTGTCACTGATTGAAAGTTAAAAATAAATTAATTCATGCTTAAAAATAGAAACTTTAAGCAAAATTAACAGAATCCAAGGTTCAAATTCACAGTCCCCTAAAATAAAGAATTGCCATCTACAATTTGCTTCTCATTTCTCCTAATCTGAAAGAAAAAAGCTGTTGCAGGATACAAACATTTCCACTTTATTGACCTTAACAATGTGGATGTTCTGTTAGGTATTCTGCAATTCTTTAAATCAATTATGTGGCACTTTTCCAGCCTTTCAGGCAAGTATTATGCCTGCCCTGTCTCCTCCCCAGAAATTCCCTATCATCTGATTTCTAGAAATGACTGTGACAAGACCAGCGCCTCCACTCCCAGCACTCAAGACATCTTTTATAACAGCCTTGATAATATCACTGCAACATCTGCAGGAGCATTATTGCTGAGAAAACTGTGCATGGTGGGGGTGCAAGTTATAGCTGCCTTATGGCACCAGTTATAGTTACTCGAGCTAACCATAACTATAACCAGTGAATGTTTATGGTTTGGTACGTTTACCCTGTGACCTTTGGTTTTTGAAGTGAATTTGAGCCAGTCCTCTTTAATCATTGGTCTGGTTGAATCGTTCACATTTTCCAAACACATGGGGCAATGAGTCAGCCCACTTCAGCCACTGGCTAGTTTGCTTGCGATTAATGCAATTTTGCTCTTTCACAAGGAGCACATCCACCCACAAGTAGTCCACCTCACTGCAGCGACTGGTATTCCAAAGTATGCTTTGTTTAGACAAAACATATTTTTGCTTTTAGTCTTTTTTTATATTTTCAAGTGCCCACGAGATCCCCAACAATAGTATTTTACACAAACTATGACAATAGTTAGGAAGTTGATGCAAGCTCTTTTGGTTTTGCCAATGCTTGTTTTCTGGTTTGGCAGCAATGCCTCTGCCCTTTTTAGATCACTGAACAGTCCTACTTTGGGTCCGCTGTTCTTTGGCTGTTTGTTGGATAAGAAGGATCTACCTACGTGCCTGGCTGGTTTCCAAGAGTAACTTCCTCGAGCAGTCTTTGCTTATTTTCACGGTGTGGACTACACCTCTGAATGTTGGTATGATGAACAGCACATGCAGCACTTGTCCCCGGAGAGGCTCTGGTAGGGATTTACCAAGAGGCCGAGTCTGCTGACTGCAGCAGGAAGTTGTTGCCGGTTGGCTGGAGTTTGCTGCTTTTGATGAAGATAATCCTTACTGTCTACTAATGAGAGGCGATGTTGTAATGGAAGGTGTATGCTACCCAGTATGTAGCTGCTGCCTGTGGCAGGCAAGATGCCATCTGAGCCCAGCAAGTGAGACAGGTGCTTCCTGCCAGCACTGAGAGTCTCTTTCCCCCAGTGAGGCTTAGTTACTGTACCTTCCAGCCTGATCCTGGGACCTGGGGGAACACTCGCTATGTCTGATGCCAAGCTCTTGTCTGCCTGATGGTTGGATGAGACTCTACCAGGGGGAAAGCTTGCTTTAAAGCTTCCTGTTACCTCACACAGGAGCTGCTCCCTGCAGGGGAACCTGCTAAGCATGCGCAGTACCATCCTACCGCAAGCTTCTTTGTGATTGGAAGAGCTGGTTCCCGATGGGGAGACTCTTACACTTGCTAAGGTCTGTCTCCTGACACAACGTCTGATACTGATGTCGACACTGTGGATGTAGTTGTGACCCCAGGGAGAGATTATTACCTGTGAGGAGGACAGAAGAAGGTGCTGCGTGCCATGCTTCTGTTTCTTGGTATGAGCCTTGGATGCCCTTAACACCTACCCAGTGCCGGTTGGTGAGATATTTGAATAGAGAGGAGCAAAACAAACATTAAATATATTTTAAAAAAGTTAAACTTACTTTACACTACCAGCAGCACGTCCCCAATGTTCAGCAGCATGTTCTCATGTTGCTGGCTCTGGATTCCAGTGCAGGCGTGAGGTTCCACAGCTACCTCCCTTAGCCAATCAAGACACTGCTCTCATGCAGTTAAGGAGCATGAGTGAACTGTCTTGATTGGCTGGAGCGAGCTGCCTCAGATCTCCGAAAACACTGGAGGCCTGTGCCTGCTCTCCATTGGTTTAGTTTGAATTGCGCATGTCAGTTTGGCCAAGCAAGGTAGCCGTACAAACTAACATGTGCACTTCAAACTGAAGTGGCCACTCCTCACTGCTGCCAGTCAGCAGTAGTGATGTACTGGCCCTTCCATCACACTCCGTTTGCTGGCAGAGAGTAAAAAATAACATCATTTTATTGCCATTTTATTTTGCACACTTTCTGCTCAGAAGTGTGTGGGGGGCTGGCACACCTCCGCTTCTGTGGAGGAACCGCCCCTGCACCCATCTCTCACCAGCAAGGACAGCATGCTCTCACAGCGAAAAACTAGTGGTCGCTACAAGAAACTGGCCGTTGAGTTCTAGATTGTGATGTTAGGTTACACCACCAGCACTGATGCACCAGTGTCACTTCAGCACTACTCTTGTGTCACCCAGTGTTGTTTAAAAGTCCCCGCCTGGGTAACTTTGTGTGTCAAAGAATGCCGCTGCAGAGAGTTAAAACGATAATGAGAGCAGATCTGTGGCATGCATGCACTTGGTCAGGGGCGCAACGTCAAGGGGGGTTTTAGGGTCTTACCCACCCCTAAAAAGCATTCTTTAGTAAATAGTTGGATACAATTGCTTTCAGTTGGGTATGGTGAGGTGCCTGTCGGATTTCACAGATGATGGTTACACACACTCTCTCTCTCTCTCTCTCTCTCTCTCGCTCTCTCTCTCTCTCTCGCTCTCTCTCTCTCGCTCTCTCTCTCTCTCTCTCTCTCTCTCTCTCTCTCACTCTCTCTGTCTATCTCTCTCTCTCGTCGCTGTTTTGAAGGCCTTTAAAATTGTTGCTTGGTTTGAAAAATATTGCATTTTAAGAACACCTAACAATACTCACTGCCCCTTAAGCTCTCCTCATGTCCTGCTTCTCATATAATGTATTTTCACAAGATATCCCAGCATTACTGTCGGGAAACCTAAAGTTCAAACCCCTTCACTCAACCCCCCTTGTCGTACTGACCAAGCTTTGCCCCTGTGCTTGGCGCTGCAGGCATGGCCATGTTATGGGAATGCTATGGCTGCTCCTAAAGACTGAACACACAGCTTCACACTGAGTTCCTTCAAAGTAACATGTGCTTTATTGCAGCTAAGCCTCTGCCCTCAGGGAGCTCTTCAGCCATACTGGGCCAGACTTACAACACCCTTGCGCCTCCTAGCACCACACTAGCATTATTTTTGTTACGCTAATGTGGCATTAAGGAGGCCATTTTCCCGCACCCTATTTACAAAGTGTCGCAATGCTAGCATCGTGCCACTTTGTGACCCCTTGTGCACATCATATCTGCGCTTGGTATGGTTATGCAAGGGGGGCATTCCCACACAGGGAGGCTGCAAAAAATGGTGCATTGAAATCTACAAGATTTCACTGTGACATTTTTTCCATCATTTTTAATGCCTGCGCGGGGCAGGCGTTAAAGGGACGGGCCCATAGAAACATATGGGTCTTCCTGGTGCTTTGCTGCACTAATCCAGCAAAGCGCCACAATAGCCTCATAAATTATGACGCTTTTGTGGAAATTAGTGCTATGGTGCGCCGTATTGTAAATATGGTGCAACCATGGTGTCATTAGGTGGGGCAGGGGAAGCACAAGAAAAGTGGCGCATCGGGACCGAAGTGTCACTTTCTTGTAGATCTGGCCCACTGCGTGATACACAGTGTACCGTTCTGTGGGATATTACACATCTGGCAAATATGTGAAACCATGAGCTCTTGCAATGAGAGTCTAGGCACTACTGTGACTGTGGTACCTGTGGGATGACTCTGTGAGCAGTTGTGTCTGCCCCTCCCTTGTGGGTGGACTTTGTACCTGTAAAAAGAAGTTAGTTTCTCTCCCATTCACGAGTTTCAGCCAGGACTAACGTCGTGCACCACATGGTGGTAACTTTATCTGCGGCAACAGGAGTTTAGAGATTTATATGCTACAGAAAATTGTAAAACTGATGTAAAGTGTGTGAAAACACAGACTAAACGAGTGTAAGATGTGTCTTCTTTTTTACCATCATAACATTAAATCTTTCATGTGTCACAAGGAATCTCATCCCTGATGAAATCTATGTTGGCTTTCATGTGATCCAGGTTTCCTCTGTAGAAAAGTTTGTCAAGAGCCACTTATCTTAAGGCTGAGTCTACAGCCTGTGCCCTATAAAATAACCCCTTCACACATGGCAAGAGTGGACAAGCTGTGATGATTTTGAAGTCAGTAGCATACATTCACTTGAAGGATTGGGAAAAGGTTGTTTGCTTGAAACACCATGGGCCGATTTTGAGTTTGGCAGACAGAAAACTCTGTCCGCCTAACTCCCAACAGAGTGGCGACCACCTACGCGGTGACCTCCTCGTCTGACTTATTAAGAGTTTCCTGCTAGGTCAGTGGGCGGAAACCTGAGTTTTGCCTGCTGGCCTAGCGGGAAACAGACTACAGTGTTGTCTCCGGCTCGTAATCGAGCCGGCGGGAATGATGTAGCCTGCCGGGTGCACTTGCAGGCTACAGCAAGTAGACAGCAAAGCAGACAGTGAACATTGCGAGGGTGCTGGCCAGGGGGGCCCTGCACGGCCCGTGCCAAAGTGCATGGGCAGTGCAGGGGCACTCTTTCTCTGTGAGCCTCTTCATAGCGGTACTACCGGCATGAAAAAGCTGCCGGAGAACGAGGTCGTAATCCCCAGGGCAGCGCTGCTTGCGGATTAGGACCGCCACCTACCTCCAGACCGCCGGGATCTCTGATTCTGCAGAGCTGGCCGTTCCTTGTGGCCCGACCGCCAGGGTTGTAATGTGGCACGGCGGTCCGACTGCCATCCGCAAGTCTGATGGTCTAGTAACCACCAGACTCTTAATGATGCCCTTTTGGTACCTGTAATGTATTTTTGTTGGGCTGCTAGAGGGCCCATCTGAGGTGCACATCTGAAGTGCACATTTCAATTTCTAGAGACTCTGTAAATGCTGGCAGATAAGGGTGGGACTAGCCACCTTTCTGACATGGCGAGAAGAGAAGGGGTGGCTTCATCTGCATAATACTTGATCACGTGGTTTGACTGAAAAGTCAAACATGAGTATTAGGAAGAGGTAAATTTTGAAGTCTGTAATTGCATGGTATATAGAAGGACAAGCAATGATACAGATTACGATAGGAAGTAAATAAATGAATCAACGTTTTGATGTGTATGAACCAATCTTTCAATAAACAAATTCCTAGTGCCAAGCATGAGTGAATTAAATTGGTAACAGTAATACAATCAGATGCAGATGATAGGACTGTAAACGTATCTTACCCTGCGTTGCACTATTAATTCACTGACTATTCAAAAGGCGTTGATTGAGAGACTTGTTCATGCGATAATGGAGGCTTCTGATTATTACATGAAGCGGCTGCACAGATTCACCTCTTTCCTGAAGGAATAACACAGAGCGACGATTGGCGGAAACAGAAATAGGCTCTAAACTCGATTACTGCGGCATCGTGTGCATCACTGCTATGAAAGAGTTAATACAGAACTTGCAGGTTCTTCAAAGTTGGACCACTAGAGCGGTGGAGGACTTCTATGAGCCAGAAGATATGTCCCACTCCAGAAGATGCACTGACTGCCGGTTGCAACCAGGAGTATTACGTTCTTAATCATAAAACAAAGAATTGCAACTGCTTGTATCTCAGGTCACGATTTAAAGTCCACACTCAGACCTCTGTGTTCTGGTGGAAACCCCTGCTGGCAGACAATGAGGTGTACCTGGCTCAGGCCTGAATTGGAAACTTTAATTTCATACCTGTTTGTTGTGGCATGCCCTAAGGGAGCTCCAAAGAGCCATGAAAAGTTTCTGCTCTTTAGGGGACATGGAGACACCATTTTGTTCTGTTCTGTCTTCCCTCTCTGGCCAAGTTCCACTGGAGAGCTTGGATATCTAGGGATTTCAGCCCTACATAAGGTATGCCGGTGGTGATGATGAGGAGGAGGAGGAAGGGGAGAGATGGTGAAGAGTACTGAAGATTAAAGCAGAGTTGGAGATGCTCAAGTACACAAAACAGCTCACAGATGGAACACTTACACCAAGAGATAACAAGAAGGGTGTCTCTTTTCGGGAAACTTCAGACTCTGGAATAAATTGCCATATCAAATGAACAAGAAAAAGTACATACCATATGAAGGAATAATGTGGACAACCGACCTACTTCAAGGAGCAGGGAGCTATAACTGATGACCAGGCCCTAATGACCTAATATCCCAGCTTCAAGACATCTTTTCAACAATGCTTTACAACATATCTACATTTTGCTGTCAGCATATATTGTCTATGGTTGCGTGCCCGTGTTTCATGCACACAATATATAAATGTCATGTAATTTGCTTATTTCTAATACAGCCCTGCCACATTTCCTGGGACCATGTGTGATGTGCTGCTCCAGTCCAGGTGTTTTCTTTGAATTCTGGGACTTGTAGTCTTGTTTTTTCTATTATTATACGGGACTACTAGCCCCAGGGAAACCATGCCACTACAGAACTATACCCACGGTACCACAAGGTACATCAATAAAACACACTAAGAGAGTGGTCCCTAAATGTATTTCTCTGACATAATGTCTCATGTTCATACCGTTCCAAATAACGATGAAACCATTTTCTCATGCACATTTCAGAACTGGATACCCACAGCAGTAGCTGTCTTATACAAGACAAGTCATTGTCTAAGATGGCACAAAGGTACAAAAACAGAAAGAAAGAGAGCAAGGTTGGGGTCCGACCCATTGAGTCACCGGCTTTCATGTGTTTTTCATGGTTTGCCATTGTTTGGATTAGTTGTCCATCAAGGCCATGCATGTCGTAGATGGCTACATTGTTCCGATTAAGTTTTGGTCATGGAGAATTAAGTAATCCCTGTGTTGAGAATGCATACCTGCGGTGACATGCAGGGTGTAACTGAAACCCATTGTGCATGCTTTGATCTATTTACTTTACACAGACACATTTTAATTGCTTATTTATGTTTTTTTTGTTTAGTAATTGCATGCTGTTTGTATGCCAGAGTGGAAATAGTGATACTCAGCAACAGCCTTGTGCATTTATTTATTTTCCTTTGCTGTCATGAAAACATGCAGTTAGATGTTCTGCTTTTTTGCTCAGGAAGTAAAACAAATGAGCGAGATCATAGGATTTCTTAAAGATACGACGAAAATACTAGGACTTTGTCTAAACTATCCACCAAGCAATATTTGTAGTGCATTTTGGTGTTCAGGACTTTTAAATTCAACCATTACCAATGTAAACTTCGTCTCCCGACTCCTCTTCATAACACTTTTCTGTGAGGGTGCAGCTTGGCTTCATTCTTTTCAGCAAAGGGGTTCTACTCACAGCTTACATTTTGTTGTAGCCCAAGATGTTGCTTCTCTGTGGGTTTTTCTTTCAAGTGAAAATACACATAGTCGTATATTCCCATATACTTCCCATACAAAAAGCCAGAACTGTTAGCTTTGCCGATGTTTTTTCATTTTGTGAGAACTGATACAAAATGTCACAATGCTTCGTCTGAGGAGTTAGGAAGATATTAGAGCTATAAGGAACTTTAGCAAATACCCTAGGCACAGCCCAACATTATCCGTGAGCCGTGTAAGCTTTGTCTGTACCCTGTCTCTTACTGGTCTGGAGCTCTTGTATCACACTTTCAATTCCTGCAGACTGTTAGCTACCAGCGACTAGGGTGCTAGCCCATGTAGGGCAGTGGTTCCCAACCTGTGGTTCAGGGATCTCTGGGGGTCCGCAAAGCCTCCTCAAGGGGTCCCGACAGCTTAGAAAATTAAACAATATTAACAGATTAGATCCCCAGTTTATAGTAATGACTTAGTGGGGGGTCCCCAGACTCCAATAATGATTCAGTGGGGGTCTCCAGGTTCCAGTAATCATAAAGTGGGGGTCCACAGAAGTCAAAAGGTTGGGAACCACTGATGTAGGGTAACAAATATCTCTGTTGGACTTGGCCCTTTCTGCAGGATCATCCCCAAACTATTTGCCTTCAACATTCTGTTTTCTTAACTTGTTTTGTTGGCTTCTAGGACTCTGCTCACTGATAACCAGTGCTAAAGTGCCTGTGCTCTATATTGTAAACACAGTAAAATTACACTCAACCGGCACATTTCATTTACTTGTAAGTTCCCAGTAAAGTGTTACTGCATGTACCCGTGGCTTGTAAATTAAATGCCACTGGTGGACCTGCAGCACAGCTTGTGCCACCCATTTAAGTAGCCCTTTAAAAATGTCTCAGGCCAGTGTGTGCTATTTTGAAGTGCATTTCGACCTGGCAATATAAACCTTTTTCCAAGTCTAAACCTTCCTTTTTAATACATATAATTATCCCAGGGTCGGCCCTAAACATCTCAAAGAGTAGGGTGCAATGTATTTAAAATGTTGGACATGTACTTTTAAATTTTAAGTGTCCTGGCAGTGAAAAACTTGTTTTTCACTATTGTGAGACCTAACTTTCCCATAGGATAACATTTGGTTAAGTTGTTACATTTAATAAATGATCACTTTCAATAGGAAGCAGGCAGGAATTTGAGTTTAGTGTGTAAAAAAGTGCAACATAAAACCCTCTTTAATAATAAAGTCTGATTTTGCGACACAATTCTGAATAAGCGACTTTTTGAAAATTGGTGCTTTTTTGTCCTAACCTTTTGGTGCCTAGAATTTAATCGCAGGTGCCCCCATATTGTATAGGGATTGATGGGTCAAACAGGGGCATCTGCAAATAGTCCTTTGTTGCACTGGTAACCAGTGCAGATATCTTCTGTAATGTGGTCAAACACACTCCATCCTATAACGAGTCTGACTGCTGAGTTTTGAATCATTTGCAATCTTGCCAGAAGTTTGGTATAAGGTCCAAGATGACAGGTACCACCATGGTCCAGCCTAAAGAGAATGTTGTTGGCTACTACCATCTTTTGGTTCTTGAGAGATAACCTTGAGAGTCTTCTTCACCTGAAGTGAGAAGAGGTGACCAGTGAATTTAAAAGTGCATCAATCATGACCATTTATCTATTTAAAAAACTAAGATTTGTTACTAGATTAGCTGATGTTACTACATTAACTGGAGGTCCAGAATTCCATTCTCCATTCTCCATAGAAGTTTAGGTCTAAAGATAAGAAACACTTTTTTGTTGGTGTTAAACTTGAGCAGAATTTTTTCCACGAGTGAAGTGCCAAAATACATGGGTTACAGAAGGCTTTAACTTCCACATTCAGGCAATCAAAGGTGAGAAGGAGCTGGATGTCGTCAGTATAGAAAGTGCATTCCTAGCCATATTATTGTACGAGAGTCCTGAGGGAGTGAAGATAAGCATTAATAAGGATGGGTGGCAGGATGATCCTTGTGTCACCCTGCACCTAACTTTGTTGGGTTTGGATCTAAAAGGCTGCAAGGATTTTGTATAGCTCCTGTTTGAAAGAAATGAGGTAAACTAGAAGAGGGCTTTTCCTCTAACAATGCTTTCCGACAAAAATGATTGACCATTTTGAAAGCTGCAGAGAGATCCTACACTACCAATCCCGTCGGCTGTCTTTTGTCCAGGTTACTCTTAAGTACTCTTAAGTCATTCAAAATGGTAACCAAAATGGTCTACATGCACATGACTAATTGGAATCCATTTTGTGCTGTAAATAGTTGCTTGAGCTGCTACACGTAATTAGAATGCATCTTAGCTGCGTTTAGTCACTAAAGGAATAAGGGAAATGGGTCTATTGTTAGATTCCACTAAAGGGTCAGGATTAGGTTTCTTCAATAGTGGTTTGATCACACTCTCATTCCATTTACTGAGAACATGCTCAGATACCAGGGATTGATTTAACTCAAATGTTAATGCTGGAATTGGGACTTTTGCCATATCCTGGGGTAGTTAAGAGGGCAGACATCACATGGAGAACCATATTTACTAGACGTCCTTAGTAGGATGGTGCAATCTTCTTGGATCGTAGGAATGTTGTTGACCATTGGTACTTCACTCAAATCTGAAGCTAGATCGTTAACTCCTTTTTAAAGAAGTTCCTGTTTATTAACATCTGTATATAGCAGTTGAATCCCATTAAACAAATGGGCAGCAAGCTTGTCAAAAAGTTCTTGTGAGAAGAAAACATATTGCATAAACATGGCAGGGTTGTAAAATCCTAAAAAGTAACCTAAAAAGGGCTCAACTTGAGTTTGAGAAATCTTGAATCAAGTTATTGTGATTAGATGTCTTGGATAGTTGGAGATCAAGTGTGTAGTCTTTAAGCTGTGCTTTGAAGACCAAAAGCAAACTGTGATCATAAGAATGGCCCCATTTCCTTTCTGTATGTCTTACCTACAATCGCTTATGCCTCAGCTCTGCAGGGTACCTTCTGAGCATTATAGGTACAGCTTTCTTAAATGCACTGACTAAAGATGAGCTAAAATGCCGGGTGGAGGTTTTTGGGCCAGAGATGTCAGACAGATTAGACCAACTCTCTGTAAATAATTTTGAGGCTTCATGCAACAATGCAAAGCGACAGGATTTGTTACCTCTTTATGATTTTTAAGGTTAGTGGAAACCTACAATTTGAACTTAACCAGAAAACCAACCTACAGAGGTAGAGAACTCACAATGAAAAAGAAGACCTAAGATGTGACCACCTTGATGTGTAGGTGGGTTTACAAATTGTGTGAAGTCCAGCTGAGACATCAAATTAAAAAGGTTTAAAATCTGATTAGACTAAGAATGGTCAAACCAAAAGTTAAACTCACATAAAACAATAAACTGATTGTAATTAATTAGTAGGTTACAAACGTTTCAGATACTGTTTTAAACTGCTGGGGAATCAGATCCACTAAAGTATCCGAAGATAAAAGAAACTGGAAACATATAATTGTACTTAACATCCATCTATTCATTGATATGTTTGCCAAAATTCACACTATTGTCCACAGTGACCTTTAGCTACTTTCTACAAATCAGTGCTACTCTCCCACGGATACGATGTTGCCTATGTTTAGGCACTGCACTGTAACTATTAAAAAGAGATTGAAGAATATCATGCCCAAAGCCATCATGTGTCCAGATTTTACCTCCTCGCCGGTTCGAACGTGAGATTACGAAGATGCTGGTTGGACCGCCACAAGGCTGCTGCAACTGCCATGAAAAGCTCAGCGGAAGGACAGGAAAGGGGCCCCAAACAGGGCCCCAGTCCAATTTTGCCCAGTGGGCAGTGTGGCTGGGGGCACATCTCGTGCCCCCTATGTCTGCACTGTTAGTGCACGCTGTTTGCCATGCACAACTTTGTGCATGGCAACAGTGAGCCTGAGGTGCCTCCAGTGCTGCCCTGCGACAGCATGTGCTTCAGGCTCACTTTACGAGCCGAAGCATGCTGCCACAGTGCCACCATCGCAGACACACCACCAAGTCAGCGGTAGTGTTGTAATGCAGTGGTCTGTATGGCGTCGGCTTTGAGCCTTTCTCCCAACCGCAGCCATGACAGTCAGACCACCAAACTCAAAAGTCCCTAATTAGTTTGGCGTCCCTAATTAGTAGATGGGGTTTATCATTGTTGCAGGGTAGCAATCTAATATTTAAAAAAGTACTTCTAAGACTGGAGATCATATTTCCAGTACCATTCGTCTGATAAAGTTTTATAAAGTATTGTTTTTCAAGCTTCTGGTTTTCATTGAGACACTTCTGCTTTCTGCATAATAGTTAAGCTGACATTGACAACTTTGAAATGATTCATTTATTCCCTTTGCTTCTGCCACAGAAGGATTCTGGAATGAGTCACAATGCCCACGTTCTTCATAATGTAAGCATCCGAATTTGAAGTTGTTAGATTAAAAACAGGAACTTTAAGTGACTATCCTAGACAACACAGAAGCAACCAGTGTCTGCAAAGAAAATACTGAGTCAAGTAGTAATTTAAAAATGGCTGTGGGGAGTGCTCAAGATTTTTATAGAGGTCAAACTAGATTTGAACACAGGTGGCAGAATACTTTACATTTGCTGCTCACAAGTTGAGGATTATACACTGAAGCTCTAAGCATTGTGCCAAAGATAATGGAAAAAGTGTACTATGCTAGAGTGAAAATATTAAGAGCATGGTAATCTTCAAACGATAAGGAATAAATTCAGGAGACAAAATGTGATTAAACTTTAGTTCAGTGAGTTCCTCCATGCAGAGTTAAAAACTCATCAATGTGAGAGAAGGACCTTTAGATTAGTGTATTTGTTGATTCCATGTAGGCCAAATAAGGAGGTTTACAGTTAATAATGAATGTGTATATTAGTCTACGTAAGTAGGATTTGTGTTGTATATGTAGCTTTATCGTTATACCCAGTTATGTTTCAATTGTTTTCGAGTGAGGAAGAATGAGTAATGTTTGCTTTACAAGTTAGAGATAGTGGCCCTGAAGATATTTGTTTTGGGCAGTTGCATTAATATGTCTTTTTTATTGTAATTTTCCAAGGACAATGTGTTGTAATTTTTATTGCTAACTGGTTTTTACATTTGCTTTCTGTTTTTTTGGTTTACCTACATTTTCGCTCTTTAACTATTTAAAGATTTATAAGGGAATTGATAAACGTGATATAGAGCCTTCTTTTTAGATTTTTTTCCCTGTATTTTTGCATTATCTGGGGGTAATGATACATAGGTTGTTTGCTTTGGATGCAGCATTTCCTGTTTTGCTGTTCTGCAGTTTTGAATCTGTATTTACTTTAATTAGTTTTTAGGGCATGAGGTGATAAAGTTGCTAAAGAAGTGTTTAATTTCTAATCTGTTTAATTATCTGTATTTAAGGTTGTAATAGCTATATGTTAGTGTAATTTGTGTATTGAATAATGTTTCAAGTAGTTTTGAGTACATGTGTTGTGCTTATTGTGTTTTATTTAATAGTTGCTGATAGTTTTGTCTAATAAACTTTTATTTTGAACTCATTTTATATTTAGGTATATATTTCATGTTGAATATAGTTTTTTTGATTTTAGAAGGTTTTTTTAAAATTATTTGGCTTTGTGTTTATGAAGAATATTGTAAAGTACATTGCTTTTTTAATTTATTGCAGAGACATGTTGTTTTAATCAGAAAAAATGGTAGACCCAGATTAAACTTGTAACCCATTATAAACTTACCATGTAGTGGGTAAGCTGTTTAAAGATAGCCCTTGATACTTGCAGTTCTGGTTGAAGGTGTTTTGTTTAGGTTTGGTGTGGTTATTCAATTCAATATTGTTTTTTGAGGGCCAGGTGAAATAAGGGTGCACGGTATTTGTTCTAAGTAATGAAGGCATTACATACTATCAGAGCTTTACTTTTTAGTCTAGTATTTTGTCCATGTGCTGTATTTTAGCATTTGGGCTTGCATTTGCCCAGGGTCTTGGAAGGTATTTTCTTTGTGTAATGTTTCAATAAATCGGTAAGTGTTGGGGTGGCCTCTAAAGAGGCTCCCTTGGCAGTAGTTGTGGCAACCCTCTGTTTCACTGTAGAAATTCCACAATATGATATGGAACCTGGGTTGGCATCTGTGCCCGGACTAGTGCATGTGACCAATCCATCCGCTTTCAAATTAGTTGAGGAAAGGGACAATTTTGTATTTGTTGGCCTTATGATGGAGTGAGCCTATTACTGACTTATAATGTCAACTACCTCAGTGCTAAGGACAAAAGCTAGGGCGATTAGTTTCTTTGTTTAAAAGGCAACTTGGCTGTTAGTGGCGTACTCAACACTCAGGGCCTCATTACGAGGCTGGCGGTTCTTAAGACCCTCAGCCTCGCAGTGGTGTCAGGACCGCTGCTGCTGTGGTGGTCCGACCACCGTATTAAGACCACCAGGGTTCCACCGTCTCCGCCAGGATCGGTGATCCCGATGGGTTGACGGTGGGTGCATATCGGAATCAGAGAGGGCAGCGTTGCATCCAGCACTGCCCTGCTGATTACAACCTGGTTCTCTGCCAGCCTTTTCATGGTGGTATAACCGCCATGAAAAGGCTGGGGAAAAGAACAAGAGCAGGGGGCCCCTGCACTGCCTATGCACTGGGCATGGCAGTGCAGGGGCCCCCCTGCCCAGCACCCTCATAATGTTCACTGTCTGCATCCTGCAGGTGACAACATTGCTGCTGGCGCAATTACGAGCCGGAGACAATGCTGCTGCCACTTTCCCGTTTGGCTGACTGTCAGCATAGCAGGAAAGTCCTAATGCGTCAGGTGGGGAGGTAGCCAGTGTGGCGACAACCTCCCCATCTGAAGTTTGGCGCATGGGTATTCCTGTCCACCGAACTCCTAATGAGGCCCTCAGTGTTGATTTCTATAAGTGCTGCCAAATGCTTGATTGAAATGTAAGTGGCAGCCTTGTACTAGGATGCCAGGGTAGACTTCGGATGTGGTGTGTATCATGCCATGTTCAAAATCAAATATCTTAGCAAGGGAATGTTTATTGCAATTTTGGTGGATTATTGACATGTTGCAGTTGTTTCTTTGGTAGAAGGGCACAAATAAAGGTATATTGCTGTTGTGGTAATGGACATGGATACTGGGATAGTGTGAATTTGGCTAAGAGGGTCATTATTTGAAAGCCCCATCCATTAGCCAAATGGGTGGTTTAGCTTAGGTTATGGTACTATTTGTTGCACTAAATATTATTCTTCTGAGACACATTTTTTTGATAATATTCTAGTAGGAGATGTAAAGCTGGTTAATGCTTATTTCAGGTCCACTTAAGGTTTATATTTTAATCTGAGCCATTGAGGGTCAAGAGCTGTGTTTTATTATGTGACCTATGGCTTCATTTATAGTGCTGGCTCACGCATCATTTCCACTGGAATAATTGTTAGTGAACCTTTCTTGTGTGCACTCAGTAATTGTATTCCATTTAGAACAGGTGTATCTCATAGAGATCACAGAAGTTTCCTCTTCTTGTGATGTTTTATAACAGGTTCCTTTGACATTTTGGGATCTGCAAATTATGTAAACTAGATATATAAACTTATTGGTGAAGCTTTGGATGTTTCTAAGAAATTACATTTGTCTTGTTTGTTTCACACTTACTGGTTGTTTGTATTATTGGGTTTTGAAAATGTAAATCTTCATTTGTAGTAAGAATATATTTTCATGTAGAATAAGTAGGAATAAACCTTTTCAGCTGATGTACCTGCAGTATGAATATATTTTTCTAAGTATGAATACCTATGGAACTTAGGGGCTTATTTAAGAAAAGTTCTGCTGCATCCAGTTCAGTGCCACTTTCCTTGTGGCCCTTAGCACCCCCTACCACCACCATGTGTGCGCCGTATTTAAAATAAGGCGCATCATGGCGCAGGGTAAAGGGCAATAGCGTCAGAATTTTGACGTTACTGATGTACTGTTCAGGAACAGTACATAGGGGCCCAGTATAAATAACGGTGTGTCCCCTTTTAGCGACTGCTCTGAGCAGTAAAAAATGACGTAAAGAAGTCTCTTACATTTTTTTTGTGCCATATTTGCGGCCCCTTAACGGGGGAACCCCCACCCCTTACATTCATTACGCCTGGTGCTGGCATAATGTGGCACAAGGGGTTACAAAGTGGCCCAATGCTTGCTTTGCGTCACTTTGTAAATATGGTACAGTGTTTTTGGACATCTAATGCCACATTAGAGTAAGAAAATGATGCTGATTTGTCGTTAGATGGCGCTAGGCCCTCTTAAATCGGGGCTTAGGGGCATATATACAAGCCCCTTGCGCCTGCTTGCTCCACATTAGTATCTTTCTTTTATGCTAATGTGGCATTAAGGAGGCATTTTCATTGCATCATATATACAAAGTGGTGCAATGCAAGCATTGCACCACGTTGTAACTCCTTGTGCCACCTTATGCCTGCACCAGGAGGCCCAGAAAAATGGCGCAGTGAAATATACAAGTTTTCACTGTGCCATTTTTAGTATAATTCTTAACGCCTGCTTTAGGCAGGTGTTAAAGTGACACTCCCATTGTACTCAATGGGCCTCTGAATTTGGTGGATTAGTGCCATCATTTTTGGTGCCAATCTGCCAAAGGGCCACAATAACATCAAAACATTTTTTACGCTCTTGGCCTAACATACACTATGGTGCGCAGTAGTGTAAATACAGCACACACATGGTGTCGTTAGGGGGCGCAATAGGGCTCAAGAAACGTAGTGCATCATTTATGATGCACCACTTTCTTGTAAATATGCCCTTTATGTATTTGTTAGAAGCCTTTATACGAAATATATTTTATAGCATTTAATAAATAAAAGTGATCATACTTCAGTTAGGCTTGTAGTTGCTTCTGTCATGCAGATTAATGCTGTTCCCTTTTCTCAGGCAGGCGTGGCAGCAGTTTTGATTGTTTGGCGTCTCTTCTATTTAAATCACTTAGCAATTAATTGTGCTTTTGTTTCCTATGCTCTTTTGAATGACACTGTTTCAGTAATGGTTTTGCTTTATTATTTTTTGTACGTAATTAGGTAGTAGCTACCTTTTTAGTTAACATATGTTATTATTAATGTATGTTTAAGTATGTTTTGTGAGTTTGAAATACACATTTATTTTTGGTGCGGTTAATATTAATGTTATTTCTTTTATTTAATATGTTGATGTTAATGTCTTGTTCTTTTGAGTTGTTTGAAAAATACTATTTTTTCCTATATTTTTCTAGTGAAAATATTATTTTGGGAATATTTTCAAGGACAATATTTTTGGTGTTGATATTACAATATTTTACATTGGACATTTCAAAAGTAGATCTTTTTGCAATGGATATTTAGGCAGCGCTATTTTTGTTACACAATATTTTTGTTAATGTTGTGACACAGAACCACATTCCTTGGCTAATTAGTTAATGTGCTCTGTGCGCTATATTGATTATTTATCAAGGATGTGCCATTTCCTTTGATCCTCACAGCCCGTGCTTCTTTCAGCATGCCATTACTTCTCTCTACTACTTTCTTTGAATTTGGTTTGAAGGGGTTAGAGAACTGAAGGTTTTACCACACCTAAGAGAGTGCCTTTGCTACAGTAAATGGGGACCCCTGTTCTGAGTAAAAGATATGCTCTCCATCCATTCCTACTAGGCACAAAATTCACAAAAATGTTGCCGCTAATCCTGCAAAGTACATAAAGGTCCATTTTAAACAACGGAGTGCCTCAATTTAATGCCTGCTCCGAGCAGGCGTTAGAAATGACAAGAAAAATGGCGCAGTGGAATCTCATAGTTTCCACTGCACCATGTTACTGGGCCTCATAACGGAGGAATGCCCCCCTTGCATACATTATGCCTGGCACAGGCATAATGTGGCGCAACGCTTTACAAAGTGGCACAATGAATGCATTGCACCACTTTGTAAATTTGGTACAGAGTTTTTGCCAAACCCAACGCCACATTAGCAGAGAAACAAAATTACGCTAATGTGGTGCTAGGCTCTTCTTAAATTTGGACCAGAGTGTTGTAGGTATTCCTTCCAACATCTGCTGCATTATTTTTTGGAAGACTGCAGCCACTGATGCAAAACCGAATGTCATCCTGCAAAACATAAATGTGCCCATCGGTTTGGTGAATGTTAACTATCTGGATTTGGGGTGCAATTCCACTTGGTGATAGGCCATGGATAAGTCGAGGACAGAAAAACATGTAGCTTTCCCCATGGTGCTCAGCATTTAATGAATGTAGGGTAAAGGGTGTCTTTCAATGCAAATATTATCGTTCAAATCATGTGAATCAATATATAGCCTAATATCATCCCCATGTGCTTTTTTAGCTATCACAATTGGGACTAACCAATCAGAGCAGTCTAAGGGTTGTATGACACTTAGGTCTTTTAATCTGGTTAATTCCTTTTTTAAAGGTTCCCACATCAAGAGTGGTATAGGTCTTGTTTTGTGTACAATAGGCTTTGAGTTCGCTTTAAGTTTGATTTTATGCTGGTATTGTTTTAGGATTGATAGTTTTTCAGAAAATACTTCTGGGAATTCATTACTTATTTGATCCCCTTTAATAGACTGATTTACTGACAAGTCTTGCTCATGAATGTTAGGATCCAATTTTATCCCTAATTCGTTTTGATGTTGCAATCTGAGGAGGTTAGAACCTTCCTCTACAACATATACTGTACCAATTGAAGAGCGATTTCTGAAGGTAACACATATTTTCACCTTACCCTTGGGGGGGATTGGGTCTTTAGTATCACCACTAGGTGAGATGCCTGGGGTTTGGAGAATTAAATCGTCATTAGTTGCCACAGATTTAAAAGACGATACGTTGATAAGGGTGAATGAGACCCTTATGGTTAATTTTTATAATGACAATTTTAGCTTGAATAATTGTGACGTCATTGAAGGGCTGAGCCAGAATTTAACTAAGATGGCTACAAGATTTAAGGATGATTGGTCTCTGCTATTGATGGGAGATTTCAATGTGCAGATGTGTGAGTTTATGTCGCCACATGTACGCGAGTTAGACAGTGCATTGGAGCATGAACACATTTTCAACATAGTTTGGATGGCGATTTCCTGAAAGGTATTTTGATAAAGTACACACTGTTTTTTAGTTAAATATAGTATAGCCTCAGCAGCCCATGAACCAGCCTTCACTGGGAATTTTATTTTAATCTCAGGGAATTTGCGTTTTGGACTTTTTGGTGGCCCCACATTGTGCCAGCGACCACAACCCCCTTGTCTTGACACTTATTTAGGATTATTTCCCCAAGTGAGTATACAGGGTGGGAGGAGCCAGGAAGCTGAGGTTGTGCAAAATAAAAGGGTCTTTTTGTAATAGTCCAACCTTGATCCGCATACAGTTACTTAGGACTTAATTAACTCCAAATAAGTTTATATATGTTTAAGAAATCAATTTAGTCCTCAATTATCTTGCATGCATGTAATATAATTTGCTCAATTTTCAACAAAATAATTATAGGGCCTGTAAGAGCTTCCTGGCTGGTTTGATAAAGCTTGTTGCACCCCATATAATAAACATAAGTCTGCACTTAAAAACAGGCCGTGAATGTGCCACTTATCCAGGATTGTAGATGCAAGTATAAAAAGACGCTTGAATTGAGCAAGGCCTGGATTAAGTAAGAAGCCTGTGCCTCCTTGGTTCAAGCGAGTGACTGTCAACATAGTACTGCATTTTGGAAAGCATTGAACACTTCGTTGTTCAAATATTTTTATTAAGTATACTCTCCCTCACATAACCTGCAGTTTCTTTCTTGTGGCTAGACCTGCTACCCTACTTGCCTTTGACTTAGAGGAGGTAAGGACTGCCACTATGAGAAGCCCAAATAGGAAGGCCTCGGGCCCCATGGTGTACCAGCTATCTTTTAAAGGACCCTATTGATCTGTGGGCACTTATTATCATGTTCCTAGGGTTCCAGAAGCAGATTCCCCACCAAACTCTTGGTGTAAATCAATGATACATCCAAATTTACCAAAAAAGGAGGCAAAGTGAACCTTGCCTGCTACAGACCAATGTATTTTCTTGATTTCACTGAAAAGGTGGCTGGCAGGGTCTGTTGGCAAAATTGGGGAATTGGGCCTATGACAATGCAGTTCTTTCTGAGATTCAATTTGGTTTCTGTCAAGGGCTGGACACTATAGAGCAGTGTGTACATTTGAATCTGCTGGTCTCTAAAGATGTAATAGACAAGCCTGGTTCTTTGCACTTGTCGTTCATGGAATTCTCAAGTGCATTTGACCTGGTGCGTGGGTCCCAACAATGGCAGAAATTGTTGGATATTGTGGTTGACACACCAACTATTTATTTTTTGGTTTCGTTATATAATAATTTGTCTGTGTCCACTATGGCACAAGGAGCAAGTGGACCAATTTATTAAGATTGCCAGGGAGTGCAGCTGAGATGTGTCTTGGCTCCTTTTATGTTCACCCTGTACATTAATGAATTACAGGGTTTCTTAAGGTTAAAGGCTCAGGAGTTGACCTAGATAGGCTCAGGTCTGCTACCAATACTCCTCTATGTTGATGATGCTGTGCTTATGGCACTCACAGCTAATGGACTGCAATTATTGATAGACGCATCTGTCTGCTTTATAAAAAATGTTGATTTGCGGGCCAACATGAATAAATCCTTTGTGGTGGCCTGCGGCCCACGTCCAACCAAAACAAAGCAGAATCATATCAATGGTGCCTCGGCTCAGCATGTAAAAATCTTTCAGTATCTGAGAGTTTTTTTTGACTCAGTTCTTAAGTGGGAATATGGTCACAGGGTGTTGTCATGGTGGAAAAGACTTTTGAAAAGATTAAAATTAGAAGCTGTTTTCTCCTTACCAGAAACAGGAAATCTTTGTTCTAAGGAAATGCTCAAACAAATATTTGTGATGGAATGTTACAAGAATAGATACTTGATAGAGGTAAATAAACCAACTGCCGGTACATGTGTTCCACATATCACAACAAATCTTATTGGATCTCAATTTTGTATCTAATGCCTACCACAGATTTCTATTGACAAGATTTTGATTTAATATAGTTAATTTCTTAGGGCCTGATTATGACTTTGGTGGTGGGACCGCCAGACCGACAAGGCGGTGGTCCAAGGAAGCCCACTGGCCCAGCTGCCCTCACCCAACACTTTACGATGTTTCCAACGGCCAGCAGGCTGTGCTGCGACAGAGTACCAAAGGAGTCGATGGGCGCAGCAGAAAAGAAAGGTGAGTACAACGTGTGCACATCAGGAAACACATGTATATGTTGTGTAAGTGTAGTTCAGTGTATGTAGACGTGTTTAAGATGTGTGTCGCTGTATGTTCACGGATTGTTCGTATGCATAACATAGGTGAACTGACGGTGTCGCCTTCCTTTGATTCTGGGGACAATAGGAATAAGTCGTGGCCAGGTGGCAGCAGCTCAGGAGGGACCTGGACACATATGCCGCAGTGAAACCCGTTCCACCGACCTTTGCATGGCGTTTCCCCCCCCCCCCAGGGGAAGCTCTGCTGGAATGCATGTCGTGATCTGAGCAGCAATGGTCATGTAGGTACCGCTTTCTGTAGCCACCGAATACTGGACCTCTGTGGTGGCAGGAGCAGGAGTCTTGATGGTGGCAGCAGTCCAGCAGTGGTCTTGGAGCCGCCTTTCAGACAGCATCGTAATCTGGTGGTCAGACTGCCGAGGTGGCGGCGGTCGGACCGCCAGCGGTGGCGTGGCAGTCCCAAGACCGCCAAACTCATAATTACAGCCTAACTTTTCCAGGAAAGAGGTTTTGGAGTGTGAAATTATGTCCTTGTCCCTGTGATAACTAATATTTGCAGTCCACAATACGTTTTTTCTGTCTTTTTATAAGGAACTGAAGAAATGGCTTTTATTACCTTTTTGCAATGTCATATTTTAGACATCACAGAACTGATTTTTCTGATTTTGCAAGAACTACCAACTAACTTAATTTGTGCTTCTGTTGCTAGCTTTATACATCATTCAATTAGAACAAGCAATCAGTTGTCATAGCTGCTGTATTCCTCGCTTCTATGCTAGTTGCACTTCTGGATCTTTATAAAGAGATGAATTGTACATTTTATCGAGTTTTGGAAGTTATTGAATGTGTCCTGTGTGTTACTGTTCTTCTTTATGTGTTTTCATATCTTGAATAGCCCATCTGAGCTGAATGGAGGATACTGACTGACTAACTGAAACAGAACAATAACAACAATAAAATACTGAGTAAATAAGACAAATACAAATAAAACCAACAAAACGTACAAAACAATTTACGAGTGTTAATACTAAATCACTTATTAACAATTATTTAGAAAAACAACTAATTTACATACCAATGAATCAATTAAATTTTCAGAATTACCACAAATATGTATTTTCCATAAAAACATAATTAGCTAAAAAACTTATAATCTAAATTACTTCCCATCATATTTATCTATATCCTCAACAGTCTGCAAACTAAATATAAGTTACTAATTTAACTATACTATAATGAAATTTATATTAAAATGACAAAATACACTTAAATAGTTAATGTTTCAATTAATCAATCAATAATTATTTAGTAGCTCAATTTACATTAATCATCATCAGTTAAAAACGTATTAAAAATAAACAATTGATTAAAAACAAAAATCAATAATTTATCATTGAATCATTTTCCCATTCTATTGCCCTACAAAGCCAACAACCCACAACTAAAGTACTAACTAAATGTAAAATAAATTAATTACACATAAAAATAATTAAAATGCACAAGAAACATTAGAAACTACACTTACAAAATGTCGATACAACTGCACTAATAATATTAATACCTAAAAGTAATAAAATAACTCGTATGTCACATCATTTAAAACGTGGCATTTAATGCACGTGTAATAAACTAAACAATGTTATCTACAATAATTTGTTACATAAATGATAATATATACATGAAAAAGGACATTTCGACCTTCTATAGTCTGTTCCTCGATATTTTGGTAGTGCGGATACTTTTTGACTTGATATTCATCTCACACAAATATTTTAGAATCAATATTTTTGTCATTCACCAATACTTGCAAGCATCGAAACAAAGTTGTGAGAAGACAGAAATGTACCTCGCCCACAGTGCTGGAGTCAGGCAGCAATCTACAGCTGGTATGTTTGTGTTTCTGACACTAGATGCAAATGAGAGAGTGCACCAAACACGTTTAAAACATGCTACACTGATGGGACCTGCAAAGGAAAGGTTGTGATTCTCCCGCCCTCGGCATCACCTTTTCCAGCACGTGCCCACATTCTGCCACGAGAAATCGGCCACTTGTTTGGGACTGTAAAGGGGTCACTTTCAGATCTGCTAAACCAGAGTCAGAGGGGTGGATTTACAAACATCTTGCACTGTGTTAGCCTAAAAAAACTGACACAAACCAACACAAAATGGGCCAGATTTACAAGGCCCTAGCGCCCCCGCGCACCACACTAGAGTAATTAATTTTACGCTAATGTGGCTCAAAGTGGCAATTTTCACTGCAACATATTTGCAAATGCATTGCGCCACTTTCCGACCCTTGTGCCACATTATGCCTGCATCAGGTATGATGTATGCAAGGGGGGCGTTCTGGCGTTACGAAGCATGCAAAAATGGGACAGTGAAATCACTGCACCATTTTTGGCGTCATTTTAAATGCCTGCTTAAAGCAGGCGTTAAAGTGACGCGCCCATTTTAATCAATGGGCCTCCTTGCACTTCGCTGCAATAGCGTCAAGATTTTTTACGCTAGTGCAGCAAAGTGCCACAATAGCGTAAAAAATGTTGGCACTATTGGCCTAAAGTGCGCTATGGTGTGCCGTATTCTAAATACGGTGCACCCGTGGTGTTAGGTGGGGGAGGGGCAAGGCAAAAAACTGCCACATCAGCACTGATGCAACAGTTTCTTGTAAATATGCCCCAATGTTTTTTTCCTAGTTTCCATTGCAAAACTTGTTTTGCGCTGGAAAGTACCCTAAAAGTAAGGCAAAACAGCGCAAAGCACTACTTAGTGTTACTCAGCACCAAGGTGGCGTTACATGGGTGTTCCCATGCAATCACGGATGCCTTTTGAATCAAAACCCTACCTACAAACAATAGTTGATAGGGATTAGCACCAAACGTTAACGCCATTTGAAAGGAGGCATTAAAAAGATAAATGTGTTAATTTCTTCTTTCTTTTCCAACTTTGCATTCGTGCTGTACTGTGCGGCACACATACAAAGTAAGAAAAGTTTTAAATGAAGTCCAAGCATAGTATTTTGTACGGGAAGGGTACCATTCCAGTACAAAATCCATGCTACACTCACGCACACACCCTTGACTATGGAGCAAGGGTTTATGCGTGTCGCACAGAAGTTATAATCTGCGCCGGCACTAGGAAGAGGGGAGGAGGGAGCCATATCTCTGTAGATATGGCACTCTCCTGCTCCCTCCCTGTCATGCAACACAGTGCATCTTTGGATGCTGTGTTGCGCTACCTGGCATGTTTATAAATCTTGTCCTAAGTCTTGCAGGCAATAAAAACAACATGGAGACAGACAGCGAGAGTACCTCAGGGATGGGGGCTGTTTACAGGAGGTCACAAGCATGATATTTGCAAACAATTAGTAGAAACCCTGATCGCACTTTTCTTGTCTCGAGAACCTCAGGTGGGTCTAAAAGCAGGCTTCTCCAACGAGTAGCTTGTGAGCTTCTGGTAGCTCTCCAGCTACCTGCAAGTAGCCCTCCTGTGTGCAGCCCAGCCTACTTAATTCGAAAATTTTGCCTGGCTGAATTAAAGTACGGCCCAAAATTGGGAGTGCATATTCAAGACGAAAAAGAGTGTATTTCTAGAATTAGGTCATGCTTGAAGGATGTCCAAAATACTTTCAAAATATATTTAAATTTGTTCTTTGAGTGAAAAATCATGTGGCATTGGGGCGACTTAGTACTAATGTTATCAGGTTGGCACCAGGCGCTTTGCAGAAGGGGCATTGCAGGTTTTATATATAACCCATGTCGACGCATTGCAAATTGACAAAGCCTTTTTTACTTATGTTACTGCTCACATCCCTACCTGATACACTGAGATGATCACTGTTAGCAATCCCACATCTGGGGGCCACTAATGCAGTCTTGTGTGATGTGTCACTATTACAGTACTAATGTTATTAGTGGTTCGGAATGATTTTCATTGAACATAAGTAGCTCCTATCACAGGAAAGGTTGGAGACGGTGGTCTAAAAGGGAACACCTTATCCTGAAAGCAGACGCAATGATGAATCCACAATCAGGTCACTCTCTGCTGTATGTAATGGTAGATTATTTTTGCACAGCCTGATGGTACCCAGCTAGGCCATCCCAGTGCTTGAGGAAGAGAGATAATTAAACAACCAGGTTTGGATTTTTGTAAGAAAAAAGTCAATTTTCCTTGGCCCGAATGTTGGGAGCCACGTTGGTCCAATGTTTGCAATGAATGGGTAGAGATGTGTCCCTCCACAAAAAAGTGATTGCCCTCCACACAGCTCTGATCTTTTTATGCATTTTCCCGCTACCCCGCATTTGCAAGTATTCTTCTTCACTGTATGGTCATAAAGCTTATTCAGTGTCAGTGAGGCTGCATGATTTTTTATTTATTTATTGTGTTTTATGAAGCTCAAACGTGACCATCACTGTATCAGAGCGCTGTACAAAGAGAGCGCTAAATATAGGTGCAGTACAGAGAGAACAGCTGTTAATTGAGATCTGTGGTACATATCATTTGAAGGGCAAAATCTAAAACAAAAGGATACCTTATAAAATAGGGTGAAGGACAGTTTTAAGATAATTCCCTTGTACCAGTTTTTCCAGTATTAAGGCTTTACCTTCTGCCTTGAAAAGCCTGACTGAGGTCATTGCTTTCCTTGAGGGTGGTAGGGAGTTCCACATTTGTGGAGCATCTCCAGTGAATGTGAGGCCGTGAGGTTTCCTGTTTTTGAATGTGACTGGTTCCACTGTGAGGGATCTGGCTGGTTCCACTGTGAGGGATCTGGCTGGTCCCACTGTGAGGGATCTGGCTGGTTCCACTGTGAGGGATCTGGCTGGTTCCACTGTGAGGGATCTGGCTGGTCCCACTGTGAGGGATCTGGCTGGTTCCACTGTGAGGGATCTGTCAGATTCCACTGTGAGGGAACTAGCACTTCTAGGATCTCTTCGGCCTCCTTACAGCTTGATCCTGTTTACAATGTATTTAGGATCAGCATCGTGTAGAGCTTTGCGTGCTACAACATTAAAAATAAACTATTCTGGATAGAACATCCCTACCACAGAGGGCTTTAGATCAAATTGAAATTAAGACACAATAATTCAGAATAGCTACAATTTTCTGGAATACTAGATCATCAGTGGTGTATGACATGGAAGGTAAAGTCAATGATATACACAGTCGCAGCAGGGTATCTAATGACATTATGAACTGGTATTATTACACATCAGGGCAATACAGATTTACTTCCGTAAAGCCAACACATTCCAAACCTAAATCATACTATACGCCACTACATGTATGCTTCTGTGTAGTATAGGCTAATTAGTGCAATAGTTTTTGAAAGAAAATAAAGGTACAATTAATATTTCTTGTAATATAATTCCCTCAGTAATAGGACAAGATCCCCCATCTCTCTGCAGCGTGTAGGGGGCACAGAACGTCACGTGGGACGGTACTTACAGTAAAGGCTTGCCACAGCAATAACTATGGTGGTTTTCTAGTCAAATGCCCTAATATGGTATTCATTTGCATTTATATACACTAAAAGCTCCTGACATGGGCATATAGATTATATACATCGTACACATGTATTTAAATTCTAATCTTGGTCCCATGAATCACAAGTATTAAGTACCTTTTAAGTTCAGGTCTGTTAGCATTAACAGATTCCTTTTGAGGGCAAAAACTATGTCACACGCCTTGCATAAATAGATAAATGTTCTATTCACAAACCCTCATCCATAAGTTTTTAGGAACTGGTTTGACAGTGCTGCCGTCCCCTGGCAATGATATGACAATCACGAGAAGAGGGCTTTTAGCTCCGCCCATGTTGAGAGCCAGGTGTACATGTTTTGATTGGGCAGAAGATGTGTGCTTCCACAAAAAAGTGCTGTCCCTCCACACAGCTCTGATCGTTTTGTCCATTTTTCCAGCTACCTGAGCTTGAGGTTTCAGAGGCTCAGACGTGACATTGCATAGCTGTTAATGGTTCTTGGGTAATTTATGGTGCTTTTCTCTGACACCATCACAGATAAGGGGAGGTAATCATTCGCATGGTTTTATGTCTGGCTTCACAGTGAACTGTCACCTGACCTTCTAATCTACATCATTATTACTCTACATATCAATTCCTATGCTAGCCACTTGTAATGCTTCCCGTTACCATATCACATTCCTTGAAAGCCAGGCCTACTGGCACTGCCAATGCTTGTTTAGACATGCTACCCAGCAGCACTTTCATTTTTGTTAGTGTACTTCTTTCAGCACTGTTGATTGGGTATTTTCACTATACTCTGACCTATTATAAGAAAGGAATCCCTGGCCATAATGTATTTAATAAACAAAAGTCTATCTTCCACGCAGGAGACATGTATGAAATAAGTCAGTTCAGACAATTTACAAGATAACTTAACCAACTGGAAATAATGTGCTAAACACGTAGACCTCATTCCGAGTGTGGCGGTCTGGGATGCTGCCAATGCAGCGGTCCGACCACAATATTAAAACTCTGCCGGTCATACCTCCAGGGAACCGCCAGCTCCACCAGGATCTTGGATGCCGACGGTCTGGTGGTGGCAGAGATCCTAATCCGCCAGGGCAGCACTCCATCAGCCTTTCATGGCAGCAACACTGTCATGAAAAGGCTGGCGGAAAACAGGTGCAGGGGGCCACAGAGGGGCACTTGCAGAGCCCATACACTTGGCATGGGCAGTGCAGGGGACCTCCTGCTCAGTACCATTGCAATGTTCACTGTCTGTTTTGCAGACAGTGAACATTGCGATTGTGCTGGTTCACCCTGCAGGCTACAGCATTGCCGTCGGCTCGATTTCAAGCCGGAGACAATGCTGTAGCCTGTTTCCCACTAGGCTGGCAGGTAGAAACTGAGGGAAGCTCTTAATAGGTCGGCAGGGAAGTAGCCTGTGTGGCGGCAACCTCCTTGTCAGAAGTTCGGCGGACTCCCAATGAGGCCCTTAGTGTACCCTCTAGACACTAGGCAGCCTTAAGAAAATGTATGGCATAAAGCAGAACTTAATGGTAAGAAAGAAAACATGAGGAGCACAAAACTCCTGTGGCCTTCATTAGAGTTTGGAGAACGGGATACTCGGTCACAAACATGCCGGATGTCCTGCCCACTGCATTACAAGTGCATTTTAGGCAATGGCACTGGTAATATGGTGGAGGAGATGCTTGGTCACAAACATGACAGATGTCCTGCCGACTGTATTACAAGTGCGTTATAGGCAATGGCACTGGTAATATGGTTGACAAGATGCTCAGTCACCAATATGGCGGATGGCCTGTCTACTGTATTACAAGTGCATTATAGGCAATGGCACTGTTAATATGGTGGGCGAGATGCTCGGTCACAAATATGACAGATGTCCTGCCCACTGTATTACAAGTGCGTTATAGGCAATGGCACTGGTAATATGGTGGACAAGATGCTCAGTCACCAATATGGCGGATGGCCTGTTCACTGGATTACAAGTGCATTATGGTCTTTCACACTTGTAATATGGTTGTCAAGATAGCTATCATGTTTTGATGGACTATCCTATCTGTCCAACTCTAATAAGGCTTCATTTGTCATTCTGAAATTGTTAATGCTCAAGTATCTCATAATATACATGTGTGGACGACTCTAAGGTGAACTACGTGATGCTGTGTAACTTGTCCACCTTGTCATGCAGTGATTGTTCATAACTGGAAAAAGTGCCCATAACTGACCTAGAAGGTGGTGATCACCCTACCATGGCCTGAGGCTACTCCTCTTCAATTCTCTTACACAGAAGACTTCTCCAGCACAACAAATGACTGAGGCCCATCTGCGCCATCAGTGGATCCATGTCTCCCTCATATTTTGAAGGGTATTCTCCTCAACAGCTCTGTGGTCATCTCAGGCAGGATAACATCAATCATTATTTAGCAAAAGGAACCTTGGCACAGCAGCTCAAAACAACAAATATTACAGCTTTACTAAAACCTGGCCTGGATTCCATCACCCTTATTCAAAAGGGTCTAAATTCGAGTAAATACTCACAAGAGATATCAATCTGGTCCTGAACTAGCTAAATGGACCCTGCGCTTGTCGTGGCACTGAAGCTTCGCAGATTGATATGTGGGATGATTTCAAAATAACAATGAACTCAGAATGCCCTCCTCCAGCTTGATCGCTCATCAGCCTTTCACATGGTTCACCACCCTACTCGCGTACAGCGAAGTCATGACTGAATAATTCAAGAAGCTGTCCTAAAATGGATTTTATCATACTTCACTGGCATAATGCTCAACATATCACTTCTCCCGTTCTCTTCTGAACCATTCAGCCCCTCTACTGGTAAACCACAAGGCTCAAATATTGCTTACCTCCTGTTCAACATCTGCCTCATCCCTCTGCTTGACCACATGCCCTCGACTCTCATAACTATGCTTGTGACGCGCAAATCTTTGGAAAACTTGAATTTGCATTTGATCTTGATGCCTGTACCAAAGGCAATCCCTGCAAGCAATTGCCACTAGATGTTTGCTAACCACCTCAAAGTCAAAGCAACTAAAAGAAGGAGTCTTGCATACTGGACAAATCATCACCCGCCAAATACTGAACATCAAGAACTAAGATCCCCACAATCACACTCAACTGAAGTGAGGTACTGAGGGGTGATCATAGACCCCCAATCTAACTCTTACACTGCAGGTGATCAGGTGACCACTCAGGCTTTTCACGTGACTTTATGCTTCCAACAAATGTTCGTATCTTGGGTTCTTCCAAAAGGTCCAGGCTACTGTTGCATGCGTACTCTCCCATATTGATTATACTAACGGGCTTCATCTTGCAGCACCCCTGTTAATACCTCATGAACTACAGAGAATTCAACATGTGTGGCCAGACAGATTATCACCCGACTGCTGCGTAGCCATGGCACACCCGGTCTTATTTTCCTAGACTGGTTGTCATTAGCTAGATGGATCACCATTAAAACAATGTACATATGTCAAGGAGCAGTCAATGAATTCAGGACACTCTTCCTGTAACAAAACTGAACACTTAACGTCAACTAAGACCATTGTGCTCATGGCGCGTTCCATTACTTACGGCGCCTTCCTTCAAAAACACACAAACTGGCAGACCTCCTTCCTGCAGTCAGTCAAGCTTTGGATCTCAATGCCTGCTCAAACAACAGCAACTTACAACTGGACAAACTTGCACAGTCTTTTCAGAAAAAAGTGTACTTTGTTCTAAATTGACTTTGGGAAGTTTTTTGCAAATTGATCAAGGGGTAGGAAATTATAGAGGAATCCTAGCATTTGTTATTCCTGTTCACTGTGCAAACTTCTATAGATCACCTCTAGAGGGACACCCACTGGACAGAATAGTGCATAGCAGTTCACTTGTCATGGAAGTACTGATTGGACAAACGTAAAATCCTGCTTGGCTTTGCAACGAACAAGGGCACACATTTAAATTTGTATCTCACGTTGTATTAATTGCTGTTCAGCAAAGTCATTCTGTAAAAGTTTTAGCTGGAACCAAGCGAGGGTAGGACACATTTATCTGCAAGTGCACACCCAATCCGCGAATAAAACACCAATATTAGGACCCTTGGGTGACAAGCGCTTATCCTAGAGTGATGTAAAATGCCTTCCCCATCAGGACAAAAATAACATCTAAGACACAGGGGCCCTGATTTATACTTTTTGGTGCAAAACTGCACTAATGCAGTGTTGCACCAAAATGTTTAGCACCGGCTTGCACCATTTCTAAGCACCAGCCAGGCACCATATTTGTGGAATGGGGCTAGCCGGTGCACAGGGTAGGCTAGCGTAAAAAAAAGATGACGTAAGTCGGTGGGGCTGGGGGAATGGAAGAAGGGGGTTTTGCTAAAAAAAATGACGTTAGGCAGGTTAGAGTAAAAAAAAAACAGTTTAGCAGCTTAGTGTCATATTCTGACGCAAAACCATCCATACCACATGACTCCTGTCTTAGAAAAGACAGGAGTCATGTCCACCACCCCACTGGGACCAGTGCCATGTAGGGGGTCCCATTTCAGGGCACCCAATGGCACTTTAAAAAAAAAATACTTACCTGTACTTACCTATACTTACCTGGGATGGGGTCCCCCATCCTCCGCTGTCCCTCTGGTGTGGGGCTCCTGGGGAGGGCACCTGCGGGCTTATTCCAGGGTGTTCCACCATGGAAATAGGCCCACAGGTCCCCTAACCCCTGCCCTGACCCAGGTGTTAAATAATGGTGCAAAGAAAGCTTTGCACCATTATTTGACCCCTCCTCCCCGTGCATGATTTTAGCACGGGGAATAAATATGACACTAAGGCCATAGAGTCATTTTTTACACAGGAATGCCTACTTTGCATCTCATCGACGCAAAGTAGGTTTCCACATCCAAAAAATGACTTTAACTCCATATGAATATAGAGTTAGTTTTGCACCAAATTTGCGTTAAAAAAAATGACGCAAATTCAGTGCAAAGCAAGTATAAATATGCCCCAGGGTTAGTGAAATGATTAATGATTGCATTGGTGCATAATATGAGTTTCTCTGTTCACAAACCAATTTATAAACTATTAAAATGCTGTAATACTTTTGGTACTAGTGTGCCCTACTGGATGTGGGTGCAAATGTTTTAGGTGGAGTGTATGTCCAAAGGCCAGCCCCTGCATCTAGATACCACTCAGTACCATTACAAATCCATACCAAAGGGGCTCTGGTTGGAGGAATGGGCTCAGGACTGGCCCAGTTGGACTCTGCAACAGGGTTGCTGGGCCAGGGTATGACCAGTCACAACTCTTTGAAACAAATAAACAGAGGGCAGGGCTGCCGGCTGTGTTCCAAGAGTACTGAGTCATGGGTACAGGCACGGAATGGGCTACTGATGCGCTGTTATAGGGGTCGTTTTTGAAGGCTAGCACAACAAAAACTCTAATTCCTGAATTAATTGACGTTATGAAGTAATACTCTGAAAGAATATAAGGATTCCCTTAAAAAACTATGGGGCATATTTACAAGAAACTGGCGCATAAGTGCTGATGCATCACTTTTCTTGCGTCACTCTTGCCCCACCTAACAACACCAGGGGATATTTAGAATACGGCGCACGATGGCAGTCATTAGGACATTAGCGTCAGATTTTTTTACGCTATTGTGGCGCTTTGCTGCACTGGCATCAAAAATTGTGACGCTAGTGCAGCAAAGTGCAAGGAGGCCCATAGGTTTCTATGTGTGCGTCATTTTAACACCTGTTTTGAGCAGGTGTTAAGGATGACGTCAAAAATGGTGCAGTGAAAATTTGTAGATTTCACTCTGCCATTTTTGCGGGCCTCCTAGCGCCGGAATGCCTCCCTTGCATACATTATGCCTGGTGCAGGCATAATGTGGCGGAAGGGGGTACAAAGTGGCGCAATGCAAGCATTGCGCCACTTTGTAAATAAGGCGTGGCAAAAAAAGCCTTTCTAACTCCACACTAGCATAAAAAAAAGTACGCTAATTTGATGCAGGAAGGTGCTAGGGGCTTGTAAATATGTCCCTAAACTTATTAGAACTTTATTGCATAGCTAAGATAGAACCATTTTAATATATATACAAGGATAAAACAAAATGAGCACCACCTGCCTCGTCTGCTGTTACTTAAATAAAAGTAATCACAGGATTGCTCACAGAGTGAAATATATAAAATGCCAATAACATCAAAGGTTATGTAGCTTCATTGGAGCCAGTCTCATAAACTTAAATCTGCCTTACCGAGGGGACTCAGTTCGTATGTACGTATGTATGTATATGGTATTTATACCCGCAAGCCTAGCCGAAAGGCAGCGAAGCATTGTATTGGGTCCAGTGATGCAAAGATACAGTCAAGTTGTGATTGGAGGGGCAGCTGGTTTCTAAGAGCAACTACTACTTTGCTACAGCATCCTTGTGCCATAGAGAATCTTAATAACATCAGAGACAGATGAATGCTCAATCTGCAAAGAGAAAATAGCTGGTAATATCTCCCGAATCTAGCGCGCAATAGTACCTTATAAAGTGTCTAGACTTTAAATTGGTTTAGATTCATTTCACTCCACTTCTTTCATTATCTATAGAAAATCACCTAAAATGCAATTGGGTGCATTCATTTTTCAATATTCAATTCATCCTCTGTGCTGTGACATTGAATCTCTTTCACATGTCTGTTTTACCAGATAACTATGACTCTTGCACCTAAAACCATCCAGGGCCCTCTCATAAGATATAGGGCCAGATGTATCAAGCTCCCGGTTTGCATTTCTTAAAATAGCAAATTTTGAGAAATCGGTATTTGAGAAATGCAAAATGGGATGTATGAAAATTGCGATTCGGGAATAGCGATTTCTTAAAAATCACAATCGCTATTAGCGAATCGTAATTAGGGAAATGGGACTCCATTCATTCCTATGGGCCTGTGTTAGGCCCATAGGTGACAGTGGTTTTGCATTTCTGAATTCCTGTTGGGAATTTGCATACTAGGTAATGCAAATCCCAAGGTCCTGGGGGACATAAAGCCCCCTTTGATGCACCCCAAAAAAATATTTGAGGATATGTAAAGGGCACACATGCCCTAGAGAGCGCACACATGCCCTAGGGGCATGTATGCGCTACATGTCATTTTTTAAAAATGCATTTTTGTTGCATTTTTAAAAATTACACATGCTTAACACAAAACTTCAATTCGTGGTAATTGCATTTCCTAAATGCCAAATTCGCATTCAGGAAATGCATTATACATGTGCACTGGTAATCGCAAAGAGGTATTCCCTATTTGCGATTACCTATTTAGGGAATCGCAATTTGCGATTCCCTAAATTAAGTTGTAATTTCAGGGAACTGCTATTTTAGCGATTCCTTGAAATTGCACTGCAAATGCCTTTCATACATTCTGAAAGGCATTTTTGCATTTGCAAACAGTGAAATGTTGTGATTCGCACTGTTTACAAATGCAGAAAGCTTTGATACATCTGGCCCCATGATTCTCACCTGTGGATTATTTACGGCATTTTCTAATGATGTGATCCTGGACTATTGCTAAAGTAGTGTGTTGTGTTTCATTCGATCCCCAGATTTACTTTCAGCAAGCCAGGCTCAGCTTTGGGAGCCATCAAACAGAATCGCAGAAGATCTGCATAGAAGGCCCATATCTGATTTAAAAAGCAGAATTCAAGACACATTTGGGCCTGGATCACTGAGGTATGTCGTTGGAATAGAGTCTCGTACAGTTTCTACTGCACCACCTCTCAAATCAACTCATATTTCCCTGTACTAATCCACCACTAATCCTTTTTGGATCCTGAGTAGTGTGCTGCTCACCCAAAAGAGCTTCAACGCCTCGCTTGGGGTAATAAGCATTATATAAATACAAGCACAATTGCACCATCTAAACAATCTTTAAACACCTCGGAAATGCCTCTATCCATACCTTAGAGCTGGAAGAAATTTATATGGACAACATCAAATAGTGGTTTAAGGTTTCTAGATATCCAGGCTAAAGCAAGTGCTAACGAAGATGCTTTTGGCTTTATGGCCACGAGATGGGCCAATGATTACCACACTTGCAGGCCCTATGGGATGCTAGGCTGAGTATTGACTAAACAACAGGGGGCTACAACACATTCCTGCTTGAGCCCCCTCTTGGCGCTGTAGTATTATTTCAAGTGTAATCAGAGCTCAAGTTTGATCCACAGCAAAGATCTATTTGATGCTATCAAGGGAGATACAATTAATTAATCATGCATATAAATGTCTGTATCTGGGCTGCATGCTGCGGTGAACAAGCATAGCTAAAACAATGATCTTATCAATCTTATCAATGGTACCCGTGACTAATTGAAAACCCAGCTGAGGCCATGGCTATACGTTGTTGTTCATTGCCCATGCTGGATGATCTACTGGTAAAACTATCAGTTTATAATTTCCTAGGACCAATTTAAGGTCTTTCTCATGAATCAGGTGTAAAATGGATCCTTTCCATGATGCTGGATAGCTGTAGTGAAACAGCATGCATTAAATAAGTGGTAGAAGAAAGTTGATCAGCATGTGGAATCTGCCTTGATCAAGGCAGAGAGTGATCCACTGTGGCCCAGAGCAGTGCCTGATCTACTTAACCCAGTTAAGTTTCTTCATGTTTCTTCACTTGATCCCTTGATCCACCATGTCCCCTCGATTTCTATAAACTGAGGCCTAGTTGGAAGGATTTCAAGGGGCTGTCTAAGATGTATACATTGCTTTTGGACTGTAGGTTTGTTGGAATTATAGGGGAGACATATAAGGGCAGATTTAAGAGCTCCTAGCGTCTCCTTGTGCCACATTAGCGTAATTCTTTTTTGCACTAAGGTGGCCCAACAAGGCCAAAATCGCTGCATCAAATTTACAAAGTGGCGAATGCATGCATGGCACTACTTTGTATCCCTTTGCGCTACAATATCTCTGTGCTAGGCATATTGTATGGAAAGTGGGGTGTTCCCCAGTTAGTGGGGCCAAAAAAATGCCACAAAGTAATCTAAGAAATTTATTAGCATAATTTTTTTCGGCACTTTTAACGCTTGCTCAGAGCAGGCATTATAAGGAGGCTCACCATTGTTTACAATGGGCCTCAATGGGCTTCGCAGAATCAGCGTCAACAAAAGCTCCGAACAGGGGTAAAAAATGTTGATGCTACTTCCCTACTAACTGCCATGGTGCACTGTATCTTAGATATGGTGCACACATGGTGGCGTTCGGGGGCGCTACGGGGTGCAAGAAAAGTGGCGCTGCACTGGATACAGCGCCACCTTTCTTAAATGTGGCCCATAGTCCTTCAACATGCTCCACCCATGCTGGTGCAGAGGTGCTGCTCACACCCTACACAACGGCGTCCTCTTCCAGTATGTCAACATAATTCCAGAATTTCCTTGAGTCCCTCTTATAGATATTCTCTAGCAGAGTCCACTATTTTTCTCAATGTCCTAGCAGCTACCTGCCGATACGGACGACTTTTATTTAGCATAACGCCATTTAAAATGTTGACCACAGATGATTATCCTGCTTAGTTTTACTATACCCAGTGCTCTTGCAAGTGGCCCTTTTTAGGCTCTGAGCTAAACCTTAAACCAGGATGAATTCAGATTAGAATGTATCAGTGCGGCGCAATAACCTATGACAATGATGAAGACTAGGACTTTGAATAGTGAAGATTAGCAGTAAGTAATCAGAACATTACCCCCTCCTCTGCCTTCCTCACTGCAGTCCTGACATACATGAGGATGGACAAAGAATGTCAGCTGGGCACTAATAATGCAATCTTACAATTTATTGAAAAGCATGATTCCTGGGTTAAATGATACTGTGAAGGAATCTTTGAGCAAAACCTTGTCCAGGCAGCAAAAAAACCTATTTTACTATTCATATTATTCGTACTATTTATGCTGTAAAAAAGAGAGTATTGGAGCACATGCAGGCCACTGATAACAACAGTCCCCATTACCCCATGGCTAGGCATTTCAAGGAATCACATTTCAGTGACAGGACTAAGTTCACATATTATGCTATTGAACATGTACCTTGTAGTGTTGAAGGCGGTGACAGAATTACTACACTTAGACATAAAAGAGTTCAGGTAAGTTATTGACCTTGAGACCAAGTACCCTGGTAGGTTGAATACAGAGGAGGAACTCAAGGTGCATCTGGGAGATAGATGAGATCTCCCTGCCCCCCTTTCCTGTCTCCACCAGTATTTGGCTAATTTGAATTTACTCCATGTATATCTTGTGAATAATGCTCTTGTGCTCATGATGATCTCTAATGTTGTTTTACACATTGATGTTTCATTTTGCATTTTATGTATTTCTACACAGAAAGAGAAGGAAGGGAATGACCCTTACTGGCCGGTTTCTCCCTACCCTTTCCTTCTGATGCACTGAGTGAGGTGGCTACTATATCAGATAAGATCTTTTTTTCACTTGTTTTAAATGTTTATTTTTTGTCTTTGTATTTCATGTGCGCCGTTTTTTATTTACAATGCATCTGCCGTTAGACTAGAATATACTGAAGAATTATAGGCATCGAAATTTAAGACATGACATACTGGCCTTTAATGTTATGGTGCAAATGCATATTGTTCTACTGAGGATGATGGATATTCCAAAGAAATGACTGTAGGGACACTAAGGGCCTGATTACGACTTTGCCAGTCTTGGGACCGCCATGGTGGCAGCAGCGATCACCCCTCCGCAGTATTGACGGTCTGACTGTCGTATTACGATGCATGAGGTTACATAGACAAAAGACCGTTGCTGTCCCGCCAACACCGCCAGCAAACCTAGACCACTGTGTTGGCGAGATAGGCCAATACGTCTGTCAGAGAGCAGACCGCCATTGCAACCCCTGGAGCAATCATAAGTTGGTGTTCCGCTGACGTGACTGTGACAGTCGAAACACCATATCTGAGCAGTCAGAAAGAGAAGTATTTAAGGCTGAAACTTACCTGAACTCACGTAAACACATCCGGTGTTGCCATGGAGCTGATCGTGCACACACTTTCACTGCTTGTGCTGCTAGATGATGCCCAAAACTGACACCGGTGTGGATCCAACTGACGGTAATTCAAACACTTACCTGTTAACAACAAGTCTACAGCAAACTGATACCCCGCCATGGACCTGGCATGGGTTACGTTGTCCGTGTGCCAAAAATACTTTGTGTGCCTTTGTTTGGGGTTGTACTCAATGAATGTCCCAATCACAGCCCTATATGCCCTCTTTGGTCAGGTCACACTTGTCTAATTTGTTAAATGCGTGCACAACCAATATTCAGGGAAAGTGATGTCTCCGTAACCATAACATTGTGTCACACAACAACTCATCATCAATATCTCAACTACAAATCTAATTGACACCCTCACATTGTTCGCATGCCATGACCTGTTGTTATATGAAAGATACATCTGTATGGATGTGTCATGAAACTGAATTCCACCTTCTCTGCTAAACCTCTACTATGGACTTCCACATATCACCCACATTTCAGATAATGCAAGATAAATGGGATGCCAAGTAATCAATGTGAAAAACAGTCAAAAGTCAAAATGTAAAGACTCCCTGCCGAATAGGAATGCCTATACCAGTGGGACCCGTGGAAGACTGGTGCCCTGGCCCACATACTACTTTGCACATCCCTCAAAGCCACTATCTGCACAGGAACTGTGGCTTGATGTACATCAGGGACAACCAATAGTATAACCAAGTGCGATGAATATGTGAGAAATGTGTAAGTCATTAAAGCAAATACACCAGTTACAGCGTGGGCCACAAATTAATTAAAGTAGGTGTAAGGTATGCACATGAAAATGGACACGTCCATAACAATGTATACAAAGTTATGTGAATTGAACACCCTCCATATGTGGACAAACAAATCTCTAACTTGCCCACATTAAACAAATGTACAACCTACGTCATAGGGAGAAAGGGAACCCAATTGATGTTGATGTTGGCCAACCCAAGATAAAATACCTACCATATGAAACACCACCCAATGCAGTGTCAGCCCCAATAACATAACATCCCCCATACACTTCCATTGAACATTTTCCCTTGTCCTAGGCGACTCCAGCACTGAGTCCAAGGTCAGATCATACCAACCACATCAAATGGATCACCAATCAGGGTAACACAAACACAACTGTAGTCATACATCTCAAAGTACCCATGAACAACCAAATGGTAGTAATGGCAGGACTAATGTTTAAGAAAACTAGCAACTTCTTTTTTATTTAAAAAACAACACATGTAGGTAAGGCCAATGTCCAGCCCACTAGTTCAATAAGTGGTCCAGCACACTGCTGTGTCACTAAACGTGCCTCTCAGTACACTGCCATCCTCACCAGGAAGGGGCATCTAGTGGACAGCCCAGGCACCTCAATAAATGTCCTTTGGGAGGAGTGGGTTGGTTTTGGGGTGGGTGGGTTTGGTTTTGGTAGAGGTGGGCATGCGTTGGGAGGGGTGTCCTTTTTGGGGGTCACTTAGGGGTATGCCTGGGTTCAGTGGGGGGGGGTCAGATGTCACAGGGGAGAACATGGATGTCAAAGTGATAGGTGGCGTGTGGCTGAGGTCCCTTTGGCTTCGGGAGGGGGGTGGTTTTACAGGGATAAGGGCAAACATCAAACTTTCTTTAGGGAAATTGGTAGGGTGTCCAGGAGGGATTAGAGGTTGGAAGGTTGAGGAAGTGGAAGTGTCAGGTGTGTGTGTGTGTTGTTGGTGTTGTTGTCTTTGTGTTTGATGTATGATGTTTGTGTTTTGTAGGTGTCTGTTGTGTGGGTGAGTGTGGGCATTTGTGTTCCTTTGTGGTGTGTGATGTGGATGCTCTGGTTATGCTAGGAGTGGGGGAGGTGTCTATTGGTGTGGGTGTGGTGTCAGAGGGTATGGTGGGAGTGGTGAATGTGTCTGTTAATGTGGTATCTGAAGTTATGGTGGCAATGGTGGATATGTCTGTTGGTGTGGGTGGTGCCTCTGGCGGTATGGTGGGAGTGGTGGGTGTGGGTTTTGTGTGAGTATTGTGTCTGGGGGAATGGTGGGGTGGCGGGTAGGTGCATGGGTGTGGTATTGGGGTATGGTGGGGGTGGTTGTGGTTGTGAGTGGGGCGAGTGTCTGGTGAGTGGTTGTGTGCTTGTGTGTCTTGTGGTGTTTGTTTACGTGTGCTGCTTGGGGCAGTTGAGGTGTGTGCGTGATTATGTGTGAGTGTGCTTGGGACAGGTATGGGAATAGGAAATTGGATTGGGAAGAGGCTGCTGTGCGGGAGGAGGCAAGAGCCTGAAAAGATCTCTGTAGGGCAAACATGGAACTGTGGATGCCTTCCATGTAGACCACCACCTGTTGCAGATGGCTGCCCTGCACCTGAATGGAATTTAGTAGTGCCATTTGACCCACAGAGATGTTTCTTAGGAGGTCAATAGCCTCCTTACTCAAGGCAGCAGAGGGACCAGGGTTAGGGGGCAGGGTGCCTGGAGCAAAGGAGACTGCTGCCCTTTTGGGTGAGTGGGACCGGCCAACTGAGTGGGAAGCAACAATGAAGGTGGAGATAGTAGGGGGGCGGCAGACAAGGATGGTGTAGTAACAGGTCCTGCCTGTCCTAACACCACTAGGGAGTGTCCACTGGAACTGGATTCAGATGACGATGCTGTAGAGTCAGTGCCCTCTGTGTCACTCCCCTCACCCTCTGGGCCACTGGGTCCCTCTGTGTCTGTAGTGTCACCAGCTGCTTCTCCACAGATGTTTGCCCTGTCTCCTCTACTTGCCTGGGATGAGGCTGAAATGACAAATACAAATAGGTTCATTGCATGTGCCAGAACACACTTGACCCACAGTAAGGATCACAGAAAATTACTATAATGTACAGTAGACCCCAGTTACAAGGTGCTTCAAAGTGGCTTCAACATTTGCATGGACACATGCTTGCAGGCTACATGAACTGTAAACAGTTGCCCACTATAAAGTCATAATCACAGACAACTCCAATCACAATAGTGAAGTTGTGCAATCCGAATACCGATGTTTCAGATAGGAACCCTTGTCACAGTGAATGGTTTGGCTCTTGTAGCATATCTCAGTAACCTGTTGCCATCAAACAGTATGGAAATGCAAAAATTTATTCCTACTGATTCCACACAAGGCCCTGCAGTCTTCAAATGTTCTATACCTCATTCCACATCATAATGAAATGATGGTTAACTAATACAACTATGTTGCAGCAAGATGTGCAATAGCTGGAAGAAGGTGTCATGGAAAAACTTGTGCCATATCATATAACCTTGCCAACTGTAACTTCCTTATATGTCCATTGTCAAAACAGAGTCATGGAAGAAGTAGCTCTGCAACAAAACACACGTCACACATAAAACTACACTGGAGACAATCTTCTCAAAATGTCTGGAAGATTTGCCAACAAATTTCCACAGCACAGTGAATCAGCTGGGCATGGGGAAATCACCATCTTCGATTAGTACTGGTGAAAACTCCATTCTAATATTGCTTAGCTAAAAGGCAATAGTCCATCAAACGTTGTTGAGGCTCACAGAAACTCTATTACCTGAAAAGGAGGTTTAATCTGTTTCTCAATGGGATGGCACACCACTGTACCTTTTTTTCACGCAAACACAAATTCTAATGTACAAACTGAGTTTACAAACTCCCATATGATTCACACATTTCTGCATGTCGCTCCCTGATGTATGTCAACAGTCAGTTAATGATCCTTCACCAATAAACCTGTGCAAATCATTAAGCTTAATAATTCCACATCAATGGCATGGAAATGTACATTGTGAATAAGTACTGTAGGCCTGTAATGTCCTCCATTGCTTCAGCAACTGGACATGACAGATGTTATTGAGTAATGGATTAGGGTATGTGTGACCCGCCAACCAATGTTGACACACTTCTGTCTGTGGTAACATATGAACTGAAGGCCCTGCACATATAACTATTTTCCAATTAATTCTTGCATGAACACATATGTGATGGAATCAGACATCATCCCATAAAGACAGGTTGATCACGTGGGGAACAGTATTGTAAATTATACTACTAAAGTGACAGGTACAGATGCCAACATGTAGGCACAAATACTGTTGGCAACAGTGAGGTTAGCCAACTCATGTAACTGCACATTCCCCACTTACCAAGGGAAATTATTGCTCAGTGACTGCAGCCAAAGTGCACTATATGCCATGTCACATGAATGAGGACAACCATCATGAGACACAGTAGTGATGTACCAGTACTGACACACTGAAGACAAGTGGCCTGTTGGGTGCAAATGTCACCCACAACGTCAAACAACATGAGCTGATTGATCACTCTACTCAACCTGGTGTCTGCGCAAGAGAGCATATTGGTAGTGGACTGGACTCTGCTATGTACCTGGTCATTTGGACAATAGGCAAGGCACATCAACATGCACATACTACCAGACCTAGACCTACACAAACAATAATTCGTCTTGTGCGTCGCACATGGGTCACCTCCAATATTCAGGAGGAGATGGCTGCTTGTAACACATAAAGGTGACAATGTAACATGTATGAATCTGCCCAGGACTCACCCCCTTGTAGCCTCTGTGATTCCCTCAACTGCCCATCAAGCTCCGGGTTGGCCACCACCAGTCAGTGGGCCACTAGAGGGGTCAGAGTCCGGCACGTGCCACCTCCACATTGGGAGGACAGCCCTAGCTGGACCGCCATGGTCTTTCGGGCCCAGTGTCTCAGGTCCGCCCAGCTTTTCCAACAATAGACACTGCATCGGCGATAGACTCCCAGAGTTCGCACCTTCCAGGTGATAGCTCTCCAAATGGCTTGCTTCTGATGGGCGTTAACCTGTATGGATATAATAGATGAATGAGATCATAATTGCATGATTTAGGATATCATTTTGGTCCACACATATTTTGTAGACACTTAGCACAAACATTTTTGATTTGTTAACACACTACATGTGGAAATTTCACATCCCGATAAACACAGGGATATTCATACTTTTGTAATCATCTGCAGACTATTCACAACCCTGGTTATGACCTACACTGACTAACAAAGTCCACTAACGTCATGTAACCCAGGGCCGACCAACATGTACTGAGATGTGAGCCACAATGAAACACAACACACATTGTGACCTTCTGAAGAGTAAACTACTTGTGCATGACTCTACATACATCTTTACATCCAGGCACATTGACTTGTTGCAAATGGTCCATAAAGGCTACTACCATAGTCAATACTACATACTAAAACTTACCACACAATTAAACGGCTGGCATGCGTGTCACTGAGAGCTTCCTCTCTGTGGATGTGTGGACATGTGGGCTACATAACAGAATCTCATGCTACCTCTGGTTGAGTTTGTGTGTTATGTTCTGGTATCACACAAAACACCTTTTGCCATATGTGGCACTCTTACAGAGTTGACATTCAACCTCCCATGGGATGTTTGGTCTGATTGATTCAATTTAACAAAACTGGTGACTCCCATGTAAACATCTCTCCTGAACTAACCAGCTATCTGCACTGTATGCTTGTCACTTGTGCAAGAGGCCAGTACAGTGCAGACATGACTTTGGGAAAAGTGGCAGCAGACCTGTGGGAGTAAGGGACCTATCAGTGGTAAATGTCACACATTGACAATGTGGGTCAGTGGAAAGATGTAGTAAGTCAGGGGCTTACCTCAGTCAGCATTATAAATGTAATCAGTGTAAAAGCATTCAGGCCTACTATTGGTTCAGAAGGCTCATTCTGGGAACATCCAAGGATCTGCAGGTCTACAGGGAATTTACCCTCAGCATCAGTTGCATTGCCACAGTAACTCTGCCCCAGCCTGGGCTATGGCCCCTATCGAGAAAACATTTGATAGGCCTTGTTGTTTGCAAACTGAGCATACTGAACCAACATGATCATATTTCTATCAATTCAATGCATAAGAGTACAGCTTGTGGCCGTCCTATATGTGAACTCAAGGTTGTATGAAGGGGTCGGTGAGGTTTAGCTAGCTTTCTGACAACAGTTGGCCAAGGCCTGATCTAGGCACATGCTGTAATGCAAATATGTTTATTTCCTCATTTACCATCATTTGACCATCATATGTATATTTGTTACTCTGAAATGTTTACTTGCATAGGCATGTCAGTCAACAGAAGGAGGATCTAGTATTTATCACACATCACAGTCATCATTTGAAATACACAAGTACAGGGCTCCAATATCAATGACATGTACATCCTATGTATGGACCACAAAATGTAACTGCAGTCATCCAAAAAATATCTGGGACTCAGCAACACATTGTAGCCTGTGGGAAAGGAAATTATGGTGTTGAACATAGTTAAATATGTATCTGAGATAGTTACCTTTTCCTCTGATGAGCCATAGAGCTGACCATACAGGGGAAGGACCTCATCAACAAGTTCCTCCAGCATCTCTGAAGAGAAGGCAGTGGCCATTTCACCTGCTTGGCCTGGCATGATTGCTCTCAGTGGCGGCACATAGCAGCTAAAGTGGCGGAGGTGTTGACGGCATCAGTGTCAGGAGGCAAGTGAGTTATTTTCCAATCCATGGCGTACATGTACGCCACGTACACAGTCATCAGCGTACATATGCACAGCCTTTGGTCCGCGACCATCACAATCAACAATGTTAGCCTATGGCTGGGATGGCTGTGGATGGAACTGCCCACCGCATGCTCGACTTCTGCCGGCAGCTTCCAAAAGTCCAGTATACGAGGCCAGGTACCCGACAGTATTGCTGACTGGTAAATGTGTCACTACCACCACAAATGTGTTGTAACCTGTAAACATATGAAATGCTCCATTGATGTGTAATTTCTGGTACACAATCATCAGTGTAGTATGTTACTGGTCATAAGTGCCATATAACCGCAGTGCACTGTACACCGCCGGTGAAGGTATTTTGGGAGTAGAAAACATACTTTTCTTAAACAAGGTGCACATGAGGACCATATAGGTGTATGATGTGCACATATATGTTTAGAGACACTTGTGTAAACAACAATGCATATTATACCTGGATTTCGAGTAGTAGACAATTGAAATGTGAAATGTGTGTAATGTTTTTTTCAGCCAGTAGTGTTTTGTCACATTTTTTTTGTCTTACTCATCATATATGCTGCTTTGGACACTGTAACTGATGCACCTATTTATTTGATTCCACACATAGGTACTCTGGGAGAGGGAAGAGACGACAACCTCCAGTGTACCTTCCATTCCCAGACCTTCAGACCATGGAAGAAAGGGATGTAATAAGACAGTTTTTTTCTGAATAGGCGAACTATGCAAGATCTATGTCATCAGTTGGAGCCAGATCTCATGCTTCAAAACACTAATCTAAGATGCAAACTATCCATTGTGAGACTCACTTTCTGGCCACAAGGTCCTTTCAGTATCCAATGGCCATAGCTGATGGTATGTCACAACCTATGTTCAGTGGTGTTTTAAAAGACGTGCTATCAGCAGTGATGAAACACATTGACAGCTTCATCAGGTTCCCCAGACGTGAGGATTTAGCCGATGTGAAGGTAGGCTTTATTGGATTTGGTTGCCTCCCACATTGCCTCCCATATTTGGTGGGAGACATTGATGGCACCCATACTACATTAGTGCCACTGCATGCAAGTAAACAAATCTATCTAAATAGGAAGCACTTCCATTCTATCAACGTGCAAGTTGTTTGCTTTACAGATCTGTACATTTCAAACGTCTGTGCCCGGTTCCCATGTTCAGCCCATGATTCCTTCATAATGTGGAACAGCACCATATCCCAGCTGATTTCACAACTGTAACCGGAGAGGTACTGGTTCATTGGTAAGTAACATCTGTCCTAACGTTGTTTGTGGAATGTCAGGTGCTATGATCAGGAATTGTGTGACTCATTGTGGCTCTTCTGTGTCATCACAGAACAAGAGACTCAGCATATCCCTACCGTCTTTGGTTGTGAACACCACTGAGGAAACCAACTACACTATTGGCAGGTTTTTGAGGTTTTTGATGCTGTTGAAACATATGAAGTGGACATGAATTGTTCCTGGGAATGTATGTCCTAGACTTTGGGTGTACAGGACCTGTGCCAAGACAGCTTGCACATTGATAGGATGGAAGTTAAGGAGACTCCATTGGACTTGTCGTGTGGTGGTCATGATGCATTATGTGTGTCATCTTGTGGTCGGTACATATGTAGTTGTAAGCCAAATCCATGTTAGTTTTACTTCACATTGGCTAAACACTCCTTTTGTTCAAACTGTATGTAGCTGTTAATCTCTTTCATCATTGTAGGCCAAAGTGCCTGTGGCACATCTCTGAAATTTGTTTGTTTCATACCACCAGGTGCAGCAGCACTGGATTGTAATGACCCAGTGATCGGGAACTGTTGCCTGCCATCTGTCTTAATATTGCATTATGTGATGTTGGAATCCTTTTGTGAGGTAGGACATATGGCTTCAGCTGATGACATCAACCAAATTCATTTTTGCCTATTCTACAGGACAGTGTCTGATATATGTCTTCCTTACGTGTTCTGGAAGTCTGTACCTGTAATTTGATCACTCACACAGTACTATTTAATCATGTTTTAATTTCTATGTATCTGACATCTTGACAGCCTATCATTTGAACAATGCAATAAAACATTTCTTAGACAAGACACATGTAAGCATGTGTTGGTGTGCCATGGTTGTGATCTTGAGCTAAACATTGTGTACATGTAACATTTCCATGCTTACACAAGTAGCTTGTTTTGTCATTGTATAGTTTGCATGGTTTTACATATCTACATTGCTAAATGTGAAATTTACTACAGCAGACAATGAGTTTGTGCCTTGTGAATTTATTAAAGTGTCAAAAGTGGTGACATACTTGGCGCAAAAACAAACATAAATAAAAAGTGAAGGAGTCAGTCATGGTGAATGAAACCATAGATGTAGTTGCCAAATCATCTGAATTTCAAAGCCCAAACTACTACTCCCATCAGGAATGAAAAAATGTCCAAATTGGTCCACAGACTGAATGTGTGGTACATGAAAGAGGACATTGAGGTTGCTGTTTCTTGCTGGCAGTAGTGGGGGTCTTGCCATCCCCACCTCCAGGATACACGCTTGCGAGGGTGGGAGGTTTAGCTGCTACAGAGGCAGGGCTGTCTGACAATGTTTCTTCCTCTGGCAGGGCCTCCCTTCCTGTGTCTGCTGCAGATGTAGATGGCTTTGATGTACTTGCACCACAGGAAGGGGTAGGTGGTGGTGGAAAAGCCGTGCTCAGGGTTGTATGGATGTCCATCAGCACCCCTGTTGGGGAGCTCATGTTGGAGGTATGGGCCTCAATCTGTTGTTACCTGGACCATCATAACATGGGGCTCCTGATAAACCCCCAAGACTTGGCTGATGGTATCCTGGTCCTGAGTGGCCCCAGTGGCCTCACTCTGCCAGCCCACAGCATTCCTCCCACGGGATCCTACCCCTACAATCCTGTGCCCTTGGCTCTGGGTGGTCTTGGTCCCTCTGTGTTAGGGTTGGTGATTTATACTTTAGGATCCAGAAATGGGGGGCACAAGATTGTATTAACTGTACTAGGTACACAGGTTGTGGGGTATGTTGCTGGCTGGAGTGCTTTAGCAGCTGGGGTGGGAGGTGTTGATGTGGGCACAGTGAGACTCACTGTTGCCCTCTGACGAGGCTGACCAGGTGTGCCAGGTCCGTCATCTACATCCATATGTCCAGGAGTGTTGTCATCCCTGAGGGCTTCATCCAAGGGGTTTGAGAGTCTGTTTGGTGGGAATGTCTGCCCAGGTTCAGTGCCAGTTCGACCTGTTGAGAAATATAGTACATTATAATTGGTGGAAGTGTGGAATCTACATCCAAATGTTTAGTGTGACAGTAAGTAGAGACCAAGGAAAATGTTAATAGGTAGGGTATCCTATTGTGATATATTTCCATAGTATTGAAGTTGTTGAAGTTTTTGCCAAGATATTTGTGGAGGTTGCCAAAACCATTAGGATTGAGAAGCTCATTAAATGTGCTGATAACTTGCATTTTTGGATTAAAGATGAACATGACATCTAACAAACATTTAAGCCAACACAGTGGCGAAGTAACATGTGTACTTGACCATCCCAAGGCCTAGTGGCATATAATACAGGCGAACACCCAACTTGGTTGTATATGTAGCAGTAGACATCATGTGAGCAGTGCACAGTCAATGGGTCACCTGCCACTTCCAATTGGCTGAAGCAGCTTAATGCCTTACAACTACTCGATGTACACTGTTGGTAAGGTATCATTCATAATATCAATAGTGCCATTTGGAGTTACCAGGACAACATCAAACTAGGTAGGCATACACGTCTCAGAGCTAAGCATGATATGTAGATTGCTCAGTCCATGATGTGTGGACATCAGTTGTGACATGGCTAATAAGGGTCTTTGGGCGAGTGCACAATAGCTCTTGTTTTGAGTTACAGAAAAAAGGCCTCAAGGTAGTTGTAGTCACGTCACTTTCAGACGCCCAAAACTAGACATATGGTGAACTCCATGATGAGTGAACATCATTTGTGACATGGCTAACAAGTTTCTTTCGGCAAGTGCAAAATGGCCTCTTGTTTTGAGTCACAGAGAGAGAGCCTCATGGTAGTTGTAGTCATGTCACTTTCAAACTCCCAACACTAGACAAATGGTGAACTCCAAGATGAGTGAACATTGGTTATGGCATGGCTTACAAGTGTCTTTGGGCAAGTGTACCATGGCCTCTTATTTTGAATTACAGAAAGAGGGCCTTGTGGTAGTAGTAGTCGTGTCACTCTCGCTACTTCCCAACACTTGACAAGTTTAGTTTGACCTACCTGTTCCACACTGCAGTTGGGTTGGACCCTACATTTACATGTTGACACATACCATGGGTCTTTTTATATTAAAACACTTACAGGCCCCAATCCAACATATGGCATGTGATGGAGGTTGATACATACAATGTTATGTATGCAAATACACATTGACAATCTACCATGTCTGATACTTTGGATATTGCAGGTTATGAACGTAGACAAACAACACAATGGTAAAGTTGAGATGTGAGCATACAGGACATTGAAGTTTTGTGACAGTGTTTGTGTTGTGACTTACCGGACTCCACTCCCCCAACTATTCCTGTCAAGCCCTCAGGATGCAGGATGGCCAAGATCTTCTCCTCCCAGGGAAAGAGTTGTAATGGGGCACTGGGAGGACCACCACCAGTCTTCAGGGATTCCAGGAGTTGCTTTGAGGCCAGGGAATGCACCTTCACCCTCAGGTCCTTACATCTCTTCCTAATATCCTCCTTTGTGCACAAGGTGGTGTCTACAGCATTCACTCAGTCGCTGATCCTCTGTCATATTTCAATATTCCTACTGAGAGGAGTATGTTGGACTTGGGCTCTAAACAATTGTGGCTCTACTCTTATGATTTCATCCACCATGACTCTCAACTCATCCTTCTGAAAAACTTGGATTTTTACGCTGTGACATGACTGAAAACTAAAGTGGGTGACATTGACTAACTAAACAAGACAAGTGATATTGGGAAAAAATAATTAGAAGTATTGTGTGATGGGGTAAAATGGGATAGGAAAAAACGTCTGTCTTCGGTAACAATAATAAAAAAAAGTAGTGTGGTCTCTGTCTTGCTGTGCTGCAGTGGAGAGGCAAAGGATCATGGTCTGGAATGGGGGGGTGTTTTATAGTGTGATTTGCAGATGTGTCCACTCAGCCAGTGGATCTCAGCTGTGGTTTTTTTATTCCATCCAATGGGCACTCCTCTGGTGCTTTGCTGTGCGCGTACACTAGCGGCCGACCGATGTCAGGTAGCTGCAGCAAGGTGGCTGCCATGTCAACTGTGTTTTTGTAACAGGCTTGGCAGTTGGCCGCGGCCATGACTGCGACGGAGTATGCACCAACAACATTGCAGCTCACCGTGCCAGTGACGGCTACCAAAATGTCGATGGGTTTGGCAGTTCATTCTGCACACATATTAATACGGCGTCCGGGAGACCGCCAGCCCAGTGGTCTTCTTGGGACTGCCACCCTGGCGGTCCGACTGCTAAACTTGCAATCGGGTCCTTAGTCCTGCATTATAATCAACAATACTTTTTGAGAATTCATTTGTTATGTATTATTTATTTTAATTAGGTGATTTCTTTGGCAGTCTCCAAAGCTACAGAACATGTTCTACACAATGTGATTTCTGTAGAAATTGATATTTTTCTATGTGATAGTATGGTCCATCTCTGTTTAGACACTTTTACTATGGTTCTGTATATATTCCACTATAGAATCTATGCTTAATTTATTTGAGTTATTTTATAACTTTGTACCATATGTGATTATAGGAACTGTTTCAGGGTGATACGATATTATACCTTTTTATATTATTTGGTAGAGCACTGAAGGTACTAGGGTGTTATCTTCTTCAATATGGTGCTCTTTTTGTTCCATTTGTCACGCATGGCTTAGTCCTTTCTTTATTATTATATTTGAGGTTTAAAAGGGATGTTGTGATTAATGTGGGCATGTGATCAAGGCCCTTCTAGGGCCGAAACGAATCAAGGCGGTCATTACAACATTGGCAGTAAAAGCTGCTTACCGCCGTGCAGAAGACCGCCAACATACCGCCGCGGCCGCAGAATTCTGCCACAGCTATTATGACCCACATTTCCGAATCCGCCAAAATTCAGACATCCACACAAGTCCGCCACACCAAAGGTCAGTGATAAACTGGCGAAAACAAAACCTCCGCCTTCACGGCAACAGAAATATGCTCACACTATCACGACACACAAATCAACGTGGCCGTCTTTCAACCGTGGTATTCCATTGGCGGTACACACCGCCGCGCTCAAAATACACACACTCTTACAAAACACAGCCACACTGGACAATTCGAAATACACCCACCTGATACACATACACACACCACTCCCACACATACAATACAATATAAAACACACACCCACAAACCCCCATGACAAAAAATTCCGAAAGAAGGCCAGAAAGAGAGCACCAGCAAGAACAACAGCATCCACAGGCACACAACACCATCACCCACAGAACTTCCACGCACCTCACACAACACACCACTACATATCACCCCACTTATCACCACACACTCCACCCCACACATCACCTACACCACCCCATGGCCCGGCAAAGACACCCCAGGTTCTCGGAGGAGGAGCTCAGGGTCATGGTGGAGGAAATCGTCCAGGTAGAGCCACAGCTATTCGGAGCACAGGTGCAGCATACCTTCATTGCAAGGAAGATGGAGCTATGGCGAAGAATAGTGGACAGGGTCAACGCAGTGGGACAGCACCCAAGAAATCAGGAGGACATCAGGAAGCGGTGTAATGCTCAAGACACCAAGACACCATCTGGCGGTTCAGCAGACTGGTGGCGGACCCCCACCTCCTCCCCCACAACTAACAACATGGGAGGAGCAGGTCTTGGAGATTCTGCATCCTGAGGGCCTCGCAGGAGTAGGTGGAGGAATGGACTCTGGTAAGTCAAATCTTAACTATTACAACCCCCACCCTACCTGCATGCTATCACATACCCCCACCCTCACCCCCAGCACCCCAACTCCTCACATATGTCCCAACATCACAAACCACCCATCCAAACAACAAGCCCTGCATGCAACAACAAATCATGGACACCCATCACTGAAGCATGCCCACTGCACATACCCATACAACCCCCTACACCATCCTCACACAAGGTCCCACACAGGAATGCAAACACTGGGGTATACGGTCACCCACCCATTACACACCATGACACACACAGATGTAATAACCATTCTTTTTATACCCCTGCAGGACCCCTACCCAACATCACCGGACAGGAGGGTCCACACATGTCCACACCACCAACAGAAGAGGCCCACAGTGATGACAGCAGCTCTGTCCAACTGGATCTAGATAGCCAGTCCGGCCTATCGGGGACCTCGGGACAGTCGGTTCCCATCACCCAGTCACAGTCCACTACAGACCTTCCACCCTCTGAAAACACTACCACAGCACCCACCCTTCGGGCCCATACCTCCGTCCCCAGGACACGTCAATCAGCAGTGTGTCCACCACTACAGGCAACCCAGGATAACCCATCACCCCAACAACAACAGGGACCTGGGGGCAGTGGTAGTGGGCACACGGTCCAGGGGACGGAGGCTCCGGAACACAGGGGAACTGGGAGGGCTGCTGTGCGACAGGGGGTGGACAGGCCAAGGGAACCCACTCTCCACGAGGCCCTCTCCTCCATCATGGGAGCCTACCACCACTCCCAGGAGACGATGGCAACGGTACTGGCCAAGTTTCAGGAGACCCAGCGCCTGCAGGAGGAACAGTATATGGGCTTCAGGGAGGAACTCAGAATCATCAGCTCCACCCTGGGCACCATCATAGGGGTGCTGAAGGAACTCGTGAAAACCAGGAGGGACACTGTGGCACTACAAGGGGCCATTGACACTAGCATGGACGATGAACTGCCCCCCACCTCCGCCGGCGCTAGTGGACAGGACGCCCTGCCACAGGACCACCACACCAGCACTCCACCCCCTGCAGAGGGAGAACCACCCCACAAACGGTCCCTGAGATCCAGGACAAAGACAGAGCACGATGCCAAGACCCCCGCCAAGAAATGAGACCACCCTGATTGTCATCCTACTGTCCCACTTTGTCACCCTGTCCATACTGAAACTGCCCCAGCTCCACTTCCTATGCCCATATAGGCATTACACCTGTGAGACTAATAGACTGGACTCTGCCATGGACATTCCTCCACCATCACCACTCACCATTTCACTACCCCCTCCAATATTGAGCACTTAAATAAACACCCATAAAGCACAAAACAATCTGGAGTCTGTCTGTGATTTCAAAATAGTGTATTAGCAATTACAGTGACAAAATGCTCTTTCAAGTTTAATGTCAGCGTACCTATGTCACACAGCTCTAGTCCATGAGGAATCTAAGCAGATGTCACACAGTGGGACCCACATCAGTGAAATCGTAAGGGAAAGTGACAACTCAGTGACCATACACTGGGTGAAAACGACAGACAGTTGAGAGGTAGTAGTGTTAAAGTACATGTAGTAGGCAGGTTTGTATTCTTACCTGTGTTTCACTGGAAATATCGCTGGATCACTGAGTCCCTGTTGTGCATGTCTTCTTCCCCTGCTTCCTCGTCTTCACTGTCCACGGGCTCCACAGCAGCAACAACACCGCCATCTGGACCATCCTCCTGCAGAAAAGGCACCTGTCGTCGCAAAGCCAAGTTGTGAAGCATACAGCAGGCCACGATGATCTGGCACACCTTCTTTGATGAGTAGAATAGGGATCCACCTGTCATATGGAGGCACCTGAACCTGGCCTTCAGGAGGCCGAAGGTCCGCTCGATCACCGTCCTAGTTCGCCCATGGGCCTCATTGTAGCGTTCCTCTGCCCTTGTCCTGGGATTCCTAACTGGGGTCAGTAGCCATGACAGGTTGGGGTAACCAGAGTCACCTGCAAATGGTGAGGGACAACTGTTAGACACGCACTAACCTGGAGGGATATCCCCAGACCCAGACAACCATTCCCACTGACTTGCTTCCAGGTGCTCACCTAATAGCCACACACGGTGCCTCTGGAGCTGACCCATCACATAAGGGATGCTGCTATTCCGCAGGATGTAGGCGTCATGCACTGAGCCAGGGAACTTGGCATTCACATGGGAGATGTACAGGTCTGCCAAACATACCATCTGCACATTCATCGAATGATAACTCTTCTGGTTTCTGTACACCTTTTCACTCCTGTGGAGGGGCACCAAAGCCACATGTGTCCCATCAATGGCACCTATGATGTTGGGGATGTGTCCCAGGGCATAGAAATCCCCTTTCACTGCAGGCAAATCCTCCAACTGAGGGAAAACGATGTAGCTCTGCATGTGTTTCAGAAGGGCAGACCACACTCTGGACAATACGTTGGAAAACATAGGCTGGGACATCCCTGATGCCATGGTCACTGTTGTTTGAAATGACCCACTTGCAAGGAAATGGAGCACTGACAGCACCTGCACTTGAGGGGGGATTCCTGTGGGATGGCGGATTGCTGACATCAGGTCTGGCTCCAACTGGGTACACAGTTCCTGGATTGTGGCACGGTCAAGCCTGTATGTGATAATAAAATGTTGCTCCTCCATTGTCGACAGGTCCACCAACAGTCGGTACACCGGAGGGAAATGGCGGCTGCCTGACCTGTAAAGTGGGACAATGGGATGTGAGGTAACTGCACTGGCGTTGTACACCGTCGCGGTAGGCGGTCGAAGACCGCGGCGCAATGCTGCATTGGTTAACATTGGACCCTATGGGTCCCAGGAGCCAATGGCGATGTACGCCGGCAGTGACGGTACGCACCGCCGCGGACGTGACCGCCATTTTCTATCACTTCAATCACTCAATACCTGATCTTCGACAGGAGAGGACCTACACTGCAAGTGCTGCTGTGACCTCGGTCTGGAAGAGACAATGGCTTGAGTGTCTGGGGAAAGGGCCCCTGCCTTCACATCGGAGGAGTTGGAGAAACTCGTGGATGGGGTCCTCCCCCAGTACACGCTACTCTACGGTCCTCCAGACAAACAGGTAAGTACACAGGGAGCATGTTGTATGGGCTATGCCTGTGTGGAGAGGGGTGGATGTAAGAAGGAAGGGGGGAGAGTGCTGCGTGCATGAAAGATAGTGAATGCATGTGCCACATGGCAAGGGTAGGGATGGGGGCCAATCACTTCGATGGTGCAGTTGGTAATAACTTCTCTTTTTCCCCTGTACATTTCATGTAGGTCAGCGCCCATCAGAAGAAAGATATTTGGCGTGTCATCGCCAAGGACGTCCGGACCCTGGGGGTCTACCACAGACGGAGCACCCACTGCCGGAAAAGATGGGAGGACATTCGCCGCTGGAGCAAGAAGACGGCGGAGGCTCAGCTTGGGATGGCCTCCCAACTTGAGAGGGGTGCCCGTCGCACCATGACCCCCCTGATGTTCAGGATCCTGGCGGTGGCCTACCCGGAGTTGGATGGGCGCTTGAGGGCATCACAGCAGCCACAAGGGAGTGAGTACACTCTCATTCTGCTGACTTTGCGCGCAGTGGAGGTGTCTGGGTGGTGGAGGTTGGCTGTGGGTTTCCCTAGGCCAGGATAGTTCCGTAGGCAAGGCCCCTCCGTAAGGCAGGCCATGTGGCACCCCAGCCCACCTCTGTAGAGTGCCAAGTGCAGCTAGTCGTGCCCCTGTGTCATCTATGTGTGCAGATGTCGTCCATAGCCCTGTAGGCCATTTCCCAGAAATTGAACAGTGGAGCCCAAGAGCGCTGCGTAGTGCAGGGGGCTTCTGTTTCTGTCATGTCCGCCAATGGTAGCGGTAATGCATGCACTCAACATGTCTTTCTTCTGTCTCCCCCCCCTTTTTGTGGTCTCCCTGTTCTTGTGTGCATTAGCATCATCAGGCGGAGGAGCAGTGGCACCAGAGCACGAGGGAGCTGCATCCAACATGGCCCTGGAGGGCGACACTACGGAGTCAGAATTCACCAGTGGGACGGAGGGTGAGGGGAGCTCCACGGCGGGGACAGGAGCTGACACCAGCGACACGGACTCGTCCTCTGATGGGAGCTCCCTTGTGGTGGCAGCAACATCTGTGCCCCCCGCATCTACAGGTACAGCCGCCACCCCCCCTACCAGCACTGCCCTCCCAGCAGCCCCTCAGCCTTTGCCCCATGCCCGCTCACCCAGGAGGGTGGGCATCACCTTCGCCTCAGGCACCTCAGGCCCTGCCCCAGTCACCCCTGCTGCCCTCAGTGAGGAGGCCATTGACCTCCTCAGGTCCCTCACTGTTGGGCAGTCTACCATTTTGAATGCCATCCAGGGTGTAGAGAGGCAGTTGCAACAAACCAAGGCATTCCTGGAGGGCATTCATCCTGGTCAGGTGGCCCTTCACTGAGCGTTTCAGACTCTGGCCTCAGCACTGATGGCAGCCATTGTCCCCGTCTCTAGCCTCCCCCTCCAACTTCCTCAACCCCAAACCAATCCCCTGTACCTTAGCCTATCCCAAGCACACCTACAGACCAACATGCACACACCTCAACACCCAAGGGAAGCTCAGGCAAACATAAGCACCACACATGCCACAGGCACTCACGCAAGCATCACACACATGCAGACACACCAACATCCACTGCCTCCACTGTGTCCCCCTCCTCCTCGTCTCCCTCCTCCCTCCCAGTCTCGTCTACACTCACACCTGCATTCACTACCTCTACAACCACTACGTCCCTCTCCAGCACACCCACCACCACACCCCGCTCACGTGCAGTCACCACCCCCACTACCATTCACACGTCCCCTGTGTCCTCTCCCAGTGTGTCTGTGACGCCCCTCCTAAGTACACAAACGCAGGCACACACCCACCCAACAGTCATCCACCTCACGACAGCCTCCAGCGCATGCACCTTTACCCAAAGTCACCAAACGTACACCTCCTACAGCCACCACCTCTTCCTCCACTCCCAAACCCCCTCCAGCTACCCGTCCCAGTGTGTCCCAAAAACTTTTCCTGTCCAACCTTGACCTCTTTCCCACACCTCCCCCACCCCGTCTGTCTCATAGGTCCCAAACTAGCACCTCAGCCATAACATCTCCGGGACCAGGGGTGCCTGTAGTCACCAGGGCAGCCAGTGTGGCACGTAGCCACAACACAGACAGTCCCCCACCTGTGAAGCATCAGAAGTTGGCCAGTGCCCGGCAGGAGAGGGGGAAGACTCCAGCCACCAAAGCCGCTCCCAGGGGTCCGGTTGGGAGTGTGGAGTCAGCTGTAACACCTTCCAAGGTGGGGAAGGGACACAAGAAACCCGGCAAGTCTGAGAAGAGCAGCACGGTGGAGAAGACCGCCATCATCCCCGGTGCCCAGGAGGCCACCGCCAGTACCAGCCCAGCTGCCCAGGAGGTAACCGCCAGCACCAGCCCAGCTGCCCAGGAGGCCACCGCCAGCACCAGCCCAGCTGCCCAGGAGGCCAGCACAAGCCCAGCTGCCCAGGAGGCCACCGCCAGCACCAGCCCAGCTGCCCAGGAGGCCACCGCCAGCACAAGCCCAGCTGGGCCATGAAGGACCGCCAGCAAAATACCCGCTGGGCCATGAAGGACCCCCAGCAAAAGGCCTGTTGGGCCATGAAGGACCGCCAGCGCAAGCCCCGCTGGGCCATGAAGGACCGCCAGCAGCTGAGACCCTGGAATGGAGACCGCCATCAGAAGCACCACTGAACAGGGCACGGCCATCTCAAGCACCGCTGAACAGGGCACTGCCATCTCAAGCACCGCTGAACAGGGCACCGCCATCTCAAGCACCGCTAGCCCATGAGCAGCAGGGGCACTGACGCAACTAAGTCCGTCACGGGGTGAATGATGCACTCTGGGCACCATGCCCCCTCCAGAACCAGTGGAGACTGTCATCCACTACCTCTGTCCTTAACAGGATGAAGCACTCTGGGCACCATGCCCCCTCCAGAACCAGTGGAGACTGTCATCCACTACCTCTGTCCTTAACAGGATGAAGCACTCTGGGCACCATGTCCCCTCCAGAACCAGTGGAGACTGTCATCCACTTGTGAGACTGTGGCTTTGCACTCCCCAGGATATGGCAGTGGGCAACCCACCCACTGTAGAGACTTGAGAGACTGTGGCTTTGCACTCCCCAGGACTGAACAGTGGGCAGACCACCCACTGTAGAGACTTGTGAGACTGTGTATTTGCGCTCCCCAGGATTGAACAGTGGGCAGACCACCCACTGTATAGACTTGTGAGACTGTGGCTTTGCACTCCACAGGATATGGCAGTGGGCAACCCACCCAATGTAGAGACTTGAGAGACTGTGGCTTTGCACTCACCAGGATTGAACAGTGGGCAACCCACCCACTGTAGAGACTTGAGAGACTGTGGCTTTGCACTCCCCAGGATTGAACAGTGGGCACCCAACCCACTGTAGAGACTTGAGAGACTGTGGCTTTGCACTCCCCAGAATGTAACAGTAGGCATGTGGCCCCCTCGTGGATTTGGTGTCCTGCACTCAAGTGGCTGAGGTGCCCCCCCTTTCCCTCCCCCTGAGGTGCCTGTTTTATTGGTATCTGATGCCCCTGCAGTGTTCTCTCCGTCATGGTCGGGGATCTTGTGTGGGCCTCGCCCATACCGTGTGGTCCCAGTGTTCCACTGACTTTCTTAGTGCACTACCTGGACTACTATGCTTGGTGTTTATTTTGTACATGGTGTATATATATATTTCTGCCCACTTGTTTTTAAATATTACAATGGTTACACTAGTTTTCTATTGTCTTTGCATTCTTCCGGGGGGTTTGGGGGGTGTAACTGTGATGTACTGATATGCATTTGTGTGTGTTGTAGTGGTTGAGCGTGGGGGTGTTGCGTGTGTGTGTCTCTGTTTTTTGCCTCCCCCTCCCCTGTGTCGTAGGTGCAGTACTCACCGTGGTCTTCGCCGCCGGCGTTCGTGCTCCTGGTAGAGGATCAGGAAGACTATCGCAGGGAGAATTTGGAGTTCCGGTTCCATGGTGTCCTCGTTCTTCGTGGGGTGTGTAGAGGTGAGTGTTTTCCCTTCGAAAATCCTGTTTCAGCCGTGTTTTTTTCCGCGGTGAATCCGCCCGGAAAAGGTGGCGGATTGGCCTGTCATAATAGTGTGTGCGGTACACCTGTCTGTTGGTGGTGACCGCTGCGCTGTTTGTTTGTACCGCCGTGGCGGTCGGAGTGTTAAAGTGGCTGTCTTTACGGTCGTAATTGCAATTTTTTTACCGCCAGCCTGTTATTTTCAAATTGATGTTCAGTGGGTATTTTTTATATTTCATTTACAGTGTTAAACAAAACTATTTAATAAAACTATTGTTATATGTTTGTTAATATATAAAGTTTGTAAATATTTTGGTTGTATAGGTGTTTTGAAACTTTAAATAAACTTTGCTTTTACTATTGTAATGCATTTAGAAATGTGTTTACTTGCTGATTGTTTTACATTATTATATATATATGTAGTTTACATTGTATTATATTTAGCTATAATCCTTTTTTTAAAACATTACTTTACAGTTTACATTTACTAAAAAATAAATATCCTTATCCTGTCTATGGATAATATCCCCTTTCATAATATTTTAACACACTATTTTTGTCATTCCTATTATAGGTTTAGGAAGGTGATAATAAGGTGAAAAGCTTTTGGCACACTATTTATGGCTGAGAACTCCCTTTAGGTTGAAAAGTGAAGATCTTCTCAGGAACCAAATTCCCTGCAACTCTTGACCTGTAGTGTGACTCCCTAATCCCAATGGCTGGCATCTGTGGTGAGGATTAATGGAATCAGAAAGGCTGAGGTGGCAAACCCTTCGTAGGAACTCTGGAAACAGCGATAACAACACAAAGACGTGAGAAGTTGCAGGAGACATTAGAATCAGGTTCTTGTGACTGCGAGTTGGTCTCCTGTTCAGAGGAAGCTGTAGATCCTGAGGATGAGAGCACTCATGGTGTCTGATGCAACTTTAAAGATAGAGTAGACAGGAATTAACCAATCACTGAGGCAAGGGATAATTTGAACACCTTTAAGTTGTAAAGAAGCCACTACAGAAACCAACACCTTTATGAAGGCTCGAGGAGGAGACGTCAGTCGAAGGGAAGGACCCTGAACTGGTAATGGTGGGAACCCACTGCAAATCTCAGAAAGCACTGCCTGTCTTGATGAATGGGAACATAAAAGTATGCATCCTCGAAGTCTATGATTACCAAAACATCCTTTGCAACCACTAAAGGAATCTTGAAGTTGCTGTGTGTAATTTATTCATTGACCCCCTTTAAAACCAGAGTAGGTCTGAAATTGGGTTTCAGAACCGGAAAAGGATGTAATAAAATCCCAGTCTTTGCTCTGCAGGCAGTGGAAGCTATGTCCTTCTGCCAGAAAGGAGATTCCTCGTAACGGAGCATGAAGACATACATGGAGTCGAAGACGAGGAGTGACTTAGAAGCAAGGTTCTTCTGGAGGATGCTAGAAGGCGACCAGAATCTTAACCCTCACGGCACCAACACCTCGCACTAAAAGGATTCCATACCATGATGTATGTATTTATGTTATGCTTCTCTTAAGGTTAATCCTTGGTTCGACTCTCGATATAGGTATCTACTTGAACTAATTGTTGACTGATTTCGGCTTTGACAGTGCTGGAAAGTGCTCTGATACCTTCGTTGCCAGTGCTATATAAATCTCTTTCAATAAATAAATATCCTTGAGTTACAATGTCCACTTACTGTGAATCAGGTTGTTCCAAGCCTCGAAGAACAGATGTAGGTGACCCACACAGGGATTATGGAGGTAAGGTTAGGTGTTTGAATAATGCAGTAAAAACTGCAGCCACAGAATCATATAAATTCACTGGCCTTCATCTTGTTTACCAACAATTTATTATACGAAAGGGAACTAAAGGCTAATTATTAAAGTCCAATCAGTGGCCATTGTTAGCTGCACCTATAAAGATTGTCTTCTCAGGGTTCTTTACAAACCATTCTGTCTTCTGGTCTATGATGTCACCAGAAACAATCAATAACAATATTGGACAATATCACGAAAAAAAATTATATATATATATATATATATATATATATATATATATATATATATATACTTTTGCTCTTCCCTCATGTCACTGAAGAGAAACACGTGGAATGCCCTATTGGTGGTGCACTGGGTAAATTTTATTTAATCAAAGACCAAGAAAAACCTGACTTGTTTCGGTCTCAGAACTGTAATCAAAGTCGTGAGACCAAAACGCATTGGGTTTTTCTTGGTCTTTGATGAAATAAAATTTACCCAGTGCACCACCTACAGTGCGTTCCACATGTTTCTCTTCAGTAAGATGAGGAAAGCCAAAAGAGAGTATTTCACGCTTGCCCAGCCAAAGGAATACGCACCACCTCATCTAAAAAGAAAGGCGCTATAAGACTGTCAGGGCTTCCAGCAATTGAGGATATAAATATAGATATAGATATAGATAAATATATTATAGTTACTTAGTTATTTTATATGTAAAAGATAAAGGAACAAATGTTAACGCTAAGAAAGGGTGATTTTTTTTTTTTTAATACAAAACCAACTTAACCTACACAAGCATTAGACATTCTACAGCTATATTTATAACCTACAGATTGTAACTCGTGCATCTCTTATCACAGTGTCGTGCGCTCGTTAGCTCTACTTCATTATCTGTAACTGGGCACTCTTCCATTCACAGTATTTTCATAAATGATCCCATTAGACATCTCACGAGTCTTGTTAGGAATGCTATGATTTAACATACTGTAAGTGATGTGATATAAAAGGGTACAAGCAGTGCATGCAGAAGGCATGATTTATAGTGAATGCAGTGTGGCCATCACGTTCACAACACTGTGTGCGGAGGAGTGCTAGCTGTAGTATGTTTCATCCGGGACAGAAATTATAAGTGCAATTATAACTTTAACTGTGAAGTTCTAATGTTTGTGTAGTTTAAGTTGGTTTTTGTATGGAAAATATGAATAAAGTTTTCCTAATTATGATATGACCTTAACCATTGTTTTTTTTCCTGAATTTTAATAGGTTTTTTAAAAAATAAAAATGTGTTTAAAATCGTAGAGTGAAGTGTTACTGAGTGGAGTGTCATCGCATGGAGTGCTGTTGCATACAGTGTCTGAGTGGAATTTCATCTAGTAAAGTGGAATAGAGTGTCATGCAGTGTAGTCTCTTACAGTGGAGTGCCGCAGAGTGGAGTGTCAGAGTGGAGTGTCGTAGAGTGTTGTACAGTGGAGCAGTGTGGCGTAGATTCAATGGGCACACAGTGGAGTGGAGTGCTCCACAACGGAGTGGCGTAGAGTGGAGTATCGTTGAGTGGAGTGTCATCGACTAGAGTGTCGTAGAGTACAGTGGAGGAGAGTGTCGTGGAGTGGGGTGTCTTATAGTGGAGTAAAGTGGAGTGGCAAAGATTAGAGTGGAGTTCTGTAAAGTAGAGTGGGAGATAGTGTCAGACATGTAGTGTTGTAGAGTGTGGTGTTGTCCAGTGGCATGCCATAGAGTGGAGTGTCATAGTATGTGGTAGAGTGGAGTACACTGAAGTGGTATATTGGAGTAGAGTGTTGTGGAGTGAAGTGTTGAACAGTGTTGTACAGACTGGTAGAGAGTGGTAGGGTGGAGTGGCTTGGAGTGGTGTAGAGTGAAGTGGTGTAGAGTGGAGTGCTGGAGTAGAGTGTAGTACAGTGGAGTAGTATGCCATACAGTAGAGAGCAGTACATTGACATGGACTGGCATAGGAAGAGTTGCTTATAGTGTCATAGAGTGGAGTAAAGGGCTGTAGAGTTGCATAAAGCGGAGTAGAGTGTCGGAGAGTGGCAAAGAGAGCAGTAGAGTGTTGTAGAGTGTAGTGCTATAGAGTGGAGAACAGTGTTGTAGAATGAGGACTGTAGAGTGTTGTAGAGTAGAGTACAGTGTTGTATAGTCCAGTAGAGTGGAGTGACATAGAGTGAAGTGGCATAGAGTGTTTTGGCATAGAGTCTTGTGGCATAGAGTTTCATGGTGTAGAGTGTTGTGATTTAGAGTGTTGAGGCGTAAAGTGTTGCGGTGTACAGTGGAGTGGCGGAGAGTGGAGTGGCATAGATTGGTGTGGCATAGAGAGATGTCATAGAGTGGAATGGCATGGATCTGAGTGGCATGTCTTAGAGGAGAATGGAGTGACAGGGATCGGAGTGGGGTGTTGTACAGAAGAGTGTAGTGACGCATTGCATAGTGTGGTCTTGAGTAGTGTGTATAACATGCAGAGGGGTAGAGGGGAGAGGCATAGAGTTGAGTGGTATGTCACAGAGTGGAGTAGTGCGTCATATTGTACAGTAGAGTAGAGTGTCATACAGTGGAATGTCTTGTCGTACAGTGGAGTGGCATGGAGTGGAGTGTGGTAGAGTGGAGTGGCGTGTCATAGAGTGGAGTAGCGTGTCAAACAGAAGAGTGTTGAACCGTGTCTTAGGGTGGAGCACAATGGCAAAGAGTGGAGGGGAATGCAGTGACACAGAGTGTAGGTACAGTGGAGTGGCGTGGAGTGGTGTGTTGTAGAGTACAGTGGACTGTTATACAGTGGAGTGTTTTAGAGTGGAATGTCATACAGTGGGGTAAAGTGCAGTGTGAGAGTAGGTAGAGTGGAGAGTTGTGGAGTGCACTGTTATAGAGTAGAGTGGGGAGAGTGGCATACATATAGTGTCAAAGAGTGTAGTGTTGTACAGTGGTGTGTTATAGAGTGGAATGCCATAGAGTGTGGTAGAGTGGAGTACAGTGGAGTGGCATACAGAGGAATACAGTGCTGTAGAGTGGATTGTTGTACAGTGTTGCATAGTGAAGTGGCATAGAGTGGCATAGAGTAGAGTGACATAATTTAGTGTAGAGTGTAGTGCATAGAGTAGAGTGTAATACTGGAGTAGCAGTTCATATAGTAGAATGTAGTAAAGTGGCATGGAATGGGGTAGAGGGAAGTTGCACAGAGTGTTGTAAATTTGCATAGAGTGGAGTAGAGAGGCATAGAGTGCAGTAGAGTGTTGTAGAGTGAAGTGTCATAGAGTGAGGTACAGTGTCATAGAGTGGGGGGTACAGAGTGCCGTAAAGTGAATTATAGTGTATTATAGTCCAGTAGAGTAGATTGGCATGCAGTGGAGTTGCGTAGAGTATTGTGGCATAGAATGTTGTGATGTAGAGTGTTGTGGTGTAGAGTGTTGTGGCATAGAGTGTTGTGGTGCAGACTGGAGTGGCATAGAGTGGAGTGGCATAGGGTGGAGCAGAGTGTAATACAGTAGAGTTGAGTGTCGTGTTACAATGTTGGTTTGTAGTGTTTCAGAGTGGAGAGGCATAGAGTGGAGTGGCATGTCGTACAGTGGAGTGATGTCGTACAGTGGAGTGGCTTGTCATACAGTTAAGTAACATGGAGTGTCGTAGAGTGGATTGTCATACAGTGGAATGGTGTGTTATAGAGGGGAGTGGTGTGTCATAGAGAGGAGTGGCGTGGGGTACAGTGGAGTGGAGTCGCATGTCATACATTGTCTTACAGTGGAGTGGCACTGAGCGGAGTGGCATAGGGTTGAGTGGCATGTCGAACAGTACACTAGACAGGCATAGAGTGAAGTGGCATGTCTTACAGTAGAGTGGAGTGGCATGTTATATACTTGGACCCATATTTGTACTTTTTTAGCATCGAATTTGCGTCATTTATTGACGCAAAAGCGGTGCAAACTTGCAAAATACAATTGTATTTTGTAAGTTTGCGCCATTTTTGTGTCAAAAAGCGGTGCAAATGCGGTGCTATAAAAGTACAAATATGGGGCTTGGTCTCGTAGAGTGTGTTAGAGTGGAGGGGCACAGAGTGGAGTGGCATAGAGTGGAGTGACATGTCGCAGAGTGGAGTAGCGTGTTGTGCAGTGGAGTGGCATGACAGAGAGTGTGGTAGAGTGGAGTGGCATGGAGCGTCATAGAGTGGACAGGCTCAGATTGGAGTAGTATACAGTGAAGTAGTGGAGCACAGTGAAGAAGTGTATCATGGAGTAGAGTGGAGTAAAGTGTTGTGAGGTGCCATATAGGGTGTTGTGTAGAGTGCTGTAGAGTGGAATTGAGTGTCGCCGAGTGGCATACAGTAGAGTAGACTGTCAGGGAGTGGCATACAGTGCAGTGGAATGTCGTAGAGAGGAGGAACGAAGAATGTCTTAGAGTGGACTAGAGTGTCATAGAGTGCAGAATTATGGAGTAGAGTAGCTTGTCATAAACTGGATCGGGTCCTTTGAGCGGAGGGGTGTAGAATGGAGCAGTATAGACTGAAGTGAGATGTCGTAGAGTGGAATGGCATGTTGTACAGTGGTGTGGTGTGTGGTAGAGTGGCATTTGTAGAGTGGTGAGCCATGTCATAGAGTGAAGTGCTTGAAGTGCTATTAGGTGGAGTGAAGTGTTGAAGAGTCGAGTGCCATGTTGTAGAGTGTAGTGGCGTGGTGTGGCGTAGAGTGGTGTGGTGTGTAGTGTCATAGAGTGGAGTGGCATGTGGCAGAGAGGAGTGGTGTGTGGTAGAGAGGAGTGGTATGGAGTGTTAGAAAGTGGAGTGGACTGCTGTAGATTTGAGTGGCATGTCGCAGAATGTTGTAGAGTGGTGTACACCTGAGTGTTGTGGAGTGGCATAGAGTGTAGTGCCATATTGTAGAGTGAAGTGGAGTGTGATAAAGTGGAGTGGACTATTGTATAGTGGAGTGGGACATTGTCGAGTGGAGTGACGTCATGGAGTGGAGTGGCATATGGTACAGTGGAGTGGTATGTTGTGTCATAGAGTTTTGTTTAAATAGATGAAGCAGGAAAATGGCTGAACTCATTCAGATGACGTTTTGAAGAAGTATAAATCATAGAGTGTAAAGGTCCCTTTTTGGTAGTAGATCTAAATTGGTTCAGAAGTTTTCTCCACAAAGATATTTTATGAGTAGTGTCTTTACCGCTGTGGAGTCTACACACATAAAAATATAGAACTGTCTTTTTTTATGCAGAGACTCCAAAGGTATAAAGATACTACTAGTAAAATGCTTCTGTGAATAGCAACCAATCGTAAATGTACCAAAAAGTGCAAGTTTATCATAATGAATCAGGCCCATATGGCACAAAAACTTAGTGATAAATTGTGCTGCCGTATACCGTGGTAATTCCACGGTAAACCGAGGTACATTGTAATGGCAAAACAGTACATGATTGGGTAATGAAAGCCCTTACAAAATTAAAAGGTGGCCATAGTATTTAGACCACACAGTCTGAGTTCTGATTTCTACGTGTAAATATATTGTACTATTGCTTTATAAGTAAAAAGGAAGGAATGCAACTGTTTATATAAGTGTGTAAAGGTAAGTAAAAATAGTCCTAGTACTATATATATATATATATATTTTTTTTTTAAGTTTGTGGAGTGCAGACTAAACAATAATTTCCCCTTACAAATTGAAAAGACAGCCATATTGTTTAGACCCCACTTAGGGCCTCATGATGAGTTTGGCAGTCTTTTGGCAAGACCGCTGTGGTGATGGTGGCCGCCAAAAGATCGCCATGTTGGCGGTAATACAACTGCCGTATTATGACTCACACAGCGGAGTCCGACAAAATTCCTAAACCACCAGAACACTAGTGGGCAGGAAAGAGGCGGTCGCACCACCAGCTTGCCAAAAAACCTCAGAACCTATTACGACCCACAAATCACAATAGTACTTCTTCCATGGCAGAAGACCAATGGAAGTGCGAACTGCGGCGGTCACTACAGTAATACGCCACACTACATTGGATAGTTGGAAAACCTCACACCTGACACACATCCACAATCCCAACACACCAACACACTGCACTATAAAACACATTTTCACACCCCACAATCCTTTGCATCTGCAACACCACACACAGCTAGATAGAAGCCGCACACAAAAATTAGGATCAATTGAATAGGCACCCCTACACACTTCACATAGCACACATCATACACCTGAACAACACATCCAACACATAAATTAATACCCCACACATTAGACATCACCAGTCATCCACTCACATCACAGCACCCACACTTCATCACCAATTTCATTTTCCTTTTTTTCTACCTCACCGTCTCTTCCACCACCACCATGTCCCCACAAAAAACATCCCCAATTCTCAGATGATGAATTGAGGATCATGGTGGGTGAAATCATCAGAGTAGAGCCACACCTATTTGGAGCACAAGTCCAGCAAACATCTATCACCAGGAAAATAGAGCTGTGGCAAAGAATAGTCACCAGGGTGAATGTTGTAGGCACCTACAAAGAGGACATCAGGAAGAGGTGGAACGACTTCAGGTGGAGGGTACATTCCATGGCCGCCAGGCACCAGCTAGCGGTCCTCAAGACTGCCAGTGGGCCCCCATCTCCTCCTCCAACTTTCACATCATGGAAAGAGAAGGTCTTGGGCATTCTGCATCCTGAGGGCTTGACAGGAAACCTTGGGGAGTGGAATCAGGTAAGTCACAACAATAATGTCACCCAAAAGTTAGACTTGCATGCTGACTGATCACCTTTTGACATATTAATAGCCAACCCACTCACCACCCCTGTGTCCAACTGTCCAAAAACCCCTCTCTGGCATCGCACGTGTCAACTAAACTCACCTTGGGGCACAGTGTCTGTATATGCCATGGGTAGTACAGGGACTGACAGCACCACAATTCCCAGCAGGCACTGTTCCACCATTAAGAAAACCAGATCAGTGTACTACAATTAAATTGCCTTGCATGTTTAACTAACAAACAACTCAACCCACCTGAATTCTCCACAATTGGACAGTCCATGGCAATGAGAGCAATGCTATGAGCATCTGCCAGTACAATACCACCAACACACAGCTACAGCTGTGTTCCCTGCTAAACGGGCCTTTAAATCTTCATTGAATCAATGTACTGTACTCACCTGAGGGGCACAAACACATATAGGAGGCTGGATGTACTTGGAGTACACCCATACAGAGGTCCAGGTATAATGGTTACTCCAATACTGCTGGCTAGCTCTGTTACCCAGTACATTATGCAGCTGTTAGCTGACTCAACTATGCTATACACCTAACTTAGAGATAACTTCAAAATGTAAAGTCATTTAGCAGACAAGATATGAGTCTATGAACAGACATCTAACCACCAAGGTACACCAACATCTTGTAGCAAGGTGTATGATATTGGAAATCTCTGTTTCCCATATTGTTCTAACCCCGATTTGGAAGCAGGTGTCAATGTCATATCAGGGGATCAAGTAAAGGCTTTGTGTGCATGTCACATAGCATGTCTACCATTCAATGTTTGATATCACTTGTTGCATTACTTTCGGTAACTGTGTGTTCCACTTCTCCTAAAAGTAACCTAGCCATTGTGGCAATGGAAAGGACACCAGAGACAGCCACTTCCCCTCTGTATAAAGCCCTCAGTGAGGAAAACACCCCTGAATGTGTGGACATTGAGGACGACTCTGGCCCATCTGGGACACCTGGTCAGTCAACAACTGTCAGCCTCACCCTGCCTACATCGACTCCTCCCAGCCCTGTTGCTTCAACATCTCAGGCAACCATTTGCCCCCAAACATGTGTTCCAAGGACAGTTTCAACCATCATGTGCCCCCAGTACAGGTACCTGAGTAACCAGTCATAAACCCAGACAATGATGGACCTGGTACCAGTGGGAGTGGGCAAACTGTGCCAGGGCACTGGCACGTGGGGGTAGGGGGCATGTGAGGGACGGGGCGGAAGGGATGGTGTGGGCCAGAGAATGGAGGCTTCTAGGGAAACAACTGCCCAGGACACAATCTCCCACATCTTGTGAGCTTACCAATAAACCCAAGGAGTGATGGGGCAGGCACTTATCATGATGGGGAGATCAAGTAGCTGCAGAGGGATAACCACCAGAAAGTCATGCAGCAGTGGGAAGTCCAAAATGCCCATTTGTCTGCCATTGCAGGGGAGCTGAGAGACATGAATACCACCCTGAGTAGGTTATGTAAAGAAACAGCTGGCCCCTTCCACTAGCAACGTGACATCTGCCCCTTCTACATCTGTGGCAGCCAGTGGAATGGAGGCCCTGCCAGGGGAGGGCCATGCCAATGTAGCTAAAACCCCCTGCAAATGAGGACTTCCATCTAAACATCTAGGAGGAGCAAATACTAAGACTTCAACCACTGGCAGGAAGTGAACCTCTACTGACTGGTTCCCCTTGTGTGTCACTGATACACCCTGTTGACTGTTCTGCAACTAATCTCTATTTTTTTCAATGGTACAAGAACAATGGACTTGTGACTCCAAATGTTGCAGCAGCTACTCTGATGATTACATCCACCATGACTGAACCCTTCACTGTATACGTCCATTTACTTTGATCCAATTCCCACATATGAATGTGCACTCCTTAACCCCTTCGCTGCCAGGCCTTTTCCCCCTCAGGTGGCAGGACTTTTTTTGGGCTATTTGGGGCAGTTCGCGCTTAGGCCCTCATAAGTTTTTGTCCACATAAGGTACCCACGCCAAATTTGCGTCCTTTTTTTCAACATCCTAGAGATTCTAGAGGTACCCAGACTTTGTGGGTTCCCCTGAAGGAGACCAAGAAATTAGCCAAAATACAGCGATTTTTTTTTTTTTAAATGGGAAAAAAGGGCTGCAGAAGAAGGCTTTTGTTTTTTTCCCTGAAAATGGCATCAACAAAGGGTTTGTGGTGCTAAAATCATCATCTTCCCAGCTTTCAGGAAGAGGCAGACTTGAATCAGAAAACCCAATTTTTCAACACAATTTGGGTATTTTACTGGGTCATACCCCATTTTTACTATTCTTTGTGCTTTCAGCCTCCCTTCAGTTAGTTCCAGAAATGGGTATGAAACCAATACTGGATCCCAGAATGCTAATAATTTCTGAAAAGTAGACAAAATTCTGAATTCAGCAACGGGTAATTTGTGTAGATCCTACAAGGGTTTCCTACAGAAAATAACAGCTGAAATAAAAACATATTGAAATTGAGGTGAAAAAAAACCAGCCATTTTTCTCCACGTTTTACTCTGTAACTTTTTCCTGCGATGTCAGATTTTTTAAAGCAATATACCTTTACGTCTGCTGGACTCTTCTGGTTGCGGGGATATATAGGGCTTGTAGGTTCATCAAGAACCCTAGGTACCCAGAGCCAATAAATGAGCTGCACCTTGCAGTGGGTTTTCATTCTATACCGGGTATACAGCAAATCATTTTCTGAAATATAAAGAGTGAAAATTAGGTATCAAGAACACCTTTGTATTTCCAAAATGGGCACAAGGTAAGGTGTTGAGAAGAAGTGGTTATTTGTTCATCTCTGAATTCCGGGATGCCCATACTAGCATGTGAATTACAGGGCATTTCTCAAATAGGCGTCTTTTTTACACACTCTCTTAAATTTGGAAGGAAAAAATGTAGAGAAAGACAAGGGGCAATAACACTTGTTTTTTTATTCTGTATTCCCCCAAGTCTCCCGATAAAAATGGTACCTCACTTGCTGGGGTAGGCCTAATGCTTGCGACAGGAAACGCAACATGGACACATCACATTTTTACATTGAAATTTGACATGTTTTTTGCAAAGTGCCTAGCTGTAGATTTTCACCTCTAGCTCAGCCGGCACCTAGGGAAACCTACCAAACCTGTGCATTTTTTTAAACTAGACACCAAGGGGAATCTAAGATGGGGTGACTTGTGGGGCTCTCACCAGGTTCTGTTACTGTGAATCCTTTGCAAACCTCACAATTTGGCCCAAAAAACACTTTTTCCTCACATTTCGGTGACAGAAAGTTCTGGAATCTGAAAGGAGCCACAAATTTCCTTCCACCCAGCATTCCCCTAAGTCTCCTGATAAAAATGGTACCTCACTTGTGTGGAAAGGCCTAGCACCCATGACAGGAAATGCCCCAAAACACAACGTGGACACATCACATTTTCTCAAAGAAAACAGAGCTGTTTTTTTAAAAGTGCCTAGCTGTGGCACCTAAGGAAACATATCAAACCTGTACATTTTTTAAAACTAGACACCTAGGGGAATCCACGATGGGGTGACTTGTGGGGCTTTCACCAGGTTCTGTTACCCAGAATCCTTTGCAAACCTCAAACGTTGGCCAAAAAACACTTTTTCCTCTCATTTCGGTGACAGAAAGTTCTGGAATCTGAGAGGAGCTACAAATTTCCTTCCACCCAGTGTTCCCCCAAGACTCCCGATAAAAATGGTACCTCACTTGTGTAGGTAGGCCTAGCGCCCGCAACAGCAAATGCCCCAAAACACTATATGGATACATCAAAATGTTCTAATACAAAACTACCTGTATTTGTGGGGGCACCTGCGTTTGTGGTCCTGGCCTCAGCAGCCATCTAGGGAAACCTACCAAACCCAGGCATTTCTGAAAACTAGACATCCGAGGGAGTCCAGGGAGGTGTGACTTGCATGGATCCCCCAATGTTTTCTTACCCAGAATCCTCAGCAAACCTTAAATTTAGCTAAAAAGTTAAAATGTTTCCCACATTTCTGTGTGGGATCACCGCACCGGGACATATTTCCTACCACCCAACGTTCCTCTCAGTCTCCCGGTAAAAATGATACCTCACTTGTGTAGGTGGGCCAAGTGCCTGTGACAGGGAAGAGCCAAAAACATGTTGAAATTGAGGGGGAGCCAAAGCCTAATTATATGAGGCCGATCTGCCCCCGGGGGGGGAGGGGGACAGAAATGGCCTAAAATTATTTTGCCCCCACTAGGGAGCAACCCTTGCCCATGGGGCCACTCCCCTTATGTGTAAATATTTTTAAAAAATCCCTGGTGTTTAGTGGTTTCTGCCTCCCCAGGGGCAGATCGGCCTAATTATATTAGGCCGATCTGAGCCTGGGGGGGCAGAAATGGCCTAAAAATAATTTGGCCCCCTGGGAGCGACCCTTGCCTAAGGGGTCGCTCCCCACACATAAAAAAATAAAAATAAGCAAAAAAAATATCCCTGGTGTCTAGGGGTTTTCTGCCCACCCTGGGGGGGAGGGGGACAGAAACGGCCTAAAATTATTTTGCCCCCACTAGGGAGCAACCCTTGCCCATGGGGCCACTCCCCTTATGTGTGAGTATAAAAAAAAAATCCCTGGTGTTTAGTGGTTTCTGCCTCCCCAGGGGCAGATCGGCCTGATTATATTAGGCTGATCTGCCCCCAGGGGGGGCAGAAATGGCCTAAAATTAATTTGTCCCCCTGAGGAGCAACCCTTCCCCAAGGGGACGCTCCCCTTATGTGTAAGTGTGATTAAAAAAAAATCCCTGGTGTCTATTGGTTTCTGCCCCCCAGGGGCAGAAAGGCCTAATTGTATTAGGCAGAAGGCCTAAAAATAATTTGGCTCCCTGAGGAGCCCTTGCCCAAGGGGTTGCTCCCCTTATTGACATATACAAAAAAAAATCTCTGGTGTCTAGTGGGCATTTCTGCTGTGAGAGACATGAAAAGAAAGGAAATGTCTTTCCTTTCCTTTCATGTCTCTCCCGCCCCACCTCCCGGTCGGAAGAGAAATGCTTTTGCATTTCTCTTCCGTGATCGCGTTGGACGCATGCTTCCAGCGCAATCTGAGGTGACCTCTGATGAGGTCCGCGCGTGATTTGTACAATGATGTCATCACACGTCACAGGGGTGGGGGAGCGATTCCCCTTCCATCTCCGACTGGGGGTGTGGGCCAGGTGCAGGACGAGCTGGTCTTGTCCCAGGCACACAGGAACCGTGTGCCTGGACGAGACCAGCTTGCCCAAGGCACCCAGGGAATGAATAAACCCTACTAAACCACAGGTCATGTGTGAGTCATTTTTCAGATATATGTAACTGTTAACTGTAATACCTCTAGAACATTAAAAAATATTCACAAATGTACCAAATTAGTAAAGTCCCATCTCACATGTACTGTTTAATCAGGTAGAATTTGCATTTGATAATAATGATGGACAAAACTCCATTCATATTCATTGCACTTTCCACATCCAGATTAGGAAGAAGTCATCGATCACTTTAGAGACCCTGCATAGGTGTCAATCACTAGCACCCATAGACTACTAAAGTTAGGGGAATGTCAGTCTTTCACAATCCGACTAGGCAAACAGGTTAGATGTATTATCAGCTAAAGCCTTATCACATACCCATACCATACTTCCCAAATGACCATTCCCCATAATACAGACAGAGACAGTACAAATGCCCCCAGTCATGGAACCTTCCATTTACCATGGCCAAGTATCTGTAGGCATGCTACTCATCTATGTCAGTCCTGATACACATGCACAGTGGCCCTGAATGAGGAAACACACAGACAGCTGCATACAAATAAAGTAATACCGAAGCAAGCCATTAAGAAGGTTGAGGTTATGGATTGCACAGATCGACACACATGACACCATTGGGCCCACCTCCCATGGCAAACAGGTCTGTAGTGTGGAACAGGACACTACCATCCCACCGTCCTGACAGTCTGGCATAGACTTCACACACCACAAATCTCATGCCTGACAGTCCCTGGTTCAATTTGTGTTCACTTCACTTGTCAGTCTGCAAATCCAATCTGCCTGTGACACTGTCCGATATTGCCAAATGAGGGTGATCTTGTAATGTAATCTGCAAAAGAAAAAGAACATACATAAGGTATAGGCAGGATTGATCATACGGCTATGTCCTCTATAGAATGGTAACTCTGATTGTGCACTGTGACAAACGTAGACTATGATGATCAAAAAGCTGCACACTACTCTATGCAGTATCCTGCATGCACATCTGAGTTATGTGCTCTGAACCTGATTATGACCTGTTTGATGGTCATACAAAGACCTTTATCAAGCATCCCTAACCCCCCCCCAATACCACACTGAGTTAGGTAAATTACAAGACATCACATACCTGCAGTCAGGTGAAGTATTGATTGATGAGATGTGCCAGGATGTCTCCAGCTTTATTCTCATCACACTCATACTCACTTGGCAAATCTGCATTCTCACCCGCTGGAACTGCTGGATCCCCCTTATCTGGTATAAATAGGTTTTGACGTCTTAGGGCGAGATTGTGGAGCATGCAGCAGGCAATAATAATTTGACATACTTTGGTGGGTGAGTACAGGAGGGCTCCTCTAGACATATCAATGCTATAGAATCTTGCTTCAGCATCCCATGACACACCTTGTCCTTCCGTGGGCTTCATTGATGCGGACTTCCCCTGGCATGGTTGGGTACCTCAGAGGTGTCAACAACAAAGGACTGATTGGGTAGCCACAGTCCCCTGTAAGGAATAGTTACAAAAAAGCAAACATAAATATTGGACATCCACATATTTAGTAGCAGATAAAAGTTACTGCCACACATTACATATATGACTTACCAATCATCCAGGCCCTCTCTGTGTACTGTTGAGTCATCAGTAGTGGGATATTGCTGTTCCGTATGATGAAGGCATCATGGACTGACCCCGGGTACCTTGCCCAAACTTGTGAAATGTAGAGGTCTGCCAAACAGACTACTTGGACATTAATGGAGTGGAAGATTTTCCTGTTCCTATACACCTGTTCATTGGCATTTGTGGGAACCAAAGCTACATGGGTGCCATGAATGGCTTCCACCACATGTGGGATGTGTGCCAAAGCATAAAAATCAGCCTTCACATGGGCCAAATCTTCACATTGTGGAAATCTGATCTAGCTATCCAGGTGTCTCAACAATGCAGACAGTACAGCCTTCAAAACCAAACTGAACATGGGCTGAGACATCCCTGCAGTTACAGCCACTGTATTTTGAAAGGAGCCTGTGGCAAGAAAGTGCAGCACTGACATGACTTGTACAATGGTTGGTATGCTATAGGTATTATGAATGGCAGTCTTCAGATCTGGCTCCAACTGATGACAGAGATCCATGATTGTATCCATCCAGGCGGTAGATTTGTATGACATGTCGATTCTCCATGGTCTGCAGGTCTGCTAGTGGACGGTACACTGGAGGTTCTCTCACTCCTCTCATGCCAGGGTAACTATGTGAGATAAAACCAGGATGTATGTGTATCACTCTTTCTGTCCTTTGTAAGTATTAAGATACATATGTCACACATAATACTCGAACATGCAACATGAAAAATATAGAGACATTGTACACAGGACATACCTAGGCAAGTAATGCTTTATACTGCAATCACATCCCCTTTCCTCTATCATGATCTAGAAATGGATAAGCATGTCACTAAACGTCTCTGTGATAATGACATTCTTACCATGTTCCGCAATAATAAGACACAAATATGATATGTCAGATTGTCATTGGTGTGCAGACTATGCCATTAAAGTTACGTTACTCATAACTCATCCAGTTTACAACCTGTCCATTAATCCTGCATATTCTTACGTTTGCTCCAAGCCAGAAGTGAACACAATGGTGTAGATATGTTTCACAGTTTGTGACACAACTTTGAATTTACTTTACCTTTTATCTCTATGAGCTGTAAAATGGCAGCCACCTGACTTACGTACTGGACATTAGGAAATGACCTAACTCTGCCGGTGGAAGTCGTCATGGTGGTAGGCGGATACAATCGCGGTGGACATTGCCATTGGAACACATTGCTGGCTATGGCGCTCTTGTGCCAATGGCAATTTCCACCGGTGGTGACAGTAATTTACGCAGCAGATGTGACCGCCATCTCATACTTCATCACCTCTGTGATTCCTGACACTGCTTCCAGTAAGACCTACACGGCCTGAGCTGCTGTGTCCTGCCTCTCGGAGCAACCATGCAATGTCCTACAGATGATAGGGCCCCTGCCTTCTCCCCGGAGGAGCTTGAAAAGCTGGTGGAGGAGGTCCTACCCTGTATGCAGCTGTACGGTGCACCAGAGGAACAGGTAAGTGCACCATATGCACATATGTATATTTTCTTACCTATCCTTTGTTATGACAAGCAATCGTTGATTGGTAAAGTGTATGATGATGTCCAGGAAATGTGGAAGAATGAAGGATTATGGAAATATGTGTGGGTAGATGGGCATGTGCTTATGTGTTTCAATAGATTTTGAGTCCTAACACGCAGTAAATAGTGTGTAATGTATTTTCCCTGGCACACCTACTGGCTGTAATACATGATCACTGAAGGTGGTATGACAAATTTTGCCAGAAATACCGTGTTTACAGATATTCTTGTGGTCTGGTCATATGTAACAAACTGACACCCGGTGCGGGTTATGCATGTTGTATGCCTGTTTGAACATCACACATAGCCTGACTCCAGCTGGTCATCTCTCATTGAAAGGGATGTTGAAGAAGGTCTGTGGATGGCTAGTTGCACTAACTTGTCTTTCACCCTGCTTGTTTTGGTACTGTGTATATGGACATGACAATCTCTTCTTGTCTGTGTCATCCATGCAGGTCAACGCCCATCAGAAGAAGGGGATTTGGCATGCGATCGCCAAGAAAGTGCAGACCCTGGAGGTCCACACCCGGCAGTGCGCCCACTATAGGAAGAGGTGGGAGGACCTGAGATGCTGCTCCCGGAATACCACAGAGACCCAGCTGGGGTTGTCCTCCCATGGAGGACGTGGTGCCTGTCGGACCTTGACCACTCTAATGGCCCGCATATTGGCGGTGGCCTACCCTAAGTTGGATGGGTGCGTTTGAGGGCAGCACAGCAGCCACCAGGGGGTAAGTACAGACATAACACAATTTCAACCCTTTACCAGGTTAGTGTCTGATGTGACAGATTGTTACCTCTGACAATGTGGTAAGTGCAAAGGGTCAAAGATATCCAAGCAACACATTGATGTACAGTGATAGAGTGAAGTGGGATGTCATAGAGTGGAGTGCATTGTAGTAGCAGATCGTAGAGTGGACTGGGATGTGGTATAGGGGAGTGACGTGTTGTCCAGTGGAGTGCCATGCTGTAGAGTGTAATGTAGTGTGTGTCATAGAGTCCTGTGGTGTCTAGTCTCATAGGGAAACGTGGCATGTGGTAGAGTGGAGTGCCATGTAGTGTTATAGAGTGGAGTGGGCTGCCATAGATTTGAGTGGTATGTCATAGAATATAGTAGAGTGGTGTTTACTAAAGTGTTGTGGAGTGGCATAGAGTGTAGTGCCATGTTGTAGAGTGGAGTGGACTCTTGTACAGTGGAGTGGGGTGTTGTAGAGTGGAGTAACATGTCATAAAGCAGAGTGGCATATGGTACAATGGAGTGGAGTGGTATGTTGTGTCACAGAGTATTGTGTAAAGTTATAAGGCCTGATTCACAAAGGTAAACTTACACTTTGGTTCACTTGCTATCTACAAAGGTATATTTCAAGTAGTGTCTTTATCACTGTGGAGTCTATGCACGTAACAATATAGAATTGTCTTAATTTTTTACATGTGGAGACTCCACAGGCATAAAAATACTACTAGTAAAATGCTTCTTTGAATAGCAATAGTAAATGTACCAAAAAGTGCACATTTATCATTATGAAACAGGCCCATTAGGCACACTTAGTGATATATTGTGCTGCCGTATACTGTGAAAATTCTGTGGTAAACCAGGGAACATCGTGATGGCAAAACAGTATATGATAGGGTAATGAAAGCTCTTACAAAATTAAAACGTGGTCATAATGTTTAGGCCACACAGTTTGAGTTCTGGGCTCTAGGTGTAAATATAGTGTACTATTGTTTCATAAGTGAATAGGAAGGGATGCGTCTGTTTATATAAGTGTGTAAAGGTAAGTAAAATAGTCCTTTTACTTTATATATTTTAAAACATATATGTTTTTAAAATGTTTGCAGAGTATGGTCCAAAGAATATTTTGCCCTTATAAAATAAAAAGACAACCATATTGTTTAGACCACATTTGGTTTTAAAGGAAAATATAGCTAAGTTCAGTGTTTTTTTTTTTAAATGTACATATTTATTTATTTGTTTTTTAAATATTGCAGTACTTTTTAAGTAGTACCACATTACTCTGGAAGTTTTTTTTTAAATATATAAATTAATAAAACTACTTTTACCTATTTTTACACACTTATCTAAACAGACTCGTCCATCCTTATTCATTTATAATACAGCAGTACATTATATTTATATTTTAAATCTAGTAAACAGCCGAAGAGTGGTCTAAACAATATGGCTGCCTTTTACTTTTGCAAAGGCATTCGATAGCCAATCATACACTGGTTTGTCATTGGCACATACCGCGGTATACCAAGGCCCGATATATCACTTAGCGCCCTATTACGAGGCTGGTGGCTCGCTGTGGCGGTTGCACTGCTGTGGCTGTGACGGTCTGACCGCCACATTCCGAGGTGGGTGGGCAGACCCGCCACCCACCTCCATCCCAGCCAGGATCAGTGATCCTGACGGGCTGACAGCCGTCCTGGTTGTAATCAGCCAGAGCGGCACTGAACTCAGCACCGCCCTGCTGATTCCAACCTTGTTCTCTGCCAGCCTTTTCATGGTAGTATGAGCGCCATGAAAAGGCTGGTGGAGAACAAGTGCAGGGGGGCATGGGCAGTGCAGGGTCCCCCGGCCCAGCACCCTAGAAATGCACACTGTCTGGTGTACAGACAGTGTGAATTTTGAGGGTAATGGTGACCCCTGCGTGCGGCAGCATTGCCGCCAGCTTTATTATGAGCCAGCGACAATGCTGCCGCATCTTTCCCACTGGGCTGACCAGTGGAAACCAAGGTTTCCGCCAGTCAGCCCAGTGGAAAAGTTGTAATGGGGCCGGCGGAGAGGTCGCCAAGCTCATAATCAGTCCCTACGTGTGTGTGCCTCATAACTTTTAACTACTGAACCAATTTTGATCTAGTAACAAAAAGGACCATTTCTACACTATAATCTATATTCCTGACAATTTTTAACAACATCCGTCTGACCTGGAAATACAGTACAGGGTGACTGGCTACTGCCACTCTGTAATAAATGATCTATCTATCTATATCTATTCATATATATATATATATATACATATATGTGTGTCTGTATATATATATATATATTGTACTATATCATTTTATTGTATTTTTGGGTATATCGATATCCATTCAGAAAAGTGCAAAACACATTAAAAGAAACAAAATGGCTTACGCATTTCAAATTTACGCTTTCAACCGGGCCTCACAAAATATCCTCCTAGGCCTCTCTATTAACTCTATGGAGTCCTTTTTTCCTTTCAATGGCCCCAAAAACTAGAGCTGTGACATCAAACATACATTCAATCAATCAATCAGGGAATTTGTAAAGCGCACTATTCACCCGTGAGGGTCTCAAGGCACTGAGGGGGCGGGGGCGCTGTGGCGCTGCTACTGCTCGAATAGCCAGGTCTTGAGAAGTCTACTGAAGGTAAGGAGATCCTTGGTCTAGTGCAAGTGGGTGGGAAGAATGTTCCACATCTTGGCGGAGAGGTGCCAAAAAGATCTGCCGCCGGTTATAGCTCTGCAGATGCGTGGGATGGTTGTCAGGGCGAGGTCGGCGGAGCGGAGCGGAGCTGTCGAGTTGGGGTGTAGAAGGAGAGCCGTCTGTTGAGGTATTCTGGTCCGGTGTTGTGCAGTGCTTTGTGATGTCAGATTGTGTAACAATGTGACATCCATTTTCACTCCAAGTTAATAGTTTAAAACAATTCTCCATTTCACTTTCTCCTTTACTTGTCTACTGATTACATTTCAACAGAACATCATATGACATTCTATAAAATTCTCCTTATAGTTTCTTCACATTTTATTCTCAAGCTCCACATGCTTTCATGTAACAATCCCATACTTCGGATCATATCCTTTCTTTGTTTTAATGACCTCCCATTGACATATATCCAGAAACCCATTATCATCAATTTTACATACCTTCTCATTAAGCCTCATTATAAAATATTCACAATGATATATGCAATTAATATATCCTTAAATCAAAATACAATCCATTATAATTAATCACAAGGTCCTTGAACATTAATTTAAAATCCAATATTCATCTAGGAATTGAAACAGTGACAGAGCTCTAAATGATAATTGTTTAAAAAAATATCAATATGGTGTCTAAAGCACTGTGCTCTATTGCATAGAGCTCCAGGTGCGAATACACAAAGGTGTTCATGAGAGTCCAGAGTAAAGTGCTTATGTGCAATAATATTTATAAGGGTACTAAATAAAGGGCTAATACATAAAATGTATTTCTAATGGTATTTTGTTTTTCAACAATCAGCAATATGATGGCCTAAGCATCATGCTTTACTGCACAGAGCTCCAAATGTAAATACACAATGGTGTCCATGAAGGTCCAGAATAAAGTGCCCATGTGCAATAATATTCATAGGGGAACTGAGTAAAGTGCTAATGCATAAAATTAGATTATAAGTGCTGTTACATATTAATATTCATAGATTATTCATTAAAGTGCAATATAACATCCTAAATACAAATATGCAATATTTACAAAGGGGCATCCTATTTAAGATCTCTAATGTCGGCAATCAAAATGAAAGTGAAGGTCCTAAGTACAACTACACCATGAGCGGCCATTTTAACATCACCACAATGTTTAAAACTGACCCATAATCTACCAAGATCCACAAGCCACAAATTCAATATTATATGAGGAGGCTCTGACTCAGCATTTAATATATCCAACCTGATTCTAAATGTGACAATGAATAATTATCATACAATCATTATATCAAAACAAAAAGGGGGACATCTGTTATCAGAAGTAGTTATCCCAGTACAGAATCCACAATAATGTACAAAATCTTTAGTGGAAGTACATGCCATATACTAATAGGCTTCCACCAAGTTCCTCAATTACAAAGATCTGATATTTTGCAGAACATGGGCCGAAGGCAGATATCTCAACGATTAATGTATCATATCTCTAGAATACCTCAGTTCTGAAAAATGTTCACAATTCCTGTCAATTATATCAGAAATGCATGTATGTCATATATCTCATCCTAAGTACAAGTCCTTCAAACTGATTTAAAATGTTAAACCACACACCAATATTCCATAAGGTATGGGTCGAGGATGGATATCTCAAAAGATGATATATCATATGTCTAAAGTGTCTTAATTCTAAGAATGTTCATAATTCATGTCAGTCATGTCTAAGACGTGTATAGTATATGTACTTTGTTCTAAGTGCAAGTCCATTAAAGTGCTTTAGAATGTGCAAATAAGCAACAAAAGTGCAACAATCCATAACATTACAAGTGTACATATAATTCAGTATCCAAATTATGACCGTAAGGGGCCTCTGTCCCCAGCATCAGTTATAAACTGGATTCAACCTTTCACAATGTTCTTTCTCTTTCACCCCCCTCTCGGTGAACCTTAATATGTTTTACCCCAAAATATTTAAAAGTAGCCAGGGAATGGGCATTATATTTGTCTAAATGAGCTGCCAATGGATAACTCTCATCACCATTCACAATGGCTCTCATATGCTGGAGAATCCTAATCTTTAACTTCTAGGTGGTACTCCCTATGTATAGTTTATTGCACCCACGCTTTAGGACATAGATCACATGATCTGTGCTGCAGGTAGTTCACTCCTAAATTAGCACATTTTGTCTCGCAAAGGTTTGACTCCTACAGTTCAAACCATATTGACACGCTTTGCATGAGGGGCATCTGTTAAAACCCCAAGTTTTCTTAACTAGCCAATATTCATTCCTCATATCCATATCCAAAAAGCTTGATGTTAAAATATCCCCCAGTGATTTTGCTTTCTTAAAAGTGATCTGTGACCCAGCCTGCACTATTGTTTTTAGATGTTCATCTTTTTTCAGCGCGTGTCAGTTCTTAGGAATATTTTCCTAACACTTGACTGTGCCAAATCATGTTTGAGAAACAATCTTTTCGTATCACTTTTCTGCTTGCCTAAGCTCTCCTCTTGTGGGTAAAGTAACTGTTCTCTTGATTTGATATCCACTATCAACTTTGCATCATTAAGCACACTCCTAGGATACCCCCGCTCTAAACCCTTCTTATCATGCCTAGTGCGTCCTTATTATATTTATCACTTGTAGTACACACTCTCTTAGCTCTCAGTAATTTACATTGTGGGATGCTCCATTTCAAGGTCCCCGGGTGCCCACTATTAGCATGCAATAATGCATTGGTGGCAGTCGGTTTCCTGTATATTTTAGTTACCAACTGTTTATTGAGGACCAGCATTTCAAGATCCAGAAATTCACAATGTGTTCTAATATATGAGCTCGTAAATTGCAATTTCATCTAATTTTGATTTAACGTCTCAATGAAAGAACACAATTCCACTTCATCACCCTCCCAAAATATAAAAAGATTGTCAATAATTTGTGTTGATGATGCAACCTTCTGAATATACTCCTCATTTTCTTCAGCCCAGGCTACCTCTTTTTCCCACCACCCCATGAATACATTCTCATAGGTGGGGGTGAAGGAGGTGCCCATTGCCATACCCTGTTCCTGTAAGTGATATTTTTTATCAAAGAGGAATACATTTTGTGTCTGGCAATATCTGAGCATTTCCTTTAGCATCTGTATGTGCTCTAATAGATCTATGGGTCTATCACTCAAAAAATATTCACAAGCTTGCATCCCTTGATTGTGATCAATAGATGTATACAGGGACATTATATCGAGCATGACCATAATGTACTTCTGTTTTCAAGGTATGCCATCCAATTTTTTTCAAAAACTCCATAGAATCCTTCAGCTATGAAGGAAAATTAATCACATATTCCTGTAGAAACAGATCCAAATATTGTGATGTATTTTCTAACAGGGACCCTATGTGTGTGTGTGTGTGTGTATATATATATATATATATATATATATATATATATATATATATATATATATATATATATATATATATATATATATAGAGAGAGAGAGAGAGAGAGAGAGAGAGAGAGAGATTTATATATAGACAGCCAGATAGATTGACAGATAGAATGCAAGTCACCAAGGAGTTCCAAAAGCTGAGTTCTTGTATATGGCTACAGAACTCCAAAATAACTTGTAATATTCTTATCATATATGACAGTGGATACTTTAACCCATATAGTACATGGTCACACCATCACCTTTGCAATAAATCACTGAAAACCTTGGTGTGTCCCTCGTTCATGAGTAAGAACGAGCATGTTTGCAGACATGAAGAATAAAAATAAAACCTCTAGAGCAGAATTAATTAAAATTAAACATATTAAACACAGCAAAAGCACTTTAGATATTTTTTGCAAACAGATATTATGAACAGTACAATAAAAGTCAGTTCTAAAAAAAAATCCCTGTAGTAGCTCGAAATGTGTACAAACATGCAGAATTTTCTAATTTACCTAAAGAGTGCAAAAAATGAACATATTGTCTCTGCTTCTTATTGTAAGCTATTAAAATAGTGCAGAAAAAAGAAGAGCAAGGTTTTCTTTGTTGCTTTAAACAGCTGCTTTAATTATTCTCCATATCCAGGCATTGTGATGTCGGAACTCGACTGTAATAAGCTTATAATAGTCGAGTTTTGAAGTATTTTCTTTAAAATTGATGACTTGGTGTTGTCACGATTCATCGATTATAAAGAAATTAGTGACTTTATGTATATATATACTACATGGGATTCTGCAATCCCTCTATAAACAGAAGTCACAAATTTCTTTCTAATTGGTGACTCGTGACAAAACCAAGTCATTTCTGTACACTACCAGTAGGTTTAACAAGGCATATACTGAGAAAGAAAATAAAGTGCAGTGTGGGACATTGAAGGTTTTGCTGTCTGGGGTCCGTGTTTCCAATGTTTATTTTCACACACTGGGGTGAGGGGGAGGTTCATTGGTACATGCTTGCATCAGGGATGGACAAGTGTGTCCGCTCTTGCTGTCTAAGAGCAACATTCTCATTGTGAAAGTATTTTTTTACCAGCACTGAAGGAAAGATGAAAAGCTGCGTTACCCATCCATTTAACTTATTTTTATTTGTTTAGGGAAGCTAAATATCCTGCAAATTACTTCAGCACTGTGAATTTTGGGGAATAATTGACTGCTAGATCTTTTCTAATTTTCTGTCACATTCAGGCTTTGAAACCACTGCCAAAAATTGAAAAAGCAGGCTTACCCATGTATAAAAAAATAATATGATTGTGCGCGCATGTGTGTGCGTGCGTGCATGTGTGTGTGTGCGCGTGTGTATCTGTGTGTTGTGTGCATGGTTTCATATGTTATTGATTGCCATTTACTGAGTGTGGGCATGAGTGGTGAAGCCTCAAATGGGACATGATGCTCATTCCCTCCCTCGACATTGGTACTAAATAAGGTATTACACTCTGTGAAGCAGCATGCACGGCTTGTTCCGTGATATTTTATCCTGTGTAGTAGTTATAAATAAAGGGCCCAATTCACAAAGGTAAACTTAGACCAAAAGTCTAAGCTTACACCAAAAGTCTAAGTTTAGACCTAAAGTCTAACTTTACTCAGAGTAAAGTTAGACTTTTGGTCTAAGTTTTGACTTTTGGTCTAATCTGACACCCAAGGTCTAATTTACACCAAAAGTCCAACTTTACTATGAGTAAAGTTAGACTTTTCGTCTAAGTTTACCTTTGTGAATTGGGCGCAAATGTTATTCAACTAGATCAGGACACAATAAGTCAACTCCTTGCATTGGTCTAAAATGGCCGAAAATGAGGCAGGGAACCTCTTGCCCAGTAGCAGAGCTGTGTGTCCTCGTGGGAGGAGCCACGAGTGCTCCGATGGGAAGCCTCCATGGGGCCAGGAAGCCCCTCCCTTCCCTCAGCAGCAGCAACCAGTGGTACCGTCCGCGAGACAACAGTGTTTATTCCTCTGTCACTTAGCGCAGTGCTAGTAAACGTGTGATCGTGCGTTTATTAGTACACTTGCTGTAAATAAGGTGTGTTTTGGGCCACATTTATTTTCACTGACGTGACATAAATATGTATACACAGACTCTCTGAGAAACGAGAATAAAATGATTAAGAGCATTGAAAGGACGAGGATGTGCGAGAAGCCCCTCTTCTTCCCCGCACAGGAGCAGCTCCTGGCTGCCTCGAGAGTGAGTGACAGCTCCTAATTTGCAGCCCTCATCCTCTGACAATAAAACCGTGGCAGGGAAGAGAAGTGACAATGACAGTCGCGGTACACGTTAGATAACATTTTCTTTTGCTAACAAAAAAAAGTGTGACTAGCTCTTGCAAGTAGTGTACACTTTACGGAAAATACATCCTTTCCTGGCGCTGCTCGAGCCCGGGTGGGTGACAGCGCGGTGCCATGGCTCCCCTCTGACGCGCTGACAGGTGGGAGAACAGAGTCCGGACAGACCTGCGGCCGGTGCGCCCGGGAGACAGGCGAGGATGGGCTTCAGACCAGCGTCGCCTAGATAGGGGGGTGGCTGTGGGCTGCACGCCTGTTGATAGCACGGTGCCTGGGCAAACTGGGTTCTGGCCCCAAGCCCTAGTCCTTCAGGGGGTCCCCTGAGAGAGCCAGTTCCGTTCTGCAAATTGTCTTGCACCCGACGACCTTGAATAATTCTTAAACGGATTGTTTTAATACCTTTATTTTTAATGTGGGTGATGTTTGAGAGTCTATTACAGGCATTTTGCAGAGAATTGTGTTTATTTTTCATAAAATATTTATCGAAAAGTTTTCTTTTAGAACACAAAAGGACACCACACATGAGAAATGGGAGGGGGTCACTTAGATTATTTGCGGTAATATTAGTGGGCTGTTGCTGGGTTACAATATTGAAAACACACATCACTATAGTTGAATATTAAATATAAACGTTTAGGTCCATATTTAACGGAAAATGACGGAGCACGATGCTGTGCCAAAATTGGCAGTGCTGCGCTCTGTCATTTTCACAACACAGGGTTGCGCCATATTTAACTGAGTACAGAGCACCCCTGTGTTGTCCCCTGCGCTGGTGCTAAATTGAGCTGGCTAGCGCCAACACAGCCATCCTTGCACCATTGTGCAAGGATGTCTGCATTGAGGGGTTTGATTGTTTATGTGTGGGAAGGTGTCCCTTTTTACACATATACAATCACTAATGGCGATTCGGCACTTCTATGTGTGCTGCACAATGCAGCACACACAGAACTGCCAAAGCGTCATTTTCAAATGATTTTTTATGTGCAGGAAAGGACACCTTCCTGCACATAAACAATCACTAATGGTGCTTTGGCACTTCTGTGTCTGCTGCACAATGCAGCACACACAGAAGTGCCAAAGCGTCATTTTCAGATGATTGTTTATGTGCAGGAAGGGACACCTTCCTGCACATGAACAATCACCTCTGGCATTTTGCTCTTTCTATGCATGCTGCAGAATTCAGCACATATAGAAAAAGCAAAGAACGAGGGGGGATAAAAGTATTCCCCCTCCTTACGCCCTGCTAACGTCACTACTGGGATGGCGTTAGATTTTGGCGCTGCTTCAGGTTTACGAAAACTCGTAAATCTGAGGCAGCATCAAAATGCAATGGGTGTTGATGTGGCACGCCCACAGCAACACCCATTGCACGCCCCTTCCATGCAAAGGGCTACTTGTAAAGAGGCCGTATTTACAAGGTGGTGTTAAGCCACAAAAAGTGGCTGAATGCCACCTTGTAAATACAGCGCAGTGCATTGCGCCACCAGAGGGTCACGAAAAGTGAGGCTCCAGTGGTGCTAGGGGCTCATAAATTTGCCCCTTAGAATTTGGAGATTGAACCTGTGCACTGTCAGTGGCCTGGCCAAAAAGGACACGAAAGAGCTGAAACTGAACCATAAATTCAAGCCTGCTCTGAACTGGGGCCCCCAAAATAGATTTGGCTATGGGCCCTCAAATCCTTAAGATGTCCCTGGGCAGTCACCCACTTCCCTGCTGCCGACAGATGCGCTAGTGGTCACTGGTATATTTCTGCATGTGCTTAACTTTTAAAACCTCTCTGTTGCACTTCTGTAGTGAGTGCCCACAGAATTAAAACTCTTCCAAAAAACACCCAAACAACGAGGGTGCAGTTAAAGGCATCCATTACCTTTTTGGTGTTTCTTCTAATTCCTGTTTTTATTTCCACCTGCAATTATTTTTTACGCAGCAGCTTTCCTTCCCAGCTACTTTGTGGGATGACACCTTTTGTATTAGAGCTCAAATTTTTCCGACAAGAACATTTGACCTGCTGTGCGTTCTTCTCTGAAAAATTGAAAATTGATTTACCTTTTGAGGATATTTTGCTGGAAAAGAAGCGTTAATATTAGCTTTCTTTTTCCTCACAGCTGCTATAATAAAATAAATACAGAAACTTTAACGATTCTCAAGCCTGATGGGGCATTTATTTATTTCTGTGAAGGCAGGAGCACCCACCTTATGAAGAAGGATTGTGTACTGAATGTCACTTAAGAGGATTTCTTTTTCGGTCTCTGCTACACACAGCTTCAGTAGTATGGAGGCATACCTAATGTTTTTAGTAAATAATAAATGCTTAGGGTTACGAGTTTGGAGGTCCGAGGACCACCAAACCCACAGTAGCGGTTGGACCACAGTACTCCTGGTGGTCCGACTGCCAGATTACAGCCCTGGCGGTCGGACCGCCAGAGGTCTGCCACCACCACCAGGATCATGGATCCCAGCGGGGTGGTGAGGGGCGGGCTTGTAACCAGTCATGGCGGTGCTGAACTCATCGATGCCTGGCTGATTACTTTCTGCCAGCCTTTTCATGGTGGGGACACCATGGCGGAAAGACAGTGCTGGGGGGCCACAGGAGGCCCCTCCATTGCATGGGCAGTGCAGCCCCCCGCCCAACACCATCCGAATGCGCAGTGCACATTCCGATGGTGTTGGTGAGCCCCCATGGGAGACAGCATTGGCCTCAGCTCCATGTGGAACATGAAAATCACTAGGAATGTAAATATTATTGTATATTAAAATGTGGTTCGCCTTGATTAATATTTCTGTTGCCCTGTGCATTTTGCTTGCATTATTTATGAAAAATTAAATACATTTTGGTATTTAATAAATTATTATTTCAAATGTTTACAGTTGTTCACAAAATGAAGAATATATATGTTGATAAACACATTTGTGTTTTATAATGAAATATTGATTAACAATTACTTATGCCTATTTTGTGGGTGACTGTTGAAAAAAAAAATGAAATGTGTTAGGCAGGTACTTGTTTATAAATATGTATATAAAACTTCAATGTAATTTATGTTGCAAAATTAAACATTTTTCAAACTGATATTTTGTTTCAAATAAAAGTCTTTTTCTAAATTAGTGTTTTTCATTTTAAGACACATTTTCCTATTTTGTACCTATAGTTATGATTTAGATTTGTACAAAAAAGGTCTTAAAATTTAAATTATTTAAAGAATTTAACTTTGATTTTACATTCAAGTATCACTAATAATTATTGTAATTAAGATTTTAATTCCCGTCATTGAGGCAGGGATCTCTCAATGAGATATGTGGTTCTCTACCCACGAAGGCCTGAATCAGGCCCTATTACTTCAATATGTGACTATGGCTGTCATTACAACCCTGGCGGTCAGTGTCCAATGGACCACTGCCTAGTCTTAAAAAATGAAAAGAGAACTTTTCATTTTCGTTTCTGAAATGCATCCTATTTCCTTTAAGGACAGTGGAGAGTAGACAGTGGTGCCTGCTCTGAAAAAAAGTTTGGCGCCCCCACATTCACAAAGGAGAAGGGGTCCTGTGCCATTTGCGAATGGGTTACCACCAATTTGAAATTGGGGGTAACTGTGATTGTTCTGCAACCGCATTCCCGGTCCCGAAACAATCATACATCCCCTTGCGAGTCGCTATTAGGAAGGGACGCTCTTGGTACACCCCTTCCTAATAGCGAGTCACAAACCCATTTTGCGATTCGGTAATAGGTTACTGAATTGCAAAATAGGGTTTGTACTTAGGAAAATGGTTTTCTTTGGTCACAAACTGTGATCTGGCCGTTTGCAACCAAAAGAAGAGTTGCGTACTTGTAGCCCATGGTTACATAATTGTACTTTAAATCTGATGACATCTCATTTTAAAGGTGTGATCTTATACTGAAGACATCTTACACTGATGACATCTTATACTGATGATTTGGGCTTATACTGAAAATTTGGTATAATACTGATAATATTGTTGGTTAATTAAATTTTCATACTGATGACATATTTCATTTTGAAGATGTAATCACATACTGAAGTTGAGGTTTCCAACCAATGATGTGTCCCTTACTAAACACATTATACAGTACTGAGGACATTGGCCCTCATTCCAAAATTGGCAGCATTGACCGCCGAACACCACGGTGACGGGTGCCAACATACCGCTGCTGTGGCTACCAGCCGTCTACTGGTATCATGACCACTGACGGAATTCCGCCAGAATGCTGGCGGAACACCGCCGACGGTCATCGCGGCAGACGGCGGTAAGGCGGCGCTGCTGACAGCAGCACCGCCATGCCAGCAAAACACCGCTGACCGTATCAGGAGCAATGATATGGCCTGGCGGTGCTCTGCTGGTGGAAGCTGCTGCTGACAGCAGCGCCGGGGACCGTCTCCAGCCGGAGGACCCCCTCCAAGCAGGTAAGTCGGGTTCTCCGACCGGAGATGGGGGTGGGGGGTGTTGTGTGTATGTGGGGGGGAGGTGTGTATATGTATTGGTATGCATGCATGTGGGTTTGAGTCGCATAGGATGCATGCATGAATGAGTGATTGTGAGTGTTATGTGTTGTGAGTGCATGTGTGTGACAAGGTATGTTGGTGTGTGTTGCAGTGTGTGGGTATGTATGTGTGCATGCATGGATGTTGGTGGGTATCCGTGTGTGCATGTGTGTATATGGGTGTGCATGTGGGTGTGTATATGTGCGGGGGCAGGAGCGGGAAGTGGAGGGTGGGGGAAGACTCTGGGAAGGGGGCCGGGGGAGACCCCTATCAGTGCCAGGAAAGGGATTCCCTGGCACTGACAGTGCCTACCGCCATGGTTTTCGTGGCGGTAAGTTTAGCACAAAATCCATGGCGGTAGGCCGGGTCGTAATCCCGAATACCATTGGACCACGGCCAACTCTTAAAAAATGTTTGCGCCAACATTCACAAAGGGGAAGGGGTCCCTGGGGACCCCTTCCAATTTGAGAATGGGTTACCACCAACTTGAAGTTGGTGTTAAACTGCAAGTGTTTTGCAACCACATTTCGGATGCAAAACATTCACACATGCCAGTAAGAGTCACTATTAGGAAGGGATGCCCTTAACACACCCCTTCCTAATACTGAAACGCAAACCTTATTTTGTGATTCAGTATTTGGTTACCAACAGGCAAAACAAGGTTAGTCTCACTGGGATGTTTGACCATGTTGTTTCAATGTGTTTTGTTTATGGGGAGGATGGGCGTGTTATCTTCATAAGCAGTAACAGTAGCCACGCAGACGGAACCCGCTTCCAGACTGAGACTCACCCGCATCAGGGTGGACATAACGGGACCCACTCTGGGATGCACTGGTTGACGAAACTCCACCCACATCACCACCATGTTAGTTAAAGTTGTTACACTCAATGTTAAGGGGTTGAAAAACCCAATCAAGTGCAGAGCGATCCTCTCATACCTAGAACACACAGGGGCAGTACTATTTCCCCTTCAGGAAACTCGCCTGGTCTCTTTGGACCAACATAGTATGCCGTCTAGAGCTTTTCCCACACAACACTTCTCGTCATGCGGAGCAAGGTGGTGGGGTTGCGCTTCTGGTGTTGTGCTCTTTCCGGGGGAGGGTGGGTAACAAGATTGCCGAGATACGGGGATGACTACTTGCTTATAGAATTCACCTTGAGGGGACTCAGGTGGTGATAGTGTAGTGTGGTTAGTTTTACGTATCCTTTGCGCATTAGCTTCAGGCTTTAGGCCTTTGTGCACTTTGCCCTGGATGTATTTCATTCATTTGCTTGCAGCTTAGAGCCTCTGTGCACTTTGCTCTAAATGCTTTCTATTAGGCTTTGTACTGTTATTTTTCAAATAGCCAGTTCTACGGTCTTGTTTTTTTTTCATTTCACACTGTTTAGCCTACTTCAGCACTGGAGTTCTCCATAACACATTCCTGTTCACTCTGTGCTTCAGTCAAGGATACAGTCTGGTACATTGCCGATAGACGTGGTAGGAGTTTAGTCTTTGGCATTCCTGCGTAGGGACATTTTGTGATCACGCTGACATGTTAGTTATAAAATCACTTCCTTGTCCCAATACACGCAAGAGGGAGATTCCGACCAGGGAACCACAACTAGACACTGACTGCCTTGTTGCAGATGCTGAACCAAGATCACAGGCCTTTGCTCAGGTATGAGGGCTGATGTCTCCCCAGGGATTCAGAAAGGCAAGTTAGAAGCTTAACATGCTGTGCTCGAAATAGACCAGGCAGAGGGAGAGTAGACACTATTAGACACCATGATAGCTTTGTTCTTATGTTTTACTCTCCTGGTGACTATTTCAATCCTACTGTGTTGTATGGTTCTGGTTATTGCGGCTCACGCCTTATTATCTAAAATACAGTTGTTTTATTAAAACATTATATAAAACTTATGCTGCCTTTGTCATTTGTATATGAGATCATACTGTAAATGAGAGAGTTGGTTTGGATCTGAGTGACCACGACTTCCCTGAGAAGTTCCAAAGATGTCATGCGCTCAGCTGCCCAATCATCTCTTCCCCTTGGGAGAAATGAGGCACTGCTAGTTAGCCGGAGCAAAAAACGGATTTAGGGTGACAGAGTTCCTTACACGTGGGTCCGACTCAGTCCCCCACACCGTGATCGATCCTGCTGCCTAGAAATCCAGTAGTCTCATTTAGGATAATGAGAGCCCACGCGACAATAGCATCTATCTACGCTCCCAACAAAGGTCAGGAAGGGTTCATTCTTTGAGCCCTCGCTGAGGTCATGACTATACATGATAGGCAGGTGCTCATAGGGGGCGACTTCAACATAGTTTTACACAAGGAATGGGACAGCTCCGCCTCCAGGTACGGTGGGACAGGGGTCATGCATGCAAGAGGCTTGGAGAGGCTAGAGGGGTGGGGGCTTAGGGACCTCTGGAGGGGCAGACACCCTACCACTGGAGATTACACCTTCTACTCCCACGCTCACGGCCTATGCCCGCATTGACTTTTTCTTGGGATCTAAGGAAATCGAACAGACGATGGGAGACATAGATATTGAGCCCTGTGCACTGTCAGACCACGCAGCGGTGATCCTCACATTCAAGGCCCCTCTCCGGTCTGAGGGGCCCCACCCTTGGCGACTGAGGTCCACACTCCTGATAAAGCCAGAGGTGGTTGCCCATATTTCCAAAGCTATTTCCACCCACCTAGAATTTAACGACACGGCTGACACCCCGCTAACCCTCTTGTGGGATACACTAAAGGCGGTGATCAGAGGGGAATTTATTGCGATCACGTCATTGGATAATAAAATCAAGCTCAAATACGGGGCACACCTACAGTGGCAGATGATGGAGCTTGAAAGGCTACATAAGAGAACGTGGGCACCGAGGTTTGGAGACAACTCAATGCAGCTCGGACGCAACTGGCGGGGCTTGAGACGGACCGGGCGGAATACCCAGCTCTCCGACTTCGGCAATCCTACCACGTGGGTGGCAACAGATGCAGCCAACTTTTGGCCACCAGACTTAGAGCTCAGCGGCAGTCGGCAGCGGTGACAGAGATTAGGCTTCCAGAGGGATCAGTGATAACGAGCGATAGCCAGATCGCCTTGGCCTTTCATAGCTTCTACCAGGCCCTTTACTCATTCCAGTCGGCTGACCTGGGCCCCTCACTCCATTACCTTGAACAGGCCCACACAACTAATTGACGCCTGTGGAGGCGGCCCCACTTGAGACCCCCATCAGGTTAGAAGAGTTCATCTTGGCATTAGCCTGACTCAATCAATCAACCAATCAATCAAGGATTTATAGAGCGCACTAATCACCCGTTAGGGTCTCAAGGCGCTCGGGGGGGAGCTACTGATCGTAAAGCCATGTCTTGAGGCATTTCCTGAATGTCAAGCGGTCTTGGGTTTGGCGAAGGTGGAGCGGTAGGGAGTTCCAGGATCTTCCTCTGGCGGTGGTGCGGCGGATGGAGGCGAGGGCGAGGCTGGCGGAGCGAAGATTGCGGGTGGGGGTGTGGAAGGTGAGTCTGTCTTTGAGGTAGGCTGGGTCTGTGTCGTGGAGGGCCTTGTGTGCTTGGATGAGGAGTTTGAAGGTGATCCTCTTTGATGCTGGTAGCCAGTGAAGGTCTCTGAGGTGGAGGGAGATGTGGTTGCGGCGTGGGATGTCCAGAATGAGGCGGGCGGATGTGTTCTGGATTCTTTGCAGCTTTGTTAGGAGTTTGGTTGTTATTCCTGCATATAGGGCGTTTCCGTAGTCCAATCGGCTGCTGAACAGGGCGTGGGTGACAGTTTTCCTGGTTTTGACGGGAATCCACTTGAAGATTTTGCAGGGCATGCAGAGAGTGTTGTAGCAGGAAGAGGAGATGGCATTGACCTGCTGAGTCATGCTGAGTGTGGAGTCCAAGATGAAGCCTAGGTTGCGTGCGTGGGTGGTGGGTGAGGGCGCGGTTCCTAGGGATGTGGGCCACCAGGAGTCATTCCAAGTTGAGGGGTTGGTGCCAAAGATGAGGATTTCTGTCTTGTCTGTGTTTAACTTGAGGTGGCTTGATTCCATCCAGCTGGCGATGGCGTGAAGTCCGTTGTGGAGGTTGTTCTTTGCAGTTGTAGGGTCTTTCGTGAGGGAGAGGATGATCTGGGTGTCGTCTGCATAGGAAACTATGTTGATGTGGTGGGTTCGTGCGATGTTGGCGAGGGGGGCCATGTAAACGTTGAAGAGCGTGGGGCTGAGCGAAGATCCTTGGGGAATGCCACAGATGATTCTGGAGGCTTCTGACAGGAATGGTGGGAGGCGGACTCTGTGGGTTCTGCCTGAGAGAAATGACGAGATCCAGTTGAGTGCCTTGTCGCGGATTCCAGCATTGTGGAGGCGTGTGCGGAGAGTGTGATGACATACCGTGTTGAAAGCTGCGGAGAGGTCCAGGAGGATGAGTGCTGCTGTTTCTCCTTAGTCAAGTATGGTCCTAATGTCGTCTGTGGCAGCAATGAGTGCAGTCTCGGTGCTGTGGTTTCTGCGGAATCCGGATTGGGATGTGTTGAGTACCTTGCTGTCTTCCAGGAACCGGGATAGTTGGCTGTTTACGATTTTTTCGATAACCTTGGTTTGGAAGGGGAGGAGGGAGATCGGCCGGTTGTTCTTGGTGTCATCTGGGTCTGCCTTTGGTTTCTTCAGCAGAGTGTTGATTTCTGCGTGCTTCCATCTTTCTGGGAAGGTGGCTGACTCGAAGGAGCTGTTGATGGTTTTGCAGAGGTGGGGGGCGATGATGATGTTTGCCTTATTGAAGATATGGTGTGGGCAGGGGTCCAATGGTGATCCGGAGTGGATGGAGGCCATGGTGGTGGCGGTGTCCTCTATGTTGATGGGGGTCCAGGTGTGGAGGAGGTGGATGTTGCTTGGAGCGTTGGGTTCTTGGGTGTTTGTAGTCAGCTGGTGAGTCTGGGGTTTGAAGCTATTGTGGATTTCTTCTATCTTTCGACGGAATTGGGTTGCAAGTGAGTTGCAGAACTCCTGTGATGGGGGGGTTCGTTGGAGCAGGTCCTGGGGGTGGAGAGCTCATTGACGATGCCAAAGAGCTCTTTACTGTTGTGAGCGTTGGCGTCGATGCGGTTTTTGAAGTGGGTCCTTTTGGTGGTGCAGATCAGTTGGTGATGTTTGCGTAGGGCATCCTTGAAAGCGATGTGGTTGGAGTTGGTGGGGTCAAGGTGACAGATTTTTTCCAATCTGCGACATAGCCGCTAGGATTCCTGTAGTTCTGGGGTGAACCTTCTGGCCTTGATTCTGTGGGAGGTGTTTGTTGTTTTTTTGAGCGGTGCGAGGGTGTTGACGCAATCTTCTATCCAGCAATGCAGGTTGGTGGTGGCTGTGTTGAGGTCTGGGGTCCCAGGGGGTGGGGCCCGGGCGAGAGTGGAGATCAGTTGATCCGTTGATATTTTGCTCCAGTTGCGTCGGGGGGGTTGTGTGCGGTGGTGGTGAGTGACTGGTTTCTGGTAGGAGAAGTGGATGCAGCTGTGGTCTGTCCAGCTGAGTTCGGTGGTGTGTCTGAAAGAGACGTGGTTGCTGGCTGAGAAGATGGGGACGAGTGTGTGGCCTGCGGAGTGGGTGGGTGTAGTGACGAGTTGCTTGAGGCCGAAGTTGGCAAGGTTGTCGATTAGGTTGGTGGTGTTGATATTGTTGTTATTTTCTAGGTGGAAGTTTAGGTCACCGAGGAGGATGTAGTCTGTTGAGGCGAGGGCTTGGGAGCTGATGGCGTCGGCGATGTCGTTGCAGAACTGCGGTCTGGGTCCAGGGAGTCTGTAGACCAGTGTTCCTCTGAGTGTGTTGTTGGCGTTGATGTGGATTTTGAAGTGGAGGTGCTTGGCGGAGTTGATGGTGTCGTGGGAGTTGGTGGAGACTCTTATGGTGTTTTTGTGGACAATGGCGATTCCTCCTCCTGGTCTGTTGATTCGGTCTCTTCTGGTGATCTTGTAGTTTTCTGGTATGGCTATGGCTACGTCTGGTTCCGAGGCCAACTTCATCCAAGTTTCGGTGAGGAATGCCACGTCGGGCAAGTATGTGGTCAGGAGGTCCCAGAGTTCAATTGCATGTTTGTGGACGGAGCGGGTGTTAAGTAGGATGCATCTGAGGCAGTTGTCTGTTTTGATTTGGAGTTTGGAGGTTAGGTGACTGGACGCTTCGAAGTCTCCGGGACCAGGCGGTTTCCCCGGCTCCTTCTACAAAACCTTCTGTAATAGCCTGGCACTGATCCTGACCCGACTCTTTAACAACATCACGGGCCCGGAGGAAATACCACCATCTATGCTGGATGCAGCCATAGTGGTCATCCACAAACCTGGGAAGGACCCCACTGAGTATGGTTCCTACAGACCTATATCATTGCTAAACGTCGACTTCAAGCTGCTTATGGACATCCTTGTGACCCGCCTGAATCCGCTGATGCCTGGATTGGTGGATCCTGACCAGGCGGGCTTCATCCCAAACCGACAGTGCGGAGACAACACCAAGCGGTTACTGCCCACAATAGACAAGGCACAGCTTGCTGGGCGGAAACTATGTTGCTCAGTATAGATGCAGAGAAGGCGTTTGATTAAGTCCAATGGCTACATCTCCACACAACACTTTTTGGCTTTGGGCCTCGGTTTCGGGCCTGGCTAGCGAGTGCCTACAGCCAACCAAAGGCCTCGGTTAGAGTTAACAGGGTGACATCTACCACCTTCTCGGTGGGTCATGGGACCCACCGGGGTGCCTGCTGCCCCCCTTACTTTTTGCCCTATATATGGAACTCTTTGAACAGAGAGTGAGGATAGACCGGAAATCACAGGGGTTGTATTTGGCGGGGGAAGAGTACACCATTGCGCTTTACTCAGACAATGTTGTGGTGAAACTTGTCAACCCGTTAAAGGCCCTTCCGGCCTTCCTGGAGGAGGTGGGGGACTTCAGGGCAGTGTTGGGTTTCCGGGTGAACCTATCAAAGTCCCAGGCACTCAGTCTTACGCTCCTGAGGGAGACATTGAACGAAGTAGCACAGCACTATCCCTTTCGGTGGCAGGGGGACTCTATCTGATACCTGGGCATCCAGATAGCTAGAACAGGATCGGAAACTGCATCAGGGAACTACCAGCTCCTCCTGCGCAGGTTCAAGGTTGGCAACATGGAGAAAACATCCCATTTCATTGATTGGTAGAATAGCCGCCACTAAAATGTTGGTCCTCCCCAGGGCACTCTTTCTCTTTCAGGCACTATCGGCCGAGCCTCCTCCCAGCACCCCACAGGCACTACAGGGCAAAATCAATCGCTTTTTATGGGGGGTAAGAAATCCAGAATGGTCAACCTCCTGGCATGTTAATCCCTGTGCAGTGGAGGCATGGAAATCCCAGACGTTCAGCAATATGACAAGGCTACACAGCTCAGGTACCTGGTGGAGTGGTCCAGACCAGAATCGTACAAGCGCTGGCTGTTCGCGGACTGTGCCGTGGCTGGCGCTTCCTTGTGGAGGATTCAATTCCTACCACGCCGCCATAGGCCCTGGGGATTGTATTCGTCCCCTGTCACCAGAGCCAAAATGAGGGTGTGGGACCAGATGGCCTGAATGAGCGGTTTGACATCCTTTCCCTCCCCCTTGACACCTATTGTGGGGAACCTGGATTTCTCCCCACGCCTGGACTGCAGTGCCTACTGTGATTGGACGACCCCCTGCCACTGCTCCATCTGACATTTGTTTTATGAGAGGGGAATAGTCTCTTTCAAAACCATTCGAGGGTCCCAGTCCCTTCCAGAGACAGAGAGAATGTGTTACCTCCAGATTCGTTACTGGGTGTCACACCCCTCAGTTAGGGAGAAGGCAAGCCGTCCCCTCACACAATATGAAAGATGGCTGCTGACCAAGAAGGCAGAAAAACACCTCATATCGGAACTATATGACTTGCTCCAGCGAGCAGTCCAGATCCCTAAAATACCGAGTCACGGTTGTGGGGAGACATAACTGGGAAGACCTTTGACACCAGGGGATTGGGAGGTGATTTACTATAGGGCACACCATACAGCGCGCTGTGCCACCAGCACAGACACTGCAATAAAGATAGCCACTTACTGGTTTCTCACCCTGGCCAGACTCCAACAGATGGACTGCTCCTGATCACTCTTTGTTGGAGGGGGAGCAATGGTATAGGTAGTTTGACCCACATTTTATAGGAATGCCTGAGGCTTACCATGTACTGGGAGGGAATCCTACACAACACTGACACCCACATGAACACCCAACTCCCACGCTTACGGGCATACATCATGTTAGGAATCTCGAATCCCCTGACATTCCTGCTCAAATCCATGTGGGCCGGCAGATCGATCTCGCATTGGGGGCAGCCCTTCAAAATATACTGGCTCACTGGGGAACACCTCAGATCCCGACACAGCTGGGATGGCTACATAGAGTTTGGTTGATCCTTGGGATGGAAAAGCTCACTTTGGCCCAGATGTATCAAAGGGTTTTACCCATTCTGTGTCTATGGGAAAATGTGTTTGTACATATGGCCCTTTATCCCTTATGCCACAGGGGGACTCCTATAGAGAGCTATGGTACCCCTTCTTGACCTTGCTCTCTGGGGAATTCAGAGAATTGACCTGTCCTAGATATCTGCGACTTCTCCGTCTACAAGAAAAGGAGACTCCCTGATGTGCAGACGGGGGTGGATGTGCTGGAGATCCCATTCTTTGTCCTGCAGCTGTGATTACAAGCTAGAGTTCCTGGGGGTAGAGGGGAGGGTGGGGGGGCAAATGTGGTGATGGCCTGTTGCCTGTTCATTCTTGGGGGACTGTTGGGTGCTGCGACATCCTTCTGAGTTTTGTCTTTTTTTTCTTCCTCCTTTTCCTACATTAAAAATCCTCAATAAAGAAATCTGAACAATAAAAAAAGGTTAGCCCATAAAAAAAGGCTTTTTAGCAGTCACAAACTGCCCGATTTTGCTAATCGAACCCTTTGTGACCACAAAATACCTTTGTACATTTGGCCCTTTCCTATCAGACGCATATTAAATCATGTTTACTAGGGCAACAAGTACCGGCAAAGCCCTTGGCCCTTTGCCAAAGTTTTTGGGTGATAATGACCAGCATCAGTAAAAAGTGAAATACTTTTGATGATGCTGTGCAACACTGGCAAAAAAAAAAAAATATGCATTGGGAAAGCCAACAGGCCTCCTACTGGCTTGACCAACGTTTTTTTAGCAATGTTGCATAACATTTGCAATGCTGTGCAGCATGGCTAAAGGTAAAAAAAAAGCCTTGGACACATCCGCCCACATCGTTTTGTAGGCATGCGCACCACACGTGAGCATGCCTACAAAATGACATGGGTGCTTTCTTTTCATTCTAGTTACTGATCGAAGTTGCGCAGGTAACTAAAAAGGAAACAAATCATGAAAACGCATTTTCGAAGCAGACGAGCAGAGGAAGCGGAAGCAACACTGGGGAGGGTGGTAAGAATGGCAAAGCAACACAAGGGAAGGTGGTGGTGGAACACCAAAGCAATATGGATTTGCACACCAAAACAATGGGAGGGGAGTGGCTGGAAGAAATGCAAAAACAATGGGGGGGAGTGAAAGCAACATAGTTTCAGGAAATCAACACAGGGTATGGATGGGGGAAGCAATGGGGAGAAGCACACAGTTGAGTGCAAGAAAGAGGAGGGCAGGGAAAAGCAGCTGGACAAAAGAAAGCAACACAGTGCAGGGGGAGAGATGTACAAGAGGGAGATGGCTCTCACACACACACACACACTAATAGAGTGCGTCCCACAAAATAAAAAGTAGTGCTAGTAAAGCATGCAGTGGAATCATAAACGCCAGCCAATCAAAGTGACTGTAAACAGTCAATGCCCCATCGGAGAGACAAACACAAGACTGACAAGATGGAACACGAGTAAGAAGCAGGCAAATGAGAGATACAAGGAAAGCCAAATAATGGAACACAAAGGGCGGGCTTCAAGCCCCTCTATGTTCTTGGTAGGCCAAAATATGTCTCCCAACAGGCAGTGCAAGTGCTGTCTAGTAGGCTCGCCCTAAAGAAATGTGTGATGACAGGACACATGTTTAGCACTCATGCATAATTCAGTAGACGCATGCACGTGTGATGATGTATGCAAGTGTCGGACAGGTAAAAGCTTGGTGGGTGGTGATGTCTAAAACCTAGAGACACCATAACATTCTTAGCAGTCTACCAGAGATCAGGGGTGCCTGCCCAGCAGAGCCATGCAGGTAGTGTGACCAGACGTCCCGTATTTCCCCAAACATCCCAACATCCCAATGCTTTTCTCACAACTTGAGTAATTTATATTTTTCTTTCAGGCAGTGCGGGAAAAGGACAGCTGCATACTCCCAACAGAAGGGAGCCGGGGGGAGCAAGGCAGGGGAGCACAGGGCGGTCTCATTGATTACTCGCAGTAAATTACCAACAGACAAAATTTCCAGTCCAGTGCGAAGTCTGAGCATAGCAGGGGGGCTTCAGTGTCTATCTAATGGTACTTGTGTGTCTGAAGGCAGTGGGCTCTCAGTAAAGGGTTTTGAATACAGCAAAAGCTGTGCTCAGTAGGGGCTTTGTGTCTTGTGCTCTCTGAAAAATGTTGTGCACAATGTGAAGGCTGGGCGTATTAGGGGCTCGATCATCTAAGGGGGTTTAGGTTTCTGGAGGGCGTGGACTCTGTTGAGAGTTGTGCGGAGGGTGGAGGCTCTGCGTAGTGGGGACTTGGCCACCTACTGAAACTTGGGCACCTAAAGAGGGTGGGCTCCCCAATACTTGATGCCACAGGAGCATTTTACTTTTTAATAGGTTCTACAGTACTCCAGCAGTACTTAGTATGGGCTCCTGTGTGATCTCATAGGAAGCAGCTCCGCTCCGCAGATGAACTGTGGGACTTGTGGCACAGGTTTTTTTTCCAATTATTTTGACCCCAGGCTGGCATGTGTGGTGTGGGATGGTCCGCAGATCTGGCCTGTCATCAGGCTCTGCACCAAACCCAGTAGGCAGCCATCCCTCTGCTGTGCATGACCTTTGGCATGCACAACGTCTGGTTACCAGGCCCTGCGCCCAAACACACACAAACAGCCAACCTCAATGGACTCCCATCCCACTTTTTTAACTGCTTTTCCAGCCGGACAAGGATTATTGTTCAGTCAGTGTTCTTTCTTATGAAAAGGAAAAGTGCACCTATTACACATACACGACTAAGGCCCTCATTATGAACACAGCTGTAAAAACCCCTGTGTTCATGCTGGCGGTCAAAACACTAATCGCCAGCATCCCCGGATCCCCGCCGGCCGTATTAGGAACATTCCTGTGGGCCGGCGGGCGGAAACATTGTTTCCGCCCGCCGGCCCACAGGAAGGCCTGGCCGGGACATTGACAGCGGCTCCACATGGAGCCGCCGCCAATGCCTCTGTGCGGCGGGTGCAGCTGCACCCGTCGCGCAGATCACTGTCCGGAAATCGGGCAGTGACCTGCGCGATGGGGCACTGCATCGGGGCCCCTGCACTGCCCATGCCAAGTGCATGATCAGTGCAGGGGCCACCAGGGGTGCCCCGGTGCACCCCTTCCGCCAGCGTTTCCCTGGCAGGGAAACCCACCAGGGAAAGGCTGGTGGCTGAGGAAACATTATCCGAGGGGCAGCACCGCTGCCCTGTTGGATAATGTTTCCGACCGCCGCCAGGTTGCCTGACGGAGGCAGCCTAGCGGTGAGTGAGGGCTGCCGATGGAGGCCCTCATGGGGTTCATTATGTGGCGGTGTGGCCCGCCATGCCGGCTGGCGGTTTTACCCACCACCGCCGGCATGGCGGGCCACACCGCCATGTTCATAATGACCGCCTAAATACTATGCATTATGGTAGATAGAAATATCTTCTGATGAGAGCATCAAATCACATTTTACCCCTATTGGATCCTGACCCCATAATTACAATACCCCCTTCCTCCCCCCCCCCCAACCGATGCCTGATACAACACCAAAATACAAAGGGGTGTCATTTTGTATAAGGTAGTCCTGCTGGCTTTGTCAAGGGCCACCACATCAATATATAAAGCAGGCCAATTGGCTTTGTCAAGGAGTCACTACATTAATAACATTACTCATACATATTAGGATGACTATAGGAAAGTGCTCTCTTTCTTGGCATGGTTACCCCCATTTCCTGCCTGTTGTCAGTGAGATTGACTGAGTCCACTGGGATCCTGCTAACCAGGACCCCAGTGGTTATGCTCTCTCCTATAAATTTTGGTAACCACACCTTATTCTTCCCACATCTGGCATACTCGTCCCCCCATGTAAGACCCTAGTATATGTTACCCAGGTACCCAGGGCACTGGGGTGCCAGGGGATCCCTATGTGCTGCAGCAGTTATTCTCCCACCCATAGGCACCCCATGCAAAGGGTTCTGCAGGCCTGCCATTGCAGTCTGCGTAAAAAAGGTGCATGCATCAGTTTTCACTACAGGTCACTGCACCTGGTCACTATAAGTCACCCCTATGGTAGGCCCTCTCAGCCCTGAGGACAGGGTGCAGGTACCTGTGTGTGAGGGCACTAGGAGAGACGCCCCCATGAACTCCAGGTCCATTTTCCTGGACTTTGTGAGTGCCGGGACGCCATTTTGTGTGTGTACTGGACATAGGTCCCTACCTATGTCCAGCTATTAAAAGGTAACTCCGAACCTGGGCATGTTTGGTATCAAAACATGTCAGAATTGTACCTAATACTGTTGCACATATTGGAAGTATGATTCCATGCACTCTGGGGCCTCTTTAGAGGACCCCCAGCATTGCTAACACCAGACTTACGGGGTTTTCCAGGCAGCCCAAGCTGCTGCCACCCCTCAGACAGGTTTCTGCCCCAGTGCTGCTTGATCTGATCAAGCCCAGGAAGGCAGAACAAAGGATTTCCTTTTGGAGAGGAAGTTAACACCCTCTCCCTTTGGAAATATGTGTGACTGGCTTGGAAGGGTGCGCCTCCCCAAACCCCTGGTATGCTTTAAAGGGCACATTTGGTGCCCTCCGTGAAAAAAACAGTCTACTCCAGTTCAAGGACCCCCAGTCCCTGCTCTGGAACGAAACTGGACAATGGAAAGGGTAGTGACCACTCCCCTGTCCATCACCACCCCAGGAATGGTGCTCAGAGCTCATCCAGAGGGTCCCTGGGTTCTGCCATCTTATTTCCAAGGTTGGCAGGGAACTCTGGGAGCATCTGAGTGGCCAAGCCAGGCAGGTGACGTCAGAGGCACCTTCTGATAGGTGGTCACCTGGCTATGTGAGCAAGCCCACTCTTAGGGCTATTTAGGGTCTTCCCCTTGGGTGAGTCCTCAGATTCGACATGCAAGACTCCAGCAGGACTCCTCTGCAATGTTTACTTCATCTTCTGGCCACTAGAACAACAACTGGACTTCACAGGAACCTACAATCTGCAGCTACAGTGATGACTCTGCTCTGCAACATTGTTTCTCCGGCTCCTTCCAGCAACTACAACATTTCCACGGCTGTGCATCCTCTGAGGACAGCAACTCTTCAGTCTGCACCAAGAACCAAGAAGGAATTTCCCTTGGAGAGAAGGAGTCACTTCCCTACATCTGCAGGCACCTACTGCAAGGACGACCGGCCGCATGGATCTCCTCTCATCCTGAGCTGCATGGATCCTGCATCCAGGGTGGAGGTCCAGAGTAGTCCTCTTGGTCCTTTCTGACAGATGTCCAACTTTGGTGGAGGTAAGTCCTTGCCTTCCCACGCAGGACACTACCCCCATGCACCACATCTCTTGACGCTGCCACGGATTGTTTGCATCTTCTACAAGGGATCTTCAGGCTACGTGTAGCTCCAGCCCCCATCACTCCTTCAGGCAAAGGACAGCCCTCTGCGTGGTTCTCCTGCAGCGTGGGATCCCTTTCTGTATGCTGCGTGGCTCCTTCTGTGATTTCTGTTTCCCCGTCCTATGGGACTCCTGTGGGCGCTGTCTCTGCTCCTGTGGGCTTTCACTATTGCTGAGGGCCCCATCTGACTCCTCTTCCTGGGTTGAGTCCTCCTAGCCCTTGCTGGTCCCCAACAGCTCCACTTTTCCACTAACTACGAGTTTGCCTTTGCCAAGGCTTGTTGGTGGAATTCCTGCACCGACACCCAACTGCAATCTTCCATCCAGCGTGGGACATCTTCTGCATTCATCAGGAACTCTTCTCCGGCTCCAGGGCTGCAGTGCTGCAGTGCTGACCTGTTCCTCATCACCGTCGACCAACTCCTGCATCCACAGCTGGGTGGGTAGCCCTTACTCCTACTGGACTCCACTGTGACTCTTGGACTTGGCCCCCTCCCTTCATGGGTCTTCCTCTCCAGGAATACACTGCTGGTTTCTTGCAGTCTTGTCTGGGTGTCTTCTTTTCTTCTTTCCCTTCCTTTTGGGTGGTTTGGGTAAATTTCAGTGATTTACTCCTGCTTTCCTGGTCTCTGGGGGGTTACTGTGTTACTTACCTCTGTGGTTTTCTAGTACTCCCAGCTCCCTTCTACACATTTCACTTACCTAGGTGGGGGTTCTGTGTTCGCATTCCATTTTGTTTTAGTATATAGTTTGAGCTCCGCGTAGGGTCACTATTGATTATTTACATTTGCACTGTTTTCTAACCTTTTCTATGTCTATTGCTGTGTACTAGTGTATATATTTAGGGTATTACTTGCCTCCTATTGGAGGGTTGGTCTTCTAGTATTTCGTGGTATTGTGTAACTGAAAATAAAGAACCTCTAGTTTTGTACAACTGAGCGTTTTCTTTCATGAGTGTAAGTGCTGTGTGACTGCAGGGGTTTTGCATGAGCTTTGCACGTCTCCAAGCCTTGGCTGCTCATCCACAGCTACCTCTAGAGAGACTGGCTTCTAGACGTTGCCTACACTTCACTAATAGGGGATACCTGGACCTGGCACAAGGTGTAAGTATCTTAGGTACTGCCACACACCAGGCCAGCTTCCTATATTGACATAAAGAATGCTATTAAAATACATCCATTATTATTGATATAATCATTTAAATGTTTGTCAGTGAAATTGTCAATAAAGCATTTATGTTAAAAATAATCATCAACATATGTTTGAGTCTTTCATTAAACTCTTAAGGCCTCAAAATATAGCTGTAGCACCAACCATTAGTAGCTCCTGTAGTCTGAAGTCCAAGACGAAAGGCCCAGCTTTGGAAGTGTTTGAGTATACTGCAACATTTCTCCTGGGATCGTGTATTCAATGACCCAGGATACTTAGTGTAAGTATTATTTTTTCAAAATAAAATATACCTGAAGGGCTTCAGTGCTCCCTACAGCTCCCAACTACACTTAGATAAAAAGTTAAAAGTGCCTCTGCCCCTACTTGGGGTACCAAGAGTAGTACAATAGTTGCAACAAAGCCCATGCAGGGCAATATGTGGTGCTCCAGCTGGAGTGCAGTGACTTTTTGATAAGCGGCTGTTGCCGGTTTCCATACTCAAGCGGAGAGGCTGCAACTCATTTTCTTTCCTTTTTAGGGTTGAGCCTGCGTTGCATGCGCTCGCGCATGCGTATCGCAGCGAGACTCTTTTGTATTTAGAAAAGGGCTCGGAGCCCTGTCAACTTCACGTCAGTGTTTTTTATTGGTTCGTGGGCTTGCCTAATAAAATCTGCTTGCTTTCATTAGTCGAAGGCAGGCATAACTCATTCCTTTTCCGGTGGCTAGCCCTCCTTGAGCGCAGCGACCAAGTACAGAAAACATGCGAGGCTTGCTGTTTTCCATCGGGCTCGTGGACTTCTTTTTCTCTAATTTACGAGCGCAATCTCGCTTGGCAGAAGTCGAGCGCTTTACATTGTTAATTTCACTTTTTCGGATTATGTACATAAATGCACTTTTGCCCGATAGGTGAAAAGTTGGGTTAGGAGTTTACAACGCGATCAGGTCTAACATGAGCAAACGCGAGACCCGTTGCATTGTAAATGCTTGTTAATATTGTGGGTGCCCCAGTCCCACCTCGTTGGGGAGAGGTTGTGGGAGGAGTTTGAAGGCCCCTGCAGCCCCAGCTGGCTTCCAAGGTGGGGAACCAGGTTCTTTCCTGCTCCTGCCCACACTGGCAGCAGTGTTGATTTTGTTTGGTGCACCTGTCTCACTTGGGGAACCTGCAGCTTGAAGGGTCATTGGGGGGGTACAGCGAAAGTCCCAAGGCCTCCACGGCCCTGGAACCAGTATCATCTCTGCTGCTGCCCGCTCTAGAAGCAGCAGCCTGAGCAGCATCCAAAGTGCCTTACTCCAGAGTGTGCCTCCCTGTGTAGTCACAGAAAGGGACGGAGGAGGAGTACCCCGCAAGCCTGGTCTCGAGCTCTCTGTCCGTGTCCCAGGGGATGGGGACGTCAGGCCAGCATTGCATAAGGGCCAGGGAGATGGGGTACCTGGGGACAAAAGTTGGCTTGAGGAGGGGTGAGGCCCACGCATGCCCTTCCTCCTCATAAATATTAAAAAATTAAAGACGTGTGGAACCCTGGCCCACCCCAGTCATGAGTATTAAACAAAAACACTCCCAACATTTTGTTTTCAGCTTTTTAGGACTGTCCTGCCGAACCTTGATACAATTTTTTTTTAAAGATTTTGGTGCCCGGGGGTGTCTCTTTAGGTCCATCCTCTTCCTTCCCCTCCTGCCCCCCCCCCCCCCCCGACTCCCCCATTAGGGCTAGTGGGCCAGGGCTTTCCTACCCTGCTCTCTTATGTCCTATTTTTAAAAAACATTTTCAAGACACGAGCGTCAAGTCTTCGGATCCTGTATAGGCAGCAGCAACATCTCTGCTGCGGCCATCCCGCTCAGCCAATCAGAATCTTTCATTTTTTTTCAATTCAAGCCTAACTGTCAATATATCTATACATTTGTAACCTTAATTTATCAAAAATTGCAAAACGCATTTACACCAAATCAGAAAAAGCATGCTCTTTGGGTAAAGAACTACCTTTCTGCCAAACTTTGTGCAATTAATTTCCGTCGTGCTGTCTAAAATTCCCTATGGAAACTGCATGGGGAAATGGTGTTTTGTAACCCCTTCTTATTGGATGGACCACGCCGAAACTTTGGGAGAAGGATCTGAGAACGAGGGGTTTTTTGGAATGCTTCCTGATGATTCGGGAAACTACACCAAAATTATTAGCCAAACAAAAAACGCTTTAACTATGGAAAGTCTAACCTAACTATAACTACCGAGTGGTGATCACAAATGACCAAGGTCTATGTGTCCAAAGCGCTTCAGGAGCTGATATCGGAATAAAGCACTTTGGAATGCACCTGCCGTGAGTGGGCGCTCTTTTGTGTGCAGTTCGGTTGGAATTTTTGTCTGGTGCGCTGCTCCGGTAGAGGGTGCAAGGGGAGGGGAGGGTGCTGGAGAATGTTTTTATGTATAGATCAGTCAGCCTTTAGTCCTACTTCTATGTCTGGCCAGTCCCAGTTTCTGTTTCTCAAAACCTGGTCACCCGACACGCAGGGGATAATTCCGCCCCAACACCCGTCCTATCTGCCACCTAAGCAGACTGAGGGCGGGGCTAGCAGGGTGCCAAGAGGTCACCCAAAGAGGTGACAGCGGCACTGTTAAGGCAAAGCCAAGAATGCAGTTCAAAAACCTGACTTAAAGAAAGATCCTCTAAGTGCCTGGAGCTCCAGGACTCAGATAAAGAGACCCCATAGATAACATCTTCTTCATTTGAAAAATAGGCACAACTCAGTATTTACAAATGGCTTTACTGGCGCGTCCAAAGACACGTAACAAGGCGCTAAATGTGAAAATTAATTTCCAAAACAATATATGCATTCTTGAATCGACATGGAGTAGAAAATGTCCATATGCATTACTTTACTTTTTTCTCACATGTAAAATAACAGCGAATGGTGTTGTGTGATGCTCCCCCCACCCCCCAGAGGCACAGCCTGCCTTCCTTTCTCGGTTTATGGTTTGCTGGGCTTGTGCCACCGGTAATGCTGGTTTCTGAGGATGGCATTACCTGGGGACAGGTGATGATACCCAGAAGAAATGCTGGCATGGGTGCGCTTCAGATGGATAAAGCAGCCGGCCCGGGCCCAGCCAACCCTCTCTCGCTCTGGGGTTGCGCATCCAGGCCTGTTTCGGGGTCCTTCACGGTTCCATACAGGCGCAGTTGGCTCACAGAGAGGTGTTGGAAATAAATTACAAATCAATGAGCGGCTGTTTAATAGAACAATTAGGTTGCCCAGGTCTGCTGCCTTCGCGCGCGCCCTCGCCCACAGATGCAACCTCGGGCTGTAATAGGCGGCTTTGGAACAGGTGATGGGTCCCACGGGGAACCCTGTCAGGCTTTCCGCAGACCCAAGAAACATTTTAATCCTCGTGACTGTTTTAAAAAAAAGCGCTGTGACAGAAATAAACCTGTACTGTAACTGGGCGCCGCTAATGAGCCTCTGGCGTGTGGGCGTCCCACTCGGCGCCCGAAACACACAACAAAACACCTCTTTACATTAAAGACGCGAGGTCTGCTGCTGGCTGAATGTGTACACACCGGTCTGTACACCATGGGCCGGGCCAGCTGGGAGGCACAACAAAGAGAAATTCAGCTTCTGCCACGGAACTCACGGGGCAATTATCTACCCGGAGCGGCGGAGCCTGGCAAACAAGCCCCGGCCCCCGCTGGGCCCTTTCAGGCCACGGGCGGTTCCGCGGCACCGGGGACTTCACCGCGGATCAATTCTCCATCAGAGCGCGGCGAAGAAAGCGGACATGTATATCCGCCGCCCCCGAGGCCCGGCCCCGAGCACCTTTGTTAGCCATCTGAAATCATTTTCCCTTCCCTGTGAAAGCGCCGCGGACTCTGTTTTTATTGACTCCCCACTTGCAAAATGTTTATGGCTCGTTAATTTATATTTACCCCTTTACTTTTGCCTGCAAATCAACAGCACTTAGCACAGTTTGGTTACACTCGGTCCAGAGGAAATTACAGCGGCCTGGCATGGGGCTGGAAGGGAGGCGAGCCGAGGAAATCAATAGGCCGCTGATTACAGCCATCGCGGCGACTTCACGGCTGTGAGCTGCAGCCTGAGGTGGGGAGGGGGGTGGGGGCTGCCTTACCGGACGTGAGGTACAGGTACTGAGGGGGCGCCTGCTTCACCGGACATGAGGTACAGGTACTGAGGGGGCAGGCTACCTCACCGTCAATAAGGTACAGGTACTGAGAGAGCAGACTGCCTCACTGGACATGAGGTACAGGTACTGAGGGGGAGCCTGCCTCACTGGACATGAGGTACTGAGACTCACTGGACATGAGGTACAGGAACTGAGGGTGAGCCTGCTTCACCGGACATGAGGTGCAGGTACTTAGGGGGAGCCTGCTTCACCGGACATGAGGTACAGGTACTGAGGGGGCAACCTGCCTCACTTGACATGAGGTGCTGAGGGGCGACATGCCTCACCAGACATGAAGTACAGATACTGAAGGGGCAGCCTGCCTTACCGGACATAAGGTACTGAGGAGGAGCCTGCCTCACCGGACATGAGGTACTGAGACTCACTGGACATGAGGTACAGGTACTGAGGGGGAGCCTGCCTCACCGGGCATGAGGTACAGGTACTGAGGGAGCAGGCTACCTCACCATCAATGAGGTACAGGTACTGAGAGGGCAGACTGCCTCACTGGATATGAGATCCAGGTACTGAGGGGGCAGCCTGCCTCAACGGCCTTGAGGTACAGAGGGGGCAGCCTGACTCACCGGACATGAGGTACTGAGGGGGCAGCCTGCCTCACCAGCAATGAGGTACAGAGGGGACAACCTGCCTAACCTGACATGAGGTACAGATACTAAGGGAGCTGCCTGCCTCACCGGACATGAGGTACTGAGGGGGAGCCTGCCTCACCGAACATGAGGTACTGAGGGGGAAGCATGCCTTACTGGACATGAGTTACAGGTACTGAAGGGGCAGCCTGCCTCACCGGCCATGAGGTACAGAGGGGGCAGACTGCCTCTCCGGCCATGAGTTACAGGTACACAGGGGCAGCCTGCCTCACCAGCAATGAGGTACAGAGGGGACAGCCTGCCTCACAGGCCATGAGGTACAGAGGGGGCAGCCTGCCTCACCAGCCATGAGGTACAGGTACTGAACCTGGGCACCCTGCCTCACCAGCCAAGAGGTAAAGGTACTGAGGGGGCAGCCTGCCTCACAGGACATGAGGTGCAGAGGGAACAGCTTGCCTCACCGGACAGTGTAGAAATGTGGCACAATGGTTAGAGCGGCAGACCCTGATGCAGAGATTTGGCCTGGGACCAGGGTTCAATTCCTGCCTCGGGGGATCTTGGGCTCAATTCCCTTGGACCGGATAATTCTCGCCTTGGTAACTAATCTAATTAATGGGTCCCACTCTGTAACTCTGGGCAATAGCTTGCTTAATCTCCACAACGGCCCTGACAGCGCTTGGATGCCTGGGCGCCTCACAGGGAAAAGCCAGGAGGGGTTCCACAGCGGTATGCGTACAGCGCCTTGAGACCCTAACGGGTGAGTAGTGCGCTATACAAGTTCAAAATTTACGTTTAGTTTACATGAAGTACTGAGGGGACAGCCTGCCTCACTGGCCATGAGGCAGAGGTATTGATCCTTGGCCCCCTGCCTCATTGGCCATGAGGTCCTGGTACTGAGGGGACAATCTGCCTCACCGGCTATGAGGTACTGGTACTGAGGGAGCAGTGTGTGGGGTGTATAGGGGGCAGGCAGCCTCACCGGTGATGAGGTGCAGAGGGAACAGCCTGCATCACCGGACATGACGTACAGAGAGGACAGCCTGCCTCACAGGCCATGAGGTACAGAGGGGACACCCTGCCTCACTAGTCATGAGATACAGGTACTGAGGGGGCAGCCTGCGCCACCGGCCATGAGCTATAGAGAGGGTAGCATGCTTCAGCGGACATGAGGTACAAGTACTGAAGGGGCAGGCTACCTCACCGGCCATGAGGTACAGAAGGGACAACCTGCCTCACCTTCCATGAGGCTGAGGTACTGAGAGGACAGCCTACCTCACCGAACATGAGGCAGAGGTACTGCGGGGGCAGCCTGCCTCACTGGCCTTGAGCTACGGAGGGGACAGTCTGCCTCACTGGCCATGAGGCACAGAGGCGACATCCTGACTCACCGGCCATGAGTAGAGAGGGGACAGTCTTCCTCACCGGCCATGAGGAAGAGATACTGAGAGGACAGCCAGCCTCACCGGACATGAGGCAGAGGTACTGAGGGGGCGGCCTGCTTCACCGGCCACAAGGTACAGGTACTGAGGGGCAGCCTGCCTCATCAGCCATGAGGTACAGAGGTGACAGCCTGCCTCACTGGACATGAGGGGCTAATGGGACAGCCTGCCTCCCTGGCAGCCTGCCTCACTCGCCACAAACAGAGGTACTGAGGGGACAGCCTGCCTCACTGGACATGAGGTTCTGATGGGATAGCCTGCCTCCCTGGCAGCCTGCCTCACTCGCCACAAACAGAGGTACTGAGGGGGCTGCCTGCCTCACTGGACATGAGGTGCTAATGGGACAGCCTGCCTCCCTGGCAGCCTGCCTCACTCGCCACAAACAGAGGTACTGAGGGGACAGCCTGCCTCACAGGCCATGCGGTAGAGAGGGGGCAGCCTGCCTCACCAGCCAGGACACAGAGGTACTGAGGGGACCTACCTCACCGGCCATGAGGCGGGGGAGGGGCAGAGTATTCCTCACTGGCCATGAGGCGGGGGCAGAGTATTCCTCACTGGCTATGAAGCACAGGTAACGAGGGGGCAGCCTGCCTCCTCGACCATGAAGGAGAGGTACTGATGCATCTTCCACTGGGTATTTTAGACACTGCTACAGACAAAACAGCTGAACGGAACTACACCAAATTTGGCAGAAAGCAAGATATTTGCCCAGAAACATGCTCTTTATGATTTTGGTGTAAATCCATTCCGTAGCTTTTTTAGAAATGAAGTTTCTGAAATTACATAATTAATGCCAACACTGTGCATAGCGAGGATGTGAGTTATAGTTACTTCAAAGCTCCGCTCATAGGGGGGTTGGATGCAGGGCCTGCACGCCAACCCCCTGCGGGCGGCTAATCCCCCACGGGCAGTCACCCCACACCCCTTTATTTTCATCTTCATGGCACAGGGACAGGGTCCCCCTGTCTCATAATCGCAGCCACAGGATTTTTGTTTCTGATGCAGTCAGCCAATCAGAATCCTCAATATTGCAGGACCAAGCTGCTGATGGGGAAAAATGCCCTCTCTGCCAATCAGAATTCTCATTTGCTTTAATTTGTGGTACTGTAGGAGTACTGAGGTACTCCCATGGGACCAAGTGTCCAGATATGACTAACGTTTGACCCCTAATTTCTCAACAATGGCTGAACAGATTTATACCAAAGCACACTTTATGAGTAAAGATCTAGTGCTCTGCCAAATGTGGTGTAAATTTGTTCACCCATTTTTTAAAATGCTTCTTGAAATTCCTATGGGAAGTTACATGGGTTTTGGGACCTCCCCTTTTCCTTGAGCCCAGCTTGACAGATCATCCTGAAACCTTCATGGAAGGAACTGAGGTGAATGAAATTCGTTTTTAAAAGTTTTGTGAAGCTATGTCACATGACACCAAAGATATTACACTCTTCCTATGGCAGAATTCCCATCATGCATTTAAGGGTCTTGGTAAACCTTAATACCAATCCTTTGGTTTGCAGGTGATATGCCAGTGAGAAGTGGTATGTTACTACCTGCTTGAGCCTACATTTCTCTGATATAGGAGGAGATCAATTTTTTTATTCGTAAGAAATCACTATCTTAGGAGAGTCAAACCTTTAAAATATAAAAAGTCAAAAACACAGCACAATAAAAACTTCTCTCTAATTTATAAAAATAAAGAAAAATGTAATAAACATAATGACACCAAAAACACAAAAATCCAAATAGTGGATTCGTAGATATGAATTTTTAATGATTTTAGGCAAAAAGCTCCAAGTAAAGCGCTGATCAGTAGTCACTGTGGGCAGTTGACATTTCAGGTCCACAGCAATGGAGTGTTGTTTGGATAAACTAAGCGGGTTCGTCCCAGTCAAAGGTTTTACCTTCTGACTTAGTCTTGGAAATGGAAGTTAAAATCCTCCAGTGGAGCAAGGTGGCAGGCTGTATCCACCAAAGTCCTCTCGAAGCAGGATTGCCTCTGGACGAGAACCTGCTGAGGCCACTGATTTTGGCGGGTAAAGCTTCTGAGTAGGAGAAATTCAAATTTCATGTCTGACAAAGTTCTCTTGCCGAATGGATACTTTTCATGAGTTCACCCTATCAAGATTTCCTTCAGAGATAGGGGCTGATTACAATCTCAGTGGCATTGCTGCAGGGACTGCCAATACGGCGTGGGTGAAGTTGCCGTCAAGGCGGCATCCTCACCCTGTCATATTTCGATGTTTTCACTGGGCTGACCGGCTGAATCATCATATTAAGATGTTTCTGCCTGTCAGCCCGGTGAAAACAATGTGTTGTGGCATTGGCCTCAGCTTCCTAAGGGAGCCAAGGCCAATGCCATTTCACACAGGCACCCTCTGAATGCGCTCTGTCTGCATAGCAGACAGTGCTTATTCCAAGGGTGCTGGCAGGGTGGCCAGTGTACTGCCCACAACATGGTCATGGGCAGTACAGGCCCCTTCCCCCCGTAACTCCCAGCACTGCTTTTCCATCAGCCCTTCCATGGCAGTGCTACTGCCATGAAAACCCGGCACTGCTGTGGCTGACCACAACTTAGACCTCTGTCAACCCATTGCATCCCTGAACCCGGTGGTGGTCTCCTGGCAGTCAGGCTCATAATCTGGCGGTCGGACTGCCAAGAGTGCAGTGGTCGGACTGCCACCACGAGTTTGGCGTTCCTTGGGCCACCAAACTCGTAATCAGGCCCAAATTCTTTTTTAAATTGCATCAAAAATGGACACCTTTTCTGCAAGGTCCAACTGAAGCTCCAGAGTCTTTAGAAGTCCAAAAATGTTTGAAGTTTAAACTTTTCAGAGTTTATGGAGTAGCTTCTCTTAGTCACTTCTGAGGCTCTCAGGACCTCAGAAACAGCACGTGGGGGTCAAGGCCCCTTACAGAAAAGGCCACCAGCAGGTTCCAGTCCAGTGTCAGTTGCTACTGGTAAGATGGGCACCTTACAAAATAGGCCTCTCACAGTGTCCCTGACGTCATACAACTGACCAATGGAGTCCACTTCTTTGTCCTGGGTACAAGTGGGAGCATGTCCAACCCTTCAGGTCTCCTCACAGATTTCAGACAGCAGGTTCAGTCCTTTTGTGTTCTTCCACAGGTACAAGAAGTGTTCTGAGGAGCTGGTGGTGAGGTCCAATTTTGTACAGGTAGGTAGCCACTGGGTGGGAGTGACTCCTCCAAACTCTCTAACCAATGGGAAAAAAGTTACAGCGAGCAGTACTACTAACTTTTGCTGCACATCCTAATGGCCTTACTACAAACTATCCCAGAGTGCACTATTCTAAAGGAAATCCAAGATGGTACAGGCCTTCTTCCCTTAGAGGGCTTGTGTGCCAATCAGTGCTGTGTTGAAGAGGGAAAACAGCAGTGCCCTCCTCCTAAGCTACAACAAACTGGTTCTGGTACCAGGTCCACCCTACTGAGATAGAGCAAGGCTGATTACCATATGTCCTGGAATCAAAGACTCCCCTCCCCCAGTCTCTCCTTACATTTAATGTTGAATAGCAGGGCTAACCCTTGCCCCTTTAAAGTAAATTAAAATCATGAACCCTCCCAACTACTCTTTCTGGGCTCACAGGTGACACAATGCTCAATCCCAGTCCATCTTGTCACAAGGCCTAAACCATTGTCTCCAATCTAGGAGCAGTGTTCACACCTCATTGAGGTCAAGCACTGGCAGGGTTAGCTTCTGGAAGGATAATGCAAATTGGCCTTCTGGAGCTTCAGGTAAAGAACCCTTCCTAAATATTTATTAAATACATGATTTCACCACTGAATTGAATTTTTAATAAATATTAGAAATAGTGGTTGAACCACATCTCCAGCTAATTCCAAACTCTAGATAGCAGAAATAATTTATTATTCTACACTCTTGTTTTCCTCATAGAGCAGTCAGAATCTTCCTCAGCAAAAATCACTTTTGGGGCTTGTCCCTATACGAACATACCACCATTAAACTTCTACATGTCACACTTTTAAATAGAAGGCTCCCTACCTTGCAGGTTACAAGGCCTATTTAGGGGTGACAATTTAATATTTAAAAGGGACGTTTTTTCCCCTGTCAAAAGGGGTATTTTGACAGGTCGGACTGCAGGTTTAAACTGCTGTAGTCAGGCCAAATTGGTAGGACAGATGACATATTTTATTTGTCACGCTACTGAATATCACAATAAGTGCGCAGTCCACCACTGCTATAGGTTTAGTTTCTTACAAGTGAGGTAAATATACTAATCAGGGATTAACCAACTTTTAAATGTTTTAGGGGTAAGAGCACATACACTGGGCACTAGACAGCAGTGCCCCGGTGGCAAGAGTTTAAAAGAGCAATTATATTCAGCAAACAAATATAGTGATCGGAGCACAATAAAGGGGCATTTTCTCATAGACAGGCTCTTCATAACTCCTCAGTGTCTCTGCACATTCCTGGCCAGTAGAACAAACAGTACAACCAATCCTGGGTCATTCTTAAGCCCAAGGGCCCTACCATGAGCACTTTGTGGGCATGCAACAACAGAAACTTCCTGTGTACCAAAGGAACCACAAGCCCCCTGTGAGCTCCTGACTCAGGATTCATGGGCTTTCCATAAAGCAATCCATCCTCCTAGCCAACCTAATGCCTTCAACCACTCTCTTGCTGACCTGTTCTTGGGCTTCCTTGCAAAGTTCCAAAAGTGTAGGGCACCCAACTTGTGAGTGATGGAACTCCTCCCAGGTAGGGCTCTCAGCAACTAGCAAACCCTACAGCCCTGGCAGTGACCCAGAACTTAACACTTATTCTACGTTTGGGGGCATATTTATTACCTCCCTGCACCACTGTTGCCTAACTTTTTATGGTACAACGGTGCCGCAAACCTTTTAGTCATATCGACGAGGCCTCGCAGAGTCACTTTGCGTGGGAAAACATCTATTTGTCTTTGTTTTTTACTCTTTCTATGTGGGCGTCGTTCTGCAGCCCACTTAGAGGAAAATGCCCCCGCAGGATTGCTTTTGTGCAGAAAGGTGTCCCTTCATGTACAAAACAATCCTGCATGCAATGCCAGCACCCTGGCGCCAGGGTGCCTGCATTGGTTCTAGGGTACAGAAAAGGCGCCAGAGCTAAGGAAAGGATAGGAATGCGCCATATGCCATAGATACGGCACATTCCTACCCTTTCACTTTGACGCAGAGTAGCGCAACAAGGTGACTTGCTGCACCAAATGTGCATAAATCTGGGCCCCGTTGTCTCATCGCTTGGTCTCTCTGGAGCAGGTGTAATAACCTGTGTATCTTCTTAGAGTCTCCTAGATCCATTTGTTATCTTCCGTTGGTCATTGTAGATCTGAGGTGGTCCCAGGCTCTTACTCAAACTGCTGTGCAGCCTCTGCCCTGGTTAACACAGCAGATGTGGTCCAAACAACGTTGGCCTCTGGTCATGGGACAATCAAATCATTGCCCAATAGACATCCATCATGTTGCTTCTTTCGCACCCCTACATTGAATATGGCTGACTTGCTATTGATTTCAAAATCATCTCAGGCAATAGGTTACTCCATGTCATCACCAGTGTCTGCCAAGCCTGTGCTATTGGCTCCAGGAAGAATTTTCTTAGGTTTGAGATACTTCCTCTCAACCATAGTCTTCTAAACACCTGTGTCCCTTAGGCAGGAACCTTCTTCCCTTTGATACTAGCCGCCAACTCAAACCTATGATATTTTTGTGGATGTGATTAAGAACATCTGGGCCTCTCTCTAAAATGTCCATTTCTACTAGATTGAGTGCAATGAAGCCCATTCAGGTCCCTTCAACCACAGCCCCAAATCCTGCTATTATGGGTGAACTGGTACAGGGTGTTTAAGCTGACAATACTTCTTGTAGTCCCACTTCTTGCAGAAAAAACTTCTGTTTCCCTCTTTTTTTTGTATTGCTAACTAGGAACCCAGGGCCTCAATTACAAGAACTGACACATCGCTGCGTTGCTGCAGCGACACGCCACAAATACTTGTGCTAGAGCAAGAAAGCTTACAATGCCATGGATGCATCATTTTTACAATATATCACACCATGGCGTACGGTCCCGGGATGTTTCAGAAATACTGATGCATCCAAAGGAAGGATGCTGCAACACTTCCACTCAAGAAGTGATGCATTGCTGAAGTTGGTGTCAGAACTAACGCAAATTCATCAACACGTCAAAAATCTTAGGCAATGTGTCAGTTCAGATTGACACAAGGAGCCTAATGTGTGGGGACCAATGCAAAAGACTGTAAAATGGTGGAATATCATCTTCTACACTTTTAAATTAGTCCTGGATGTAGGCGGTAATGTAAGCAGTATGGCTATGTGTCACACTGCAGTGGGCATAGTCTACTTATGTGCATGTACAGACCTGAGTATGTGTGACATAGTGAGTGACAGTGTAATAGAAGTGAATACAAGTATATGTAGGAATGTGAAGTGGCAATGCATGTTTAACCTAACTTATGTGTGTTCTTACTTGTTGTCTTTTGGAGGATACAGGCCTGGACTTGGGGACCCCTCACTCCATGGAGAAGTGACAATCCTGGCCTGTTCCTTACAGAAAATACACAGCATCACATAGCCATGCTGCAGTGGATGATGGAATCATCAATGCCATGATCCCATGTTGGTCAAGGGGTCCTACAACATGACTGGCACATGTGTAGGACTACTACAACTAGTGGGAATGTGAAAAGCAGACATCTTCCAGGGTGTCAAGTGATTTCAAATGTTAAGATTTCTGTTTTAAACCCACTGCGTCAGTCCCTACACCTGGGTTTTGGAGGTGTAGGAATTCTGATGCATTGCAGGCTATATGTGACACATCAATCAATGAAAAGCTTGTAAATATCACTGGATCAGTTGTAAGTGACTTTTTCAGACAGAACACCCACTCTGCATACATTCAGGTTTTCCTTTACACAGGCCCTGAAAAACCGACGAATTTGGCCAAATATGGAGCTAACAGAGCTCACTGCTGTGCCCGCAAAAATGAAGCAACGCCGGAACAAGCTCCTTGTAAATAAGCTCCCCATTTTTCCTTTTGTTTATTTCCTCCTTTCAACCCTTGGTAGTTGCCTTGGCCCTTTTCCTCTGGTTTGAAGCCAATCTGCTGAGAGTAACCTCTCCCTTTAGCTTAGAGCTATTCTGTTCCAGCCCTTTGCTAAAACTGTTAGCTAACCACTTATCAGCCTATACTGCAAGTTTCTCAGTTTTCTCTGGATTTATTTCTATTAAGTCTCACAAATACTCCCTAAGTGGGGTAGGGCACTCCTCCTTCAGCATCACTCTCTCACCATTACCTGTTTAAGGGCATGAAACTCCTCGACCTCCATCGCTGTAACCCACTCATTCTATTCATGCAGTATGCCATGAATCCAAGTTTCAAATAGAATATTAACTGTTCTCTTGATGTCCTTAAATCTCTGAAGGTGCTGTGCTGGCTTCAGCCCAAACCATCTGACCAGAGCTTCTTTCATTTGCCCATAGTTCATTTGATCACCTAGAGACATTCTCCCCGTAATCGCTGTTGCCTCTTTGAGCAAGTGACTCATAGTGGCAGCCTCAGAAACATCACTGAAAGACTTCACTTTATGAGCCATCATAAAACTAATAAACCATTGAAAATATTCTGTCCTTCCACATTCATGTACACAAACTATTTTGGAACCTTTGCAGGTACATCTACAGAGTTGAAGGTGGAATTGCCTTTCCCAGATGTAGCTGTCTCTGCTACCTTCCTGAGCTTTTTTTCCTCTAAGTTGATCCTCTTTCCCTTTAATTCTGTGTAAGGAAATGCCTCCTTGGCATGGTTACCCCCTGACGTTTTGCCTTTGCTGATGCTAAGTTTTGATTTGAAAGTGTGCTGAGGCCTGCTAACCAGGCCCCAGCACCAGTGTTCTTTCCCTAACCTGTACTTTTGTTTCCACAATTGGCACACCCTGGCATCCAGGTAAGTCCCTTGTAACTGGTACCCCTGGTACCAAGGGCCCTGATGCCAGGGAAGGTCTCTAAGGGCTGCAGCATGTCTTATGCCACCCTGGGGACCCCTCACTCAGCACAGACACATTGCTTGCCAGCTTGTGTGTGCTAGTGAGGACAAAACGAGTAAGTCGACATGGCACTCCCCTCAGGGTGCCATGCCAACCTCACACTGCCTATGAAGTATAGATAAGTCACCCCTCTAGCAGGCCTTACAGCCCTAAGGCAGGGTGCACTATACCATAGGTCAGGGCATAAGTGCATGAGCACTATGCCCCTACAGTGTCTAAGCAAAACCTTAGACATTGTAAGTGCAGGGTAGCCATAAGAGTATATGGTCTGGGAGTCTGTCATGCACGAACTCCACAGCACCATAATGGCTACACTGAAAACTGTGAAGTTTGGTATCAAACTTCTCAGCACAATAAATGCACACTGATGCCAGTGTACATTTTATTGTAACATACACCCCAGAGGGCACCTTAGAGGTGCCCCCTGAAACCTTAACCGACTATCTGTGTAGGCTGACTAGTTTTAGCAGCCTGCCACACACCAGACATGTTGCTGGCCACATGGGGAGAGTGCCTTTGTCACTCTGTGGCTAGTAACAAAGCCTGTACTGGGTGGAGGTGCTTCACACCTCCCCCTGCAGGAACTGTAACACCTGGCGGTGAGCCTCAAAGGCTCACCCCCTTTGTTACAGCACCCCAGGGCACTCCAGCTAGTGGAGTTGCCCGCCCCCTCAGGCCACAGCCTCACTTTTGGCGGCAAGGCCGGAGGAGATAATGAGAAAAACAAGGAGGAGTCACTGGCCAGTCAGGACAGCCCCTAAGGTGTCCTGAGCTGACTCTAACTTTTAGAAATCCTCCATCTTGCAGATGGAGGATTCCCCCAATAGGATTAGGGATGTGCCCCCCTCCCCTCAGGGAGGAGGCACAAAGAGGGTGTAGCCACCCTCAGGGCTAGTAGCCATTGGCTACTAACCCCCCAGACCTAAACACGCCCTTGAATTTAGTATTTAGGGCTCCCCAGAACCTAGGAACTGAGATTCCTGCAACCTAAGAAGAAGAGGACTGCTAAGCTGAAAAACCCTGCAGAGAAGATGGAGACACCAACTGCTTTGGCCCCAGCTCTACCGGCCTGTCTCCCCACTTCTAAAGACACTGCTCCAGCGACGCTCTCCCCATGGACCAGCGACCTCTGAAGCCTCAGAGGACTTCCCTGCATCTAGAAGGACCAAGACTCCCGAGGACAGTAGCCCTGTTCACTAAAGACTGCAACTTTGAAACAAAGAAGCAACTTTGAAACAACTTGCGTTTCCCGCCGGAAGCGTGAGACTTGACACTCTGCACCCGACGCCCCCGGCTCGATTTGTGTAGAACAATCACTTCAGGGAGGACTCCCCGGTGACTGCGAGACCGTGAGTAGCCAGAGTTGCCCTCCCTGAGCCACCACAGCGACGCCTGCAGAGGGAATCCCGAGGCTCCCCCTGACCGCGACTGCCTGCTTCTAAGATCCGACGCCTGGTAAAGACTCTGCACCCGCAGCCCCCAGGGCCTGAAGGATCCGACCTCCAGTGCAGGAGCGACCCCCAGGTGGCCCTCTCCCTTGCCCAGGTGGTGGCTACCCCGAGGAGCCCCCCCCTTGCCTGCCTGCATCGCTGAAGAGACCCCTTGGTCTCCCATTGAAACCCATTGAGAACCCGACGCATGTTTGCACACTGCACCCGGCCGCCCCCGTGCTGCTGAGGGTGTACTTTCTGTGTGGACTTGTGTCCCCCCGGTGCCCTACAAAACCCCCCTGGTCTGCCCTCCGAAGACGCGGGTACTTACCTGCTGGTAGACTGGAACCGGGGCACCCCCTTCTCCATTGAAGCCTATGCGATTTGGGCACCACTTTGACCTCTGCACCTGACCGGCCCTGAGCTGCTGGTGTGGTAACTTTGGGGTTGCTCTGAACCCCCAACAGTGGGCTACCTTGGACCCAAACTTGAACCCCGTAGGTGGTTTACTTACCTGCAAAAACTAAAAAACTCTTACTCCCCCCAGGAACTGTTGAAAATTGCACTGTGTCTAGTTTTAAAATAGCTATATGTGATTTATGTGAAAACTGTATATGCTATTTTGCTAATTCAAAGTTCCTAAAGTACCTACCTGCAATACCTTTCATTTGAAGTATTACATGTAAATCTTGAACCTGTGGTTCTTAAAATAAACTAAGAGAATATATTTTTTCATACAAAAACCTATTGGCCTGGAATTGTCTTTGAGTGTGTGTTCCTCATTCATTGCTTGTGTATGTACAACAAATGCTTAACACTTCTCCTTTGATAAGCCTACTGCTCGACCACACTACCACAAAATAGAGCATTAGTATTATCTCTTTTTGCCACTATCTTACCTCTAAGCGGAACCCTTGGACTCTGTGCATACTATTCCTTACTTTGAAATAGTGCATACAGAGCCAACTTCCTACATTGGTGGATCAGCGGTGGGGTACAAGACTTTGCATTTGCTGGACTACTCAGCCAATACCTGATCACACAACTAAATTCCCAAAATTGTCATTAGAAACTGATTTTTGCAATTTGAGCTATTTAAAAAAAAAAAAATTAAAAGTCCTGCTAGGGCCTTGTGTTAGTCCCTGTTAGCATTTATTTTAGAGTTTAAAAGTGTTGTGAAAGTTTGAATTAAGTTCTAGAGATAGTTTTAGATTCTTAAAAAGTATTCCAACTCTTAGAAACATAATGGCGGTCATTCTAACCGCGGCGGGCGGCGGCAGCCGCCCGCCATGCGGTCACCGCTATTTGTCAACCATTCTGGCTTTCCCGCTGGGCCGGCGGGCGCCCGCCGGCCCAGCGGGAAAGGCCCTGCAACATAGAAGCCGGCTCCGAATGAAGCCGGCGGTGTTGCAGGGGTGCGACGGGTGCAGTTGCACCCGTCGCGATTTTCACTGTCTGCTAAGCAGACAGTGAAAATCATGCTGGGGCCCTGTTAGGGGGGCCCTGCACTGCCCATGCCAGTGGCATGGGCAGTGCAGGGGCCCCCAGGGGCCCCACGACACCCGTTCCCGCCATCCTGTTCCTGGCGGCAAAAACTGCCAGAAACAGGGTCGGAATCGGAAAAGGGGGTCGGAATCTCCATGGCGGCGCTGCTTGCAGCGCCGCCATGGAGATTCAGCCCAGACAGGGGAAATCCAGCGGGAAACCGCCGGATCCCCTTTTCTGACCGCGGCTTTACCGCCGCGGTCAGAATGGGCAGGGAAGCACCGCCAGCCTGTTGGCGGTGCTTCCATGGTCCTCCACCCTGGCGGTCGATGACCGCAAGGGTTGGAATGACCCCCATAATGTCTAATGCAGAAGAGACAGTGATGGAACTCGCCCTCACACCTTACCTCCATCTTAGAATGAGGGAGTTAAGGTCTCTCTGCAAATTAAAAAATATTAAAGCTGGTTTAAACCCTACCTAACTACAGCTCCAGGAGCTGCTGGCAGAGTTTGCCAAAGCCAACCCCTCTGAGGATGACCTCCTAGAGGATGAAACTAGTGATGTGGAGGAAATCCCACCTCCACTCCTAGTTAGGGAAGTCAGGGCTCCTCAAACCCTGACTCCAACTGTGATAGTCAGAGATGCTGCTTCCCTCACAGAAGGGTCCAGCACCTCTGGAGTCACTGAGGATAGCCTCAGTGAAGATGACCTCCTGCTAGCCAGGATGGCCAAAAGATTGGCTTTAGAGAGACAGCTCCTAGCCATAGAAAGGGAAAGACAAGAGATGGGTTTTGGTCCCATCCATGGTGGCAGCAACATAAATAGGGTCAAAGATTCTCCTGACATGTTGAAAATCCCAAAAGGGATTGTAACTAAATATGAAGATGGTGATGACATCACCAAATGGTTCACAGCTTTTGAGAGGGCTTGTGCAACCAGAAAAGTAAACAGATCTCACTGGGGTGCTCTCCTTTGGGAAATGTTCACTGGAAAGTGTAGGGATAGACTCCTCACTCTCTCTGGAAAAGATGCAGAATCCTATGACCTCATGAAGGCTACCCTGATTGAGGGCTTTGGATTCTCCACTGAGGAGTATAGAATTAGGTTCAGGGGGGCTCAAAAATCCTCGAGCCAGACCTGGGTTGATTTTGTTGACTACTCAGTGAAAACACTGGATGGTTGGATTCAAGGCAGTGGTGTAAATGATTATGATGGGCTGTACAATTTATTTGTGAAAGAACACCTATTAAGTAATTGTTCAAATGATAAACTGCATCAGCATCTGGTAGACCTAGGACCAATTTCTCCCAATGAATTGGGAAAGAAGGCGGACCATTGGGTCAAGACTAGGGTGACCAAGACTTCCACAGGGGGTGACCAAAAGAAAGGGGTCACAAAGCCTCCCTAGGGGAAGAGTGTTGAGACATCCAAAGGGAAAAATAGTAAAGAGTCTTCTACAGGCCCCCAAAAACCTGCACAGGAGGGTGGGCCCAGAGCCTCTTTACAAACCCATTTTGGGTACAAGGGTAAAAACTTTGATCCCAAAAAGGCCTGGTGTCGTAGCTGTAATCAGCCTGGACACCAAACTGGAGACAAGGCCTGTTCCAAGAAAAATTCCACTTCTAACTCTACTCCAGCTAACACTGGAATGGCTAGTCTCCAAGTGGGATCAACAGTGTGCCCAGAGCAAATCAAGTGTCACACTGAAGCTACATTAGTCTCTGTGGGTGGGGTGGATTTAGCCACACTGGCTGCCTGGCCCCCTAACATGCAAAAATACAGGCAGCAGCTCTTAATTAATGGGACAAGTGTAGAAGGCCTGAGGGATACAGGTGCCAGTGTCACCATGGTGACAGAGAAACTGGTTTCCCCTGGTCAATACCTGGCTGGACAAACTTATCCAGTCACCAACGCTGACAATCAGACTAAAGTACATCCAATGGCTATGGTAACTTTAGAGTGGGGAGGGGTCAATGACCTGAAACAGGTGGTGGTCTCCTCAAATATCCCTGTAGACTGTTTTCTTGGAAATGGCCTGGAGTCCTCAGCATGGGCTGAGGTAGAACTGAAAACCCATGCAGCCATGCTGGGTATCCCTGAACTGGTGTGTGTCAAGACAAGGGCACAGTGCAAGGCTCAGGGTGAAAAAGTGGCGTTGAAGCCTGGAAAAAGGGCCCAACCTACCAAGAGAAAAGGAAAGACAACTGGGGAACCAGTTGCAACACAACAAGAAAAAGAGAACCTCTCTTCTCAGGAAGAAGTTCTGCCCTCTGAGGGAACTGAACCTCAGGAGTTAGGACCTTATCAGGTTGAGCTCTTAGGCCCAGGGGGACCCTCAAGGGAGCAGTTGTGTAAAGGGCAAGAAACCTGTCCCTCTCTTGAAGGCCTTAGGCAGCAAGCTGCTGAAGAGTCCAATGGAAAGAAAACAGGAACACATAGGGTCTATTGGGAAGATGGACTCCTTTACACTGAGGCAAGAGATCCCAAACCTGGTGCCACTAGGAGAGTGGTAGTGCGTCAGGAGTTTAGGGAGTTCATTCTGACCTTAGCCCATGATATTCCTCTTGCTGGGCATTTGGGACAGACCAAGACGTGGGAGAGACTAGTCAACCACTTCTATTGGCCCAACATGTCCCAGAAGGTCAAGGAGTTTTGTGTCTCCGGTGCCACCTGTCAAGCCAGTGGTAAGACAGGTGGACACCCAAAGGCCCCCCTCATTCCACTTCCAGTGGTGGGGGTCCCCTTTGAAAGAGTGGGTGTGGACATAGTGGGTCCACTTGAACCTCCCACCGCCTCAGGGAACCTATACATACTAGTAGTAGTGGATCATGCTACTAGATAACCTGAAGCAATTCCCCTTAGGTCGACTACTGCCCCTGCAGTAGCCAAGGCCCTCATTGGTATTTTTACCAGAGTGGGTTTTCCTAAGGAGGTGGTGTCTGACAGAGGTACCAACTTCATGTCAGCATACCTGAAACACATGTGGAATGAGTGTGGGGTGACTTACAAATTCACCACACCATACCATCCACAAACCAATGGTCTTGTTGAGAGATTCAACAAAACATTAAAAGGCATGATCATGGGATGTCCTCTTGCCATGTCTGCTTTTCGCTTACAGAGAGGTGCCTCAGAAGGGAGTAGGGTTTTCCCCCTTTGAACTTCTGTTTGGCCACCCTGTAAGGGGACCACTAGCTCTTGTGAAAGAAGGCTGGGAGAGACCTCTTCATGAGCCTAAGCAAGATATAGTGGACTATGTACTAGGCCTACGTTCAAGAATGGCAGAGTACATGGAAAAGGCAAGTAAAAACCTTGAGGCCAGCCAACAGCTCCAGATGTTTTGGTATGACCAAAAGGCTGCAATGGTTGAATTTCAGCCAGGGCAGAAAGTCTGGGTTCTTGAGCCTGTGGGTCCCAGGGCACTTCAGGACAGATGGAGTGGACCTTACCCAGTGCTAGAAAAGAAGAGTCAGGTCACCTACCTGGTGGACCTAGGCACTAGCAGGACCCCCAAGAGGGTGATCCATGTGACCCGCCTTAAGTTCTTCCATGACAGGGCTGATGTGAATCTGTTAATGGTAACAGATGAGGATCAGGAAGCTGAGAGTAAACCTCTCCCTGATCTCCTCTCCACAGACCCTAAAGATGGTTCAGTAGATGGAGTGATCTATTCAGACACCCTCTCTGGCCAACAGCAATCTGACTGCAGGAAGGTCCTGCAACAGTTTGCAGAGCTCTTTTCCCTAACCCCTGGTCAGACACACCTGTGTACCCATGATGTGGACACAGGAGACAGCATGCCTGTCAAAAACAACATTTTCAGACAGTCTGACCAAGTTAAGGAAAGCATCAAGGTGGAAGTCCACAAGATGCTGGAATTGGGAGTCATTGAGCACTCTGACAGCCCCTGGGCTAGCCCAGTGGTCTTAGTCCCCAAACCTCAAACCAAAGATGGAAAGAGAGAGATTAGGTTTTGTGTGGACTACAGAGGACTTAATTCTGTCACCAAGACAGATGCCCATCCCATTCCAAGGGCAGACGAACTGATTGACAAATTAGGTGCTGCCAAATACTTAAGTACCTTTGACTTGACAACAGGGTACTGGCAAATCAAAATGGCACCAGGAGCAAAAGAAAAGACAGCATTCTCCACACCTGATGGGCATTATCAGTTTACTGTTATGCCCTTTGGTTTAAAGAATGCCCCTGCCACCTTCCAAAGGTTGGTGAATCAAGTCCTTGCTGGCTTGGAGTCCTTTAGTGCAGCTTATCTTGACGATATTGCTGTCTTTAGCTCCAGCTGGCAGGATCACCTGGTCCACCTGAAGAAGGTTTTGAAGGCTCTGCAATCAGCAGGCCTCTCTATCAAGGCATCCAAATGCCAGATAGGGCACGGAACTGTGGTTTACTTGGGCCACCTTGTAGGTGGAGGCCAAGTTCAGCCACTCCAGCCTAAGATCCAGACTATTCTGGACTGGGCAGCTCCAAAAACCCAGACTCAAGTCAGGGCATTCCTTGGCTTGACTGGGTATTACAGGAGGTTTGTGAATTGATATGGATCCATAGTGACAGCCCTCACAGAACTTACCTCCAAGAAAATGCCCAAGAAAGTAAACTGGACTGTAGAATGCCAACAGGCCTTTGACACCCTGAAACAAGCAATGTGCACAGCACCAGTTCTTAAAGCTCCAGATTACTCCAAGCAGTTCATTGTGCAGACAGATGCCTCTGAACATGGGATAGGGGCAGTTTTGTCCCAAACAAATGAAGATGGCCTTTCCAGGTTCTTCCACTTAGAAAATGAAGACTCTCTTGGGAAAGGTTAGTCTCATCCTCTTTCGTTTGGGGGGGGTTGTGTAAGGAAATGCCTCCTCGGCATGGTTACCCCCTGACCTTTTGCCTTTGCTGATGCTAAATTTTGATTTGAAAGTGTGCTGAGGCCTGCTAACCAGGCCCCAGCACCAGTGTTCTTTCCCTAACCTGTACATTTGTTTCCACAATTGGCACACCCTGGCATCCAGGTAAGTCCCTTGTAACTGGTACCCCTGGTACCAAGGGCCCTGATGCCAGGGAAGGTCTCTAAGGGCTGCAGCATGTCTTATGCCACCCTGGGGACCCCTCACTCAGCACAGACACACTGCTTGCCAGCTTGTGTGTGCTAGTGAGGACAAAACGAGTACGTCGACATGGCACTCCCCTCAGGGTGCCATGCCAACCTCACACTGCCTATGAAGTATAGATAAGTCACCCCTCTAGCAGACCTTACATCCCTAAGGCAGGGTGCACTATACCATAGGTGAGGGCATAAGTGCATGAGCACTATGCCCCTACAGTGTCTAAGCAAAACCTTAGACATTGTAAGTGCAGGGTAGCCATAAGAGTATATGGTCTGGGAGTCTGTCATGCACGAACTCCACAGCACCATAACGGCTACACTGAAAACTGTGAAGTTTGGTATCAAACTTCTCAGCACAATAAATGCACACTGATGCCAGTGTACATTTTATTGTAACATACACCCCAGAGGGCACCTTAGAGGTGCCCCCTGAAACCTTAACCGACTATCCGTGTAGGCTGACTAGTCTTAGCAGCCTGCCACACACCAGACATGTTGCTGGCCACATGGGGAGAGTGCCTTTGTCACTCTGTGGCTTGTAACAAAGCCTGTACTGGGTGGAGGTGCTTCACACCTCCCCCTGCAGGAACTGTAACACCTGGCGGTGAGCCTCAAAGGCTCACCCCCTTTGTTACAGCACCCCAGGGCACTCCCGCTAGTGTTGTTGCCCGCCCCCTCCGGCCACAGCCCCACTTTTGGCGGCAAGGCCGGAGGAGATAATGAGAAAAACAAGGAGGAGTCACTGGCCAGTCAGGACAGCCCCTAAGGTGTCCTGAGCTGACTCTAACTTTTAGAAATCCTCCATCTTGCAGATGGAGGATTCCCCCAATAGGATTAGGGATGTGCCCCCCTCCCCTCAGGGAGTAGGCACAAAGAGGGTGTAGCCACCCTCAGGGCTAGTAGCCATTGGCTACTAACCCCACAGACCTAAACACGCCCTTAAATGTAGTATTTAAGGGCTCCCCAGAACCTAGGAACTGAGATTCCTGCAACCTAAGAAGAAGAGGACTGCTAAGCTGAAAAACCCTGCAGAGAAGACGGAGACACCAACTGCTTTGGCCCCAGCTCTACCGGTCTGTCTCCCCACTTCTAAAGACACTGCTCCAGCGACGCTCTCCCCAGGGACCAGCGACCTCTGAAGCCTCAGAGGACTGCCCTGCATCTAGAAGGACCAAGAACTCCCGAGGACAGCGGCCCTGTTCACTAAAGACTGCAACTTTGAAACAAAGAAGCAACTTTGAAACAACTTGCGTTTCCCGCCGGAAGCGTGAGACTTGACACTCTGCACCTGACGCCCCCGGCGCGACTTGTGGAGAACAATCACTTCAGGGAGGACTCCCCAGCGACTGCGAGACCGTGAGTAGCCAGAGTTGCCCCCCCTGAGTCCCCACAGCGACGCCTGCAGAGGGAATCCTGAGGCTCCCCCTGACCGCGACTGCCTGCTTCTAAGATCCGACGCCTGGTAAAGACTCTGCACCCGCAGCCCCCAGGGCCTGAAGGATCCGACCTCCAGTGCAGGAGCGACCCCTAGGTGGTCCTCTCCCTTCCCAGGTGGAGGCTACCCCGAGGAGCCCCCCCCTTGCCTGCCTGCATCGCTGAAGAGACCCCTTGGTCTCCCATTGAAACCTATTGACAACCCGACGTGTGTTTGCACACTGCACCCGGCCGCCCCCGTGCTGCTGAGGGTGTACTTTCTGTGTGGACTTGTGTCCCCCCCCGGTGCCCTACAAAACCCCCCTGGTCTGCCCGCGGGTACTTACCTGCTGGCAGACTGGAACCGGGGCACCCCCTTCTCCATTGAAGCCTATGTGTTTTGGGCACCACTTTGACCTCTGCACCTGACCGGCCCTGAGCTGCTGGTGTGGTAACTTTGGGGTTGCTCTGAACCCCCAACGGTGGGCTACCTTGGACCCAAACTTGAACCCCGTAGGTGGTTTACTTACCTGCAAAAACTAAAAAACTCTTACTCCCCCCAGGAACTGTTGAAAATTGCAGTGTGTCTAGTTTTAAAATAACTATATGTGATTTATGTGAAAACTGTATATGCTATTTTGCTAATTCAAAGTTCCTAAAGTACCTACCTGCAATACCTTTCATTTGAAGTATTACATGTAAATCTTGAACCTGTGGTTCTTAAAATAAACTAAGAAAATATATTTTTCTATACAAAAACCTATTGGCCTGGAATTGTCTTTGAGTGTGTGTTCCTCATTTATTGCTTGTGTATGTACAACAAATGCTTAACACTACTCCTTTGATAAGCCTACTGCTCGACCACACTACCACAAAATAGAGCATTAGTATTATCTCTTTTTGCCACTATCTTACCTCTAAGGGGAACCCTTGGACTCTGTGCATACTATTCCTTGCTTTGAAATAGTGCATACAGAGCCAACTTCCTACATTCTGTTTCTTTTTCGTCTATTTCTTCTTCTTGCCTTTCTTTCTCCCCGCCCCTCGTCTCCTTTTTTCCTTCTTCATGGGCCCATTCCTCCTCTCTATCCCACCTACTTTCCTCTTGTTCCTGTTGAGCTGATCTCAGCATCTCCCTCTCGAACTCCCTGGCCTTCTCCTCTTCTTCAGCCTTCGCTTTCTGGTGAGTCAACTAAATTTTTAGCATCTTAGTGAAACTTAACCCAAGCAAGGGAATAATATCTAGAGTCAGAGACCCTTGAAATGTTGGGGGTGGGGGGAGGGTGGAGGGGTGCTCAATGTCTCGGGGAATCACTGGAAAGCAAAAGTGGGATCACAAATGGGGATATGTCTGGGTGAAACCTGTGTGAAAATGCTAAGAACTCCTAAACCCAGAGCACTCCTTGTCCTCCTGGATTCCTGTACGGTACCCTCCCAATTCAGTCTGTGCACTCCCCCTCAGTGCTCATCACATCCCTCGGCCGGCACCTTTTACTACAAAACGATAATAAACACAGGCCCATATTTATACTTTTTGACGCAAAACTGCGTCAGCGCAGGTTTGCATAAAAAAGTATAGCGCCAGCTAGCACCATTCCAATGCGCCTGCCAGGCGCCATATTTAAGGAACGGCGCAAGCCAGCGCTAAGGCCTAGTTAGCATCAAAACACATGACGGTAACAGGGTAGGGGAAGCGTAGGGAAAACTGGAGTTTGTGCATGGAAGAATGGCTTAGAGTCAAAATAATGATTTTAACCTGACTAGCGCCATTGTTAGACACACACACCATGGACAAGACTCTTGTCTAAGTAGAGACAGGAGTCATGCCCCCCAGCACAATGGCCATGCCCAGGGGACTTAAGTCCCCTGGACATGGCTGTTGGCCACAGTGCCATGTAGGGGGGCCCAAGTTAGGCCCCCCTATGGCGCTTAAAAAATAAACATAAAATACTTACCTCTACTTACCTGGGATGGGGTCCCCTATCCTCCGCTGTCCCTTTGGTGTGGGTGTCCCTGGGGTCTGGGGAGGACACCTGTGGACTAATTCCATGGTGTTCCACATGTCCCCTAATGCCTGCCCTGACTGACCCAGGTGTTAAGTAATAGCGCTAAGCAACCTTAGTGCCATTATTTAGGCCCGCCTCTCCCCCATGCGTGATTTTTGCACGGGAGGATAAATAAGGCGCTAGGGCTGTAAAGTCATTTTTTGCCCGGGAACGCCTACCCTGCATCTCATCGACGCAAGGTAGTTTTCTGCAGGCAAAAAATGACTTAAACTCAAATATTTTGGCGCTAGAAATGTCTAGCGCCAAAATATAAATATGGAGTTAAGTTTGTGCTGGATTTGCATAAAAAAAATTATGCTTTTTACTTATAGTTCGCCTGTAATTCTTGCAAGAACATGAATTCCAGCTGTAGATTATGTTTGCCACTAGTTCAAATACACAGTCAGTTCACTTTGTTCTTACCTATGGTGTTGCAGTGCATAGAAAACAATTTCAAGTCCTTGCAGATGCATCAGAGCATTGCAGCTGCTTGGTCCTGTCAACAAGCAGAAGCCTGTGGTTTCGTGATTTATTCCTGTACGTCTTGCAGTAGAGGGTGAATGAAGCCCACATCTTTTGTCTGAGTTGCCTCTCCAAGAGGCAGACATGAGGCATGGCCGCTCTTGGGGCAGCAATCTTACTTTCCTCAGCAACTATGGCCTGATTTTGAGCCATGGAGCACACAGTATCTTCACCTGGTGACAGATCGTATAGGAAGGCAGTTGTAGCCCAACTTTAGCAATGATACGCATCTCACAGCAAGGCAGCAGTAGCCCATCATTGTAGCCCATCTCAAGTTGGAGCAGTTCTGGACAGGAACTATTCACAAATGCTGGAGATCTACTGCAGAAGTGCTTTGCTCTCTGAGGGTGTCCACTTTCTCTTTTTGCTCCTCAAGCCAGGAATACTCTGACCTTCTCTTTGTGGACAGTCTCTCCTGCAGGGCCACACAGGCCTCTTGCTACTCTTAGCAGGTAGGCCATCTTCTAGATACTATGCCGACCCTAAGCTCCTCCAGCAGCAAGTGCAGTCTTCAGGTGATGCCCCTCACATCTGAGAGGCTGACTGTCAGAAAGCATCCCTGGTCACACAGTAGTCCTTCAGATACTATGCAGAGCAGTCACTTCCTCAGTCATGAGGTACTTGGAACAAAGTGAGGTGGTGGAGCACCTTAAAGTAATAATATTTAGGTCTTCTTTCCATAGACAGAATAATTGTTGGTTTGCTAATAACTATGGCCCCGTTTGATGGATCTTTACAAAACTTTCCCAAAGAAGTTCATCCACCTTAGCTCCTTCCTGGAAAGTTTTTGGGTGTTCCATCAAGCAGGGCAGAGAGAAAAGGGGGGGGGGGGCAAAATGCAAAATTTCCATTGACTTCTTTAAACAAGGCTTCTGCAAAAAATGCTGCATTACACCAAATTCAGCAGGAAGTTAGATCTTGGTCTGTAGATTGTGCTTTTTGTGATTTTGTGTAAATCCCTTCACACTCACAAAGTCTGGGGAATTTGCCCTGAACGATGTGGTGGCACCTTGGCTAGTGCCAGGGTGCCCACACACTAAGTAACTTAGCACCCAACCTTCACCAGGTGAAGGTTAGACATATAGGTGACTTATAAGTTACTTAAGTGCAGTGGTAAATGGCTGTGAAATAACGTGGACGTTATTTCACTCAGGCTGCAGTGGCAGGCCTGTGTAAGAATTGTCAGAGCTCCCCATGGGTGGCAAAAGAAATGCTGCAGCCCATAGGGATCTCCTGGAACCCCAATACCCTGGGTACCTCAGTACCATATACTAGGGAATTATAAGGGTGTTCCAGTATGCCAATGTGAATTGGTGAAATTGGTCAGTAGCCTGTTAGTGACAATTTAGAAAGCAGAGAGAGCATAACCACTGAGGTTCTGGTTAGCAGAGCCTCAGTGAGGCAGTTAGTCATCACACAGGGAACACATACAGGGCACACTTATGAGCACTGGGGCCCTGGCTGGCAGGGTCCCAGTGACACATACACTAAAACAACATATATACAGTGAAATATGGGGGTAACATGCCAGGCCAGATGGTACTTTCCTACACAACCCCCCCCCCCAAACGAAGGACAATAAGACTAGCCATGACCTGATGAGTCTTCATTGTCTAAGTGGAAATATCTGGAGAGTCCATCTTCATTGGAGTGGGTACTCCCAGGTCTATGTTCCACTGTATAGTCCATTCCCTGTAGAGATATGAACCACCTCAACAATTTAGAGTTTTCACCTTTCATTTGTTTTAGCCAAAGTAGAGGTTTGTGGTCTGTCTGAACAATGAAGTGAGTGCCAAACAGGTATGGCTTCAACTTTTTCAGTGCCCAGACCACAGCAAAGGCCTCTCTCTCTATGGCAGACCAACGCTTTTCTCTAGGGGTCAACCTCCTGCTGATAAAAGCAACAGGTTGATCCTGGCCCTCAGAATTGAGTTGTGATAAGACTGCCCCTACCCCTAATTCAGATGCATCAGTTTGAACAATGAATTTCTTGGAGTAATATGGGGTTTTTAGGACTGGTGCAGTGCACATGGCCTGCTTCAGCTCCTCAAAAGCTTTCTGACAGCTAGCTGTCCACAATACCTTTTTAGGCATTTTCTTGGAGGTGAGGTCATTAAGTGGGGCTGCAATGGAGCCATAGTTCTTAATGAACCTCCTGTAATATCCAGTGAGGCCTAAGAAGGCTCTCACCTGGGTCTGAGTTGTAGGGGGAACCCAATCTATGATAGTTTGGATTTTCCCCTGAAGTGGTGCAATCTGTTCTCCACCTACCAGGTGTCCCAGATAAACCACTTTCCCCTGGCCTATCTGGCACTTTGAAGCCTTGATAGTGAGGCCTGCTTTCTGCAGGGCCTCCAAAACGTTCCACAGGTGGACCAGGTGATCATCCCAGGTGGAGCTAAAGACAGATATATCGTCCAGATATGCTGCACTAAAAGCCTCTAACCCCTGCAGGACTGTATTCACCAACCTCTGAAAAGTGGCAGGTGCATTTTTCAAACCAAAGGGCATTACTGTGAATTGGTAGTGCCCTCCAATAGTCGAAAATGCAGTTTTTGCTTTAGCATCCTCTGATAACTTGATCTGCCAATACCCTGCAGTCAAATCAAAGGTGCTTAGATACTTGGCAGATGCCAGTGTATCTATGAGCTCATCTGCCCTGGGTATAGGGTGAGCATCAGTTTTAGTTACCTGGTTTAGACCTCTGTAATCTACACAAAACCTCATCTCTCTTTTCCCATCTTTTGAGTGAGGTTTTGGTACAAGCACCACAGGAGAGGCCCATGGGCTTTCAGAATGTTCAACCACTCCCAGTTCAAGCATTTTCTGAACCTCTTGTTTTATGCAGTCCCTGACATGGTCAGGCTGCTTATAGATCTTACTTTTGACAGGCATGCTGTCTCCAGTATCTATAGTGTGCTCACACCAAGAAGTGGTGCCTGGCACAGTAGAAAAGAGTTCAGAAAACTGACCCAGGAGATTTATGCAGTGGTCTTTCTGCTCAGCAGTAAGACAGTCTGCCAAAACTACACCTTCCACTAGAGCATCCTGCTCTGTGGAAGAGAAGAGATCAGGGAGAGGGTCACTCTCTTCTTCCTGTCATTCATCTGTTGCCATGAGCAGGGTGAGATCAGCCCTGTCATAGTAGGGCTTTAGGCGATTGACATGGAGCACCCTAAGGGGACTCCTGGCAGTGCCCAAGTCAACCAAGTAGGTGACTTCTCCCTTCTTTTCAACAATGATGTGGGGTCCACTCCATTTGTCTTGGAGTGCTCTTGGGGCCACAGGCTCCAAGACCCACACCTTCTGTCCCACACCTTCTGTCCTTCTGTCCTGGTTGGTACTGAATCAGAACAGCCTTCTGGTCATGCCATTGCTTTTGGAGCTCTTGGCTGGCCTGAAGGTTTTTACTGGCCTTTTTCATGTACTCAGCCATTCTGGATCTTAGGCCGAGTACATAGTCCACTATGTCTTGCTTAGGAGCTTTTAAAGGTTGTTCCCAACCCTCCTTTACAAGTGTTAGAGGACCTCTTACAGGGTGTCCAAATAGGAGTTCAAAGGGGCTGAAGCCCACTCCTTTTTGGGGTACCTCCCTGTAAGCAAAAAGGAGGCAAGGTAACAGGACATCCCATCTCCTCCTGAGTTTTTCAGGGAGTCCCATTATCATTCCTTTGAGAGTTTTATTAAACCTCTCTACCAGTCCATTTGTTTGTGGATGATAAGGTGTGGTGAATTTGTATGTTACACCACATTCCTTCCACATGGCCTTCAAGTATGCAGACATAAAGTTGCTACCTCTGTCTGATACCACCTATTTTGGGAAACCCACCCTGGAAAAGATTCCCAGGAGGGCTTTTGCCACTGCAGGTGCTGTAGTGGTCCTTAGAGGAATTGCTTCAGGATATCTTGTGACATGGTCCACTACCACCAAGATAAGCCTATTGCCTGAAGCAGTAGGAGGGTCAAGGGGGCCAACTATGTCAACCCCTACCCTTTCAAAGGAAACCCCAACCACAGGCATTGGAATAAGGGGAGCCTTTGGGGTGCCACCAGTCTTGCCACTGGCTTGGTAGGTCACGCAGGACTTACAAAAATCCTTTGTGTCCTCTGACATCCTAGGCCAGTGAAACAGGGGGACAAGCCTTTCCCATGTTTTAATCTGACCCAAATGTCCAGCCAAGGGAATGTTGTGTGCCAGAGTTAGGAGGAACTCTCTGTATTGCAGGGGAATGACCAACCTCCTGGCTGCTCCAGGTTTTGGGTCCCTTGCCTCTGTATACAAGAGGTTGTCCTCCCAGTAAACTCTATGTGAGTCACTGACATCCCCATTTTGCTGTTTGACAGTTTGCTGTCTTAGACCCTCTAATGTGGGACAGGATTGCTGTGCCACACTCAGCTCCTCCCTGGCAGGCCCCCCTCCACCCAAAAGCTCAGCAGTGTCTGCTGCCAGCTCCTCTGGTGAAGGTTCTGCACAGGGGGGAAATTCTTCTTTCTCAGAAGTAGAATCATCTGTAGAGGGAGGGATAGTGGGTAGGGATTTACCCTTACTAACCCTAGCTTTAGGGAGCACTTGGTCCATTGTTCCAGGATCCAAGTCACCCTGCCCTTTTTGCTTTTTGGCCTGAGCCCTTGTCAAAGCAAAAATATGCCCAGGAATTCCCAGCATTGCTGCGTGAGCCTCCAATTCCACTTCTGCCCAAGCTGATGTCTCTAAATCATTTCCTATTAGACAGTCTACAGGTAAATCTGAAGCAACCACAACTTTCTTTGGACCAGTAACCCCCCCCCCCCAGTTGAGATTCACAACAGCCATGGGGTGGCTAAGAGTGTTGTTATGAGCATCTGTTACTTGGTACTGGTGACCAAGTAGGTGTTGTTCAGGGTGTACCAGTTTCTCTATTACCATGGTAACACTGGCACCTGTGTCCCTGTAGGCCTGAACCTCAACACCATTGATTAGGGGAAGTTGCTTGTACTTATCCATATTAAGGGGACAAGCAACCAAGGTGGCCAAATTAATGGCACCTTCAGAGACTAACACAGCCTCTGTGGTCTCCCTAACAAGACCAACCCCAACTAAATTACCAAAAGTGAGCCCAGCTACTCCCTTGGATTGGCTATTAGTAGGTTTGCTCCCACCACCACTGCTATTTCTAGGGGCACTAGAGGTTGCAGTAGGGGTTGTGGTAGTGGGAGGCTTGGTGCTTTTCTTTGGACAACTGGCATCAGTTGTCCAATGGCCTTTTACTTTACATAAATAGCACCATGGTTTCTTTACTTGATTAGAAGAGGATTTCGACCCACCACCCCACCAGAGTGTTTTTGTGGGCCTGATGAAGACTCATTTTTAGATTTGTCCCTTTTCTGTTCACTCTTGTTCTGACCCATTTGTCTGCCTTCTTTCCCAATTCTTGGGGAGAGGTCAGATCTGAGTCCACTAGATATTGGTGTAACAAATCAGACACACAGTTATTCAGAATATGCTCTCTCAAGATTAGATTGTACAGGCTTTCATAGTCAGAAACTTTACTGCCATGTAACCACCCCTCCAAGGCCTTCACTGAATAGTCAACAAAGTCTACCCAGTCTTGTGAGGACTCTTTTCTGGTTTCTCTGAACTTAATCCTGTATTGTTGAGTGGTTAAGCCAAATCCATCCAAGAATGCATTCTTCAAAACTGTAAAATTATTGGCATCACTTTCCTTCACAATAAGGAGCCTATCCCTACCCTTTCCACTGAAAGATAGCCATAGGATAGCAGCCCACTGCCTTTGAGGGACCCCCTGTACAATACAGGCCCTCTCAAGTGCAGCAAACCACTTGTTAATGTCATCCCCCTCATTGTAAGGGGAAACTATCTTATGCAGATTCCTAGAATCATGCTCTTTCACAGGATTACTATCAGGAATACTGCTGCTGCCACCATGGGGTCCAAACCCCAACCTCTGTCTTTCTTTTTCTAAGTCTAGAGATTCCCTGTCTAGAGCCAGCTGTTGCTGTTTAAGCTTCAGCCTGGACTCTTCCACTCTCAATCTATTGAGTTCCCTTTCTAACAGTCTGTCATCAGGGTGGGTGGGTTGGGAATGCTTTGACACAGAAGAATGATGTGAATGAACAGAGGGGGACCTGTCCCTAACAGTTGGCACCCTAGCAACCTGGCCTGCAGGAATAAAATCATCCCTACTGTGATGTGAGCTCACATTACTACCAGCTATGCTCGGTGGTCTGCTAAGGGGCAGGTTATGAAGGGCACCCTCTAACACTCTTACTGGGGGCTCCCCTGAGTCAGAGTGTGAGCTATCTCCTAACTTTTCAATTGAAGTGCCAGCTAAGGCCTTATCATTTTAAATAAGCATGTTAGACAATAATTCTCTAGAGGGGTTCTTTCCCACCACTAAACCTCTATCAATGCAGAGACTCCTCAAACCCTTCCAGTTAAGGTGGTCATAAGCTGAGCTGACCAGATTAAGAGAAGTTCCTACATCAGACATGATAGAAAAAGGTTTAGGTACAGATAAAAGAAAGAAAAAGTTTCAGGACTTTTTAAGGAAACAGAAAAAAAAACTTTTTCAACTTTTGAAACTTTTTGAAAGTTTTAGGAGTACTTTTCAGCACTTAGCAGATAGTGTAAGAGAAGAAAAGCAAAATTTTGTGGTTAGGTGTACATACACTGAACTTGTTTTGTATATTATTCTCTTATGAAAAGTACATAATGACAAAGTGGTAAGTAGTTGCAAGTACTTATGCCACCGCTGCACAACCAATGTAGGAGGCTGGCCTGGCTTGTAGTGGGTACCAAGGGGTACTTACACCTGTACCAGGTCCAGTTATCCCTTATTAGTGTAGAAGAGGTGTTTCTAGCAGCTTAGGCTGATAGAAGGTAGCTATAGCAGAGCAGCTTAGGCTGAACTAGGAGACATGCAAAGCTCCCACTATACCACTGGTGGCATATGCACAATATCATAAGAAAACACAATACACAGATATACTAAAAATAAAGGTACTTTATTTTTATGACAATATGCCAAAAGTATCTCAGTGAGTACCCTCAGTATAAGGATGCCAAATATACACAAGATATTTGTACACAATACCAAAAATATGCAGTAATAGCAAAAGGAAGTAATGCAAGCAATGTAAAGTTACAGTAGATTGCAATAGGAGCACATAGGTATAGGGGCAGCACAAACCATATACTCCAAAAGTGGAATGCGAACCACGAATGGACCCCAAACCTATGTGAGCTTTTAGAGGGTCGCTGGGACTGTAAGAAAACAGTGAGGGTTAGAAAAATAGCCCACCCCAAGACCCTGAGAAGTAGGTGTAAAGTGCACCTATATTCCCCTTAGAGCACAGAAGTCGTGATAGGGGAAATCTGCAAGGAAGACCAACACCAGCAAAGCAACCAAAGTGGATTTCCGGACGAGAGCACCTGTGGAACAAGGGGACCAAGTCCAAGAGTCGCGACAAAGTCTAGAGCGGGCAGATGCCCAAGAAATGCCAGCTGAGGGTGCAAAGAAGATGCCACCGGATGGTAGAAGCTGTGGATTCTGCAAGAACGAAGAGGACTAGGAACTTCCCCTTTGGAGGATGGATGTCCCATGTCGTGCAGAAGCTTGCAGAGGTATTCCCACGCAGAAAGACCGCAAACAAGCCTTGCTAGCTGCAAGGGTTGCAGTTAGGGTTTTTGGATGCTGCTGTGGCCCAGGGTGGACCAGGATGTCGCCACTTGGATGAGGAGACAGAGGGGGCGCCCAGCAAGTCAGGGAACCCTCACAGAAGCAGACACCACCTGCAGAAGTACTGGAACAGGCACTTGGAAGAGGAGTGAACCGGAGTCCACCCGAAGACACAAAAGGGAGTCCCACGATGCCGGAGGACAATTCAGGAGGTTGTGCACTGCAGGTTAGAGTGCCGGGGACCCAGGCTTGGCTGTGCACAAAGGAAATCCTGGAAGAGTGCACAGGAGCCGGAGCAGCTGCAAATCACGCGGTACCCAGCAATGCAGTCTAGCATGGGGAAGCAAGGACTTACCTCCACCAAACTTGGACTGAAGAGTCACTGGACTGTGGGAGTCACTTGGACAGAGTTGCTGAGTTCCAGGGACCACGCTCGTCGTGCTGAGAGGGGACCCAGAGGACCGGTGATGCAGTCTTTTGTTGCCTGCGGTTGCAGGGGGAGGATTCCGTCGTCCCACGGGAGATTTCTTCAGAGCTCCTGGTGCAGAGAGGAGGCAGGCTACCCCCAGAGCATGCACCACCAGGAAACAGTCGAGAACGCGGCAGGATCAGCGATACAATGTTGCAGTAGTCGTCTTTGCTACTTTGTTGCGGTTTTGCAGGCGTCCTGAGCAGTCAGCGGTCGATCCTTTGGCAGAAGGTGAAGAGAGAGATGCAGAGGAACTCTGATGAGCACTTGCATTCGTTATCTGAAGAATTCCCCAAAGCAGAGACCCTAAATAGCCAGAAAAGGAGGTTTGGCTACCTAGGAAGGAGGATAGTCTAGTAACACAGGTAAGAGCCTATCAGAAGGAGTCTCTGACGTCACCTGTTGGCACTGGCCACTCAGAGCAGTCCAGTGTGCCAGCAGCACCTCTGTTTCCAAGATGGCAGAGGTGTGGAGCACACTGGAGGAGCTCTGGGCACCTCCCCTGGTAGGTGCAGGTCAGGGGAGTGGTCACTCCCCTTTCCTTTGTCCAGTTTCGCGCCAGAGCAGGGCTGGGGGATCCCTGAACCGGTGTAGACTGGCTTATGCAGAGATGGGAACCATCTGTGCCCATCAAAGCATTTCCAGAGGCTGGGGGAGGCTACTCCTCCCCAGCCCTGATACCTTTTTCCAAAGGGAGAGGGTGTAACAACCTCTCTCTGAGGAAGTCCTTTGTTCTGCCTTCCCGGGCCAGGCCTGGCTGGACCCCAGGAGGGCAGAAACCTGTCTGAGGGGTTGGCAGCAGCAGCAGCTGCAGGGAAACCCCAGGAAGGGCAGTTTGGCAGTACCCGGGTCTGTGCTAGAGACTCGGGGGATCATGGAATTGTCTCTTTGAGGTGACAATTCCATGATCTTAGACATGTTACATGGCCATGTTCGGAGTTACCATTGTGACGGTATACATAGGTAGTAACCTATGTATAGTGCACGCGTGTAATGGTGTCCCCGCACTCACAAAGTCTGGGGAATTTGCCCTGAACGATGTGGGGGCACCTTGGCTAGTGCCAGGGTGCCCACACACTAAGTAACTTAGCACCCAACCTTCACCAGGTGAAGGTTAGACATATAGGTGACTTATAAGTTACTTAAGTGCAGTGGTAAATGGCTGTGAAATAACGTGGACGTCATTTCACTCAGGCTGCAGTGGCAGGCCTGTGTAAGAATTGTCAGAGCTCCCCATGGGTGGCAAAAGAAATGCTGCAGCCCATAGGTATCTCCTGGAACCCCAATACCCTGGGTACCCCAGTACCATATACTAGGGAATTATAAGGGTGTTCCAGTATGCCAATGTGAATTGGTGAAATTGGTCACTAGCCTGTTAGTGACAATTTAGAAAGCAGAGAGAGCATAACCACTGAGGTTCTGGTTAGCAGAGCCTCAGTGAGACAGTTGGTCATCACACAGGGAACACATACAGGGCACACTTATGAGCACTGGGGCCCTGGGTTACCAGGGTCCCAGTGACACATACAACTAAAACAACATATATACAGTGAAATATGGTGGTAACATGCCAGGCAAGATGGTACTTTCCTACACCATATATCTGTGGTTTATTATTAATGTAAACCACATTACCAGTGAAGTGTACGGTATAGAGTCAATGTGGCAGATAACCCATGCTTTCTGCACCTAAGGGAGTTGTTTCTCTGATGGCATCATTGATGCCTAATGTTCTTCTGATCTATTTTGTACTTAGTTTCAGAGCTTTAATACTATACCCATTTACAGAGCAATTTGAACAAAAAGAAGCTTGGATGATGTCATCAGCGATGTCATTAATGATGACTTTTGAATATCATCACTGATGTCATAGAACATGTCATAAGTGATGTAATATGTGATGTTAAACACAGTGCATGGAGGGGCGCAAGTTATAGTTAGCGCTGCTAACTATAACATGAATTTCTGTGTTTCTTTAGTTCAAATTGTTAATGTTATCACTGACATATTCACCTAACTATGAAGTTATTTTAACCCTTGTTTTTTCAGTGAATATATATATATACGTATATATAAATAACCTACTTGCAAATGATTTTTTCCATAGACTGAGCGGTTTTTGTTTTGCCAATAACCTTTGTGCCGTTTGACGAATCTTCATGAAATTTTCAAAACTTATACTTTGGTCAGTTTGGCTGCTGTCTTGAAACTTTTGGGGTGATCTGTCAAGCAGGGGCAGACAAAAAAAGGAGTTTCTCAAAACTATTTTTTACCCTTTCTACGTCAATGGGATTTTTCAAAATTTTTAACACGACTATGGTCTGAACCACTGAGCAGAATTACACCAGATTTGGCAAAAAGCTAGCTCTTGGTTCAGAATGCATGATTTTTGGTGTGAATCTCTTCAGTAGTTTAGAGATATTAGAGTTTAAAAAATATAGATATCTAGGGATGCGGATCCTCAGTGGATCCAACTGTCCCCGAGCTGATATCTGATTGGCTGCCAACACTTCAACAAGAAAATGTTAGCAGCCATCTTGTGACATGGCTTCAGCTGAGTCTCGCAACAAAAGTGGAAAAAAAGGGGCCAGGGTTGTGTCACCCTGAGCCCCTAGCCTTGGTCTAGTCCCTCACAGACCCTGCCAAGGCTAAAAACATTTTTTTTAAATGTCGGAAAAACCAGCAGAACCAAATCAGAGGATTTTGCCAACATTTAAAAAAAGGGGCGGTCTCCCACCCTTCTTTTTTTAGTTGGCCCCTGGGTGGGCCAGGTCCCGGGGACATTGGTGGATGAAAGAGAAGGGGCGCACATGGCCCCCCCTCCTAGGGCTTGCATGAGCCCCGGGGACAGCCACCCCCCTGGGGCGATATGAGAAAAATATGTGGTGGGGCCACGTGGCCCTCCCTGTGCCCCGGTGACCACCTTCTTCCCAGGGCAAAACATTAGTTTCAAATGGGGAGGCCCATACAGCCTCCCCACAGCCCTGGGGACCGCCACCTCCCCGGGGATAACTTTAAATTACATGCGGGGGCCGTGTGGCGCCCTCACAGTCCCAGGGACCATCACTTGCTCTGGGGTGAAAAAAAGATAAGGACGGGGTCCGTTGTGGGCCCCTGGGGCCACCACCTCCCAGGGGCAAATTTCAAATGTTGGAGAAGGGGGCCGGGTGGCCCCCCTTCAGGAGTCAATAATGGCCCTGGGGACCACTACCTCCCAGGGCCGGCTCATGCTTTGTCCCAGGGTGCCGACTCCCAGGACATAGCTATTTGCCCTGACTTGGCGGGAGCTTTGACAGCTCCAGCCAAGTCAGAGCAAACACTCCTTTTCCAGCAAGTGAGAGCTGTCAAACAGCTCTCACTTGCTGGGTGCTGGATTTCCTCTGTTTCCCTGCCCACAGTCATGCGGGCAGGGAAACAGAGGAAACAATTGCTTTTGCAGACAGGGAGCTGCATCTTTAGCAGCTCCCTGTGTGCAAAAGCAATGCTGCCTCCCGCAGGAGTCATATTGCGGGCTGGGACCGCATGGGCCTTCCTGCTCCTCCGGTGGTCCCATTGCAAACTGGGTGCCCAGCAGGGCACCCAGGAGTGATGCTCGGGGCCCAGGGAAGGGGTCCCTGTGGCTGAAATTGGTCGGCGGACAGGGGCCGCGTGGCTCCCCTCCCTCCAAAAAATAATTAAATCTATTAATGCTGGGCCCCGGTGGATGGGGTCCCCGGGGCCAAAATCAGCTGGGGGAGTGGGCCACCTGGCCCACCTCCCCCAAAATATAAAAAAATGTATAAGACCAGGCCCTGAGGGATGGGGTCCCGGGGGTCAAATTCGTCTGGGGTAATGTGTCTGCGTGGCCCCTCTCCCCTCCACAAAAAAATAATATTACAAGGCTGGGTTCCAAAGGGTGGAGACACAGGGGCTGAAATCTGGCAGGGGAGGGGTGCCATGTGCCCCCCCCCAAAAAATAATATACAAGATCGGGACCCAGGGGACGGGGCTGAGATCGACCTGGGTAAAGGGGCTGCGCATCTCCCCCAATTGAACTGCGGTGGGCCCCGGGGGATGGGGTCCCCAGGGCTGAAATTGGCCAAGAGAGGGGGGTTGCACAGCCCCTCTCCTGCCCAGTGGACCTTGAAACAATGAGGTAGCACTTACTAACTAACCAGTACAAAGTGCTCCAGTTGGATAGACATTTTGTGCAAAACTGTAGACTCTTGTTGGATAAACAAGCAGGTGAGCTTCGGTTCCGGCCATGATGCTTATTTCACAGAAATTAAACCTTAACAGAAAGCACTTACAAATATACTTCTACCAGGTGCCCCTTTCTGTAGAGGAAATTTGGATCCACTGTCTCAAACTTCAGAAACTTCAGATCAGAACCTGTTTGGGGTGGTTCTAATTCAAGGGTCTTTCTCAGATTGCACTCTAAACACAGCCTTTGTGTAAAGTGATGCTTATCACAGCAGGTACCACTGTTGCTGTTTCCAAGCTGTGGCACCTACAACATGGGCACAATAAAGTGTGACGTTTCTTCGCCTGACTACCATCCACCACACTGAAGCAGTAATCAGACACAGACAAACTAGCAGGCTTGGCCTAGAAACTTCCTCATCTTGTACAATAGAAACTGCAGCCCACCCCTGACTCTAACCATCAACTAAATTGCATTGCTAAAGAATAGCTAATCAGCGGTTCGTGCAAAGAAAGTCTTCATAGAATTTCTAAAGGTAGCCCTGTATCCATCCTTGTCGCCCAAGTGTATGAACCTCGACAATCTCTTTTTTTGGCCCCTGCATCACAGATATGGATGAAACTAGCTATGACGAACTAAATTTTAAGAACTTTATTTTTGTGATGTATCTTGCAGATTTATCAAAAGATGCCAAAGTCATGAAGAAAATAACACGTCTTTTCAATGTATACTCTGAGTTTATGATAGCCACACACTAGCTATCAGTGCATATATATTATACTGGTGGCAATGCGCTAGTGTACTTGTAGTTAGTTCAGACTTTATACAAGAAAGGTATTTTTTGTTTCCTTAAAAAAATGGCACCATTTGACAAATCCATACAAAACTTTCCAAAAAAAGTTTATCCATTTTGGCTCCTTCTTGGAAACATTTGCACTGGGCTGTCAAATGGGATCCAAGAAAAAAGGGAGAGTACCAAAAGTGTGATTTCCCATTTTAATTCCATAGGAAAGTTTGCTCTCTCTGATACAGAACATATGGCTGAATGAAATTACACCAAAAGTGGCACGAAGTTAGGGCCAGATTTTCAAGGCCATAGTGCCTCCTTGCGCCTCACTAGTGTAATTTATGCTAATGTGGCTCAAGGAGGCAATTTTTGCTGTACCATATTTACAAAGAGCAAGCATTGCGCCACTTTGTAAATATGGCATGGCAGAAAAGCCACCTAAGCGGCGCCTTAGCGTAAAAAAGATGGTGCTATGTCGCTCTAAGATGGCGCAAGAGGCTTGTAAATATGTTCCCTAGTGTCATGGTACCTCCATGGTCCCAAATTTCAAAATACTCATTTCTGATTGGCCAGTACCATGGATTCAGAAAAGGAAAGTGAAAAAGGCACATAAGGGGGCAAGGTAAGCACACCTTGACCTCCGTGCCATTTTGGGAGTCCCAAAGGGACTCACCCTGATGTTTAAATAACGAAAAATAGATAATTGTTTGGCATGTGAAACGTGGCTGGATCTGCAGCACCCAGTGAGGCTCTCTTTTGTGGTACAGCTGAGTCACTCCAGTACTGCTGCTCCAAAACTAAATTTAAAAAAGAAGGGTCGGTCCACAGACCGGACCCTGCGGTCAACTGCCATTGTGCATGCTGTGCTCAGTAAGCAGCGTTGGACATGTGGGTGGGAAGTTGGGTGCAAGGCCGGGCAGAGGCCAGGCTCTACAGCAAATTCTCCCTGTGCGTGGCCACTGAGGGGCAGTTGGCCACCAGCAAGAGGATGGGTAGAGTAGAGGGCTGGCCAGATGCCGAACACTGCGACTTCCACCCCTACTGTGCAGAGCCAAAGAACATGTGCATCAAGGACTTAGCTGCCCATGGTGGGGTTGTGAGTAGGTCTGTCATGGGGGAAGGAGGCATTTGTTGTATGCGCAATTTATAATATGATCACAAACCAACAGACGTGCAATGAAAAAAACAAATGTTAGTGCAATGTTATAGTTAGGCATTGAACTGAGATAAGAACTAATGGTTAAAAACTGAAAAATTACTGAAACTCACAAGTTCTAGTTTAGCAAACTAACTATAACTTGCTCACCATCATGCACTGCTAATGACCTCACATATTACATCACTCTTGACAAATAACATCATTGATAACGTTACTGCTGACATCTAAAATTACATAATTGATGAATTAATCGATCGACTAATTATTTTATCTCTGTGCTACATACTTTGTGGAGTGGGAGTAAATAAAAAGTTAAGAATTAGACCAGTACTTTAAAAGTAATTACCAGATAATGGACACTACTTTTACTAGTGTGCAACGGAGATTGCATATGTATCATCTCACCCACATTTAGTGGATGTCACCCTCTTTTCACTTGTACTCACTCACCTAAGAAACAAACAGCCTCAAAAGATTTTAATTAGTTCACATACTTTTTAAAGTTTGACCATCATTGAAAAAAGTGTGTCATTAATTCACTTTAATTGAACACCCACCAAAACAAGTCCCAGACTCACGATTTAAAATCAAATGGTAGTCATGTACCATTAGTCAATGATAAGTAACCTTCAGCAAGGTGCAATGTTATAGTTAAAGTTAGTTCACTCAGCTACGACTGGCACATTTCAGTGGTCTTTGGTTTTCTAAACATTGGATCTTATTTCAACACTTAAATAGAACATCACTTTAGCATTTTTGCAGTAATGATGTAACTCTATAATTATGTGGTAAAGGCTAGAGGAATAAAATCATATAAGTCACTGCCTCTCACCAGTGTTTACTGTTTTATCAGCAATTTATTCTCGGGGGGTAAACAAAACCTAAACACTTTAATTCCAGTCAATGTCCTTTGTTACCTGCACTTTGACAAAATAAGATTTTATTGATAAATACTACAAAATAAACATCAATTAAAGCTTTAAAACAGCTGAATGGCACAGATTGTTATGGGCAGACAGCTATGTGTTATCATAAGCAAAACATAACTATCATATTATGGTGTTTTTCTGGCGTGACCAAGGGGTTAATAGAGTAAAGGGACACGTTTAAAAAAAAATAAGTACAGTCTGAGGAGCCCAACTGTTTACTTACCACCTAATGCACATAAGAGTCTAAATAAACCCCCACGGAGACCTACTATCTCCTTCAATGATAGTTTGCTAGAAAAAATGTTACCGTACATTGACAACTTTCTGTTTCCATATCCAGTTTTGGATATAGAATTGAATGATGTCCTTTGGATCAGGATTACACCACAATGACCCTTGACCTCAATTCACTGACTACTAGCATACACTACGATCAGGGAATGGGGATCACTGAATATTTCCAAAGACCAAGGCCGGTGATTTAGCAGGAACACACTGTCATGTTACTGAAAATGGATGAAAAGTCTCTAAAAGACAACATATTATTGGATGATGGTGCATAGGAAACCAAGTTACGAGGCACAGAAATGGACATTGGCTTTGCACCCAGCTATGCAAATTTGTTAATTGGCTGGTGGGAGGAGCAGGTGTCCAATGACAAGAATTTGGAAAGATGCCTGTCAAAGGTCATATGATGGTTTCCATCTATAGATGACTTGTACTTGATCTGGAAAGGGGACATACAGGAACTACATGATTTTTCTGAATTACTAAACATCAAAGACTTGGATCAATACTTTACTATGAGTTGTAGTCATACATGGATACCATTTCTAGACCTACAACTAGAAATCAGGGAAGGTCATCTGTATAGGAAAAATATAGCTGGCGGTTGTGTTTTGCAAGCCACAAGTACCCCCAGTATGAAATGGAATATAATATACAGTGAACTCATAAGATTAAAACAACATTGAAGTACATATGATTCCTCTAAGGTAGCAAAGAAACATGCTGCAAAACTTTAAAGTGAGAGGCCACTGTGATAATGTTCTACTGACAGCAGTGAGGAAAGTGGCTGTCTTAAAATGGGAGGTCCTTCTCTACAAACCAAAGATTGGGGACTTAGGGGGTCATTCCGACCCTGGCGGTCCAAGACCGCCAGGGCCGGGGACAACGGAAGCACCGCCAACAGGCTGGCGGTGCTTCCCAGCCCATTCTGACCGCGGCGGTAAAGCCGCGGTCAGAAAAGGGGATCCGGCGGTTTCCCGCCGGATTTCCCCTGCATGGGCTGAATCTCCATGGCGGCGCTGCTAGCAGCTCCCCCATGGAGATTCCGACCCCCTTCCCGCCATCCTGTTTCTGGCGTTTTTTACCGCCAGGAACAGGATGGCGGGAACGGGTGTCGTGGGGCCCCTGGGGGCCCCTGCACTGCCCATGCCACTGGCATGGGCAGTGCAGGGGCCCCCTAACCGGGCCCCATAAGGATTTTCACTGTCTGCTTAGCAGACAGTGAAAATCGCGACGGGTGCAACTGCACCCGTCGCACCCCTGCAACTCCGCCGGCTCCATTCGGAGCCGGCTTCCTTGTTGCAGGGCCTTTCCCGCTGGGCCGGCGGGCGCTCTTTTGGCGGTCGCCCGCCGGCCCAGCGGGAAAGCCAGAATGGCATCCGCGGTCTTCTGACCGCGGAGCGGCCATTTGGCGGATCCCGCCAGGCGGGCGGCTCCCGCCGCCCGCCAGGGTCAGAATGACCCTCTTAGTTTACCCAGAAATTACAATGAAGCAAACAAACAGAATAAGGTTCATCACAACATTCTCAGACCAATCCACCTTTTCAGAAATACTGGGACATTCTCAGAAAATACATTAGGCCCACATCTCCTCAGCCAGCTATGACGCTGGGCCGAATACTTGCGACCAAAATAGATGAGAACTGTGATCATGTGAAGTGAATGTGGTCTTTGCTTGGTCTCAGGATCTGTCTATTTTTGTCTGAGGTTATTAGCCCAGCCAATCAAGTCAGGCATACTTTCTGTTGGAAGAAGAGTGGAAATGCTGGGTAGTAGAAATTGTGTTGATCTTTGCATATTCCCAAACTTTCCCTCAGTGAAACGTGGAGAAACTGCATGATTTTAGTCAAAGTTTGCCTTTGCATGGCATTCTAGGTAAAACAAAATTAGTGGGATCCATGCAAGCCACATCACTCTGGATTCGTCTGGGTCTCTAGGTTTCATAAAAGCCCAGTGCTCATACAGTTCCCTGATGTCTAGTGGGTTTCTGTCACCACCCGGAGTAGATTGGCAGTAAACACCCAATCTGCCCCTCTGGGGAGATGGGGTGGCAGAAAGAATAGTAGGCCTGTTATGAGGATGAAAGCACGTTCCGGTGTCTGAGCAGTCCACCCCTCCGTTCTTTTTTGGACTATTTTTTCCAGGTGACTAGTGGGCTTTCTGCCCCCTGCGGTGAGCAGTTTGGGGGTAAACCCCACCAATCTGCCCCTCCCCAGGTGGGCAAAAAGTCTTCTCAGGCCTATAGGGAGTGGGGGCAAGGCCTTATGCCTTGGCTTGCTGCATCCAACTTTCTTAAGCAATTATTATCCCTGGTGCTTAGTGGACTTATTTTCTCCCTGGGGTGGAGGTGGGGGGGGATTGGGGGCAGCAGAAAGTCTGGTGGGCCATTTTTGGGGTAGGGTCACAGCTGGTTACCAGGGTGGGCCACCACCACATTGTCTCTTTTTTAAAATATTCTCTAGTGTCAAGTGGGTTTTCTGCTCCCTGCGTTGGGGATTGGAGTTAAATCTCACCAAATAGTCTCCCTGGGGGGGGCAGAAAGATTAGTTCATTTTTTTATAGCCAAGATTTTATTGATTTTCAGGAACATATAGAAACAGATGAACAGAACTTCCATTACAGCATCTGTTACAGCCCCCCACCTGCCCACTACATAGATAGCCTCATATCTGTTATAGTCTATAATAGCCCCACAAATTGCCCCAGATCCCTCGATGTTTCTGGGGCAGACCCTTGCAGCGTACATCAGTTCTACTAGTTTGGAGCACCGTTCCATTGCTGAGCACCATTCTGCCAGTGTTAGCAGCTGCGCCCCACCCCAATGCTTCACAATGTCTCTCTTGGCCAATAATGTTGCAGTTCCTCCTAGGAGGCGCTCTCCTCTTGGTCCCCTAGGTCTACTAGGATTCCCAGCATAGCACCCAATGGAACAGGAAAATTGTGCCACGAAGGACTCTCGATAAGGTGTGAAATATGTCACCCCAGTAGCCTGCTATAATTGGGCATCCGCAGACCACGTGAAAGAAGTCCTACATGTCGCTGGGGGCAACAAGGTGTCTCACGCCTCTGGGCGCACCACAGTCATACCCGTATCAGGTATATGACATGGGGATATTTTTACTGTATGATCTGGCGTCTCAAGCAGATGGCCAGTACCTGGGGGGTCATACATGCTCCCCGCCAATCACTGCCATCCAACCCATTCACCCTGGCCACCCACGTAGCTCGCAGAGTCCCACACTGGTTTGGGGAGTGAAACACTAGAGATTTATAAATGAGAGAAATCCCACCCTTCTCAATGGCTCCATAAAAAACCTAGCTTCCAGCGTGCTGAATTCGGGTGCTGTGACTAGTATCAGCATACTGTGTGAGTGCATGCTGCAATTGCAAGTACCTATAAAACTGGACCTTATGAAGGGTGATGTTTGCTTGTAGTTCAGTGAAGTGCCACATTTGCATGTCTCACCAGATGTCCCTCACTCTCAAAATACCAATCAAATCCCATTTGCCAATTCCTTCCAGTTGTGCAGTCTCTCTCAAACAGGTTCCCTGCCACACCCGGGTCTCCAGCATCATCTTTTGGTCCCACCTGATCCACTGGAGTGCAGACCGTCAAGCCAAGTTCATTTTTTAATGGGGGTGTGCTGACCCATGTCTGGAGGGGGGCTGCTCCCATACTCCCTAGTGCCTAATGAGTGGGTCTGTGGGTATTGCGGTCCCACAGCGATCGCCAAGCAGGGATCTCCTATGGGGAGGTACTGTTGACTAGTACCTCTCTGCTGGCCAGAGGCGCCTCTGCTGCTTGGAATAGTGCAGTCGTGGCTCGCACGATGATGAAGGGGCGGCGCACGGGGGAAGGGAGGGGGAATTAACAGAGGGAGGGTGATTAAATTAAAAAAATATATATGTATCTGTGCCACTGCCGCCTCCCGAACTGCACTGCTCCTCTGCCTGCAGGCACAGGCTCCCAGCCTGCCCTGCACCAATCATGACACTGCTCAGAGCAGCGTCGGGATTGGCTGGGAGCGCCCTGTCAGGGTGCTCCCAGGCAGAATGGGAGCCTGTGCAGGCTCTCTCATGCCCGCAACTGTGTTGCCGGGCTTGAGAGAAGGTACTGCACATGTATGTTTGGCCGGCTCGAGACGGCCGGACAAACCTATCTGCGCAGTGAGGGGGAGTGCTGAGCACTCCCCTTCATTGCTGGTCATCCCGTGGCCCCACCCCTTTTCCACAAAAACAATAATAAACAAAGTTTATTATTGGTTTGGTGGTAAAGGTTTGCAGCTGTCGCGGATGGCGGGGGGCCACGCTCCTCCGCCCTTAGGGAGGAGCTGTAGGAGGCTGGCCTGGCTTATTCTGGGTACCTTGTGGTACTTACACCTTGTGCCAGGTCCAGTTATCCCTTATTAGTAGAATAGAGGTGTTTCTCGCAGCTTAGGCTGATACAGGTAGCTATGGCAAAGCAGCTTAGGCTGAACTAGGAGACATGCAAAGCTCCTACTATACCACTTATATCATATAGCACAATATCATAAGAAAACACAATACTCAGAGTTACCAAAAATAAAGGTACTTTATTTTAGTGACAATATGCCAAAAGTATCTCAGAGGATACCCTCACTTAGGAGGTAATTAATATACACAAGTTATATGTACACAGACCAAAAACAGGTACGTAACAGTAAGAAAAGTAGTGCAAACAATGTAGAATCACAACAGAATGCAATAGGTAGAAATAGGCCTAGGGGCAACACAAACCATATACTCCAAAAGTGGAATGCGAATCACGAATGGACCCCAGGCCTATGGTAGGTTGTAGAGGGTCACTGGGACTGTTAGAAAACACTAAGGGTGTCCAAGATACGCAACCCCAAGACCCTGTAAAGTAAGAGTAAAATTACCCTACTACCCCAGAAAGACAGTATAGTCGAGATAGGGGATTCTGCAAGAACCACAACCACCAGCAAAACACTGAAGACGGATTACTGGACCTGAGGACCTGTAAAGGAAGGGGACCAAGTCCAAGAGTCACGCAACTGTCCAGGGGGGCAGGAGCCCACTAAACCCTGGATGAAGGTGTAAAAGGGCTGCCTCTAGGTGGAAGAAGCCAAACGGAAGGTGCCAGGAACTTCTTCTTTGGTAAGAAGATGTCCCACGGCATGCTGGAGGATGCAGAAGTGTTCCCACGCAAAAATACCGAAAACAAGCCTTGCTAGCTGCAAGAGTTGCAGTTGAGGATTTTGGGTGCCGCTGGGGACCAGAAAGGACCAGGATGTCGCCCCTTGGAGGAGGAGACAGAGGGGGAGCTCAGCAACTCAGAGAGTCCCCGCAGAAGCAGGCAGCACCCGCAGAAGTACCGGAACAGGCACTTAGAAGATCTGAGGACAGAGGTCAACTCAGACTCACAGCGAGTTGGGCAATGCAGGACGGAGTGCTGGGGACCCAGGCTAGGCTGTGCACAAAGGAATCCTTGGAAAAGTGCACAGAAGCCGGAGCAGCTGCAGATCACGCAGTACACAGGATTACTGTCTGGCATGGGGAGGCAAGGACTTACCTCCACCAAATTTGGACAGAAGGGCCACTGGGCTGTGGGAGACACTTGGACCCAGCTCCTGTGTTCCAGGGACCACGCTCGTCAGGGTGAGAGGGGACCCAGAGGACCGGTGATGCAGAAGTTTGGTGACCGCATTGGCAGGGGGAAGATTCCGTTGACCCACGGGAGATTTCTTCTTGGCTTCCAGTGCAGGGTGAAGGCAGACAGCCCTCAGAGCATGCACCACCAGGAAACAGTCGAGAATGCCGGCAGGATGAGGCACTACAATGTTGCTGGTAGTCTTCTTGCTACTTTGTTGCGGTTTTGCAGGCGTCCTGGAGCAGTCAGCGGTCGATCCTTGGCAGAAGTCGAAGAGGGAAGTGCAGAGGAACTCTGGTGAGCTCTTGCAATCATTATCTGAGGAATAGCTCAGAGGAGAGACCCTAAATAGCCCAAAAAGGAGGATTGGCTACTGAGAAAGGTAAGCACCTGTCAGAGGGGATCTCTGACGTCACCTGCTGGCACTGGCCACTCAGAACTGTCCATTGTGCCCCAACACCTCTGTATCCAAGATGGCAGAGGTCTGGGACACACTGGAGGAGCTCTGGGAACCTCCCCTGGGAGGTGCTGGTCAGGGGAGTGGTCACTCCCCTTTCCTTTGTCCAGTTTCGTGCCAGAGCAGGGCTGGGAGATCCCTGAACCGGTGTAGACTGGCTTATGCAGAGATGGGCACCATCTGTGCCCATCAAAGCATTTCCTGAGGCTGGGGGGGGGGGGGCTAAACCTCCCCAGCCCTTCACACCTATTTTCAAAGGGAAAGGGTGTAACACCCTCTCTCAGAGGAAATCCTTTGATCTGCCTTCCTGGGACCAGGATGCCCAGGACCCAGGGGGGAAGAAACCTGTCTGAGGGGTTGGCAGCAGCAGTAGCTGCAGTGGAGACCCCAGAAAGACAGTTTGGCAGTACCCGGGTTCTGTACTAGAGACCCAGGGATGCATGGAATTGTCCACCAAATACCAGAATGGTATTGGGGTGACAATTCCATGATCCTAGACATGTTACATGGCCATGTTCGGAGTTACCATTGTGACGCTACATATAGGTAGTGACCTATATGTAGTGCACACATGTAATGGTGTCCCCGCACTCACAAAGTTCGGGGAATTTGCCCTGAACAATGTGGGGGCACCTTGGCTAGTGCCAGGGTGCCCACACACTAAGTAGCTTGGCACCTAACCTTCACCAAGTGAGAGTTAGACAGATATGTGACTTATAACTTACTTATGTGCAGTGAAAATGGCTGTGAAATAACGTGGATGTTATTTCACTCAGGCTGCAGTGGCAGTCCTGTGTAAGAATTGTCTGAGCTCCCTATGGATGGCAAAAGAAATGCTGCAGCCCATGTGGATCTCCTGGAACCCCAATACCCTGGGTACCTAGGTACCATATACAAGGTAATTATATGGGTGTTCCAATGAGAATTGGTAAAATTAGTTACTAGGCCTGCAGTGACAATTTTAAAAGCAGAGAAAGCATAAACACTGAGGTTCTGGTTAGCAGAGCCTCAGTGATACAGTTAGGCGCCACACAGGGAACACATACAGGGCATACATTATGAGCACTGGGGTCCTGCCTAGCAGGATCCCAGTGACACATAGGCAAAAACAAACATACATACAGTGAAAATGGGGGTAACATGCCAGGCAAGATGGTACTTTCCTACAGGAGCCGCCCCTGGAATAGTGCTCAGATGGCAGAGCTGTGCTCCTCGAGTACCAATCAAATTGAAACCAGTCCGAGACAATGGCATCATTTGGTTTCACTTTTGCTCCATGTGACATCAGTCAGCAATGTACTAACATTTAAAAGAAAAATAAAATCCTTCTGGTCCCTGCATCAAAAATATTTTTTTGCTCAACGGGGAGGACTGGACGTCCTTTGCGTTATAGGGGTCTTGCAAAGGACCTAAACATAACATCTTTAGCACTGAAGCGGTTAACCAGGCGAAGAGCACAATGTCATTTCTTAGGCCCAAAAATGAGAAGCAGTGATAATCTAGTTTAAGGCCTTGGCCACTGTAATTATGTGGCAGGGGGACCGAATGAAGCAGCAGGAGTGACAATTATGGAGCAAGAAAAGGCAAATTAAGTGGCAAACGCGGCACAGTTTGTGATAGTATTAAATCATTATGTTGCACTTTTTACACATACTAACACTGCCTGTGCAAAGGTCTCACCTCCGTAGTACTAGTTTAACAACCCAATACAGCATAAGTAACTGAAGGATGACCCATCAACCTTGGTGAAATGCCTTCCATTGTCCAGGAACACATCGCCATATTTTAGAGTAACATTTGAGCTAGAAACACGTTTTCTATGAAAATCAGCAGAATATGCAGTAGGCAGTGGATTATGTGGGAAATCCATAATTATGTGGAAAATTCTGCATTCACAGAATTGCATAATTCCAGTGGCCCTGGCCTTGATCCCAAAGACCCAGAAGATAGAGCATGATGTCACTCCCCTTCCTCAACAATGATGAAAAATAGAATATCCCACATAAAAAAACAGCACAGAAGGCTTTAAATTCCAGCAGTGAGGTACAGTGATACCGAAAAGGCCTCCTGGCTATTAGGAGAGTTATCTACTTGTTGAAAGTCATTGCATCATGCTGTCTGTGGGGCAGTAAAGAGTGTTATTCCCATGTCCATTTTGGTTCACTTTAATAACAATATGGAGTTTGACCTTTTCCCTGCATTATTAAATTTGGGAGTATAGTCCATTTACTCTAAATAGAATATTGCACAACATTTATTTCACTGGCATGGTATACATACATACCAGTAACAAAAAGTGCTCAATTAAAACATGTTTTTAGAACCAAGTGCACTGCTAACCCAGCTTTCACACATAGACTACTGGAATTCAAAGGAAAAAGGCAATGTTTTTACACTTGCACATTCTACTTGAAAATCAACATTTACTGTCTCTGAGATTCCAAGTTATAATCACTTTACAGATGATGACTGAGGCCTGTATTCACACGACAGGTTTAATGAGATTTTATTTTACTCTCTGATGTAACCCCTTGAGCCCTGGCTATTTTTCAATAAGTAAACATGTAAAAAATACAGGCAAAGCCACAGAGTAGTAAGATGTGTATTACTCTCGTTAGGGCTGGAGGGGACTCATGACCCAACATTATTGCTGTGGTGTAAACAGCATAATACTCATGCTAGGGATACTGTACAATAGCAATAACAAAGGAAGTGACCTTTTCAATGCATGATAAAATGTGTGGAAGTACGTTTACGCGTTCGCTTGCAGTATTTGCTTTGAGTGACAGTGTGCTTTATAAGTACTTTCGTTCATTCATTCAATTATTTCCACTGGCATTGTGTGTGCAGGGGCGGCCCCTCCGCAATGGCGGAGGACCGTTACCCCGCTGCTGAAAGCAGACAAATAAAGGGATAATAAAAATGTTTTATTATCTCTTTATTTTTCTGCTTTCGTAGGGAGAGGCGGAGCCAGCATCCTGCACGTCAACAAGTGGAGGAGGACTGGTGGTGCGCCTCTAAGTGTGCATGTCAGTTTGGCCGGCCGTCCGAAGCTGACCAAATTGACATGTGCACTTTTAACTCTCCACCCAGCTGTTCAACAGCGGGTGAAGACGAAGCACAGTGTCCCACTCCCTCCCTAAGCGGCATTTCTGCCCACTCAGGCCAATCCCGGCGCTTCTTTCATGCTGTTACACAGTATGAAAGAAACGTCTGGATTGGATTGAGAGGGAGGAAGAAAACGAGAGGCAGCAGGTAAGTTTATTTTTTTATTGCCCCCGCACTCCGCCTCACATCGCTGCGAACTGCCCCCGCTCCCCCACCCCTTCCTGGCAGCAGCCGCTACTGTGTGTGTTTAAGGAGCATGGCCCTCATTACGAGTTTGGCAGTCAGTGGACTGCCGCGATGGAGATGACGGTTGCACCGCCATGGGACTGGCGGTATAGACTGCCATATTACGAGTACTGGGAAGGCACCTGCAGAATACAGTCAAGTTTCCGTCTGAACCGCTGATGTGGATGGACCGCTGTTGCCGAAGGAAGGCCTCTTCAGGCCGGCGGTCAGACAGTTTTCACCTACCATATTACAAGGCTGCACACCACCAGGACTTCTGGGGTGGTCTAACCACCACGAAAACCATGGCGGAAACAACCAACATGAAAGTAAGCACCCACCTTCTGGAACACAGGCACGTCCGTAGGCGCCATGACACGCAAATTGCAAGTCTTTCCAATGCTCCTGCTGGCCATTGACATCCAGGACCAGCGACACCGGCATAGACACCAGCTGTAAGTACCCCATCCTAGCACACACTGGAGGGAAGGACATTAGTACACACATGCACAAACGCACAGTCACCATACATACATGGTAAGAAAAGCCAGGACAAGCTATGTAGCATCGACACCAAAGGTGGTGTTGTAGGTAAATAGCATTGTAAATATAAAAAGTGTTGTGACAACAACTATATACAAAATGCTACAAGGCCCAGTGCTTCAATTTCCAAATGTCCCGGGCACACTGGGCATGTGAGGACTGCCCAAATTGACTCCTGACTGCAATGTACAGACCTCCAGAGGGCAGGGACATCAATGGGGCATGCAGGCACCTCAGGGATGGGGGTGGGTGTGTGATCAGGGTTTGGATGGGGGGGTCCTTCCTCTTCTTATCAGGCTTCCCTCCCTTACTGTCCTGCTTTCGGGGGGACGCCTTAGCCTTGCCCCTCTTTCCTGCCTTTTTAGGTGGAGCGGCAGTGGAGGCCATCACAACAGGGGACCCAGATGGAGTGCTACCAGGGCTGGAGGTGTGAGGGGCAGGTGTGCCTGTTGTGGCAGCACTGCAGACTGATTGACACCAGGGGACATGGCTCAGGCCAGAGGAGGATAGGGAGGTGGACGTCAGGGGTCTGGGAAGGGTAGCAGGGAGTTTGGACTGGACCAGGAGACTGGAACAGGGAAAACTCATCAGGAATCTCTTTTTAGGGGCAGCGGGTAGGTCAGGGGTTAGGCGTTTGGGAGTGGAGGGAGGGGGGATGGTTGATAGGTGTGCATGTGGATATGGTTTGGGTCCTGGTGCGTGGGTGTATGAAATGTGTGTACTGGGCAGTACTTAATTTGTGCTTGTTGTCTCCGGCGCTGAGCACCGGCACTTATTTTTGAGGGCCCGCCCTTATTCTTCTGCCTCAAGCATTTACTGCGAGCAAAAGACACATATGGGAAAGACGGAGGAAGAGAAAAACTAAAAAGCGCCACAAAAGGGGAAAGTAGAGAGCTGCAAGAGCGAGCTGAAGGGGCAGGGGGGGCTTTAAATGGATTGACGAGGCCCGAGATGGCTTCAGGATTACGCCACCTCAGTACTCTGTGTTCCCACATTTAATTGCAGCAGCCACATGTTTAACAGGAAGGTTTTGGGCACCGGCACGTTTCTATTTACAAATTCAGCACCGGTGCTGGGTGTTTGTTGGGTGGATGAGTGTGGGCATAAAGGTGTACTGGGAGGAGGAATGGAGGAGACACAGGGAGATGGCAGGGGGGTTGTGTGAGTGAATGTTGGGGTGGTGTGTGCAGGTAGGGTGGATGTGCTGCCTGTGGTTGTGTTGACTGTTGTGGTGCGTGTGGATGTGGTGTATGGGGTACATGCATGGGGGTCAGCTGTTGTGACGGTGTTAGTGACAGGACATGTGTCTGGACCTGGGACTGATGATGTGGTGTCTGCATGTGTGAGTGGTGATGCGACTGTGAAGGGGGGAGCAGGTGGGGAGTCAGGGTAGGTAGTGGATGTTGGTGTGTGTACATCTGAATGGTTGGTGTATGCATGGCAGTGGTGGCGTTTGTGGTGCATGTGAATGTCCTTGTGCTCTGGGTCTGTTGGTAGGGATGCATGCTGGTATGAAAGTGTGCTTTGGATGGGAAATGGGAGAGGGATGTGGGAGTGGGAACAGATAGTTGGAGGGGGGCGGAAAAGAAGGAACGCTGGCTGCCGTCAATGAGGAGGCCAGAGCCTGAAATGATCTCTGAAGGGCAGACAGGGCACTGTGAATGCCTTTCAGGAACGCATTTGACTGTTGCATCTGGGATGCCAGGCCCTGGATGGCATTCACAATGGTTGTCTGCCCAACAGAGATGGACCTCAGGAGGTCAATAGCCTCCTCAATGAGGACAGAAGGGCTGATTGGGGCAGGGGCAGAGGTGCCTGTGGCGAAGGAGATGCCCACCCTCCTTGGTGAGCGGGCACAGGAAACTGGGTGGTGAGCTACAGGGAGGGTGGTGCTGGCAAGAGGGGTGGCAGACAAGGATGTTGCAGGCATAGGGCCTTAAGGTTCCACCACCACCAGTGAGTCACCATCGGAGGAAGAATCAGATGATGGTGTAGATGTTCCTTTCTCCCCCGTAGTGCTCCATTCGTCCTCCATTCCACTGGCCCCCTCGGCTCAGCTGGTATCAGCCTGCTGGGTTCCATGGGATGCATCTTCCCCACTTGCCAGTGCCCCTTCTCCTTCGCCAGATGATGCTGTTGCACACAAAGACAGAGGAGCAGAGGGAGGGAGGGTGGGACATTGAGAGACAGGGTGGGAGAAAGAGAAACAGGGAGCAAGTGGTCAATGCCAGCACAACAGCCACATACAAGTCACATACAGCACATGTCTGACCCACCCCATTGGCTCATGGCTCTATACGATCACTAGACCCAAGCTTTCTACTCTGTGGGCGTTTAGAGGCATACTTTCACATCCACATAACCCAAGCACATACAGCTGCATAATGTGAAACCTCAGACTTCGCAGACTACACATACACCACATGCCAACGGACAGAAGATAGGGATATGGCCCCAGCAACACTGATTGGATAGTTGGGAGTACAATGTGTGTGAATCCCAGAAGCAGGAACCCTGTACACATCTAAGACCCTGCTCATATACTACACAGTTGCCTGTCATTGATGCCACTTAGCAATAAAGTCAACCCCAACTCACATCCTGCACGGCATATGAACACATGTATGTAGCACATCCGGTATCAATGTGTCCCAAGCCTAGTCATACAGTAGCTACCTAGCACACATTCCACAGTCTTCACACACTGCGCAGGCTGCACCTATCACTCACCACATAACATAAGTAGAATTGTGAAGTCACCCCCTTGTGGCTGCTGTGCTGCCCTCAAGCGCCCATCCACCTCAGGGTACGCCACCGCCAAAATGCATGACATAAGGGGGGTCAGGGTCCAAGAGGCACCCTCCCTCGCTGGGAGGACAACCCCAGCTGGGCCTCACCGGTCTTCCTCGCCCAGCGTCGCAGGTCCTCCCACCACTTCCGGCAGTGAGTGCTCTGCCAGGCATGGACCCCCAGGGTTTTCCCTTGCTTGGCGATGGCACTCCAGATCTCCTTCTTTTGATGGGCGCTCACCTGCATGGATAACACGGAGAAAAGGAGACAGTGATGTAGCGTGGCATCTTAGGGACTGCATAGGACACAACACATCCTCTGAACATATGCACATTTCAACCTTCCAGTTGTCCTCACAGCCCTCAGCCAGGCCCTTCCACAAATCACTCATCCTCGTCCCAAGGCCCCCATCCACATTCGTACCTCTCATAGACAGTACAATCATAGTGCACTCACCTGCTGCCCCATACAACTGGGCATACAGGGGTAGGACACCCTCCACAAGCTTCTCAGGTTCCTCCTTTGAGAAGGCTGGGGTCCTATCCCCTGCAGCACGTGGCATCTTGGCTACCAGTGGCAGAACACAGCAGCACACGCAGTGGAGGTATAGTCAGCACGAGTGCCATGAGTACATGAAATGGCGGTCATGGCCACCGCAGGCTTTATCGTCACCACTGGCGGTGATCGCCATTAGCTCATGTCTCCCTTAGGCAACCATGTTAACCAATGAGGAGTTGCACGGCGGTTACGACCGCCTACCGCCATGACGTCTTACCCCACTTCCATCTGTCCAATCTGGTGTTGCCTTTTATTGGCAGTGATTTTCTAGCTCGCCGCGGTGCACTCCACCAATGGTTTACTGTTGTGCATGTTTCTCTTTGCTGACTTGTAACTCATAATATGGCGGTCGGAATGGTGTCGGCGTGGCGGGCCCGGCGGACAGACAGTTGCTCTTTCGCCATCAGTGGCACTGGCGGTGTTGGATTTCTGGCTGTGTTTCGTCGGCTTGGTGTTTGTGACTCGTAATACGGCAGACACTGTACAGCCAACACTGGCGGGATGGTGGTGGGATTTGGCATGGTGGTCTTGCTTGAGGACTGCCAAACTTGAAATGAGGGCCCATGTGTTTATGAATAAACATGCCTAGAGTACTTTCAGTTTGCAACGACAAATGTCCATTATCTTCCCTGCAGTACATATTTATAAATAACTACAACATGTCATGTGTATTTGTAAAGCACACTATCACCCACAAGGGTATCCATGTCACTCCTCCTGAAAATAACCCTGCAGCAAGCTTGGTAGATGAGTGCATTGCCTGCAGTTTGACAGCACTGACAGAGACTTTGGAAACTCCTCAGCAACTGATGCCTACCACCTGTGGGCACTGGATGCTTGTGTAGGGGAGTTCCTTTCACTGCTAGGCATTCAAGGTTGTTGGTTACTTTGTCCAGCTGACACAGCTCAGTGCAGAGTGTTTGCTACTTTGTGCAGTGGGTGCTGTCTAGCCTCAGGTTGTGCAATGGGTGCAGACCACCACCACAATTTGAGGCATTCATTACTTTGTGCAGTTGATGCAGGTTCGGTGCTGTGTAACATAGGACCATATTACACGTTGCCCATTGTTTATTTTTATATGACATGATTTATGATTTCATTTTAGTCTTCTTTGGAAACATTTGAATAATTTCAGTATCATCCTGAGACTGTAGCTATGGGTGTTAATGTTTTGAGAAATGTGTGAACATATTGGGGATATTGTGCTAATATTTAAATGTGTTTTATGCAATAATGCTTATTATTATGTCAAATTTTAGATGCAAAACACTTTGTAAGGAATTTACGCATTACATTACAAAATGTGCTTTTTGTTACTATTTTGACACTGCAGAGTAGTTTTAAGAAAATATATACATACAAAGAGGATGGACCTGCAAGGATGTGCTTGCCAGGTGTGCTATTACTCTTGAGAGCAGTACTGCCATTGTAATTGTGTGAAAGCATTTTTACTAGCACTGAAACAAAGACAAAATGCTGTGTTAACAAGCCATTTAACATGTTAATTTGTTTAGGGAAGCAAAATATTCCAGAAAATAATTTACCACTGTGAATTTATGGAAATAATTCACAGTTAGACATCTTTTCTGTGAAATCTGAGCATTTAAACCACTGAGGAACATTCACTAAAAGTGTTACCCAGGTAATATGAGAGAGTGAGAGACACAGAGCATCTGCATGTGTGTGTTTGTATGTGTGTGTGTGTTTTGCACACGCACGCCTGTGTGTATGTGTGTGTGTATTCACTGAAAATAGAACAAATGTTGAAAGACATTATACTTAGGTTAAAATGTAAATTAAAAGGTAACATTTTAAAATCAAGAAACTGCTGAAATTCACCTGTTTACAATTAAATCAAGTAATTGTAACTTATGCACTCGTTATGCACAGTGATGTCATTAATGATGTAATTTCAGATGTCATCAGTGATGTTAATAACGATGTTATAGAACATGTTATGAGTGATGTAATTAATAGGGTCATTTGTGAGGCAGCGTATAGCGATTTCCTGACCACCTGCCCAGCATGGCCTTTAACCAATGCCTAGCGGTTTCTGTCCCCACGTGTTGTGTGACCCACATCTTGTGCCACTTGGTATACAGAGGAATTGGAGATGCTCCAAAGACAATGTAGGAGCCAGGAGAGGACATGGAAACTATCTCCAAAATCGGTATAGACAGAGCAGCTTAGAGCAAGGACGTCCAGATATAAAATTGCTGTTAAGGAGACCAAAACTCACTTCTTCGCCCAGAAGATCAAATCGGCTCTAAATGGGCCAAAAGAGCTATTCAACATGGTACCCTCTCCGATGCGTCCTTACTGAAATGTAGAATTAGAGAACTCACAGGAGTTCTGTGGTAGAGTGGCCCATTACTTTAAAGAGAAGAAAATCCATGCAGATTGTCCAACTTCATTGGAGGATCAGCCTGCCTCTCCCCTCCTGCTTTGTGCAGCTAGAGGGGTAGAGGATGCCCCCCCATCTCTTTTGTCTGGATCGTTTTCCTCCACTGCCAGCCACTGAGATTAAGTCCTTGCTTTTAAGCATCTCCTCAGGCTCGCCAGATGATCCTTGTCCACCCAGGGTTCTGCAGGAAATTCCAGATTTGGTTGCGGAAGGCTTGGAACAGGAGTTTGCTAAGGTGCTGGAATCAGGGCTTCCCTATGGTTTGGAAGGAAGCAGTGGTAATTCCACTGAAGAAGAAGCCAGAGCGTGATCCCATTGATCTGAAGAACTTACACCCCATTTCTCCTTTGTCTTCTCCAGTGAAGATCTTAGATAGGTTTATGAATACCTCTTTGATCATGATTTCCTGGACCATTCACAGAATGGGTTCAGGAAAGACCATAGCACTGAGTCAACCGTTACTGCTACTGCGGATTCTCTCCGCCAACACGTGGACCAGGGGTAGGTGCCATTTTTGGTGCTGCTGGATCTCTCTGCAGCTTTCAACACCATTTCACCAGCTCGAATGGTGTACGAGCTCAAGCAGGCTGGGGTGAAGGAGGTGGCTTTGAACTTCCTAGAGTCCTTCCTGAATGAAAGATCAAATATTGTGAGCTGTGGAGACTTTAGGTCTCTCCCTTTTTAGCTTTGTGGAGTCCCAAAAGGCTTCTCCCTGAGCCCTACTTTGTTTAATCTGTATGTGGCTCCCGTGGCAAAACTTGTTCAGTCCTTCAGCTTCCAGGTGTCTTTTTTTGCTGACGACACCCAGATCCTAATTTCTATCATGGATGATCGGGATAAAGTAGCTGCCAAATTTCAGGCATGTATGGAGGAGGTGAGTGGTTGGATGAAGATAAGCTTGCTCAAAATGAATGGCAAGAAGACAGAGATTGTCGTTTTTGCCTTTGATAATGCCATTTGGAATGAGCAGTGGTGGCCAGAGAGTTGTGGTGCTTCACCTGTACCTATTTCAGCAGTAAAAAAATCCGGGGGTATGGTTTGACAATGCCCTATAATTTGACATTCAGGTAAATAGGACGGCCAATGCATGTTTTTGGTTGATCTGTATTTTGAGGAAAATTCTTCCACTGCTTCCGCAGGAACTCAGAATCTCAGTGGCCCTTGCCCATATTATATCTCGGCTTGACTATTGTAATACGCTGTACCTGAATATTAATCAACTCGCTCTGAACAAACTGCAAATGATTCAAAATGCTGTTGCTCGCCTCGTTCTTGGCCTGCCCAAACATGCTTCTGTGTCGGAAGGGCTGCGCCAACTGCATTGGCTTCCTGTCAGGAAACAGGTGACCTTCAAAGCCCTTTGGTGCATGAGGTCCTATATTCTCATGGCTCAGGATTTTTTAGGGCTGCCATGAAATGGTATGTGCCTAAGCGCCCCCTGAGATTAGCAGGCCATTTTGTGGTAAGGATCCCTGGGACTAAGAAGATCAGGTGAGGCAAACGAGCCTTCTCCGGGGCGGTGGGGAGGTTGTGGAACTCCGTCCCAGAAATGATTCCGAGGACAGAGGCACACCTAGCATTCTGCAAACAACTTAAGACATGGTTATCTTCTTTAAAAGCGAGGATCCTCCGTCCTCTATAACTCCCTTACATGCTTGTTTGTCTGGTTTTGCAGTGACTTTTGCCTAAGCGTAGTTTGGTGTCTCCTCTTTTCCTAGCACTTAGATACCCATTGGTCTTATACGCTCTGCAAGTGCTACAAATACAAATACAAACCGCCCAGCCCCCTGCAGGCAGCTGCATGGCTTAAGGTTGGCTGCAGTACCTAGCCTGCAGCAAGGCCTTCTGTCCAACTTCCCTGCGAGTGACAGACCCCACACATAGCCTTCAGCGGCGTTTAGGCTTTGCGTAGTAGAGCTTGGTGAGTTATGGGCCTCTCTGCAATGATCTCTGTACAGGGCGAAGGCTGTGCAAGGTAGCTTTTAGTATGTTTTTTCATAAATGTTCATGTGTGCCGGAACTCCTGCAGGCCACACTGACCTTCTGGGACATCACACAAGGGCTAGGGAGTCAGGCTACGCCACTCCTCGCCTCTTAAATCTATTTTTATCAAAATTCTCAGGACTCGGTGACTGAGTCACCGAGTCCTGTCATGGCAGCCCCAACATTGTTCTCCACCGTGACCAGCCAATCATGTCAGCCTGTCCTGCAGGACTCCTGTGGCGCCAGCCTCTCAGATCACTTTTTTGCCTGTGTGGACCCGCAGGAGTACCTCAGGAATACTGCATTGCTAGAAACCTACGCAGACCCGTAGGATTCCCGCAGGAGTACCTTAGGAATATTGCATTGCTAGAAACCTAAACAAATTTTACCTGAATTTCTCAAAACTACTGAACGGATTTACTCCAAATCACGAAAAGCATGAGTTCTAAGTACAGATTTAGGCCCAGATCTACTAACATTTTGTTTTGTGGTTGTGCCACTTTCTTGCAGCAGCCATGACACAAAATTTTAGATTAGATTTACAAAGCCATGCAAATCAAATTTTGTGTGGCTTTGCGTGGAATTTTTCCCAAGAGTAATGCAAGACGGCAGATAGCTCTGCCTTGCTTTACCCTGTGTCAGAAAGACGTCCCGCTTACGCTTACCAACACCCCCACGAACCACAACCCCCAGCCGACCCTGAGCCACTGGAGCCTCATCACCACAGAATACACCCGAAAACTTACGAGCTCTGTCCACTCAGGGGCACCCTCGGACCAATGCTCACATCATATTTTTAACCAAGCATGTGCCACCATCGCCCCCCAACTGTGCCGGACAATCAACTGCTCCATCAACCTTCCTGGATGACTCTAAACACATAGAGATCAACCCTCTACTGAAGAAACCCTCAGCTGACCCAACGGATATGAAAAACTACAGACCAATCTCATTGCTCATCTTTCCAGTCTGGCCAAGGCCACTACCAACATATTACAAAACTGTTGGAGGGGGGTACAGGGAGCACAGCAGCCAACCCAGGACATAAAGAAAAAAACGGTGTTAAACCCGGATTCCTGGGCACCAGGGCATTCAGGAGTTACTATGCGTCAACTGCATCAACTGGAGTGTTCCCCTCTGCTGTCCTGGGGCCTCAGTACTAGTGGACCCAAAAATAGATAACCATGTACTCCTCTACAGCACTTGACTCTCCCAGGGTAGCGAGACAGAGCAGTCCAAGGCTTATTAAGGAGGTGAGGTAGGTTTAGACATCCAGAATACAGTGCACACCGTACTACCAGCTAATAAGATCAATGTCCAGTCAGTGCTCTACTTTTTAAAAAGAAAAATACTTTAATACACCAAAGAGAAATATACTACACATAGAACTAGAATAAACAGTGAAAAGCAGACATCTCCACAACCCTCTGGGCCGGAGTCCTGACCCCATACAGTATTATGGTGCCTAGATGCTAAGCACAGTGCCTGTATGCTAACACATATGAAAACACGGTTAGCATGTAGACACACAATTAGCATTGCATATTACAGACCATGTTGCACAGGGTTGCTCTCATTCGCTAGAGCCATGATACCAATCCTTGTATTGCAATGGTGTAGTTTAAGCATATGATGTGAAGTCAAACTTCCCAGATCAGCCCTAGAACCCACCACCCAAAGAACAGAAGTGCCCTCCCGTCCTTAGCAAGGACACCGCTCTGGTGGCGTCAGGGATCTGATCATAGGTGCCTGATGTCTTGGCACAGCTTACTGGAGTCCTACTAGTCCAGTAGCCACTGGCTAGTCCTAGGAGGGTAGTCGGCTGGCCAGAGTGCCAGTACACCCTGTTACCCCTATGTGTCACAAAGAGAAAGGTAGGGGCCTGTACCACAGGACACTATTCTCCAGCTACAGATGGTAACTGGAAGTATCACACAGGCTCCCATAGCACAGGGGAGAGGTCTGGGCAAAGTAATCTCACCTCCAAGGACTGGAATCAAGCTTCCCCATCTCCCTCTGTCTCTGTTGATGTGCTGCAAGCTTCCTTATCTTGAGCAGCTGTTTGCAATTCCCTTGTTTTCCAAGCTGATGCTTGACAAGCCTCACAACCCAGCTGGTCCTCTGCATTCAGGCTACTGACTGATGCCTTTGCTCATCCACAGTTGGCAAATTCCTTTACAGCAGAATCCATCCCTCACAGAGAAAACTCTCTCAAGTTGAGATGCGGTGAGCAAGCTTCCTTGCCTTTACACCACGGGCCCACAGCTGTTTTTTGTAGATGCTTGTCAGAACCTAAGACCAGTCTTGAACAAACACTGACCACTCAGGACAGACTTTTATCACCTCTGATTAATAAGCTGATCCAATCAAAGGGTCTGTTACTTTTGAATCTCTGGTGCCTCTCCAATCATGAGGCACATGTGTGTCATGCTCAGTGCGTGTGCAAGGCATGCACGGATGAGTTTCTGTCCTTCAGGATAAGCTCTTGGTATAAGCCTGGGCTATTCCCAGAGAGGAATTTTAATTACCTTCGGACCAGGAGGCACTACCCATCATCCCTCCTAGCAGAGTAAGGCCAGCTAAACACGGATAAGAGCAAGTGTCTATCCCCAGCCCACCAGGCTTCTCCAAGAAATAGAGAGGGGTGCAGGGAGCTGGAATATCAAGCAGAACAGCTCAGCTCATGTTAAACACAATGGCTCACCTCACCATTCTCCCCTAGGGAACTTGCTGGCTCTCAAACACACATCCAAGGTAGGCAAAGGCAACAGGACCACAGACAAAGACTGCACAGACTTGATCGGGAGGGTGGCTAGAAGCCCCCACCACCAAGGGTAGAAGGATTCAGGTATCCCTGACTATAGATTTATTGCTGCCACTACTGTCAGTCTACCACCGTCGTGGTAGAGAGGGCAGTAGCCACTCTCTGTGAAATAGGGGTGCACTATGCATGCCCCCCTTGACTTCATAGCTAAGCTCTGGGCTCCCAGTCCTTGTAAACAGGGAGATCCTCAGTGGACATGCGTGACTGGTGTCTTCACTGAGGTAGGGATCTAGAAACCATATAGTATCTTTTAAGTGACTTGCCTGTAGATCACCGTGAGGCAAGGGGAGCACGTTTGCCAGAGACCATCCCAACAGTGAGTCTCCTGGGTGATTAAATACATGGCCCCATGATTACATACCATTATTTTTAAAGCTCTCAGAGATGGGGCTGTATGCTTTCTATCTGGAGTGCAGACCTCTTGTGGCTGGTTTTATGGCTGCATTTTGTTGCCAGAAGACCATTAAAGAAAGACTTGTACAAACCTTAAAAGTTATTTCAGTTAGAAATGCTTTCTTTTAAATATTTTTGAGAAAATATTTATCATACATTGTCTTGGAATATGGCTATTGATAATTTTTTGTGGTGACTTTTTCACAAAGACAATAGATCTGCTTTACATAGGCTGATATGCTGACTTCTTGCTAAAGCCAACAGGCCAGCTTTTATATTTTGGTGTTCTGGCCCTTTGATAAATCCAGTAGGCCTGCCTTATTTAAAATGACATGTTTATTTTGTCACTTTATGTTAAAAAAATGTCATAATTCATTGAAAAAACAAAGGTTAAAGTGATGTTATAGTTAGGTGAAAATAACAGTTAAAATGTAAGGTTTTAAACTCAAAACACCACTGATTTTCACTAGGTTTAGTTAATTTAAGTAACTATAACTCATCCACTATTTGTGCACTGCTTATAAACTCACATATTACAAGACTCATTACATGTTCTATGACATCACTGATGGCAAATGAAAAGGCGTAATTAATGACAACAGTGTACACGGCTGGGGCTTGAGTTTTAGTTACTTCAGTTTATTTGTAGCTGTTTTTATTGCACAAAATGAATTGGTAAAAGGCCCATATTTCACAGAGAACAGTGAAATAAGGAAAATATTTCACAGTTCCCTGCGAAGTATGGGTTTCATCCTCATAAGGACGAACCTAAATCACTCTGTAGATCTTTACCGTTTCAGGGGCTACCAGGATTATGTGTCAAAGATATCTAAATTGTGTGGCAAAAAGTATATTCATGAAAGATAAGCAAAATCTAAGCACTGAGCTCAAATCAGTGCCTGATCATTACGTGCACTGCGAAGAAACTCCTTTTTGTGTGAACCCCCAAAATAAACATGATTTCTAAAAATAAAAATACATATAAGCCTTCGTGGATTTCGGTAACATTTACAAACTTATAGATGCAAGATTGAGTCACTTCCAGTGGTTACAGCTTTCTCCGGCAGCTTTCCTAATGCTGATGCTGATATGGCAATAGTTTTCAAGTTGTCGAGAGTGGTTTTGCACGACTAAGATTACATTTTTTTTTGTGTTTCGCTATCCAAGCATCGCCCGCCATATTGGAATGGTAAATAGAAATGACGGCTGTGACACTTATGAGGAGCCTGCATACTTCATCATGCACACCACGTCTGGGATCCGACCACCAGGAGCAGCGACGTCAGCGTGCCTTTTTTATCTTTTGTTGTACCAAAGCTACACAGCATTTGCAAAACGCATTTGGTTCCTTGTCAGTGCTGTACAGAGTCAGCAAATACGTGGCAAAGCCAATGGGCCATGAGGTGTAGCCGATTGGTGTTACCAGTGTTTGTTTAAATAAGGGAGTGACAAATTCAACTCTATCACGATTCGTAACACACCCTCAGGATAAGGGGATGTTGAAAACTTCAGAAAACTGACCATCACACGGCGGGCGCAAGGATCCTCTAAACTTGATAGCTTGACAGGCAGGCATAGGATTGGCCTAGCAGGCCCTTTGTGCGCAGAGCAGCCTGTCCAAGCCTCTCCATCCTCACAAGAGGACCCTGGCGTCGGGAGGGCAGGCCGCGTGTGCGCAGAGCAGCCTGTCCAAGCAATGGACCCTCCCCTAGTCATCCCCACAAGAGGACCCCGGCGTCCGGAGGACAGGCCGCGTGTGCGCACAGCAGCCTGCGCCAGCCACAGAAACCTCTCCTACCCACCCTCACAGGTGTTCCTGGCGTCGGGAGGGCAGGCCGCGAGTGCACATGGCAGCATGTCCGGGCAATGGACCCCTCGCCTACCCATCCTCACAAGAGGACCCTGGCGTCTGGAGGGCAGGCCGCGTGTGCGCAGAGCTGCCTGTCCCAGCTAAAGATCCTTCTCCTACCTATCCTTACAGGGGTTCCTGGCGTCGGGAGGGCAGGCCGCTAGTGCGCAAGGCAGCATATCCAAGCCACAGATCCCTCGCCTACCCATCCTCACAGAGGACCCTGGCGTCGGGAGGGCAGGCCGCTAGTGCGCAAGGCAGCATGTCCGAGCAATGGACCCCTCGCCTACCCATCCTCACAAGAGGAACCTGGCGTCTGGAGGGCAGGCCGCGTGTGCGCAGAGCTGCCTGTCCCAGCTAAAGATCCCTCTCCTACCTATCCTTACAGGGGTTCCTGGCGTCGGGAGGGCAGGCCGCTAGTGCGCAAGGCAGCATATCCAAGCCACAGATCCCTCGCCTACCCATCCTCACAGAACACCCTGGCGTCGGGAGGGCAGGCCGCTAGTGCGCAAGGCAGCATGTCCGAGCAATGGACCCCTCGCCTACCCATCCTCACAAGAGGAACCTGGCGTCTGGAGGGCAGGCCGCGTGTGCGCAGAGCTGCCTGTCCCAGCTAAAGATCCCTCTCCTACCTATCCTTACAGGGGTTCCTGGCGTCGGGAGGGCAGGCCGCTAGTGCGCAAGGCAGCATATCCAAGCCACAGATCCCTCGCCTACCCATCCTCACAGAAAACCCTGGCGTCGGGAGGGCAGGCCGCTAGTGCGCAAGGCAGCATGTCCGAGCAATGGACCCCTCGCCTACCCATCCTCACAAGAGGAACCTGGCGTCTGGAGGGCAGGCCGCGTGTGCGCAGAGCTGCCTGTCCCAGCTAAAGATCCCTCTCCTACCTATCCTTACAGGGGTTCCTGGCGTCGGGAGGGCAGGCCGCTAGTGCGCAAGGCAGCATATCCAAGCCACAGATCCCTCGCCTACCCATCCTCACAGAACACCCTGGCGTCGGGAGGGCAGGCCGCTAGTGCGCAAGGCAGCATGTCCGAGCAATGGACCCCTCGCCTACCCATCCTCACAAGAGGAACCTGGCGTCTGGAGGGCAGGCCGCGTGTGCGCAGAGCTGCCTGTCCCAGCTAAAGATCCCTCTCCTACCTATCCTTACAGGGGTTCCTGGCGTCGGGAGGGCAGGCCGCTAGTGCGCAAGGCAGCATATCCAAGCCACAGATCCCTCGCCTACCCATCCTCACAGAGGACCCTGGCGTCGGGAGGGCAGGCCGCTAGTGCGCAAGGCAGCATGTCCGAGCAATGGACCCCTCGCCTACCCATCCTCACAAGAGGAACCTGGCGTCTGGAGGGCAGGCCGCGTGTGCGCAGAGCTGCCTGTCCCAGCTAAAGATCCCTCTCCTACCTATCCTTACAGGGGTTCCTGGCGTCGGGAGGGCAGGCCGCTAGTGCGCAAGGCAGCATATCCAAGCCACAGATCCCTCGCCTACCCATCCTCACAGAGGACCCTGGCGTCGGGAGGGCAGGCCGCTAGTGCGCAAGGCAGCATGTCCGAGCAATGGACCCCTCGCCTACCCATCCTCACAGAGGACCCTGGCGTCGGGAGGGCAGGCCGCGCGCGCGCAAGGCAGCATGTCCGAGCAATGGACCCCTCGCCTACCCATCCTCATACAGGGGCTATCTTTGGGAGGGACAGGCTGCGGTGCTCAGAGAGCATGTCCAAGCCACGGACCCCTCGCCGACCCATCCTCATACAAAGAGTGGCCTCGCACTGGGAGGATAAGCGTGCGCTGGATGGATGTTGGGCGCATCCTCAGAGAGGGGGCAGCTTCCGGGGGGCAGGCTGCAGCCCTAGTGGTGTAGGACCCACCCTCACAAAGTGGCCTCGGGTTGCGGGGGCAGGCCGAGCGTGGCAGGGTGGATGCCCCGGCACGGCCAGCTCTCGGAGCCCTGACATGCCCCCCTCCGCCCCTGCGCGCAGGTTACTACCACCCGTTAATGCCCGGCCGCGGCGGCGGAAGGAGTCCCCCGCACGCACCCAGCCCAGGCGCGGCAGCCATGGTGTATTTTATTTTTTTAACGCTGCACCGGATCGATCCCAATGCCGGTAAATGGATATTATTAAACAGCATGGGGTAGTGCAAACTGGGAAAGAAAACTTGCAGAGGGCTGCCTTTGAGCCGAGCGAGCCTGCCTGCTGTGACAGGGCAATTGGCGACATGCTTTTTTCATGCCAATCTGCGGCGTTTTCTGCTCGCGATGCTATGGCAACCGGGCTTTAACAGACTAAAGCGGCTAACAAGACGCCCTGATGGAATTGTCTGCCTCCGCGCCAGCCTCGTCTCGGCAAAGAACCGCGCAGAAAGGAGCCGACTCGCGGACCTCTGCCACGCTCATTACCATTTGGGCTCTTCAATTCTAATTGTCTGTTGCATATCAGAGATTGTGTTTGCCTTTCATTTTTTTTCCTTTTAGTAAAAGCCTATCAGTGTCTGGGTTTAATTAAGCACAGCACAACAAAAGCACACATTTCAGCAAGGCTGGGCCCCACCGATGTGCCATGTATTCACGCACACTCCGGAATTGTTTACGAAAATATGTTTTAATGTGTTATTATTCCATATATCAGAGTGGTGCGAGAGGTAAATAAATCCCGCACATATGCCGGGGCCATGAGTAGTGCATCGCTTTGGAAACGGGGCGTTTTCGTGTTTCTCGACGCTTGGTGCGAGGGTGTCTTTGTGCTGGGCCGCACGCGAGGGTGTACTGCACTTCTTCACAACTCCAGAGCATTGTGTAAACACACAGAGGGGTGCGCTGACACTGTGCACTCACGCGTGCCCTGATCCTTCGCAACTACAAAGTTTGTGGCAAGCTCCTAGAGACCTTGGAGCGCACACACTCAGGGTGTCTCTCTCTTTAACACATGGGAAGACTTGCTGGGTACACACCAGTGCAAAACTTCGTGCACACACCCAGTGTGTACTGTTCTTTAGCAGCTAGAAAGCGCTGGTCACACGCACCGGTGTGTGGTGCTCCTCGAAAGCTGAAAAGCCTTGTGTACATCCAGGGTGTGCTGTTCCTTAACAACGTGTGCAACAACTGTTGTCAACACACCCAGGGAGTGCTGCTACTTAACAACTGTCCAGCCGTGTTGTCAACAGAGCCAGGATATGATGTCCTGTGAAGACTGCAGCTCCTTTTGTGTTCTGTGTACACACAACTGTGTGCTTCTACTTAACAACCCAGCCTTGCACGCGCAGAGACAGAGCCGCCCTCTCACACACGCGTTGTACTGCTCACTAACCACTGTTGTACACCACACAGAAAGGAGTTCTGCTGCTCATTAACCCTAAAAAGCTGTGATGTACACGCACAAGCCTTGTGGGGTGCCTAGCGCCATGAAGCAGGGTGTAGGCGTAGGAGAGGCCGCGTCCCCTGCGCGTGCACCCAGAGGCACACACACGACGCCCCTTCCCTTGTCTTACAAAGTACTGCCTATGTGCACAGCCTTGTGCGGTGCCTAGCGCCCTGAAGCAGGGTATCGCGGGCCGAAACACGTCCTCTCTGGTCCCTTGGACAGGTACAGTCCATGAATACCGGCTCCGTGAGCCGCCCCTCTCCCCACAAAGGACGGGCACGGCATGGGCGTCAGAACAGGCGCCCTGAAGCTTGGCTCAGAGTGGACGCGGGCGCTTCTGGGCACGGAAAGAGCCCTTTAGGCGCCTGTGTGGCATTGTTCACACCTCCGAGCAGAAGTACTCAGACCAAGAGTATGAGGCGAGCCTCTCACGAGCTCCACTTTTTTCCCCCAGTTCCCTCCATCCTCCCCTACCTTCTGCACTCCTTTCGTTTTATCTTTGTTACCCACCATGTTTTTTCTTTCCATTTTCTTTCCTTATTGTTCTTTCTTTCTTCTCGATTTTGAGTATTTCTTTCCTTCAATCTTTCTTTTTTTGTTTTGCTTATTTGTTTCTATCATTATTTTCTCCCTTTTCATTTCTTCGTTGCATTTTAATTTCCTTATTTATTTCAACCATTTTTTTCTTGCTGCTTTTTTATTCTCTTTTTAGCCTTTCTACTCCTTTTTTCTTTCTTCCTTACTATATATATATTTATATTTATATATATATATATATGTGTATATATATACACACACATACAAACACACACAAATATAATGCACAAGAACGCATACAAAAGTGTCATATATTTTTGGGAGGTGACAGAGGGAAGCTTTGTGCGACTTCAGGGATAATGTCCAGTTTTAAATATCCACTGTGAGTCAGGGTAACAAAGCCCCCGCTTCTCCAGGCCGCTCAGCCCCGGCCGCCCGCCGGCAGCTGAAATAACACGCACCGCACGGATCCCGCATGAACACAACAGCACCGAGACATCTACAACGATTCTCTCCGTTCGCGGCTCGGAACGGGGCTGCTGATTACACCTTTCGACAAGCATATTTAAATCTAGATTTTGTCACATTATTCACTTGTAAAAAATGTTGAAGGAAATGTTGCTGTTTTCCAGCGATCAGTCGATCATCAGAGTTAATTTACGCAATGCGAAGCCCCCGGAATTTTGGTCTCACGGCGCAGAATCGTATTTACCTTCCAGTTGTGTTCACGATCCGCGAATGCCCGGTGTATCCTGGTGAAAGGGGGCGACCCCACCTCCGCCCCCCCCCCCCCACACAAATGTTCTTATTTTTCCCCCCCTAAATGCATCTCTCGAGGGTCCTTTCTCTCAGCCGGCGATGGCTCATGGAAGCCGCAGCCCCGTCAACGCGTGGAACAATTTTCTGGGGTGGCCCCCCCAGGACTAGTGCACTGGCAGGTAGGGTTCGGGGCGCCCCCAGGGCCCGGACAGCAGCCCCCGGACTAGGGCGGGGCTTCACCTAAAGATGTGATGGCGTGTGCGCCACCGAACACCCTGCCGAGGGGGGCTGTGGCAATTACGCACGGGGGTTGGGGGGTCTCTGCGGGTGCTAGCCCCACCAACAACTGCCCATTACTATACCCATCTCTACCTAAATTGCCATGGCAGAGGTCAGCGCGCTGACGTCATCCTTCCCGAGCCGGCTTTATGGTGGTAATTCGAGAAAAAAAACAACAAAAAAAACAGTGCGACAGTATTCCTTCAAAGGGGACTCAATTGTTCAGCAAACGCGACCCACCACTCAAGCCTCTCTAAAGCAGGGTACTACGGTAAACAGATTAAAAATATTACAAACTATTGTTTCATCTGGCTCGGGTCGATATTTTTTTTTTTCACTGAAATGCACTTTTCAAGAGTGATGCAAAAGGTTGAAAGGAAAACATCTTCCAACTGATGGGAACAAAAAACATTTCTCCGCATTCTCCTTGTTGTATTCGATTTAATGAATAGATATGCCTTTTTATTCCGGGCTACCCTCCTATTAAACGATAGCATCATTTTTTGGTGCATAAATAAATTCACTTTCTTGTCACCTGTGATTTGTGCGGGGAGATCTAAGACATTATTCCTAATTGAGATTTATACGGGATCTCGCTCTGAAGGTAAATCTGTTTTATTCTTTCTCCCACTGTTTAAAATGTTTTTTTCCCTCTATTTCATTGCTTCTAAAGAAAATTGTCAAGGAGAAGCCGAGACTGCCTGGGCTATACATTAACATCACTTTAGTTTTTAAGCTGTCATGCACTGTTACAAAAATGGTAAGCTGCCATTGTTTAATGTCTGTCATTTTAAAATGCTTTAGGAGTTATCTATCCTGTAAAATTATTAGCGGATGCTAAAATTGCCTTGTAAGTATTAGGACAATAGCAATTTTGTAACAGCTGGGACACTGCCACTGGAACAGGAGTACATTTTCTTCGCAGATTTATAAAGTGCTTTCAATGGCTTGTAACTGACGGATGATGCATTTTTCTAAGTGCGCAAAGCAATATTTTGCAGAGGGAAAAGGCTTGAAAGCTGACACACGTGCATGCAAATGCCATTCTCTTCAAGTCAGTAATTTGCTTTTTTCTTTCAGAGGCATAAATGCCATAGTTAGACACATTATTTTGTATATTGCACATAACAATGCAAGATGCACAAAAACAGCCGGTACAAAACATTTCATATTGATAGAGGAGCCCGTGGCTGCGGCACAGGATTAGCATACATGAGCGCTCGCTCCCCGAAGCGCCTCCAGGCGGCCTCGCGCAACGAGGCGCCACTTCTGCTAACTTTCGTGTTTTGAAGGTTGTCCGCGGTGAGATAGTGGCCCGGTGACCTCTTAATGACAACGTAATGCATTCGATACCCACATTTCTCTTGTGTGCACCCCCCCAAAGAAGCTGGCACGTGTGCTCAGTGCTGGAACCTCCTAAACCTCTACTCTTCCAAAGCGCCTAGAAGCTTAAGATTGCGCATAATGTGCAATTGCCATTTCTGCATTATTCATTGATTAACATAAGTATAACCGTGGGTGTGTAATGCACCGAATTTGGCCAGACCCCCTGCCCTTGGCAGGGCGGAGATCCGCGCGCTATGTTGGCCCCAAGAGTGAATGGTGTTATTTTTGCACCATGGACCGACATCCTCGGTGGGTCTCTGAGACCAAGATTGTGCTTCCAGAGTGACGTAACCTTGGGCCCGTGCGTAGTGACTTGATTGAAGGAGCGCCTTATCGAGGCAGGGCTCATAAAAGGTGTCAGACTCTGTTTTATTTTTTTAAGTTGACACTTCCGTCTTGGGTCTCATGCAGCGATATAGTAAACATAAACCAGACACCACATCCACGCGCGCACGCACTGGAGCACGCACGCGGGTCTTCATCCATTGGTCTGTTCCACTGCCATTCACGCTTTGCTCCGCCCACAACGCGTCACCAGCTGGCAGCCTTCCACTCGGAGTCATGACATTTTTTGTCAGATCACACGTGTACCGCCACCAAAAAGAAGCCCACTTGAGTGCTATGGCTCATGGGCTAATACTGTGCCTTTTTTATTATTTAAATTGTTTATAATTTTTTATTTTTTCAGTCACATTTGTGTGTTTAAACTGTCTTTTGGTTGTAGCAGTTCAATGCCAATAACAAGTTTTGTGCTTTAGTAATAATCCAATTTTCCATTGATGTATATTCAAAGCAAAAAGGGTTTCCATACTCCTTCTAAGTGCACCCGTCTGCTAGGAAGCACCCACACTCTACTGTTAAAATTATGTCACGGATAATAATTTTAATAGTGAAATGTTTTAATTCCAAGCATTTGCATGACACGTTTATGCAGCAGCACACAAGCACATATATAGAGATTAACATTTGAGGATAAAGAAAATCCTACAATCCAAATAGAAATGCAGTGAAAGTGATAATCTAGGTACAAGCAAACACTAAAAAAACTAAATTTCCCCACTTGTAGGAAGAACACAAAAGTAAAATTCACACCTGCGCTATTTTCTGCTCATGACCTGCCAGATGACATAACTGATAGTATCTTATATGATTATATTGATAACATAATTGATTAGGGTGACCAGATTTTGAAAAGAAAAAAAACGGGGCAACTCAGACGTAAAAGTAGGTCTAAAGCCTTCTATCTATCTATCTATCTATCTATCTATCTATCTATCTATCTATCTATCTATCTATCTATCTATCTATCTATCTATCCTACACCCCCCCCACACACACACAGATAGATAGATATGGGAGCAGGCATCAGACAGGCAGAAACCAATAAATGACTTCTCTAATTATTTAAGAGTCTACAAATGCATGTGAACAGAGAGCATACCTTTCACTCCTGATTTACAGGTTGACCTGACCTTTGTCCCAAAACCCAGGACATTTATTTTAAAATTAACAAAAGCGTTCACAGGTTGACCTGACCTTTGTCCCAAAAACTGGAACATTTATTTAAAATTAACAAAATAGTCGGGCCACGTTGACAGTCCTCTGAAAACTGGTACTGTCCGAGGAAATCCAGGATGTCTGGTCACCCTATCATTGCTGTTCTAGACAAAAACAGTAATAACATAGGTCACTGCTTTCGGCCATTGGATGTGTGCAGCACCCAGCCCCCATGTTCACAGAATTCAGCTGGACCCAGTACAGATTTAACACAGGTCTTTGTTAGGATAAAGTTTCCAAACAAATAAGTTCTTAGTCAAAAAGAAAAGCAGCACCCCCTGACACTAGCATCTCCTCCACTCTGAAAAAAAACTCCAATATTTTAAGCCATATTTTAAATGGAAGAGAAGAAAGGGGGAGAGACAAAGGAAGCAACCAAAATCTTACCTATAACACATCCTTTCATTTAAAAGAAACACAACAGTGGCACCATAATAAACTCCTGAAATCAACATTGCATATTTATATCACATAACACCAGGAAAACATTCTTGTAAAAACCTCTATGAGAGTTTTCTGAGTGTCCCATTGTTCTTGACTCTGGAGGAAATGGTGTCCAGAGAATCTCCCAATCTAGAAGATACTGCAGGTTTCATTGGCAAAAACTCAGCATAGGTTCTAAAGTCATTCAATAGAAGAGTTGCCTGTTGGTCCCGGGGCTTCTTCCAATGCTTTGCAGCAGTTAGTATTCCTGTCATGTTGATTTTGACAGTCTCTAGAAGCCAAGGGAAGACAGTCTTTATCTGCAAGAAACGTTATGCCATCAAACTTTCCAGTCACTTAGAAACTACGTTTGATCCAACATTTTCCACCTTGAGTGATAACATTGCCCTTGTCAATTTTCACAACTTTAAATGTCATAAAGAACTCAGAACTATTTTTTTGAAATAATTTCAAGTAAAATAATTCTGACCTAATTTCCTACTTTCATATCAGGTTGCCAAATTTTATTTCATAATCATATGGTATTTTCAACTTGCCCTGATTATCAAGTACTCTTTTTTCCACCTGCCTCATATTAGGCAATTGCTTATCATGGAACTTAGACATGAAACTTTTAAGCCACCAAGTACAAACATGTGATGCAGGCCTTATTCCTTTGAGAAAAAGAAAGACATTTTGTTCAGTGACTGAGTGTGGGCAATTTCTGAATGCCTATAACCTCTCTCCAAAAGCCTTAGTCCAAGATAGTTTATGTTGAAAGGCGATCTTGAAAAACAATGCTTTCTTTAAGGTAACAGTTGAACCGTTCTACCTGACCATTACACTGAGGATCATAGAGGGCTGTAGTTATGTGAGATATGCCATATGTGGCAAGAACAATTTCTATTCCAGTGAAACAAGGTTGGACACTATTGTCAGTGAAATGGCCTCAGAAAACCATTCCATGCAAAATGCATCTACTACCTTCTTGCTAATGGGGTGTATAACAAGTTTGACTTCTGCCAATCAGTTAAGGCTAGTGCATAATTAAGATGGCTGAGCAAAGTTTTCAAAGGACTCACAATAATAAGAGCTATCTTCTGTCAAGCCTAAGTGGGTCATTTGACAGGATTTAAAAGGGGAGTTACAGCTTTGGCACTCTTGGCAGAGCTTTAACACAGTCATAGTCCTTCATTTAGTTATCTGTTTCAATGTCCATGCTTGACCAACAAAAATGTGACTTCAGCAAACTCTTGAGGTCTGACATGCTCATGTGACCATGATATTCCCTTTTAAGCAATTTCTGATTGACACCCGTGAGAGATGCACAATTAACATTCCCCACCACCAATGTGCCAGCAATAGCTAACGCAGATGCCACATGGAAGGATTCAATGAACTGTGGAGAGATCTGGATGATGGCCACCCCCCCCCAGATATATCCTAACTAACTTAAAAGTTTCCTTTGCAAAATCAGCTGCGTCCTAGTCTTTTTCAGTAATACCCCAAAATAACATACTGACTCAGTCTTGTACAGCAGATCACATCCATTTTAGTCTCATCTCTCTCCTGCAAACTGGACTGATCCAATGACAGATGTGATAGGAAGTCTGCTCTAACATTTTCTTCAGGGGCTTAACGTGCTTCAAAGCAATTTCCTGTAAAAATTAGGTTAATCTTACCATCATATCTATTGAATGAATTCCTTACTCATGTGAAAAATACTGAGCAAAAGCTTATGACTGGGCTTCATAATGAGCTTATTTTCCCAAACATTATAACTAAATGATTAATTGACCACACACAAGCGAGGATCCCTTGCTCAATGACTGCATATCTTAGTTCAATGGCAGAGATCTGGAAACTCTATTCCATTTTGAGTTGTTGGTACTTTGAGAAAGAACAGCACACGACCCATAGCTGTTGGGATCTACAGCTATGACACACGTTAAAACACAACAGAAAGATCTGACAGTGGAAGCTTTAAACAGTGGCAGTTTCAATAGCTTCAAAAGTATTAGATTGGGTTCCCCAACAACATGATTGACCTTTGCATAACAACACCCTGAGTGACTCCATCAATTCAGTGACCTTTTCGATAATGCAACTGTAATATCGGCACAGTCTTGCAAAGGAGAGAAGCTTCTCCTTGGATGGTGGACCTAGTTGGATAGCTTCTACTAGGCCAACCTTGGGTCCAATCCCATGTTTTAAAATGGAGTAACTACCGTAATTTAGTCTGCCTTGGAAAAGAGAACATTTCTTGGAGCTCATGGACAACCCATCAGTGTGAAGTCTGTGAACAAAGGAAATTTTTGAAGCTCAAGACCAACCCGTTAGTGTGGAGTCTGCTGCGTGCATCTTCTAGAATCATGATAATGATTTTCCCTAGACTTAGAAATAAATCAACAAATTGATTTTTAAGAGTTTGACTGGTGAACCCCTATCTTTAAATATCCTTATTACGTTGAAAAATAGAGGCGGTAAATGTTCTATCCTTAAAGCTGACCTGCAAAATGCCCCAAGATGTTGAAAACAGGACAGCTTCAACACGTGGTTTGAGAAGTTCCAGCACCACATCTTTCATCTTATGATCAAAATAATCCTTGGTGATAATGGTGAGCAGAGAGCTTGAGTGGGTCATCACCTCCAAGTCCCTCCTAGTACAAATAACACACACTGGGGGTCCCAGGTAATTTTCTTCAGTGATACTACAATCCTCACTACCAAAATCATTTCCTTGATCTTGGTGCAATTATCTTCAATCTCATTAACATGACCTTCTTAAGCAACCTTCCTTTCAGGTCCTCTTTCCTTTTCCTTGTAAACCTTAGCAAAATGCCCTCTTTTACCACAAGTGCTGCAAGACTTGTTGAAGGCAGGGTATCCTTTGACTGAAGCAACGTGGAAACCACACTCCTTTTAACATGAAACATTTTCTCTTCATGCTTCTTGTCTTAATCATTTGGTTTAGAACTACAATTTTAATTAGCACAAACTTTCACATGTGCTTTTTCCAAGCTGTCCTCGTTGACTTCCTTTATCAAAGGTGAAAGAGGTCACTGAACAAACTGATCATTCAGTGGCTTCAAAAATAGTTACTTCATCTTCTAATTTGGGTTCACCCATCACCCATAGAACTTCCTGAATTTTCTTAGAATTAGTGTGAACCATAATTAGAACATTAGAATGTTGGGGGCTCCATTGCAGACAATGGAGTGCTCGGGCTTTGACTCGCAGGTAAAAGCCTGGAGCGTCAACATTCCAATGTTCTTTGTTCACAGCATAAGCTGTGAACAAAGCCTCACAGAGCCTGAGGGGATTTTAATCCCCTCGGGTTTTGTGAGGAATTTGTTTTATTTGATAGAACATTCTGCCCTCTAGTGGCAGAATGTTCGAATAGCCTTAGAACCCGCCGTAGCGGGCTCTACCGGCCATTAAAGGCCCTTTCCCTTGTTAAAGGCCCTCGCCTTCGGCTTGGGCCTTTAACGCAGGAGCGGGCCTTTAATGGCTGGTAAAGCCCGCTACGGCGGGTTCTAAGGCTATAGTAGGTGTCTAATAATTTCATCAGCAGACTCTCCACATTGCATGCCCCAGCTACATTTCTAAGGTAAGTGAGAAACTTGTCAAATGTCTCTTTTGGTCGTTAAACTCTAGAGTAAAAGTATAAGTAATGGAAGGAATGCTTTTATTAATCTCGGCCACTGGTAATAACTCAGGCCGCATCCCAGTCCAGTGTTGTTTTGCACACCATGTCATCTCCGTTTGGACCTAACCATATGCAAATCAATGCTTCAATAAGACCAGCCCAGCCCGAACTTCCAAGCCAGGTCCTCCCTGAACCAGAACACAAGCTACCTAAGGCTAGTTTTGCCCTGATTGGAGCTAAACAGTTGGTACAGGTTGGTTGCAGTGGCACAATGAGCATGGGACCCACATCTGGACATACCCATCATACTTAGTTCCTCATGCTGAAGTGTACGAGTAGCACCTTTCTAGGTTTACATTTATGGTAGATTTAAATATTGGTTATAACCTCCTAATAGCTTCATCAAATTCATTCATAGTGCCCTCCCATTGAATAGAGACAATGCTTGGCAAAGTTCTAAAAAATATCTTGCACTTTTGACCTTAGAAATTGTAACAAAAGGCATTTTTATTTTCTATTGGCATTTTATCGGCATCTATAGGAACTAAATAGGTAAACAAAAATCACACCACCTTCTTTTCAAAGGATTTGAGGGGAATTTCCTTTGCACTGTAAAAATTTCCTGGGCGGGTCAAATTGTATGTTGGAGAACAAAAAAACTGCTGAAAATATAAGCAAGGAAATAATTTGCCCGATGTAATAAATAATATAGTGTTGATGGGGGAAGGATAGAAAGAAGATGAGTATGTAGATTTATATAATCAAGTTGAATGATTGATATGTCACAATAATAGAAAATTGCCCAGAAACCAGAATGAAACCACTGCATGTGATTGTAGTATTTCTAGAGAGGGAGTGCCTGTGTGTAAAGGGAAGATGCACATCACTAAAGAAGAGTATTGTATTCTCTTTAAAGGTGCACTTCAGAATTGGTTTATAAGGCAAGTGAGGGTGTATCACAGTGAATGTACACATTATATGCATGTGCATCTCAGAGGACAACTACCACACTACTAGGTGTGCGTATAACAGTAAGCACACACAACAACGTCCAGACATTAAGCATGCCATTACAAAATGACTCCCACAGCTGCACAGAAACAATTAGAGGCAGTGCTAGATTCCTTATTTCTTCATTATGAACCCACACCCAAAACAGGTGGTCTTTTAGCTGAGGGTGGAAAGAGAAAACAAAGTATACGTCTTCAAAAATGACTGAAAAATATATAAAAAAGAATTGTGCAAAATAATTGGTAGAATATAAAAAGAGACACTTTTGACTGCTGCACAAAATATGTGTATAAATGGGCAGAACAACTAGGTAGCAGGTTGGGCTCGGAGATAAAATCAGAGAAGTTATAAAAAATCAACCAAAGCTAGTCAACAAACTGAGGAGAAATGTACTACCCTGTCTTCATCTATAGAGTCAACCAGACAGAATATCAGAAGCCAGCTAGGTACATTAAGGGAAATATCCTTCAAGCAAGGCAAGTTCTGGATTCTTTTTTAGGGCTGACACCGTACAAACAAACCACAAAGGGAAAAAGGACAAAACAAGGACATAAAACTAGGGCCAAGGATTGAGAGACTGAACAAAAGGAAAACATACTTTTAAATATTTCTTTTAGAAATAACTACCTAAGAAGGCAGCTGATGCCCTACAAAAGGGTGTGCCTTCTTCAATGACTTATGATACAAATGTCGTTGAAACACAGGAACACCTCTCCAAATTCTTTGTAGAAGTATTTTTTTGTTGATCTGGAAGAGACTTTGAAAAGTGATTTACAGTGCAGAGAAGTGTTGCTGGATCAATAGTGAAAGCTCACACAGTGTAAGCCTTTGAAATAGCTGTTTGAATGATGACGTATGGAACTTCTTCTCTGGAGGAAATAGGATGGTTAGAATCTGAATGGGTTACATTTTTGAAGAATGATAAGAGTCTACTGTAGTTTGAGACCTGCAGATAAATTATAGATGAGGGGGCTATACACCTTTTCCTGTGACCTAGTGTTTGAAATCAAGCAGGAAATAGAATATATTTTGATTGTAGCTGCATAAGAAGGCATTGTAGATATGGAGAATAGAGTGTTTCTTTTATAGAACAAACCTTGAACTTTGAGTTTTTATGCTGTCCCAAAGACGCATAAGTGAACGATGGATCTACCATTGGGACCTCCTGTCTCTGGATATTTGCAACTACTGCACAAGTTTTGGATTTTTTTCCATCAAATCTATTTAAATGGATTACTTGTGTTTTAGAATATGTTATTTTGTTCTGAGATTACAATGGATTAAATATGATAATGGGTGTATACTTTTTTACCTTTGATGTTTTCAATTTATAAGTCAGCAAATCTCATATGGAAGAACTAGGTGAAGTAGAATCACGGGTCATGAATTTCTGATGAAGACTTTGAATTCAGTTTTAATTCACAATTAATTTTTTCTTTAAAGGAAGATTTTTTTTCTACTCACTATTAGTGCTGGAATATGTAGCAATGTGGCCCGATCTAAAATAAATATTGAAGAGTACATGTGCGAAAGTACCATTTTTGGAGAATGAGACCTGTACAACCATATATACATCGGGTGCCATTGAAAGATGACTTTAAAGGAATATGGAACGATTCGGCATTGGATCTTATCAAATGTAAAATATTTATACAAGAATGGCATTATTTTAACAAATAGATTTTTACAGTGAGTACACCACTGTTTTGGACATGGCAGGCTTTCTTAAAGATAATGGATTCACAAATGATTTGTTTATCAAAACCTATGAATGGAAGAATCTACCCCATCATATTATTTTTCATCCATAGAAATTAGAGGAGAGTTTCCCATGTATGCAACTCATACAATTTTGAAGTATTGTGTCACAAGAAGAATACTATAAATTCATACTGAAGGAAAATAGAGGTCACACTGATAAAACATTGTGAAGAAGACAGGCACAAATTAAAGTAATTTGTAAATATCTAAAAAGTGCAGAATGAAATTATGGAAATCTATGTGATTTAACCATTCTGTTAACAAAGTCAGTCAATTACAAAACATGTTTTAAAGATCAGAACATTTTGAAAAATGATGTGAACTTACAACATGTTTGTCATAATAAACCCCTTATCACCTTCAACTACAAAATCACAGTTTTATTGATACCTTTTTCAGATGAAAATAAGCAAGAAATAAAGTTCAGATTTAAGGAGCAACCTAAAGGTTTAACCCCATTTCTAGGATGTTCATACAAAGGCAGCATTGTTAGGGGTAATCAAGCATGCACCACCACAGGGTTGATTTATGTATTAAAATAGGTTGAAATTAAGGATTAATAAACACAAATTTAACACTGGAAATAAGGATTTGAATTATAATGTAGTAAAAGATATTTTGAGGTGGGACACAGTGTTGCATGACTCAACTTTCACATTTATGGATTGGTACAACTACTGAGGCAGCGGGGAGACTTCAACAAAACATTGTTGCAGAGAGAATATTGGTGGATAGAACAGTTAGAAACATTGTATTGTGATGATTCAAATGATCACCACATTTTTCGTGGACGTTTGTAAGCTGCTAAGTTTGTACTTTTGAACTACAACAAACATGGTATAGAGACTATTGGTAGCAAGTGAGGGGGGAGTTTACATTGATCTAGAAAAGGCAGTTAGTTTATATGGAGTTTGTTTGTTACCCAGTATTTTCTTTTACTGTAATCTTCAAGGAAATTTAATGGTAACATTGTTTAGGTGATGTTCCAACTAAATACTGACTGAAGAATATCGTCTGATGGTGATATCATAGTCACCACAAAATATTGTGGCCCAAAATATCAAAAACATGTATATTATTTTTTAATCGTTTTAATATTATAATGAGGTTTAAATGTTGATTACCTTATCATCACTTTCTCCTACAGTGTTTTCTTGTATTGTTTTATGTGTTTATTGTAGGATGTATTGTCATGCATATTTTATTTTTTTAAATTACTATTGTTATTTAAATTTTCAGGTTGTTGGGTTTATTGGGGAAATGGGTGGGTAGTGTTTTTTAATTATATATTAATTTATGGTAATGAATTCGTTAACACTGTTTTATCTTCTTATTACTGCTTATTTATTTAAAAATGTATTGCAGTTTCAAAATATGCATTACATTTTTATTTTGGCATTGGGTTTATTGATGGACTGAGTGAGCACATTTGTTTTATTAATTGTAATGTAATTAATGTTAATAATAGTGTGGCTTATATTATATATGTTAATTAATAGTTATTTGTTTACTTTTTATTAAATTTTGCATTGATGTATTAGATTTTAAATTCAGGTTGTGATGTTTACTTGGGTATTGGGTGGGCAGTTTTTTAAAATTCTATATTAATTTATGTTAGCAGACTAATATATTATTGTTTTAGTGTTGAAATTGTTACTTATTTGCTTAAATGTTTTAGTTTGTTGAATTATGTATTTATGTATATATTATGTGTTTATTGGAGGATTGGTTAGGCAGCTTTTATTTTAATAAAAAATTCAAAACAATAATTGACTGGTGTAATAATTATATTAAAACATAAATTAGTAGGTGCTTACCTGCATTTTCCAAATAATGTTTAATGAAAAAAGTAAAACATTTAAAAAATAATTGTATTATTATTTTTGATGGATTGTGTTGTATTTTGTGGATTTACTTATTTGTTGTATTTTGTGGTTTGCGTATGCCTCCTGGACAGATCCTACTGAATGAATGTATATGTATGCTCTTTCACCTTTGTGAGAGTACTCTGGTCATCAACAATGGGGCTGTCATCATTCATGTTCCTTGCTTATCTTACCTTTTGAATACCATTCAGCTGCATCCCAAAGTTTACAAACTAATTACACATTTTGAGAAGAATTGCTTGCCTTCATGTAATGTTATAATCTCAACTGGGCAGATGCCAGTCAATTGTTACTTGTCATTATGCGGGGAGAGATAAGATTGTAGGAAGTTGGCTCTGTATGCAATATTTCAAAGTAAGAAATAGCATGCACAGAGTCCAAGGGTTCCCCTTAGAGGTAAGATAGTGGCAAAAAGAGATGATTCTAATGCTCTATTTTGTGGTAGTGTGGTGAAGCAGTAGGCTTATCAGAGGGTAGTGTTAAGCATTGGTTGTACACACACAGGCAATAAATGAGGAACACACACTCCAAGACAATTCCAGGCCATTAGGCTTTTATATAGAAAAATATATTTTCTTAGTTTATTTTAAGAACCACAGGTTCAAGATTTGCAAGTAATACTTCAAACAAAAGGTATTTCACTCAGGTATCTTAGGAACTTTGAATCAACACAATATCATGTACAGTTTTAGCAAAAATGGCAATAAGCTATTTTAAAACTAGACTGCAATTTTCAACAGTTCCTGGGGGAGGTAAGTTTTGGTTAGTTTTTGCAGGTAAGTAAAACACCTACAGGGTTCAAAGTTGGGTCCAAAGTAGCCCACCGTTGGGGGTTCAGGGCAACCCCAAAGTTACCACACCAGCAGCTCAGGGCCGGTCAGGTGCAGAGGTCAAAGTGGTGCCCAAAACGCATAGACTTCAATGGAGAAGGGGGTGCTCCGGTTCCAGTCTGCCAGCAGGTAAGTACCCGTGACTTCGGAGGGCAGACCAGGGGGGTTTTGTAGGGCACCGGGGGGGACACAAGTCAGCACAGAAAGTACACCCTCAGCGGCACTGGGGCAGCCGGGTGCAGTGTGCAAACAGGATTCGGGTTTGCTATTGGTTTCAATGGGAGACCCAGGGGTCTCTTCAGCGAAGCAGGCAGGCAAGGGGGGGGGGCTCCTCGGGGTAGCCACCACCTGGGCGATGGGGAGGGCCACCTGGGGGTCGCTTCTGCACTGGATATCGGATCCTTCAGGTCCTGGGGGCTGCGGTGCAGTGTCTTTACCAGGCGTCGGGTTCTTAGAAGCAGGCAGTCGCGGTCAGGGAGAGCCTCGGGATTCCCTCTGCAGGCGTCGCTGTGGGGGCTCAACTCTGGCTACTCACAGGGTTGTAGTCGCCGGGGAGTCCACCCTGTAGTGTTGGTTCTCCGCAGGTCGAGCCGGGGGCGTCGGGTGCAGAGTGGAAAGTCTCACGCTTCCGACAGGAAACGTGTGGTCTTTAAAAGTTGCTTCTTTGTTGCAAAGTTGCAGTTTCTTTGGAACAGGGCCTCTGTCCTTGGGAGTTCTTGGTCCTTTTAGATGCAGGGTAGTCCTCTGAGGCTTCAGAGGTCGCTGGACCCTGGGGGACACGTCGCTGTTGCAGTTTTTCTTGAAGAGGGGGAGACAGGCTGGTAGGGCTGGGGCCAAAGCAGTTGGTGTCTCCGTCTTCTCTGCAGGGCTTTCAGGTCAGCAGTCCTTCTTCGTCTTCAGGTTGCAGGAATCTATCTTCCTAGGTTCTGGGGGCCCCTAAATACTCAATGTAGGGGTGTGTTTAGGTCTGGGGGGTTAGTAGCCAATGGCTACTAGCCCTGAGGGTGGCTACCCCCTCTTTGTGCCTCCTCCCTGAGGGGAGGGGGGCACATCCCTAATCCTATTGGGGAATCCTCCATATGCAAGATGGAGGATTTCTAAAAGTCAGAGTCACCTCAGCTCAGGACACCTTAGGGGTTGTCCTGACTGGCCAGTGACGACTCCTTGTTTTTCTCATTATCTCTTCCGGCCTTGCCGCCAAAAGTGGGGCTGTGGCCGGAGGGGGTGGGCATCTCTACTAGCTGGGATGCCCTGTGGCGCTGTAACAAAGGGGGCGAGCCTTTGAGGCTCACCGCCAGGTGTTACAGTTCCTGCAGGGGGAGGTGAGAAGCACCTTCACCCAGTACAGGCTTTGTTACTAGCCACAGAGTGACAAAGGCACTCTCCCCATGTGGCCAGCAACATGTCTGGTGTGTGGCAGGCTGGCAAAACTAGTCAGCCCACACTGGAAGTCGGGTATGTTTTCAGGGGGCATCTCTAAGATGCCCTCTGGGGTGTATTTCACAATAAAGTGTACACTGGCATCAGTGTGCATTTATTGTGCTGAGAAGTTTGATACCAAACTTCCCAGTTTTCAGTGTAGCCATTATGGTGCTGTGGAGTTCGTGTATGACAGACTCCCAGACCATATACTCTTATGGCTACCCTGCACTTACAATGTCTAAGGTTTTGCTTAGACACTGTAGGGGCATAGTGCTCATGCACTTATGCCCTCACCTATGGTATAGTGCACCCTGCCTTAGGGCTGTAAGGCCTACTAGAGGGGTGACTTATCTATGCCATGGGCAGTGTGAGGTTGGCATGGCACCCTGAGGGGAGTGCCATGTCGACTTAGTCATTTTGTCCCCATCAGCACACACAAGCTGGCAAGCAGTGTGTCTGTGCTGAGTGAGGGGTCCCCAGGGTGGCATAAGACATGCTGCAGCCCTTAGAGACCTTCCCTGGCATCAGGGCCCTTGGTACCAGGGGTACCAGTTACAAGGGACTTACCTGGATGCCAGGGTGTGCCAATTGAGGAGGCAAAGATACAGTTTTAGGGAAAGAACACTGGTGCTGGGGCCTGGTTTACAGGCCTCAGCACACTTTCAAATCATAACTTGGCATCAGCAAAGGCAAAAAGTCAGGGGGTAACCATGCCAAGGAGGCATTTCCTTACAAAGATCTGTTGTTAACCAACGCCATATAACGACGACAAACCACCAGCGACCAATGCTGCATCCCTTGCTTCTAGAGATGCTCCATTGAATGCTATTGTTGGAGTATGTTTTGTAAATAACTATTTGGACAATGTTAATAACTGTATCCCAATAAAGGGGAAACCCCGGCTGATTTCTTCAATTGTTCCACAAGAAACATAGGGCGCAAGAAGTGAATACGCAACACTCCAAATTAGTGCTTAAAATGGGCCGGTACTGTCCGGCATGGAGGACCTAAACTCTTATATTTTGAGAGACGGAGTACCTGCACTTCTCAGCAGAAGTGAAATACTTTCAATTGGAGAGTACCGACACTCTGCTATACTGTATCTGCACTCATATTTTTCCCTTTCAAACACTGGTCAATGCAGAAAGGCATAAAGTGGATAAATACTTGGGAAGATCTGCTGTCACACAGACATTTTGGCAGATTTGGGAAGCAATCACCTATTTGGGAAAAGCTTAGAGAAAGTGCACAGTGTTTAAATGAAGACACATGAGATAAAATCAATACTGTGAATTATATAGTTAAACCATATAAAGCTCCAAGTTTGGGTTAATGTACCCCTTGACTCATGCCTCATAAGGACCACTGGTTTACGTTTACTCTTATATAACAGTTACAGGTCTCTCACAGGTTTGTGACCTAACTTAGATGCGAAAGCTAAAATTGCCTCTATCGCCCTAGAGAGAAGCTGCAATCTTAAATTCAGTAAGTGGCCCAGGTTTAGACCTAAATCAAAGGTAATACCTAGAGAGGTAAAGGTTTTCACTTTAGCAACTTGGACCCCCCCAAATAAAATGCAACTTAGAGTTAGTATTTTTAGATTTACTTTTGAACCTTAATAAGTCCTAAAACATTGAACAAAAGTAGCATAATTTGAAGCCCATTTGCAGTTCTCTTATGGAGAACTGTATAGTTAACATATGAAAGAGTGGAATGGGGATTTTCCCAAATTGCGGCATATCTTTTTCTTTGTGTGCGAGAAAACTGTCCAGGCCTTTTCTACTGAATAAACAAAAAAGGGGCTAAAATACATTCCTGCTGCACGCAGCAATTAGAGCTTATGGAAGGGGAATATTCCCCATTCGGTCCATAGCTTATTTTTACTGACACATCCCAGTCGCTTCCACCCCAGTATTTTCCACAACGGTCCACAGTTTGGAGCTGTTCACATTGTCAAAAGCACGGAAGAGGTCCATGAATGCGATGCCGACGGAACCAATTCTAGCACTGGCATACTTCCATAGTAAAAGGGACAAATTTAAGGTCTGCTCCACTGGACCACTGCTTGATGGGAAACCGAATTGGGTATTGACCACAAAGTTATTTCTTTCCATCCAATCTTCTAATCTGGAAAGGAGTACTCAGCCTAGAATTTTGCTGGTTTCTATCCCCTTTCTTGAAAATGGGTTCAACGATTGCATCTTTCCATGACCCAATCAAGGCACCCTCAATAGGGGTGCATAGAATGTTTGTAATTATTGATGCCTAGAGTGCAATATTCTTCTTAAAAATGTCCGCAGGGACACCGGCGGGTCCTGGCACTTTCCCCAAGGGGCTTTTTTATTTTATCTACAAATCCACAAACAGGCCACCTACTAACCTGACACGTACAAATGTTAAAAATCTCCACCCCATACAATTAAAGTTTGGCAATTTCTTTTCATTATAAAATTTGATATAGTATTATGAAATTGATCAATTACCTAAATAGACTGTTGCTCAAAAATGTTATAATAAAAATTTAGAAGTGTCAAGTCAAAAGATAAGCATAATATTTGGAAAGAAGCAGTATAAAATAAAGCTTCCACGTTAAAATATGAAGCCTTGACAGAGACAACAACTGCCAGGCCCTTGTTTGGCCTTCCTGCAGAAGAAGGAATTGCTGGGTTACAATAAGTACGAAAACCATCAATACAGAAATCATCTGTAAACCAGGTCTCTTGACAACATATTAATTCATAGTCCTTCAACAGGGCCAGTCAATCTGCATCTGTACATTTTGAGTGAATTCCACATAAATTCCAGGAGAGGAGTTTAAAATCCCCTCACAGGAGATCGCTGTCATTCAGGTGGAGGGAGCGGGAAGATAATTGACCATAAGTTAACAAAGATGGTAAGATATAATGACTCGTGTTATAATGTTGAGTTTGAAGTCATTCAATATTTTGCATGGCATCAAGGGGAGCACAGCGGTTTCTGGTACCAAGTTTATACACTGTGATTACTACTCCTTGAATAGAGAACCAAAGCGGAGTTATGACCAAGTTGCTGGCTCTCAAGAGGTGGCCATAGAAATTGCCAGCGGGTGAGCCTGCACTCTTCCGGGAAGGTTAGCTACATAATTCAAATGCTGTAATAGAGCCTTAACTAGCATTGGCCTTTTAAAGTTTAAAACTACACAGTCATCAGTTGATTGGTTCGGTTCAAGGCCAACTCAGTCGATCGTTCTCACTGTATTTCTCTAGACAAGTCATCATGCCAACCAGAATTTTTCCCAAACAAGTGAGCCACTTAACGTTTTAGATCCAGCCAATCTCTTTTGCTGGTGGCTAACATTGGAACTGCCCCAAAACCATAACATAGGGAGTGTACACTCTGGGGGCAACAGTAAATGAACCTCCTCTAGCATGATTTATTCTCTCACTACTATTGCTTGAGATGCATGAGAGGGTTGCTTCATTTTTAGCCCTCTTGGTTGGTACTGAGCAGTTACTGGTATTGCTTGGGTACATCGATGATTCTTTCATTTCAAATGCTCCACCTATAAAGTTATTCACTCCTGGTGGCCTGTCAGTACTCAAAGAGTGAGTTGTGGGCCTGGCTACACAGGACGGGTAGGCCTTCTTTTGGAAACCCGAGCTAGAAGACAAGTTTTATCATCTAAGGTTTTAAAATGCTTTTGAATATCCTTATGAAAGTCTTCCAACAAGACCTATTTTTCCACAAAAGTGAAAAATAATCAATTAACAGATTTGCATATTGTTCATGTCAGGTTTATCAATTTTTCCTAATTGGACTGCTGGGGGGAATTTGTGTTTCAACTATTAGCTGATCTGGATGACCTCTTAAAGGCTTTAGGAACTATTGAAAAGTTTGTGCCTAGCCCTCTTTCTGCTTCTTTTTAGACAGTGGCAGGGTTACTGAGGTCATAGGTCCTTCACTGGAGCCGGATGGGGAGTTTAGAGAAAATGCGGTCTCTTATGGGTGCTGCAGTGCCTCTAACACCTCTAGTCATTCCTTCCCCTGAATGATCAATCTGATTGCCAGCCCTACTTTCCCCGGAGCCTATACTAAGTGGAGATACCTCTTTTGGGACAAATGAATCCCGAGAAAGTTGTTGCACTGCATGAGTTCATTCTTCAACTAACCTGACATTGGTGTTAGTTGCCCTCATAACAGTTGTGAGATAGTTGGCAATTTTAGGAGGGAGTGGGCACTGAAAAGTCCTTCCCTTCTTTTCTACATATTGGCATCCTTTTGCTCATAATAAAATGTACAAGATGACATCGGCCTATCTTAAGAAGATTCCTAACGGGAGTCCTAGTATTCTAATCTGAGAGCCAAGCAGGGTGGCCGAGCCCAGCCTCATTTGGGCTATTAAGGGCACAGATGTGCCTGCTCTTGGTCTGGCCTTTGCCTTCATAGTGTCTCTGCGCGTACTGTGCCGTGGACTCTTAGGGGGTCATTATGAGTTTGGCAGATGGAGAAGGCCGTCGGTCAAACTCCCGCGGTCAGGTTACGCCAACGGAGGTTGCCTTCCCACAGGCCCCATTAGGAGTTTCACACTGGGTAAGCGGCGTGCAGCGGGAAACAGCCTACAAAATTGACGCCGGCTCATAAATGACTGGCTGCAATGCTGTAACGTGTTGGGTGTGCCAACACCCACACAGTGAAGCAGACAGTGAACAGTGCAACGAAGCTGGCCATGGGGACCCCGGCACTGCCCATACCAAGTGCCCCGGCAGTGCAGGGGCCCCCTGTCTCTTCCAGCCTTTACATGGCAGGGCTACTGCCATGTCATTGCCGGCGGAGAAAGGACTCTTAGGGCCAGATGTGGCAAGCAGTTTTGCCCATTCTGTGTCTATGGGAAAATGTGTTCGTACATATGGCCCTTAATCTCCAGGGCAGCGCTGCTGGATTAGGACCGCCAGCACTGCCAGCCCCTCCTGTGAAGGAAAACTGGCGGTGCTGGCGGTCTGATCATGGCGCAACTGCCGTGGTCATAATGTGACTGTCGGACCGCCACATTGGCAGCAGTCCGAGCCGCCCTTGGTGGACTGTCTGGTTCCTTTAGGCACTTTGGATGGTCCTACCATCACAGGAGATCCTGCGTCTGAGGCTGCTGCTCACTACTGCTCAGTGGATCTGTCTGCCAACCGTGTCATCGATCTAACATTTGACGATGTGGCTTCTTTCTTGAATGCCTTTCCTTTTGATGACTTCGAAGACATTCTTCACGATCATGACTACTGTTAGATAAATTTGGCCATTGACCTATTCTAAAGTTGAAAGTTTGCCAACATTGCCTTTTAGTTTGGCCTGCTGTGCTTGTCATGACTGACATTGTGTTTCTTTGAATGTTTTAACTATTTGAGGCCCTTAGTCTTCAATTTATGAGCCCGAGCAGTGTCTCCTTGCTTTCTGACTTCACTCACCAGTGGGATTATGGGCACAGAAGTCCAGTGGCCCAGCAGCAAACAGCGACAGAAAAGCAACAGAAACCCCACATCATGTCTGCTTGATACAGGTGCTAGCCGATTAACTCTAAACATTGGAAAGTTTTCTACTCCTCCTCTTGCGAGTGAAACAAATGAGGCAGTTGGTATTTCTACCACGTTTCCTCCTATATTACTGATGCTGTCTCTATTACTTTGAGTCCAATTAAATCCTACCTATCCTACAAACTTGACTGGGGAGGTACCTTCCATGTAAATTGATTTTTTCTATGTTTTTTACTCATGATGGTGTCTTTTTGAAAGTACCTGTTAAAAACGAAAAAGCTGTTTAGCTCTGCTGTACAAAAATAATTATTCCTCTGAAACCAATAAAGTTGTAAATGGCGCACACCAAACTGTGTCTGATACACTGCATCAAGTTCCATCCTCATTATGGTCTCAATATGTGAGCCTTGTGGGCTGTATTCTGACAGCTGACCTGGTTAAGGTGAGTTTTAAGCCCATGCAAAAGATTTCTTGCGTACCCCATTAGCTATTACGTCCTCAGGCAGAAGTAGGATCCTGCCCAGCTATTGCTGTTCTGATCAAACAAAAAGCCTGGTAAGTACACCTACTGATCTGTACAAGACCTACAGTATGAGTCAATAATGCTGTTGTATTGCCAAGTTTCCCCACTTTCTTGAACTCACGCACATCAGCAAAACCTATATGGTTTACAGTTGATGGTTTATTTTCTATCTTTTTCTCTATTCATATATATCTCAACAGCCAGTTCCATTTGTCATTCTCATTTTTGGGGCCCAACTAATGTGGACAAGGTTTCCCCAAGGACATATAGAGTCACCTTCTATCTACTCACAAGCAATTAAGAAAGATTTGGGCTCTCTGAGGCTGCATCACAATCCTGTTCCCTGCACTGGGTCGACTGGTTTGCAGACAGCAGAGCTTAGAAAAAAAAGGACAGTAAATGCCTCTTCAAGTTTCCAAACTCTGCTGTCAGCAGCACATGCTCTAACTCAGGGATTTTTAGACTTACTGTATCGACTGTAGAAGGAAAAAAGATATGTGCAGACCCCATCTGCACTGATGCAGCACCAAGCATGGAATCATGATATGGTCCCAGGACTTTTCAGGAGGGTCCACTTTGGTTCAAAATGTTAATGATATAGGACCTCATTACGACCCTCGTGGTCTTAAGACTGCCAGGGCCACGGTGGCAGTCGGACCACCGCCAATGTGGTGGCCTGACAGCCACGACCGTGGCGGTTGTGCCACAGTCAGGCTGCCAGCACCACCAGTTTTTCCACCACAGGAGGGGCTGGTGGTGCTGGCCGTCCTAATCCTAATTGCAGCACTGCCCTTGCAATTACAAGCCCCTTCTCCACTGGCAATTACATGGCAGTAGCCTTGCCATGTAAAGGCTGGCAGATACGGAGTGCAGGGGGACCCAGGGGACCTCTGCACTGCCCATGCACTTGGCATGGGCAGTGCAGGGGCCCCCATGGCCAGCCCAGTCATGTTGTTCACTGTCAGACAGTGAACAGCTCGATGGGTGCTGGTGCACCCTATGCACTACAGCATTGCCACCAGCTCAATTATGAGCCGGCTTCAATGTTGCAGGCTGTTTCTTGCTGGGCCAGTGGGCAGAATCAGCATTTCTGCCCTCTGACCCAGCGGGAAACTGCTATTGGGGTCTGCGGGAAGGCGGCCCCACTGGCAGTATCCTGTTTGGAGGACAGCCTTTTCCATCCACCAAACTCATAATGCCCCCCATAATGTTTCATTCTAAAATCCTTGGGCCTATGCAAGGAGGATTCCCTGTATCTGCTAACTGAATTAGTTAGAAAAAAACATATGGCTTGCAAAGACAAGCAGCAGTTTGGTCTTCAATCTAATCAATATCTAGGGCAGCCCATCTCAGCTGTAGAACAACACCTATCTGCCAATCGCATTGAGGCTAAATGTAAGCAGGAAACAGGAGATAGTGGATTCTGCGATATGCTAGTATTGTTAAACCATTGCAAGATGTTATAAAGAAAGAAGCCTTTGAGCCATTGCTTTGGTCCAAGGAGGCAGATCATGCCTTTGTGAACGTAAAAGCAAGCATTCGCCTCTGCACCTGCCTTAGGTCTTCCCGAACACATCAAAACATCTTTGTTCTATTACCATGAGAAGGAGGGCTGGTACATGATCGAAATGAACAAAAGGAACCGATTGCTTATTATTTCTCTGGTCTTAAGTATCTGAAAACATTATACTTTGACGGTGACCGCTTATTGTATGTACTGCATAATCTGGCTGCAGTGGTAATGAACACTGAAACTCATATTTCCATGTCTAGAAATGATTGATTCCTGTCTGGAAATGATTTATTCCTGCTTTCAGGCTCTCACATAATATTTAGTTTTTCCTGTGTGAAATCTAGCATCACTGTTCCTAACTTCCCTTGACGGGGAACCGCAGGGCTGTGCGTCCAATGCAACCACAATGGGTGCTGACCTGGAAGTAGGGCAATGTGGGGCATATTTATACTCTGTTTGCACCGAATTTGTGTCTTTTTTGATGCAAACTCAGCGCAAACCTAACTCCATATTTATATTTTGACGTTAGACATGTCTAAAGTCAAAATATAGGAGTTTGCAATTTTTTTGGGATGCGTGCACCTACCTTGCATCAATGAGATGCAAGGTAGACGTTCCCATCTAAAAAATAGTGATATCCTCAAAGCCCCATATTTATCCTCCCTTGCTAAAATGACGCACGGGTGAGAGGAGGGACAAACAATGGTTCAAAGCTTGCTCTGCACCATTATTTAACGCATGGGTCAGACCAGGCGTTAGGGGACCTGTGGTCCCATTTCCATGGTTAAACACCATGGAATGGGTCCACAGGTGCCCTCCCCAAGCCCCAGGAACACCACCACCCACACCAGAGGGACACCAGAGGATGGGAAATCCCATCCCAGGTAAGTAGGGAAAGAATTGGTAAGTATTTTTAAACTTTTTTTAAAGTGCCGTCAGGGGCCCTAACTTGGGGCCCCCTGCATGGCACAGAGTGCAATGGCCATGCCCAGGGGACACTTGTCCCCTGTGCTGGCCATTGGGGTGGTGTGCATGACTCCTGTCTTTCCTAAGACAGGAGTCATGTTTTTGGTGGTTGTGCGCCAGGAAATGGTGCAAGTCTGGTTAGAGGCATTTTTTTTTGCCTGTAACCAGGCTAGCGTCATTTTTTGATGCACAACCCCCTCCTTCCCTATCGCTACCCCCAACCGGCTAGCATCTTTTTTGAAGACGCTAGCCCAAGTTTAGAGCTGGCTTGCGCCATTCCTTTAATATGGCACACGGCTGGCACTGTGGAATGGCACAAGCCAACACTATACTTTTTGCCGCAAAACTGCGTTTGCGCAGTTTTGCGGCAAAAAGTATAAACCAGGCCCTGTGTTTGGTAATAACTTATGATTTAAAAGCATCTTATGCAGAGTTCTTTGTGCTTCCAGCTATCAGGCAGCAATAAAATGTAAACATAATAATTGTGATTAATGTTCTTGCAAGAGAGATCGAGTTTTCTCTGATGCCTCTTTTGACTCGTCATAAAGTAGTGCAGTTAATATACTTGCTGCAAAGAACAGATCTGTATTTTATGTGGATAGCTGAGTGGATTAATAAAGCCAGACTTTACCAGCACTTATAAAAAATGAAATGTATGTGAGAGACGGGCTCTGGAGAGATGAGCGGCACTTTTGCTGGGTGGTAGTGAGGGAATCCGAGGGAGAGGTCATGGGGCACCAAAGAAGAGTGTTGCGCCGTGCACCACCAGCGCTAAAGCCGGCCCTGAGAGCCGCACACTTGTGTGCTGAGCACTGACCACTTGAACAAGCCCACTATTGCACCTTTACAAAACATGAGTCTGGTACCTGTCTTAGAAATAAAAAGGGAGCCTTGGCCGCTGGTTGTGCTGTGTGCACAAAATATCAAGTTGTTGAGATCTGATGTTTACCTCTGGTCCAATCTGCTGAAGAGGCTGAAACAGTAGCTCTCACCTGTGCTTGTTATGGAGCCATCAGAAACTGTGACTGTCTTCTGATGCAAGGTACCAGCATCCTCACAACCTCTGACGTCTCTGGACGGTGTTAGGCTGCTTAACTCAGCTAGAACTCCAATCACAAATCACTTCTATGTTAAAGGTTTGCTGAATACTCTCCAATTGCCTTTAAACATTGCTGTTGTCAAATGTACTGATCACCAAACCACTCAAGAGGAAGTATCTAAAGGTAACTCTCTTGCTGATGAAACAGCGGAAGTGGTTGCTTTGACCCATGACTCTGAGGTAACTCTCATGTTGCTGAACTCCTCATGCTCACATTCAAAGACCTTGCTTAGCTTTAGGAATGAGCCCTGGACAGTGAAGGAGTATGTGGGTCATGTGCAAATGTCAACAACAGCCAAGTGGACCGTGGTGAGACAAACAAGAAAGGGTAGGTGCTTTCAAGGCATTGTTGTAAATGTAGCATGGTTATATCATGGTATAGCTCATTTTGGCCAAGATGGAATGATATGTGCCTCAGTCACCAGCTGGTTTTGAAATAGCAAATCAATGTCCCCCAGAGGCCTCGATGTTGCACCTGTGTATATGTGCTGTGTGCATGTGCTGGTAATAATGTGTATGTTCGCTGGGTAGATTGAAGCACATCCTGGCATCCAAACTGATGCAATAACTGTAGCCACAAGGCTACTTTTGGGCTTTAGCCCTATGTTTGGAATCCCATTAGGGATTGGGAGTGACAAAGGGATTGAAAATGTCCATCGTTGTCCAGGAACTTTGCAAAGACCAAGGGACTGAACAACATTTTCCTTGCACTTCTCACCCCGAATCCTCTGGGAAAGTTGAAAGCCTGATCAAAGAAATGCCACAGGGCTGCTGATCCCTATAGCAACTATACAAAAAATAACAGAAATGGAGTGGAAGTGACCGTGTAAACAGGCTCATAAAGTGTTAATCACAATCAACATGGTTCATCAGTTTAAAACAAAAGTTATTATTCGATAAGAGACATATCTCCTAAATGCCACTTAAATAAATATAACCAAAACTAACATGCAACCTAATCACAGAAGTGCCAAATGAAGAAGGATCCAATATCTGTTGGTAGCTAAACAAAGCAATATAAAATGAGGTAAGGTGTAGATTTGTGCTTACTGCCTTTAGTTGTGTAAAATGAGCTATTAAGATGTTTTTTACTGTGTACTTTTAGATTTAACATTGCAGCGACCTTCCCTGCTGTTTAAGAACCAATAGAAGTAGACTGCAAAGACAGGCCTCCTATACTGTTGTCCACAGCACTAGTCAGAGGTCAGATCAACAGATTCCAGTTTTAGGGAAAATAACAAAGCCCTTATTACTGTAGGTGCTAAAGATGGATGGGTAGGGTCTGGAAACCTTCATGTACGATGGAACTTGAAAATAGATGGATTTAGCATCAGTGCAGAGACATAGAGCATTATTCCGATTTCAGTGGATGGGCCCATTACGAGTTTTCCCTGGGTCAGGGGGCAGAAACCTCAGTTTCCACCCACTGGCCCAGTGGGAAACAGCCTACAGCATTGGCTCCAGCTCATAATCAAGCCGGCGGCAATGCTGCAGGGCGTAGGGTCTACCAGCACCGTCGCACTGTTCACTGTCTGCAAAGCAGGCAGTGAACATTGAGACAGTGCTGGCCAGGGGGACCACGCCTGCACCCGTTCTCCACCAGCCTTTTCATGATGGTGCTACTGCCATGAAATCGCTGGCGGAGAACAAAGTCGTAATCCCCAGGGCAGTGCTGCTCGCAGCACCGCCCTGGCGGATTAGGACCGCCAAGACCACCAGACCACCAGGGTGACTAATACTGGTGGTGCTGGGGGTCCAACTGCAGCTCAACCGTAGGCCCATAGAGTTGTTGCTTCACGCTGATCTCAGCAACTGTACAGAGGCTTAGGCCTGCCTCTAATTTTGTGAGGTCATGGATCTGCCTGTGACCTGGAGAGTCACCCCAACCATACCCTAATTATTGGCAAAGGACTACTGTCCAGGTCCTTGGTATGGCTCTCTAAGGGGTGGTGGCAGCATACTATGTTTCAGAAAGCTCAATAGTGTGAGCAGACATTTTTATCACTGTCATTGAGAGAAGGCTGACTGGCCTCACTCTTATAAAATTCTGATATTATGTGTATGCCCAGAACCTTGCACTGGAATCGCGTGTGCATGTCAAGGGGATAAACAGCTTTAGTAGATGTAGCACATGTGTAGTGGTTGTGTATGTGTGAATGAGCGTGAGTAGTAAGTTCAGTGGAGTTCATTTTGGATGTCCCTGGCCTGCCGCAGCAGATGATGGATGGTGAGGGCTGTTCTTCGTGATAGTGAAGGGGTATTCCCTGCATTGGTTTTGTTTGATGGAGGAGGTCGGGACACTGAAGTGGTGAGAGTGGAGACAGGGCTGTCTTTAGAAATTCCATGATCCCTTATGTTGGTGAGCAGATACTGACTGGTCTTGGTGAGCACTGCCGTATGTTGGATGGCAGGGGATGAAAGGGATGAAAGTTTGGACTGCAGCTGCACAAATCTAACACCTCATTGTACCTGTGTTGTGGGTGCCCCAGGCTGGACATTGCCTTGATGCTATCTGCTGTGAGAAGCATACCTTTACACAAATGCTGTGTATCGATAACTGCCTGAGTAGGACATTTGAAAAAAGAACTGAACCAAGCTGGTTCTCCTGTCTAGAAGATGTGTTTAAGAACCCTAACCACCCAAATCTGTTCCAGTTCCAAGTTCTTTATGGCCAGGGAAGGAAGTGCTCAGCAGAGTACCGCTGTGAACCCAGGGGTGATGTCTACAAGACAGCCATTATGCCAGATGTGATTTGACAACACCTAAAGTATCTATCTCGAGACGGAGGTGTTGTGGACCACCTGAAGCACATACAATCCTGCCAAACTGCTGACAGGGGAGGAACGGGAGTCTGTCTGGACCTGTAGGAGGAGTGACAGTCCAGAAGGACCGAGGCCAAATGTGTCCCTGGGGAATGAAAGACAGCCAGAGAGAGTTGACTGCCTGAGGGTGAGCTGGGAGTGAGTGTTGTGATGGCAGAGGATCTTCCTGGTCACTCACCCCTGGTTCCTAGAGGGAACCAGTACAACTATCTACCTTTGATCTGGCTGGTGGCAGCAACTTCTGTGTTGTGCCCAACATTGTGATCATTGTAGACTCTATTGGGCTGCACTTAAATTTGAACAGGTTGGGGGCTGCAACTGCTGTGATCATCGTAGGCCCATTTGGGGTTGCGTCTACCTTTCGGCCTGGTCAAAGGCTGCATTTTCTGTGATCATCGTAGGCCCAATTGTGCTGCATCTACCTTTTGACATGGTCCAAGGTTACAACTGCTGTGATAAACATTGGCCTGATTGTGGCTACAATTACCATCATCTCAATTGGTTTTGCACCACTGTTATGCAAAGAGACCACCGTGGCTATGTGCTGGAGCAACAGCATTGCAGCATTGAGTGGGGTGGACGCACAGACATACACAGTCTGTATCTGGCTCACTTGCTGGACGTAGGATATTCTCACTTATTGTAGCCCTGCATCAGACATGTGTAGTCTGTGCCCCGACTGCTACAGCTGAGCAAGGAATGGACAGTTACCTGCCCATCACAGAGTGCACATTTGACTCTAGGAAAGTAAAGGCTGGATTTATGGAACATGAGAGCCAACCAGAGAAGGGCCACCTGAGAGCAACTAGTAAAGGGCAGTCTGGGGCATAGCACCACAAAGGAGGATCACACCTAGGGACTTTGGGGGTCATTACGACCCCGGCGGTTGGCGTTAATATGGCGGTAAGTACTGCCAACAGGCTGGCCGTACTTACCACCATATTATGACATTGGTGGGTTTGCTGAAGCCAACCCACCATTGTACCACTCCGACCGCCACGGCGGTAACAGCCGCGGGGCTGGAGATATCAGCATGGCCACAGCTGGATTTCCGCCATTCTTGTGGCTGAAATCCGGCAATGGTCATAGTATGGTGGACGGCTGGTAGCCGTGGCGACGGTCTTTTGACGCCCATCGCCACAGTGGTAGGCAGTTTTTACGGCCAATCTCCAAATGAGGGCCATTATCCTTTATAATGAATCTGTCTGTGTAGTATTAAGAATAGCTGTGTGATTTAAAGTACTTTCTTGTATTTAAAAGAGATGTACTTTGTCTGTTGGTTGAACACAAAGAAGTAAATAACAGAATCACCTTTCTGAATTACAAACTCCACAAGCACACTATTATAAGTATGTAAATATAATGCTACAATGAAAAACACTAACGCATAATACAAAACTATGATGAAATAAACCCTAGAAATAATCAAAACACATATAATTCTAATCACCCTTCTTTTTTCAACAAGCAAAAATCAAACATTTGTCCTATAATTTACAAAAATAAATGTAGAACTAATGCACATTTAAATATTAATGTTTATGAAAAACATAGGGCCCTATTACGATGACTGCGGGAAGAGTTCCCCCATTGCTTTTTTGGCGGTACTCCCACCTGCTTCCCTGGCCATCTGATCTCCCCATCAGGAAGTGAGTGAGAACATCGCCTCAGGACTGATGCCTCCTCCAACATTTCTGCTCTTGCAGAGGTGGCCCATGGAGGGGGTCCCGTGCATTTCACCCTGGCCCGATCAGGACCTGCCTTTCCCGCCGACCTGTTCCTGGTGGTGACACCGCCATGCAAGAGTCGGTGGAAAGGCTGATAATGAGCTGAATTAATGGCTTGAGGGCAATTGTGCCCTTGTGTAATGAAACCGATGCTCATGTATTGCCCTCCAATGCCTTCGGGTCAGGTGCACGCACTGTTTCTCTTGCACAACGTAATGCAAGGAAGCAGTGCGCCCGACTGGCTGCAGGCACTGTAGCATGGCCGGCTTTGGCCACTGGCTCATTGCCAGAGCTGAAGTGTGCCGCCACTATGACTCCACCTCCCACATACCGCCAGCCCGTGGTACACTCATAATACAGCAGGCACGAGGCCGCTGGCCTGCCGGCGTTTTCTGAACCACTGCAGTGGCGGGCTGGCGGTAAGCCCGCCTAAGCCATAATCAGGCCCATAGTTCTTACAAACATTTTATTTATCTCTGACTCTAAAATACACAGTTATAATGGCAGAAAGAGACACTTAGATCACATCTCAAAAAAGAAATTGTTTATTATCTCATTGGGGACATTCAGTCAAGACAGTAAAAACATACAAAATATGCACTGTAAATGCACAAACTGTAGTTTGAATATGTGCTATGGGATGCCTAAGACTAGAAATGATACAGTACTAAACACTGGAGAAAAAAATAACCCACGCTGCTCCTAAAAAATTCCAAGATATTAATATCAATGATAACATAACTACAAAGCACAGAGAGAAACTCCTCCATATGAATGATAATAATAATAATGACAGAAGACTAATAATCTATGCAACAAAAAATAGCCTGCTGAGGCTGACACAAATTAGAAATTACACATTTAAATTGAGCCCTTCATCATTCACACAATCTTACCACATACACAGCTAGTACCTCAAAACTCTGTCTAACAAAATGCTGCATACTACAAACTTCTAATCTGACTCAAATAAAGGCTAAAACTAACAATTACTATCCCCAAAAGACATCATTGACTTTGAAAAAGCAATGATAAGTTCCATATTTGAAACATAGCCTGCCTAAAGCTATACAGGGCTGTTACTGTCTTTTCAACCAGAGGATTTGGAGACTCCTCCAAAAATCCACACCAATGGTGCTGTTCACAAAGGTAACTTACTCGTCTGAGTAGCCTATGAGTGTGAGTTTAATTTTACACTTTTGAGTAACTTAACTACGATTGGCTATTCACAAAATCTGAGTGTAAAGTTCCTTATCAGTGCAGAATTAAATGTCTCCATACCCTTAAAATGAAGGCGAACCCAAAGTTACCAGTGCAAAGTACCACTGCCATGAAATTAAAATAGTAACTCCAGCACCAATCATGGCCAAGCACTGCTACTGCAACACCCTCCCGGAGAAAATGAAGGAGGTAGTGATTAAAAGTAGAAATTGTTTTTCGAGTTTAATAAATATTTTTACTTCTCCACATATTTTACCATAGGGAGACTTTACAGTCAGGATGGAGTAATACTTTTTATGTAACATATCAATGTAAATAAATGGTATGACAAATTAACTAGAGAATGTTTCTGAAAACTGAAAAACAAAAAAAAACAAAAAATAATGCTGATTAAAATATAACCACTCGTATTTCTTTAAAAAAAATAATGCATCCAAAAACAAAGTCCTCCAGTCCAACAAAAAAGTATACATAAATATACATTCAATACAAAAAGCAAAACATTACTTTAAACCATACATAACATTCTAAGGCCTACTGTACTATCACAAAACCTTAAATTGCAAAGTAACACTTAAACAATAAACCACAACAAAACACTTTACAATAACTATACTAACCGTAAACACACACCTCCAGTCCCCAAATACCTAAAAAGTAACTTAAAAACAGACTTGCCTGATCCGTAGAGTAGCAGCAGGAAACTGCGACTGATGGGAATCTCAAACAACCCAAAATGAGGTGAATACATTTAGAAAGCAAGGTAGAAGTAAAAACATGCGTGCTAAATGAAAATAAAAAAATAATCCCTAGAATACAATGGAAATAAAAAGACAAATGTATGTAAAAAAAGTAAATAACCTGTTGGAAAACTGTTTAAAAAATATATAAAAGCTATACACTCAAAAATGTAAATGTCTAGAAAGTTATTTCAAAATATTTATTTTTGATTGTACAATATTTGCTAATATATTAGCATCCCTCTGTTTAAAACAAAAATACAAAACTGTTCATGAAGAACACAAAATCTGTTTGTTAAAAAATATTGTTTGAAACCATACATCAACATGATCATGCAGTGGAATGTATATGTGAGGTGTTTTGTTAAAAAGTATTACAAAAATCTAAATCCAAATGTAATAATGTTTATGTATTACAATGTACGTTAAAAGGTGTTTAAAAGAAGTAAACAAAAAAATTACATTCAAACCAAAGTGTTTAAACCTTATTGGTAATATTACACTACAACACTACACTATAAGCTACCAATTGAAACCTATATACTTTAAAGAGGCTATTCCCACTCAAAGGCAAGCTGCACTGTGGAAGGTGTTTTACACTAACGGGGGTAAATGTAATATTTTCCACTCCAATCAAACAGACATTGGGGAATACACTGGACATTAAATAGGTAAAATGTATTATTCCCACTCCAATCTAAGTTACATTGAAGCAGGCATTGGAAAATAAAGGGGTACAATTAACTGGTGAATGTGTAAGCCTTTAAAATGGATAGTGTTACTAATCACACTACAATTAAAGCTATATTGGGGAAAACACTGGACATTAAAGAGGTTAAATTTACTATTGTTTCTCCAATCTAAGCTACACTAGGGAAGGTCTTGGACACGGAAGGGGCTATGCTTATTTTCCCCACTGAAAATCTAAGCTACATTGGGGAAGATGCCAGACTTTAAAAGGGCTGTGTTTACTATTCACACTCAAATCTAGGATACACTGGGAAATATGTTGCACTTTTAAGGGTGGATTTACTATTCCCACTCCAATCTAAGGTACATTTGGGAAACACTGTTCATTAAATGGCTAAATGGACTATTCCAACTCCAATTTCAGTTATATTTGGGAAAGAGTTGGACATTGAAAGGGACACGTTTTTGTATTCCAGTTCCAATCTGAGCTACATTGGGGAAGATGTTGGGCATTGCAAGGGTTACATTTACTATTCCCACTCTAAGCTAGGCTACATTTGGGGAATGTGTTGGATTTTAAAAGGGGTCATTTGCTATTCCGACTCCAATCTGAGCCACATTGGCGAAAGAGTTGGACATTAAAGGGGTGAACTATTGCATTTGCAACTCGTATTTTTACAACTCCAATGTAAGCTACATTGGTTAAAGCATTGGAGGTTTAACTAACCTCATTCCAGCCTAATGTAGATTAGCGAAAACATTCACATTTAAATAGGGCATATGAAACATAACTGCTTCAAATAAACTGGAAAGTAAGTAATGTATTATTTTAAAATAAATTAAGAATCATTTTCTAATATTCTTAAAATATGTGTAATACATTGAATAAATACATATTTAATAAATGTAATGAATTAAAAATACATGGAGGAAGATAAATATATTAATAGTAAAATATTAGTGAACAATTACACATTTTACAAACCGATTATAAAGTATTTATGCTAAAATCTATGTTGGTTTATTTCTTGACATTATTTACTGCCATTAATATATAGTAAGCCTAGTCCCTCATAGGAAGATTTGAGGCAACAGAAGTGCAAATCCTTCAATATGCATCAACCTTTACAGCCAAAAGAATAGTAAACTTGATCCAGAACAGTAGAGCCGATGGAGCCCCCTGCCCCAACGGCATTCCTGCTTCAGCAAACTAACAGGATGCTGAGTTTATGTTTAAAACTTGCTTACTCACCGAATCCATCCCTTCTTCCTAGCAAGAATCAGTGCTGCACCCCATTTACAAAAAGGGCCCAGTGGTGAGCCCTGACGGCTATCGCCTTATAGCCCTGTTGGACGTTGAGGCAAAATATTTTGCCTCTCTTCTATTGGAGGACCTAGAAGCATGGACAAGCTAAAAAAACTTGATACCTGTCAACCAAACCGGCTTTAGACCTTCGTTAGACACCGCAGACAATCTTGTAGCTAGCAGGAAGCTGGTGGCAAAACAGATAAGAAAAAAAGAAGTTACTCTAATGCTACTTTGTATATTATAGCAAGGCCTTCCACCATGTTAAGAGCCAGTTGCTCAGGTCTAAGCTCAAAGCCTGGGAAATCCCAGAAGCACTACTTTGTGCATTCAACTACTCTATTCTGACATGTGGGCCATAGAAGAACTGGGAAATAATACAGCAGTCTCCCACAAGATAAAAATTGAATAAGGCAGAAGCTTTTCCAGGGAAACTGGGCGCCTTTTTGAACAATGCTCAGAGTGCTCTTTTCAAAGCATTGTTCAGACTTCCTCACCCCACCTCACCAGCCCAGGCTAGGGTGGAGTTTATGCTGAGTTATCAACTCCTTGTACAGAAGGCCAGTTTCCTGAAATATATGCACTCAGCGCGAGCCGCAAGCGAAGGTTCACTGAAGAAACTAATCTGGCTGGAAGTCCTCTCTGGATATTGCTCGGCTTTCCAAAATGCTTGGAAGGACAGCCTGTCTGGTGCCTTGGAGCTTCAAGGTGCAGTAGCTCTCTGGGATTCAAACCTGCCTCACCAGCAGTTCAAGTAGCTACAAATGAAGAGGTTCATAAGGGATCTTTTTTATCTGATCGTTGGGCCCGCATGAGAAGAAAGCACGCTGACCTCTTCATCAGGAGCTACGCCCAAAGAGGGGTTCAAAAATACATTGCTGAACCACTTTCGTTGTATTACAAAGTTCATTCCCGTCACCTGCGCATGGCCTGTTTTTCTTCGTTAGATTCCCTGCCTCCATGAGCGTGCTGACCATTCAGTAACATGTGCCATATTTGTGGCTGACTTAAGGAGTCACTCCCACACCCGCTCTGCATGTGCCCCGTGTTAATTAATGAACGCAGAAGGTTCCTCTGTCATCTCTTGATCAAACAAGGGACATGGACAATACAGGCTGCCGTTGATTTCCTTCTGAACAATGCCCACCCGCAAGTAATAGCCAGCCTGATAAAAGTTTTGGAAAGAATGGACAAAATATTAAGGGATTTAGATGCACACCCAGTGTCAGGGTATAGGGACACAATTCTGGCGTGTGTCTATTGTATGATCTCTGTCCTCTATGTCCCCAGAGAGAGCTAGGATCTATTACAGAGGAGATCAGTGGCTCTGTGTATGCTACCTAAGCATTAGCTTTTTCAGGCTATACCCTCCGTTATTGTTCAGTCATTTCTGGTACAATTTTGGCTAATGGGTAAATGGAGTGGACAGGATGCTAGGTGAAATCTGTCAATACTACATGGGTTTATTTTGAGTCTACCATCACCTCTTGTTTACGTTTTGTTGAATTTCACCTATTCTGTCACTTGAAGAATTCACTGTCCAGATCTTGATGTCTGTAAAAAAGTTTAGAACAGTTGCTAGTGATTATGTCGTATTTTAATAGTATTTAGCCTATGGGACTTTAGCAATACCTTCTGTCGCTGACAAATTTGCCTTTTTTTAAAATGCATTAACAGCAATGAAATGCCATTACACTTGGTCCCAGAAGCTGGGAACCAAAAACAGCTGCACCACCAACAGCGATAGAAGACCAGTCTACCGTGAGGCTTCTTAACCTCATGTCATAGTTACTGGAATCTGTTATGTGTATATCCAGTGAGGCCTAGTTTGATTTTAGCATTTGACGCAAATGCACTGTTAAACGTCTTGATATTAGACAGATGTTCTTGCAGTTGCACAGTTGTTTGAACCTTCCATGCATCGATTGTGATCTACATTGTGACACTGTTTATCTAGTTACTGATTTTATTCTGTACATTATTACTTCATGCTGCTGCCACTTTAATGGACTTGGTTGTCTAAATAGAGTGCGAAGTGATTTGATTTGGTAAAGAAGATCTGGTTGTAGTTTGGCAGAAGATTGAGGTCACAATGCATCCACCACAGAAGATCCAGGTGGAGGAAATCTAGGTTACAACGTATCTTGTAAAGAAGATCTGGATGCAGTTTGGCCAGAAGATTGAGGTCACAATGCATCCACCACAGAAGATCAAGGTGGAGGAAATCTAGGTCACAACGTATCTTGTAAAGAAGATCTGGATGCAGTTTGGCCAGAAGATTGAGGTCACAATGCATCCACCACAGAAGATCCAGGTGGAGGAAATCTAGGTTACAACGTATCTTGTAAAGAAGATCTGGATGCAGTTTGGCCAGAAGATTGAGGTCACAATGCATCCACCACAGAAGATCCAGGTGGAGGAAATCTAGGTTACAACGTATCTTGTAAAGAAGATCTGGATGCAGTTTCCGTACCAGAGAAGACCCAGGTAACAAAGTACCAGGTGGATTAGGTGCTAGTCATTATGTACCTGTTGGAGAAGGCCCAGCTCTCATTTAGTTCCAGCGTGTCGAGGAGCATGGACTAACTTCATATGAATATATTTAATGGAAGAGCGCTATCATACAAATGTTTCCAAACAAGAATTTTCAACGTCTCCCCATCCCCTGGCTTCTTCAATTCAGTTTACATGTAGATACTCCCTTCATTGAGGCTTTAATTGTTTTTAAGTGTTGAATAAATAACAGATAAATAGGTCTTTCCCACTAATTCAAATTGATTTTTTAGCTATGTTTTGCAAACATTCTAAAGAATTCCAGTTATTTTCAAGCAAAACTGGTGATACCACTGAACGACACTACTAGTTATACCTCTTAGGCGGGGTAAACTAACATTTATAAATGTTGCCACTAGTGTAACTGAAGTTGCTGATTTTGTTGGAAGTGCTGTGCCTTTGGGACAACCAAAGTTGCAACAGTACTGCCACAAGGTCTTGTGCCAGCATGCTTGGCCATGAACTCTGCAGGGCTGAATATTTTAACCTCCCTTGTTTGTATTAGCTGTGCATCATCATACCGTTCCTGGTGGAACCTACATGCAGAATGGCACATCAAAGTATTTTGCATCACCCTTTTATTGTTATTGTGCAACCTATGGCGTGGCCACCTCTGAAAGCGCATCACACAGAGGTCGACCAGGGGCTCTGGCCTAAATGCATGGACTTAGGTGGCCATCTCTTGTCACCATGCTTCAGAGGATGCAGAGATTCTGCAGATGACTGGAGTTTCACTGGTGAGTGCACCTTATGGGGGTAGCTGGAGTGCCCTAAAACATGGGCTTCCAGGAGACTAAGATGCATTAGGACACTGGAATCCTGAGAGCCCCATTGAAGACAATGGAGTAGCCCCGACTTATAATGACTGGTAGAAGCCTGGAGCTCCAACATTCCAATGTTTGTCTTTCTGTCTTTCCTTTATTAGGGTCGAACCTGCGTTGCATGCGCTTGCGCATGCGTATCGCAGTGAGACGCTTTAGTATTTAGAAAAGGGCTCGGAGCCCTGTCAACTTCACATCAGTGTTTTTTATTGGATCGTGGGCTTGCCTAATAAAATCTGCTTGCTTTCATTAGTCGAAGGCACACATACGTCATGCCTTTTCCGGTAGTTAGCCCTCCTCGAGCGCAGCGACCAAGTACAGAAAACATGCGAGGCTCGCTGTTTTCCATCGGGCTCGTGGACTTATTTTTCTCTAATTTACGAGCGTGATCTCACTTGGCAGAAGTCGAGCGCTTTACATAGTTAATTTCACTTTTTCAGGTTATGTACATAAATGTACTTTTGCCCGATAGGTGAAAAGTCGGGTTAGGAGTTTACAAAGCGATCAGCTCTAACATGAGCAAACGCGAGACCAGTTGCATTGTAAATGCTTGATTTACTTCAGACTCTACCCTTAGTGGGTGGAATGTTCTAATGGCCACAATGCCCTTCTGCCTTGGACTATACCGCTAGTTAAAGGCCCGCTCCATCGTTATAGGCCCTCACCTGCGGCTCAGGCCTATTACTTGGGTTCAGGGCCTTTAACAACTGGTACAGCCCCCTGCAGCAGGCTATAAGGCTATGTTCAGTGCTCCTCAAATTTTAAACCTCAGCTGTTTCCGTCATGAGAAACATATACTGGTGTATTTCGTGCCACACCTACCATCCTCTGCACTTCCTGCTTTTCACGCATGTGGCGTGGCATGCACTCCAGGGCTCAGACAAGGGCACTGTGGCAGGGGTATATCCTGGGGGAGTTCACCAGGTGAGAGGGGGGACTCTGTTGGTGAAACGCCCGAAGAGAGCAGCCTCCCCTGCTCTTCTTAGAACAGTCCACGGTTGTCCCACTTGGTGTTATTTCCCAGGAAGTGAAACTAGCCCTTGAAAGTGTGAGAAAGCATTTCAGCAGCTGTTTGAAATTCTGCTGCAGCCGCCGTGTCACACTGAGGAGTTTGCACATAGCTGATGGCTGTCATTAAAAGTGTAGACGGGATTTCAAAAACCATAGATGTAAGAGAAATAACATAATGTCACACTTCTCCCGACTAATTATGATTTGCACCGTCCAGGGCTATCATATTATTATTATTTCCTTAAGTTTCAAGCAAAGTGTTAGCCACAGTTTCCAATAATTGCCCGTAATATGTAAATTGGTTTTAACAGCTGTTGATATTCAGTGGCAACACTGGTTAATATTTTTTCTTTAAAAATAATATTTAAAAAAATATTGAATGTGACGCCACTTGAATATGACACTTTTAAATGTTAATAAGGGAAAGTGGCTAATTATCATTTTAAGGCGGAAAAAAATCCCTTTTTGTACTTGGTGGTAGCTGCCTGCGAGTCTGATGAGTGGGTTTGTGCAGTGACTTCGACAAGACCGGTGCATTTCCCTCAAAGGCTCCAGCTTTCAGCCATGGGCCCCCAAAATGTCTCTGTCAGTGACCAAACGCTGCCTTCTCGACAGCGCTGACCCGCGGCTGCCACTTAATTAAAGTCGCAAACATTATAAAACAGAAGTACAGATTGTCAGAGCACTGATGTCGAGTGCAAAGCAGACAACAGACAACAGCCAACAGGGGACAGCATACAAATAACAGTTTCAGAAGGCCAACTTGTCGTAAAAATAATTATTTGAATTATGGGCGAACCAGGCTGTGTGGCTTCAGGCCTGGGAGCAGTGTTGGAGGCTTTCCCATGTTTGCCTGGACAGACATTCGAGATCGACAGGAGGGCGGGGTGACTGAATGAAATGGAATGACTGACCCCAGTGGTGGCTGCTTCCAGGCAGGGCCAGTGGTGCAGCGCGGAGCGGGGGGGGAGCTGTGAAACACAATTCGGCAGAAGAGTTCTAAGTTTGCATGTCAGTTTGGCCGGCCTCAGACGATGGGCGGAATAATAAAAAAAAAAAAACATTTGCACTTACCCGCCGCCTCTGCTGCTCCCGCCGCCTCGGTACTTGCTTTGCGCCCCTCCCCACACAATCCAGACTCTTCTCTCATGCTGTTACACTTCATGAAAGAAGCACCAGGATTGGCCTGAGTGTGCTGAAATGCCACTCAGAGAGGGAGTGGGAGTCTGCACTTGGTCTCCACCTGGCTGTGAAATACAGCTCGGCAGAAGAGTTCTAAGTTCGCATGTCAGTTTGGCTGGCCTCAGACGGCCGGCCAAAATGACATGCGCACTTAGAGTGCACCACTAGTCTGTCTCTCTCCTGACACAGATGATGCTGGCCCCACCCCACCCTAGACAGAGGAAAAATAAAATGACAATGATGTGTTATCATTTTATGCTTCTGCTGCCTTATTAGAGGTAGGGCCGTAGCAGACGGACCGCCGCTGCCTGACCCAGAATGGGCCATCTCTGGGAGCTAGACAAAATTAGCTCCGCCCAGAAAGGTAAGTGTGATCATGCCCTCTCTATAAGGAAATAAAAGTAAACTTAGTGACGTGGACACATCCATAAATGGATTTTTTTTTCCGCTGTGTCTAGGTGCTCAAGCTGCAGCTCCCTGATATGGTATAGTGGGGCTGGACATGTCTGGGGTGTGTGTTAAGCTGAAAGCAATTCTAGGGCAATAACTTAAAACTTAGGGTCATACTTACGAGAGGCTTGCGCCGCTGAGTGTCACTTTTTTTGACGATCTGGCGGCACAGATATCCCACCCACATCAATGTGGCCATGCAAAGCCACTTTGCGTGGCTTTGGATGGCCTCATAGATATGGAATAAGGAAAAGCAGCACAAGTCGCTAAGTTGCCTTACTCTGCGCCAGGGGTGCGTACCATGGACATTGCAGTGGGTTTTCCTATGCAACACCCTTAGATTTTGACACTGCCCCAGGTTTACTAAATGACGTAGATCTGGGAAAGTGCCAAAACCTTATGTCTCCCCAGGGGAGGTGCAACAACGAAAATATTTTAGTTTCTCCTTATTTTTTCCTCTTTCCATGTGTGATGCATTCTGCAATGAGGAAAACGCCTCTCTGGATTGTTTTTGTGCAGGAAAGTTTCCCTTCCTGCAAAAACAAAATCCTGCATGCAACGCAGACACCCTTGCACGATGGTGCAAGGCAGAGGCGGCTCCTCTATTAGGGCGGAGGAGCGTCACCCCCGCCAGCAGCAGCAGAGCAAAACCTTTTCAAGAAAACGATAATAAACCGTGTTTATTATCATTTTCTTGCAAAGGGATGGGGCATTGGGGGTGACAAGCACTTGAGGGGAGTGCACAACCATCTTGGACTGGCCAAACACACATGCGCAGAAGGCTCCCTCCAGCCTGGCACAGTCTCCCAGTCCCTGGCTGAGCGCTCCTAGCCAATCCTAACGCTGCTTTGAGCAGCATCAGGATTGGCCACGCTCAGGCTGGGAGCCTGTGCCTGCAGCCTGGAGCGAAGACGAGAGAAAGCGGAGTGGCGCGGCAGCAACGGAGGCGGTACATTTGTATTTTTTTTTTCTTATTAAATATTCCCCCTCCCCGACCATCACCCCTGCCTGCACGTGCCACACAAGCCCCTTTAGTGGTCAGCGAGCCGCGACTGGTGCAAGGGTGTCTGCATTGACGCTAGGCACTAAATTGTGCAAGGGGGCTGGGTGAAAGGACAGGAATGCACTGTACTTTTCTAAGACAGGAGTCATGTGGTATGGATGGTTTTGCATCAGAAAATGACGCTAGGCTGGGTAGAGTCATTATTTTTACTCTAACCTGCCTAACATCATTATTTGGAGCAAAACACCCTTCTTCCAAACCGCCAGCCCCACCTGGATAACGTGATTTTTTTTTACGCTAGCCTACCCTTTGCACCGGCTTGCACCATTCCATAAATATGGTGCCCGACTGGTGCTCAGAAATGGTGCAAACCTATGCTAAACTTTTTGGTGTAAAACTGCGTTAGTGCAGTTTTACACCAAAAAGTATAAATCAGGGCCCTAGTGCTCGTCCCACCTTCAAATGAGGTGGGGGAGGTGCGAGTTTGGCAGACTGACCATATTTCACCAAACTTTAGAAGAGCAATATGTCTGGTGTGGTCTCTAATCATGAGGAAGGGATGATAGCAGATGGGGATACAAGAGCCTGGAATGACAGGAGAGAGAATGGCACATTTAGAAACACTAAGGCCGTCATTACAACATTGGCAGTAAAAGCCGCTTACCGCCGTGCAGAAGACCGCCAACACACCGCCGCGGAATTCCGCCACAGCTATTAAGACCCACATCTCGGAATCTGACAAAACTCAGACACCCACATAAGTCCGCCACACCAAAGGTCAGTGATAAACTGGCGAAAACAAAACCTCCACCGTCACGCCAACAGAAATACGCCCACACTATCAAGACACACGAATCCACGCGGCGGTCTTTCAACCGCGGTATTCCATTGGCGGTACACACCGCCGCGCTCAAAACACACACACTCTTACAAAACACTGCCACATTGGACAATTCAAAATACCCACATCTGATACACATACACACACCACTCCCACACACCCAATACAATATAAAACACACACCCACATCACCCACAAACCCCTACGATCACTATTACAGAGAGAAGGCCAGAGAGAGACACCACCATCAACAAACTAGCATCCACAGGCACACAACACCATCACCCACACAACTTCCACGCACAAAACACCACACACCACTACATATCACCACACTTATCACCACACACACCACCCCACACATCACCTACACCACCCCATGGCACGGCAAAGACACCCCAGGTTCTCGGAGGAGGAGCTCAGGGTCATGGTGGAGGAAATCGTCCGGGTAGAGCCACAGCTATTTGGAGCACAGGTGCAGCACACCTCAATTGCAAGGAAGATGGAGCTATGGCGAAGAATAGTCGACAGGGTCAACGCAGTGGGACAACACCCAAGAAATCGGGAGGACATCAGGAAGAGGTGGAACGACCTACGGGGGAAGGTGCGTTCCGTGGTCTCAAGACACCACCAGGCGGTTCAGCGGACTGGCGGCGGACCCCCACCTCCTCCCCCACAACTAACAACATGGGAGGAGCAGGTCTTGGCGATTCTGCATCCTGATGGCCTCACAGGAGTCGGTGGAGGAATGGACTCTGGTAATCCAAACCTTTAACTACCATATCCCCCACCCTACCTGCATGCTATCACATACCCCCACCCTCGCCCCCACCCCTAACACTCCAACTCCTCACAAATGTACCAATATCACAAACCACCCATCCCAACACCAAGCCCTGCATGCAACACCAACGCATGGACACCCATCACTAAAGCATGCCCACTGCACATACCCATACACCCCCCTAAACCATCATCACACAAGCCCCCACACAGGAATGCCAGCACTGGGGTACACGCTCACCCACCCATTGCACACCATGACACACACAGATGCAATAATCATGCCTTTACACCCCTGCAGGACCACTACCCAACGTCACCAGACAGGAGGGTCCAGACATCTCCACTCCACCCACAGAAGAGTCCCACAGTGATGACAGCACCTCTGTCCACCTGGATCTAGATGACCAGCCCGGACCATTGTGGGCCTCGGGACAGTCGGTTCCCCTCACACAGGCACAGGCCACCACAGTCCTTCCCCCCTCTGGAAACACCAGCACAGCACCCACCCAGTGGGCCCATACCTCCGTCCCCAGTACACGTCAATCAGCTGTGTGTCCACCACTACAGGGAACACAGGATAACCCACCACCCCAACAACAAGAGGGACCTGGGGGCAGTGGGCACACGGTCCAGGGGACGGAGGCACAGGAACACAGGGGAACTGGGAGGGCTGCTGTGCGACAGGGGGTGGACAGGCCAAGGGAACCCACTCTCCACGAGGCCCTCTCCTCCATCATGGGAGCATACCACCACTCCCAGGAGACGATGGCAACGGTACTGGCTAGGTTTCAGGAGACCCAGCGCATGCAGGAGGAACAGTATTTGGGGTTCAGGGAGGAACTCAGAACCATCAGCTCCGCCCTGGGCACCATCGTAGGGGTGCTGAAGGAACTACTCAACACTAGGAGGGACACTGTGGCACTACAAGGGGCCCCTGACACTAGCATGGATGATGAGCTGCCCACCACCTCCGCCGGCGCTAGTGGACAGGACGCCCCGCCACAGGACCACCACACCAGCACCCCACCCCCTGCAGAGGGAGAACCACCCCGCAAACGGTCCCTGAGATCCAGGAACAAGACAGAGCACGATGCCAAGACCCCGCCAAGAAATGAGACCACCCCGATTGTCATCCCACTGTCCCACTTTGTCACCCTGTCCATATTGAATCAGCCCCAGCTCCACTTCCTATGCCCATATGGGCAATGCACCTGTGAGACTAATAGACTGGACTCTGCCATGGACATTCCTCCGCCATCACCCCTCACCATTTAACTTCCCCCTCCAATATTTTGTATTTAAATAAATACACCTAAAGCACCAAAAGATCAGGAGTCTGTCTGTGATTTTGAAATAGTGTATTTGCAATTACAGTGACAAAATGTTCTGGAAATTGTAATGTTAACATACCTATGTCACACAGCTCTAGTCCCTGAGGAATCTAAGCAGATGACACACGTTGGGACCCACACCTGTGAAACTGTAAGGGAAAGTGACAACTCAGTGACCATACACTGGGTGAAATCGACAGACAGGATAGAGGTAGAAGTGTAAAAGTACATGTAGTAGGCAGGAATTTATTCTCACCTGTGTTTCACTGGAAATATTGCTGGATGACTGAGTCCCTGTTCTGCATGTCTTCTTCCTCTGCTTCCTCCTCATCACTGTCCACAGGATCCACAGCTGCAACAACCCCTCTATCTGGACCATCCTCCTGCAGAAAAGGCACCTGGCGTTGCAAAGCCAAGTTGTGAAGCATACAGCAGGCCACGATGATCTGACACACCTTCTTTGGTGAGTAGAATAGGGATCCACCTGTCATATGGATGCACCTGAACCTGGCCTTCAGGAGGCCGAAGGTCCGCTCGATCACCCTCCTAGTTCGCCCATGGGCATCATTGTAGCGTTCCTCTGCCCTTGTCCTGGGATTCCTCACCGGGGTCAGTAGCCATGACAGGTTGGGGTAACCAGAGTCACCTAATAGCCACACACGGTGCCTCTGGAGTTGACCCATCACATATGGGATGCTGCTATTCCGCATGATGCAGCCGTCATGCACTGAGCCAGGGAACATGGCATTCACATGGGAGATGTACTGGTCTGCCAAACATAGCATCTGTACATTCATGGAATGATAACTCTTCCGGTTCCTGTACACCTGTTCACTCCTGTGGGGAGGGGGACCAAAGCCACATGGGTCCCATCAATGGCACCTATGATGTTGGGGATATGTCCAAGGGCATAGAAGTCACCTTTCACTGTAGGCAAATCCTCCACCAGAGGGAAAACGATGTAGCTCCGCATGTGTTTCAGCAGGGCAGACAACACTCTGGACAATACGTTGGAAAACATAGGCTGGGACATCCCTGATGCCATGGCCACAGTTGTTTGAAATGACCCACTAGCAAGGAAATGGAGCACTGATAGCACCTGCACTTGAGGGGGGATTCCTGTGGGATGGCGGATTGCTGACATCAGGTCAGGCTCCAACTGTGTACACAGTTCCTGGATTGTGGCACGGTCAAACCTGTAGGTGATTATCACATTTCTTTCCTCCATTGTCGACAGGTCCACCAGCGGTCAGTGCACCGGAGGATTCTGTCATCTCCTCACATGTCCCAGCGGATGGTGCCTATGAAGGACAACAGTGACCACAGAGTCAAACAACTCAGAGGTACGTACCCACTGTTTACCCAGAACACCAATCATACACAAAAAGTGGCCTGTATGTGTGTTGAGAGTAGGCCTAGGTATGTGTGACGCAGTTGGTAATTAGGCCATGTGGGCCCCTGAAATGGCGGCTGCCTGACCTCTAAAGTGGGACAATGGGATTTTAGGTAACTGCGCTGGCGTTGTACACCGTCGCGGTAGGCGGTCGAAGACCGCGGCGCAATGCTGCATTGGTTAACATTGGACCCTATGGGTCCCAGGAGCCAAAGACGATGTACGCCGGCAGTGATGGTACGCACCGCCGCGGACGTGACCGCCATTTTCTATCTGTTGAATCACTCGATACCTGATCTTCGGCAGGAAAGGATCTATACTGCAAGTGCTGCTGTGACCTCGGTCTGGAAGAGACAATGGCTCGTGCGTCTGGGGAAAGGGCCCCTGCCTTCACTGCGGAGGAGTTGGAGAAGCTCGTCGATGGGGTCCTCCCCCAGTACACGCTACTCTACGGTCCTCCAGACCAACAGGTAAGTACACAGGGAGCATGTTGTATGGGCTATACCTGTGTGGAGAGGGCTGGTTGTAAGAAGGAAGGGGGCAGAGTTCTGAGTGAATGAAAGACGGTGGGTGCATGTGCCACATGGTAAGGGTAGGGATGGGGGCCACTCACTTTGACGGTGCAGTTGGTAATGACTTCTCTTCTTCCCCTGTACATTTCATGTAGGTCAGCGCCCACCAGAAGAATGATATTTGGCGTGCCATCGCCAAGGACGTCCGAACCCTGGGGGTCCATCACAGACGGAGCACCCACTGCCGGAAAAGATGGGAGGACATTCGCCGCTGGAGCAAGAAGACGGCGGAGGATCAGCTGGGGATGGCCTCCCAACGTGGGAGGGGTGCCCGTCGAACCATGACCCCCCTGATGTTCCGGATCCTGGCGGTGGCCTACCCGGAGTTGGATGGGCGCTTGAGGGCATCACAGCAGACACAAGGGGGTGAGTACACTCTCATTCAGCTGACTTCGCACAGTGGAGTTGTCTGGGTGGGGGAGGAGGGCTGTAGGTTTCCCTAGGCCAGGGCGAGTTCCGTAGGCTAGGCCCCTTCGTAAGGCATGGCCCTGTGGCCCCCAACCCCACCTCTGTAGAGTGCCAACTACAGCTATTCATGCACCTGTGTCATCTATGTGTGCATATGTCGTCCATAGCCTTGTAGGCCATTTCCCAGGAATTGCACCTTAGAGCCCAACAGCGCGACGTAGTGCAGGGGGCTTCTGTGTCTGTCTTGTCTGCCAACGGTAGCGGTAAGCCATGCACTCAACATGTCTTTCTTCTGTTTCCCCCCCCTTTTTTGCGGTCTCCCTGTTCTTCTGTGCATTAGCATCATCAGGCGGAGGAGCAGTGGCACCGGAGCACGAGGGAGCTGCATCCCACATGGCCATGGAGGGCCACACTATGGACTCTGAGTACACCAGTGGGACGGAGGGCGAGGGGAGCACCACAGCGGTGACAGTAGCTGAAACCAGCGACACGGACTCGTCCTCTGATGGGAGCTCTCTTGTGGTGGCGGCAACATCTGTGCCCCCCACTTCTACAGGTACAGCCGCCACCCCCCCTACCAGCGCCGCCCTCCCAGCAGCCCCTCAGCCTTCGCACCGTGCCCGCTCACCCAGGAGGGTGGGCATCACCTTCGCCCCAGGCACCTCAGCCCCTGCCCCTGTCACCTCTGCTGCCCTCAGTGAGGAGGCTATTGACCTCCTCAGGACCCTCACTGTTGGGCAGTCTACCATTTTGAATGCCATCCAGGGTGTAGAAAGGGAGTTGCAACAAACCAATGCATTCCTGGAGGGCATTCATTCTGGTCAGGCTGACCTTCACTGAACCTTTCAAACTCTGGCCTCAGCACTGATGGCAGCCATTGTCCCTGTGTCTAGCCTCCCCCCTCCAACTTCCTCCACCCAGACCCAATCCCCTGTACCTCTGCCTATCCCAAGCACACCATCAGACCAGCCTGCACACACCTCAACACACAAGGGAAGCTCAGGCAAACATAAGCACCACACATCCCACAGGCACTCAGGCAAGCATCACACACATACAGACACACCAACATCCACTGCCTCCACTGTGTCCCCCTCCTCGTCGTCTCCCTCCTCCCTCCCAGTCTCGTCTACACTCAAACCTGCATGCACTACCTCTACAGCCACTACGTCCCGCACCAGCACACCCACCAGCACACCCCGCTCACGTGCAGTCACCACCCCCACTACCATTCACACGTCCCCTGTGTCCTCTCCCAGTGTGTCTGTGACGCCCCCTCCGAAGATACACAAACGCAGGCACACACCCACCCAACATACATCCACCTCACAACAGCCTCCAGCGTATGCACCTGCACTCAAAACCACAAAACGTACACCTCCTACAACCACCACCTCTTCCTCCACTCCCAAACCCCCTCCAGCTACCCGTCCCAGTGTCTCCAAACAACTTTTCCTGTCCACCCTTAGCCTCATTCCCACCACCCCCCCGTCCAACTCATAGGTCCCGAACTAGTACCTCAGCCCCAAAATCTACGGAACCTGTGGTGCCTGTTGTCACAGGTATATGGAGTGTACCGGCCACCAGGACAGCCAGTGTGGCACGGAGCCACAGCACAGCCAGTCCCCCCCTGTGAAGCACCAGAAGTTGGCCAGTGCCCGGCGGGAGAGGGGGAAGACTCCAGCCACCCTAGCCGCACCCAGGGGTCCCGGGGGGAGTGTAGACTCAGCTGTGACACCTCCCAAGGTGGGGAACGGCCAGAAGAAAGCCGGCAAGTGTGGGAGGAGCAGCACGGCTGAGAAGACCGCCATCATCCCCGCTGCCCAGGAGGCCCCCGCCAGCCCCATCGTCGCTGCCCAGGAGGGCCCCGCCAGCCCCATCCCAGCTGCCCAGGAGGCCCTCGCCAGCCACAGCCCAGCTGCCCAGGAGGGCCCCGCCAGCCCCATCCCAGCTGCCCAGGAGGCCCTCGCCAGCACCATCGTCGCTGCCCAAGAGGACCCCGCCAGCCACAGCCCAGCTGCCCAGGAGGGCCCCGCCAGCCCCATCCCAGCTACCCAGGAGGGCCCCACCAGCCCCATCGTCGCTGCCCAGGAGGGCCCCGCCAGCCACAGCCCAGCTGCCCAGGAGGGCCCCGCCAGCCCCATCCCAGCTGCCCAGGAGGGCCCCGCCAGCCCCATCGTCGCTGCCCAGGAGGGCCCCACCAGCCACAGCCCAGCTGCCCAGGAGGGCCCGCCAGCCACAGCCCAGCTGCCCAGGAGGGCCCCGCCAGCCACAGCCAAGCTGCCCAGGAGGGCCCCGCCAGCCACAGCCCAGCTGCCCAATGAAGGACCGCCAGCCCCAGCCTAGCTGCCCAATGAAGGACCGCCAAGTCAAGCACCGCTGAACAGGGCAAGCACCGCTGAACAGGGCAAGGACCGCCAAGTCAAGCACCGCTGAACAGGGCAAGGACCGCAAAGTCAAGCACCGCTGAACAGGGCAAGGACCGCAAAGTCAAGCACCGCTGAACAGGGCAAGGACCGCAAAGTCAAGCACCGCTGAACAGGGCAAGCACTGCTGAACAGGGCAAGGACCGCTGAACAGGGCAAGGACCACCAAGTCAAGCACCGCCAAGTCAAGCACCGCTGAACAGGGCAAGGACCGCTGAAAAGGGCAAGGACCGCCAAGTGAAGCACCGCTGAACAGGGCAAGCACCGCCAAGTGAAGCACCGCTGAACAGGGCAAGCACCGCTGAACAGGGCAGGGCCGCCAAGTCAAGCACAGCTGAACAGGGCAAAGACCGCTGAACAGGGCAAGCACCGCTGAACAGGGCAAGGACCGCCAAGTCAAGCACTGCTGAATAGGGCAAGCACCACTGAACAGGGCAAGAACCGCCAAGTCAAGCACCGCTGAACAGGGCAAGCACCGCCAAGTCAAGCACCGCTGAACAGGGCAAGAACCGCTGAACAGGGCAAGCACCGCCAAGTCAAGCACCGCTGAACAGGGCAAGGACCGCTGAACAGGGCAAGGGCCGCTGAACAGGGCAAGGACCGCCAAGTCAAGCACCGCTGAACAGGGCAAGGACCGCCAAGTCAAGCACAGCTGAACAGGGCAAGGACCGCAAAGTCAAGCACCGCTGAACAGGGCAAGGACTGCTGAACAGGGCATGCACTGCTGAACAGGGCAAGGACAGCCAAGTCAAGCACCGCTAGCCCATGAGCAGCAGGGGCACTGACGCAACAGGGACCGTCACGGGGTGAGTGATGCACTCTGGGCACAAAGCCCCTCCAGAACCAGTGGAGTATCACATCCACTACCGGAGTATCACATCCACTACCTCAGTCCTTGGCAGGATGAAGCACTCTGGGCACAAAGCCCCCTCCAGAACCAGTGGAGTATCACATCCACTACCTCATTCCTTTGCAGGATGAAGCACTCTGGGCACAAAGCCCCCTCCAGAACCAGTGGAGACATGCATCCACTACCTCAGTCCTTGGCAGGATGAAGCACTCTGGGCACCAAGCCCCCTCCAGAACCAGTGGAGTATCACATCCACTACCTCAGTCCTTGGCAGGATGAAGCACTCTGGGCACAAAGCCCCATCCAGAACCAGTGGAAAAAGGCATCCACTTGAGAGACTGTGGCTTTGCACTCCCCAGGATGATGCAGTGGGCAAACCACCCACTGGAGAGACTTGAGAGACTGTGGCTTTGCACTCCCCAGGATAATGCAGTGGGCAAACCACCCACTGTAGAGACTTGAGAGACTGTGGCTTTGCACTCCCCGGGATAATGCAGTGGGCAAACCACCCACTGTAGAGACTTGAGAGACTGTGGCTTTGCACTCCCCGGGATAATGCAGTGGGCAAACCACACACTGTAGAGACTTGAGAGACTGTGGCTTTGCACTCCCCAGGATAATGCAGTGGGCAACCCACCCACTATAGAGACTTGAAAGACTGTGGCTTTGCACTCCCCGGGATAATGCAGTGGGCAAACCACCCACTGTAGAGACTTGAGAGACTGTGGCTTTGCACTCCCCGGGATAATGCAGTGGGCAAACCACACACTGTAGAGACTTGAGAGACTGTGGCTTTGCACTCCCCAGGATAATGCAGTGGGCAACCCACCCACTGTAGAGACTTGAAAGACTGTGGCTTTGCACTCCCCAGGATAATGCAGTGGGCAAACCACCCACTGTAGAGACTTGAGAGACTGTGGCTTTGCACTCCCCAGGATACATCAATGGGCATGGAGCCCCCTCGTGGATCTGGCGTTGTGCACTCATCCGGCTGAGGTGCCCCCCCCGCCCTTCCCCTTGAGGTGCCTGTTGTTTTTCTATCTGATGCCCCTGCAGTGTTCTCTCTGTTTTGATCTGGTGTTGTGTGTGGGCCTCGCCCATGCATTTTGGGCCCAGTGGTCCACGGACTATGAATGGTGCAATACCTGGACTACTGATCTTGGTTTATATTTTGTAAATAGTGTATATATGTATATATTTGCTTACTGAATTTTGATATATTACAATGGTTACACTCATTTCCTTTTGTCTTTGCATTCTTTCCGGGGGGATTGGGGGTTGTAACTGTAATGTTTAGATATGCATTGGTGTGTGTGTTGTAGTGGGTTAGGGTGGGGATGGGGGTGTTGCGTGTGTGTTTCCCTGTTTTTTGCCTCCCCTGTGTCGTAGGTGCAGTACTCACCGTGGTCTTCGCTGCCGGCATTGGTGCTCCTGGTAGAGGAGCAGGAAGACCATCGCAGGAAGAATATGGAGTTTCGGCTCCATGGTGTCCTCGTTCCTCGTGTAATGTGTAGAGGTGAGCGTTTTCCCTTCGAAATTCCTGTTTCCGCCGCGTTTTTATCCGCGGTGAATCCGCCCCGGAAAAGGTGGCGGATTGACCTGTCATAATAGTGTGGGCGGTACATTGTCCTCCGCCTGTCTGTTGGCGGTGACCGCCGCGCTGTTTGTTTGTACCGCCGTGGCGGTCTGAGTGTTAAAGTGGCTGTCTTTGTTGGCGGTTTCCGCCACGGTCGTAATTCCAAAATATTTACCGGTCTTACTGCCGCTTTAACACCGTCCGCCAGGGTTGTAATGACCCCCTAAAACTTCCCAGACCTCAAAAGTAAAGCATCAACTATTATGCCATGCTCATAAGATCCAGAAGAGCTGTGTCCCAGGTGGCCGGGTGAAGATGCTTGGTGTGTGGTTTTTCCCTAGAGGAAATGAACTGAGCATCATAATATCAAAAAATACTCCCCAGATGCTCCACAGGCACGTTACAGTACTCAGCAGAGTGAGGGGGTAGAGTGAGTGCTGAACATTTGGCCTTCAGTTTTAAAAAGTCCAGCTGTGGTAAGATAAGTAGTAACATCTGCTATGGTGTATAAAGACTCCTTAAAAACAAGGTGGTCTGGACAGCTGCCATCTTGGCTTGGGGACCAGGTAGTGGAGGGAGTGGGAGTCTCTATCTTTGAGCCATCTGATTGATCTCCTGTGACCTTCCCTTCCTCTTCTCCTCTATATTGGAAACATTTGGGAGCATATTTATACTCTGCTTGAGCCAAATTTGCATGATTTCATTGATGCAAATTCAGCGCAAACTTAACTCCATATTTATATTTTGACGTTAGACATGTCTAATGTCAAAATATAGGAGTTTGCACCATTTTTTGGATAAGTGAACCTACCTTGCATCAATGAGATGCAAGGTAGGTGTTCCCATCCAAAAAATGGTGCTTTCCCCACAGCCCCATATTTATTTGCTAAAATGACGCACGGGTGGGAGGAGGGGCTGAATAATGGTGCTAAGCTTGTTTAGCACCATTATTTAACACCTAGGTCAGACCAGGCGTTAGGGGACCTGTGGACCCATTTCCAGGGTTAAACCCCATGGAATGGGTCCACAGGTGCCCTCTACAAGCCCCAGGAACACCCACACTTCCACCGGAGGGACGTCTGGAGGATGGGGAACTCCATCCCAGGTAAGTCCAGGTAAGTATTTTTAAAATATGTTTTATTTGCCAGTGAGGCCCTAACTTGGGGCCCCCTGCATGGCACAGGGTGAAATGGCCAGGCCCAGGGGATACTTGTCCCCTGCGCTAGCCACTGGGGTGGTGGGCATGACTCTTGTCTTTCCTAACATGGGAGTCATGTTTTTGGTGGTTGTGCGCCAGGAAGTGGCGCTAGTCTATTTAGAGGCTTTTTTTGCCTCTAACCAGGCTAGAGTCACTTTTTGGGGCGCAACCTCCTCCTTCCCTATGGCCACCCCCACCCAGCTAGCGTCATTTTAGTTGACGCTAGCCCAAGCTGAGCGCCGGCTTGCAGCATTCCTTGCGCTATACTTTTTGGTGCAAAACTGCATTCCTGCAGTTTTGCACCAAAAAGTATAAATTCGGGCCTTGGTGTGCTTCTATTTGGGGGACAGACTCATGCTATGCAGTGCTGCCGATAATAGTAGAATTGTTAGGCCTCGCAGACTCACAGGGCCAGATCCACCAAGTAAACTTAGACCTGAAGTTTACACCTGATGGCTAATTTTACAACTGAAGTCTAAACTTAGTCTTCGGGTGTAAACTTAGACTTCAAGTGTAAACTTAGACTTCAGGTCTAAAATTAGACTTCGGGTCTAAACTTAGACTTCAGGTCTGAGTTTACCTATGTGAATCGGGTCCTCATATTGGTGTATCAGTCAAGGCTTGCACTGTATGCTCCCCTCCCCCAGTCAAAGTCCAAAGGGAGTCCTATCCTGCATTGATCACCACATTTGTGGTCCTGTAGGTGGCTCACTGTGCACTGTCAGGCATGGCATGCTGGTGGCTGTAGGTTTTGTGTGCATCTGCCCACTTTCATCCCCAAAGTGCCATCAGAGTGGAAGGGCAGCACTGAAGAGGCCTCTGTACACAGGGGAGACCCTGTGATGCCACTGAGATGACAACAGGCCCCCACACCATGGTCGAGAAGGTCAGAGATGTGAACTACTCTGCAGATCTTAGAAAGCCAGAGAAAGTCTTCTGGGTGCCTCCATCTGAACAGGACAAAGCCCCATGGCAGTGTCGATGCGGGGTCCAAAAGAGGGAAGGAGCCCGGCCGAGGTTACCCGCGATCAGCTGAAAAGTGACAAAAAAGATGACTCTCTTTAATAAGATAATCTCATCCACCTTCTAACTGCGAAGAGCAGACTGCATGCTGACATCTGCTGCACAATACTCTGAACGTGCTCCCTAGCACTGGGTCTGGCATCTCTGCCTTTTCATGATAGAGCAGGGGGGAAGAATGCATCTAATGGTCAAGAAGAGAATGACAAAGTGAGGACCACAACAAAAGTGAGGCTACCATGGCCCATATTTATGGAACCTTAGCGTCAACTTAGCGCCATTTATTTTGGCGCAGAAGCGGCACTAACATTACTCCATATTTATATTTTGACGCTAGACCCGTCTAGCGTCAAAACATTGGAGTCAGCACCATTTGCAGGATGTGCGAACCCACCTTGTGTCAATGAGATGCAAGGTAGGCGTTCCTGTCCTACAAATGATGCTAGCCCCCCAGCGCCATATTTAACACCCAGTGCAGAAACGACGTGCGGGTAGGAGGGGGGCCTGAATAATGCCGCTTAGTGGCATTATTTAATAACCAGGCGTTATAGTGCAGGAAAGGCTCATTTCCATGGATAAACACCATGGAATGGGCACAAAGATTCCCACCCCAAGCCCCAGCAATGACACCACCCACACCACAGGGACACTACAGGAGGAGGGAGCCCATCCAAGGTAAGTTGAAGGTAAGTGTTTGTGTATGTGTGTGGTGTGCCACTGGGGGGCCCTGACATGAGGCCAACTGGCTGGCAGTGGGTATGTAGGGCTTGCTCAGGGGGCACTGGTCCCTTGTGGTGGGCATTGGGGTGGTGGTCATGACTCCTGTCTATACTTAGACAGGAATCATTTTTCGGCTGCTTGTGCATCAGAAAATGACGCTAGGCTGATTAGTGGCAGAAATTTTGCTGCTAACCAGCCTAACGTCATTTTTGACCCACTAATCCCATTCCCCCTAATGCTATCCCCCCGGCTAGCATCTTTTTTTTTTTAAGCTAGCCATACCTTAGCGCCATCGTGCGTCATTACATACGTATGGCGCACGAATGGTTTTAAGGCCTTAAGGCGTTAAAAAAAATAACTCACACCTGCGTTAGCGCAGTTGTGCACCATTTTTCATAAATATGGGCCCATATTTCTTGTGTAACTAAGAAGTGACAAAGACCGTGTTGTATCACATTCCGGGCCTCTGAAACTAAGCTGGAAGGAGGACCAGACTATGTCGCTGGGATGACTAAGTGCCTGGTCACTGTTTTCATCTTGATACTCGAAGGACAGCATCACACCGGTCCCTCCATCGTTTGTTTGCACCATGGCCTGCGTTATTTTTGGAAGGTGAATGGAGTTCTTCTTTTCAGATACTTCTGTATGATCTGCTGATGGTTGAGGCATAAGGAGCATCAGTTCTATTGCTTTCTCCTTTTGCATTCTTTTGTTGTCTGTTGTTGGAAGAAGTAGATGCAGGCAGGGCAGACCTTTTTGGGGAGGGTGAGTCACAGTGTCTGATGGAAGAGCAATGGGTTTTGGGACTGTGCTGTTGGGACGCTGACCAAGGATGTTTGGTGTTGATTTTGAGATTTTTTTGTTGCTGGTTGCTAAGGTTATGCAAGCTGGCATTTTGTCCTTACATTTCGTGCCATTTTAAAGTCTTTTTTCCGGGATACTTTGGGATATTTTCTAGATTTTTCCCCAATTTTCTTTCTGAGCTCTTGAGGTTGTTGAGGGGCAATGTGTGTGCTCTCCAATATTTGCCCGAGTTTTCTTGAATTATTCCAGTCTTCCCACTGGGGACATGGGTGAACTAAGGGTCTTATAGAGTGAATGGATAATGTCACAGATTTTCTTGCATTTTTCTTGTTTCCCTTTAGGTTCTTCAGTAAGGCGGGGTCCTCCATGAGCTAAGAGATATTTTGCCAGATTTTTCCTGTATTTTCTTAAGTCTTTTTTTTAAGCCCTCTTAGACACTTGTTGTAGGAGAAGCTTGATACACTTAAAGCCTGGACCTGAACCCCGATGTGTCCACTAACTCTTAAGACACAGGTGAGTAACAGGACACCCTTTAAAAAAACATAAGAAAATCTGTCACCAATCTTAAGAAAATACCTTTGCCTGTTAAAGAATAGGTTTTTCCAGTTGAAGAATAGAAGCGGGTCAGTGATCGGACTTCGGCAGCGATTCCTTCGCAAACAGTTGAAAGAAAATAGTTTTAGTGATGAGACAAAATTAAATAAAATGGAATGGGAATGAAGAGTGTCACTGCACCAGAACTATTCGTCCCAGAATCCTAGCCACATGTATGTATCGCATAGAATACTGCTGCAGAACTAGGGTTTCAAATAGGCAACAAGGGGTCCATATGCATGCGTAGGTTGGAAATAACTTTAAGTCGTTATCAACAACATATTCATACACATAAGTGGAGGAGAGCTGATTTTTCATTGTGTGATTACCACGTGGTTGTGCGAGGAGGCTTCATCCATGCTGTCCAGCATGGCCTGGGAGGTTGGCGGGATGTCTTTCCATCAGTGATCAAACTGGCTAACCTAGGTGAAGAACCTATAAGGTAATGCTACACCCTAGACATCTTTACGAGTCTGGCGGTCTACTGACCACCAGACTTGGGGTGGCGGTCCGAGCGCCACATTATGACCGTAGCAGTTGTGCCGCGGTCGGACCGCCAGCACCGCCCGGATTAGTCTTCCTGGTGGTCTGGTGATCATGGTGGTCCTAATCCGCCAGGGCAGCCCCTACGATCCCCTTCTCTGCCAGCGATATAATAGCGGTAAATACCGCCATGAAAAAGCTGACAGAGACGGGGTGCAGGGGCCCCCTAGCAAGCACCGTTGCAATGTTCACTAACTGCTTTGCAGACAGTGAACACTGCAAGGGTGCAGGTGCACTCTACGCACTACAGCATTGCTGCCGGCTCTATATGAGCCGGAGACAATGCTGTAGACTGTTTCCCACTGGGCCAGCGGGCGGAAACTGAGTTTCCACCCGCCGACCCAGCGGGAAACTTGAAATGGGCCCAGCGGGGAGGCCGCCACACTGGCTGCAACCTATCTGTTGGGATTTAGGCGGACGGGCTTTTCTGTCTACCGAAATCATAATCAGGCCCTCTGTCCCAGGTCATAACCACACTAGAAGTGACTGACTTGCCAACATGTCCTTTGCATTGATTTTCCTTCATTAAATCAAATATTCTTTGCCGAAAAGTAGTTAGGCTGTGACAAGAGGGAAAACATGTGCACACCGCACACTTGTCTATACTTTGGACACATTTGAAATGTCTGTTAGAAGGTTTTCTGCAATTTTAGAGAAGTATAATACTGACCTGGGGGCTTGTTTATGAGAGGCTTGAGCCGCTGAAGCGTCACTTGTTGTGACGCTCCGGTGGCGCAAACCTGTCAACCAAATCTATGAGGCTACGAAGTGCCACTTTGCGTGGTCTAGAAAGGCCTCATAGATATGGAATAAGGCAAAGCAGCGTAGGTCGCTGTGTTACCTTATTCTGTACCATGGAGGCGTTTCATGGGCTTTGCGGTGGGCGTTCTCATGCAACACCCTTGGATTTTTACGCGTCTCCAGATTTACTTAATCATGTAAACTTGGGGAAGCGCCAGAACCTTATACCTCCCGAGGTGCAGCGTAGTGAGGAGAAACATTTGTTTTTCTTTTTGTTTTTCCTCGATCCATGTGCTGCATTCTGCAGCACTTGGAAAGAGGAAAACACCTCTCGGCATTGTTTTGTGCAGGAAATTGTCCCTTCCTGCACACAAACATGCACCATGGTTCAAGGGTGCCCACGTTGGCGCTAGGCTTCCAAAACAGTGCCAGCGCTGTGGAAGAGGACAGGAAGGCCCCATATTGCATAAATTCGGTGCATTCCTGCCCTTTCACTTTGGCATAGGGCAGTGCAGCAGGGAGACTTGTGGATCTGCCAACTCCAAAACCCCGTAAATAAGGGCCCTGGTGAATAGTCAAAAGTCGGTGTGGGTGTTAGCGTGTACTACTGAAAGCCAATTCAGTGAGAGAGATAGCAGCGTTAACTAACACAGTGTTTTTTTTTACTTCAGCAATTAATTATTTTGACAGTCTGTCATTTTCTCTGACAATTCCACATGTAACTGAGAGATTATTTGTGTTGTATATTCCAATGCATAAATAACTTCAACAAAAGGGTGTTATGGCTGTCCTAAATACACTCTTAAATTAATCAGGGGGGAACACCTTTTTAATCAGTAAATATACATTACTGTCGTATGCTGGTTTGTTTCTAATCTAAACTCATGGATTTTTTTTAGAGCTATTACCCACAACACTGTACATTTGAAGAATTTAGGATCATTTTGAATATTGATCGAAACTTGAGCTGTTTATTCTTAATTTTGTAAAAACGTAAGGCCGTTGAATTTAAATAAATGTCCCTCTGGATCTTAGAGCAAGCATCCGTAAATATTGGCAGATAAAGTAATCTGAGAATAATTGTCATCCTGATGTAGTTGCCCCTACCTACTAATGAAATTGCTAATGTATGATTTTAATTAACAGTGATATTATTTCGGGTCACTTGGTCTGATTGTTAAATTTGTCTAAGGGCGACCACCCCACATCCAAATATTTATTTTTTTCCAATGACTAAACATTACCTTTAGTTACCACAGCTGAGGGAATGTGAGAAAAAGTCTCCTGCACTGTTTTTCAGATGATGGAAAACTTTTTTTCCTTGGAAATAAGGATTACACAATAATAAAAGTGTTGCAAAAATTTATATTTTTACGCATTTGTTCATAGTTGTTGCTAGAATGGCATGAGGGTAATGGGAAAAACCTACAATTTATTAATCCATATTATATGCAAAACCGTTTCTATGCCAAACCCCTAATGTTGCTCTAACTCCTTCCCCCTTCTTTTTAAAATTGAATAATAATAATATTTTTTCGTACTTTTCAAAGCAAAGCCCCACTACGTAAAATTCTGAATACTTTTTTAAGATGTGCTGAGTGATATGTAGACAGATGTCGATGATGCTGGGATAGACAAAGACAACGATGGTGGGTACATGACACACTTGTTGAACATCACACCCACACCACAGAATACCTGCATGAAGGGTGTGGACCAGATATCCTACCATGCAGATGCCGGCCACTGTACAGTGCTGGCTGGAGTACATCAACCTACAGGAGTGGTTCCCAAACTGTGGGCCGAGGACCCCTGGGGGTCCGCAAAGCCTCCTCAGGGGGTCCGCGGCTGCTTAAAACATTTAATAATATTAGGTCCCAGCTATCAGTAATGACTCCTCGGGGGGTCCCCGTGTTCCAATAATGATTCAGTGGGGGTTACTCGGGCTCCAGTATTGATAAAATGGGGGTCCACAGAAGTCAAAAGGTTGGGAACCACTGACCTACACGATCAATGCAAAATGTGTGAGCTGATGACGGATTAATGGTGCACGTGCTGCTGTGGAAGCCGCGTACACTGCGCACCATCACACGGTGTGTCCCCACACTAGTGACAGGAAAGGTGTCACTGAACACGTGTTAAACCATCAAATCCTGCAGCCCCTACCTTCTCCAACAAGTCAACCACTCGCACATGCAGCAACCCCCAGCTGCAGACTAACCACAGCCTTAGGCACTCAGCATCCTAACTGTGGCCACACCACGTCCTAGTAGGTGCTCTCCACAGCTACACAAGTACTGCTCCCATATCAGCTCTAATATGTTCTGGATGTGGATGAAGGTAGCCGTGGCTAGTCGTGGCTTGTCTAATGCCCCTGCCCCACCTTCTGATACCCACATCTCTCCCACTCAAGGATGCACCAAGTGTCTCAGGGGCCAGGCCCATAGCCAGGGGTGAAAGGTTTCTTGTATATTAAAACACATCCTGCTAGGAACATTAGTTAAAGAACTATTGAATTGTACAGAGGATTCCCACAATAATTTCTGAGAAGTGGGAAATCATAGATTTGAAAGTACCTCATTCCAGTACAATAGGTCAGTCCTGGAAAGATGTTAAAATATAGGTTCGTAAAGGGGGTATGGGGATCACCCTCAAGATTTTTTGGGAAAACAAATAGTATTAGGTGACTGATGCACTGGTTCAATAAAAGAGCTGCATTTAAAAGTCACTTTGTAATGGACATTGGAAGAGGTGTCCACCCAACATCAGCACCACCTTTCGGGACTGTCTGTGAAGATGTCTCACAGGAATGATATGGTATAAAATAACAGCTCTGGCACTTCTTAGGGAGGCTGGTATGTATTTTTGGGTCACTACAGTTATTTCTGATAAGTGCTGCTATACCTACACTGGGCAGTGCCAAGAACACAGCATGGGTATAGTTACTCGTATGGACATAGGTGAAACTACTTGAAAGGGCTGCCAGGATGGCTTGACAGTATCAAAACACCTCAGCTGGGCTCCAATACTCTTCATCGGGTAGGAGCATCACTTCTCAGTAGGGCTGTTTTACCTTTCATGGACAGTACCAACACCTTTCAACCGGGCAGTCATACTATCCATGGACAGTACCAATATTCCCAGCAGAGTGTCCACATTTCAGTAGACAGCTGCAGCACTCCTCAGTAGAGCTGGCATATAATTACTGGGCATAACCATCACTTTGCAAAAAGGTCATAATGTTATTGGACTGTACCACAGTCCTTTATGGTGGCTCAGTGGGCTAAAGCATCCAGTGACAGGATCTGTTTTGATTTGCATTTAAGGTCCTCTCTGCCCTTCATCTTCTTGTAGTCAGCAGAGGGAGTACCATTGAGTTGGGTAACAATAAAAACTTGCCAATAGTGCCAAGGGACCCCTCGGGGTGAATGTGCACTTTACAGAGAACACATTATGTAACCTTACTGCAAAGCTCCTGCCAGAGGCTCTCCGCTGAGAAAGTGGACTAAGCTGTGATTTGTGTTGATTTTTAGCCAATAATGTGCTCCTTCTCCACAGAAGGACTACTGCCTTAGCTGCCAAGAACGCAACAACATCCCTTCCTCTAATGCTTGTGAGATTTAGATACATTTACTAAAGATCACATTTGGCATTTACACTTTTCTCTGTCTTGTGAGGGGGCTGAAACCCAGGACAGTGTGAGCCTACTCAGGATGGTTGAGTGAAAGCAAAGCCATACAATCACGATGGAGGAATGAGACATTTTCCTACCCTCAGTCGTTTGCACAATTATTTACTTCAGTTTCAACTCTCACATAAGACAAAGGTTACATATGTCATATGAGATATTTAGCCTAGTTACTGTAGTACTGTGAATTATCTGGGGCCACAGACTTTCATGTGCTGATTTCCACTTGTCCTTGGTCTCTTGGCGTCTGTGACTCTCGTCCACGTGCCCTTAGTCAGCCCCTGCGTGCGTCAGCCTTCCATCATCACTGTGGGCAAGTTTTGGATAACCTGTCTCCCTGGGTTCCTTTGCCTTTGTGCCTCAATAACTGTAATTGCATTTATATAGCACTTACTACCCCGATAAGGTGTCAAAGCGATTTAGGCCGGACAGCATGCTGATCCCTACCCAAGGATAGTGGTTGGTCCAGTGTTATCGGTCACTGTTAGTTATTGGGATTAGTCTTGTGCACTCAAAGCAAACCCTTCCATGCAGTCACTCCAGTTTCTTTACGGTGGGCTGAATTAATATCAGTGTTATGATACCAGGGCCCTATCATTGTCCCCGGGACAGCGTCTTTTTTTTACCCAAATGTGTGTGTCTGTGATACGCTGAGTCAGTGTATCAGTGTTTCGCCGTCATTGTCCCTCCCTCAGTGTCACAGCAGCAGTGACCGTGATCCCAAAATCAGTGACCTTTGTTCATGTTTCCAATTCAGTGGCTGCAGATCAGTTGCCCGTGGTCCCTACCAGTGTCCCTTTCACAATGTCATTGTCATTATATACAAGAGCCCCTTTCAAGTCTCCTTGTCAGTGATCTGGTGTCACAGTGGACTAAAGCAGTGTTAGTGTTCTAGTGTGAGGGCCTTGCTGTCAGTTCTCCTTTGTCAGCGTCTCAGTGTCCATGTCAGTGTCTCAGTGTCAGTCTCCACGTGTCTGTGTTTCATTGTCCATGACTCACTCTTCACAGTGTTCTTTTCTCACACGTAATACCACATCAGAGTCCAAGAGGCTGTGTGTTAGTACCCAAGGCCCCCTTGTCCAGTGTGGTAATGAAACTTGAGGGAGGCTCCCTGCAAAGTACATAGAGACCCCCCAGCCCCAAGCCCCAGTTAGGAGCTCTCAGGCCAGGGGCCGGCCGCCCGTCCACAGTGCACTGTGCTGAGGGGATCCCATGGGGCTTCGCCCCTCCCCCGCACCCCAGGGGCTAGTGTTATGCCACTGCCCTTGTCAGTGTCCCTGCATCTGTGACTCAGTGTGGCTGTCCTCACGCAAGTGTCGCTGGGTCTCCATGGCCGGTCTCCATGCTAGAAACCGCGGAGGTGAGCAGCCTATGGTCCAAGCTGAGCATCTCCGAGCCCTGGGACATGGACAACCACCAGCACAACAGCCAAGAGACGTGCAGTGCAGCAGTGCTGAGAACTACTTGATTGCAGGGCGGTATGTCTGGAGGTGTGCCTGAGCATCTGCAGGTAGCATTAACATGGGAGAGGGATTGACCGGTCTGAACTGTGGATGTTGGGAACATACACACAGGGGTGTTTGGGCAAAATATCTAGTCCAAAATATTGTATGAACAAATATGTATGGAATATCGATGACAAGAATACGGTGCAGGTAAGTGACTATGAGTAGGCAAGGTTTTAAGATACTTAACTCCACATATATAAACCTTGACACCTGTAGCAACCTTCAAGTACGGAATGTGGAGTTAAAAACAGTGATTCTAAACTTGCCTATTTGCACTTACTTTCTTGATATATTGATCCCATAAATTTTTGACATGATATTCTGCCCACACATTATTTTTGTTCTTGATATCGAGTCAGCGATCCTGCACAGGGGATTAGTTCTGAGGATTCTGGTATCAAGAAAAGTGGGATATATGCCCTAGAAAAATCTAACAAGACACCGGGGCACTACTGAGCACATGCAGCACCTCCCAGGGGAGACTGCATGGCATCACATTGGACAACTACATGTTTTGCTAGGCTCAATGGTGAGTTTCAGCACCTTGAGTACTCAGCAATACCATGGTAGCGTCAGGTATCAGAGTGATGCAGAAACAAGGCCTTCAAGGTGGGCGACCACCCAGCTACCCCCAAAATGTCAGCATCGCTGCACAGCACATCTCACTCGTGCATGAAGGCTTTGCTGCACTGAGGCGCAGTACAGCCCGTGATGAGCTCTGATAACACAGGTTGCCGTTTATCACACTAGCGTTGCTACCACTAGAAGCCACCTCATTAGGTGTTCTTGTGTGTCCAGTTACTCTTACGTACTCTGCAGGCATCTGGCAGATGACAGAGCAACTCGTCCTGGTACATTTGCACAGAGCATATTCACTTAGGGCATCAAAAACGAGGTGATGGATGGAATGTTTGAATTAATCTCAACTATTGGCAATTCCTATGAACCACATCTCAAACCATTGTTTCTCGCCCACCACACTGCCTCAGTTTATATCCAGCCATATGCAAATCAGTCTTGACCCTGCTCCAATGGGAACAGTCCAGCCCAATCTGTCAACCCAGGTGACCCCTGAACCAGAACGCAACCACTCTCAGTAGGGCTCATCATCCAAGTACAGCTTGCCTCCAGTCACACTTTGAGCACAGGACCCATGTCTAAGCATGTCCATCACATTTCAACAATTCCATCCAGCAATTTTTTGTACCACGTGCTTGTATACTTTAGCACATATCCACAACATGATTATAGATAGGACATCTACATAGACCTAAGCATGGGTGTAACATGTACTCATGACGGATTCAAGACAAAAACAGAGCATTGGAAACACGCGTAGACTGGCCGATGCAGAACATATACAGGGTATGTATACTTAGCAAGACATGTGCAGCTGACAGGCAACATATATGTACATGCCAGGATAAGGACATGGATAGCGCATCTACACAGGCCAGCTAGACATAGGCAAACCACAAAACAGGTGGACGGACGGTATCCTCTTTCTAGTTTTGCAAGGATAAACAATTTGTCAATAGCTTTTTAAAACTTATTTTTTCACTTTTCTGAGTACATTTATTTGTTATATGATTCTCAGGCTGCCTTGGAGACTTTCATGTAGGGGGATGTTTCTCAATGCGGGAATCATTAGAGCTGACTCTGTGATGAAGCACCCACAATATGGGTACAATGAAGTGTGAGATCTTCCTGATGCACCAATCGAGATAAAACAAAGATGGGGCCTAGAAACTTCCTCTTCTTGAAAACAGATTCTCCCCACCACTCATTCCTGCCGCAGACTAAATGACAGGGGTCAGGAAGAGTAATCGTCATCACTTAGTTAATCAAAATGCCTGCTGGAAGTTGTAAACATAGCCTGATCTCGCTCTCCTCACTTCTGTGTCTTGGTCTCATCCCTCCAGCTACAGAGATGCAAGCAGTACACTTCCACTCTCTGGGAAGCTATCCAGACCCCATCCTGTGGTCATCTGACAGAAGATTTAAGCAAAAAATACAGTGTGGACAGAATATCATGCCAGAAATATCGATGACCAAAGTATCGAGAAGGTAAGTGCAAATAGGTAAGTATGTATTTACTATTCTTAACTGCACATCTATGTACCTTGAGCATAAATATATATCTCATCCTTCTCGCTGCTACAGATGACATCCGCTCCCTCCTCGCCCGAGGTGAAACAGCAGCCCTCATCCTCCTGGATCTCTCGGCCGCCTTCAAAACCATCTCCCATTATACTCTAAGTTCAAGACTCATTGACAAAACCCTGGAATGGATCTGCTCCTTCCTCACTGGCTGAACAAAGAGAGTAAGACTACTACTGTTTCTTTCAGAACCACAGAGATCAGTTGCGGAGTGCCCCAGGGTTCTTCCCTGAGCCCCACCCTCTCCAACATCTACATGGCCCTGCTAACAGCCATCGTCCGGAACTACGGACTCAACATCGTCTCCTATGCTGATGATACCTATCTGATTCCCTCCCTCACCATTAGCCCACTGTCGCCAGGAGTAACTTCCGCAACGGGATGAAGGCTGTTGCCACCTGGTTGAGGGACAGCTGCCTAAAGTTCAACTCAGACAAGGCCGAAGTCCTCATCCTGGGCTCCACCGCGTCAGCTTGGGACGACTCCTGGTGGCTCACTGCACTGGGTAGCTCCCCACACCCACGGACCACAGATGAAACCTCAGCATCATACTGGATGCCTCGCTCACCTTGAACTGCCAGATCAATGCGGTTTCATCATCCTGCATCCACACGCTGTGCCTGCTTCAAAAAATCTTCAGATGGATCCCCACAGAGTCCAGGAAGATGGTTACTCATGCACTCATCAACAGCAGACTTGACTATGGTAATGCACTCTACGCTACTTGCGTTACTCTTCCAACTACTGCTCAAATAAGCTGCCCTTGCTGGAGAGGTGGTCTAACAGTGGTCTGGCAGTGGACAGACTGTTTGCTTGATTCTAGCGCCTTGAAAAATGTACTTAATATAGTCCTGTCTCACATGCAAATAATGATGTTTGTTTCAAGAATTCAGGCTCCTCACAGTGCATGATATCTCAAAAGTCTAGTTTATGTTCCTAACATCTTGCATGGAAATGTTCACCTTGGCTTAAAACATGTAGTTGTGCCCTCCTTTATATCTGAATGACCCTCTCCTTACCTTCCCTCCCCTGCATGCCTTCTCTCTAAGCCTACTGGGCTTGGAGAGCATATGCATTAATATTAGTTAGCGTATTTCTGCATATTGCCCACACCTCATCACAAAGATAATAACCTGCCCTCCTTTAAAAGCCATATCCTGCAACCTGGCCATACCAAACCTGCTCTAGACCGTCTACTAATCCCACCAACCGTCAGCCTGGACTCACATACCTCCCCACTAATAAACACGCTTCACTTACTAATGTAATCCACCACAGAGGCAGTGGAGTAAATGACGGAATGATCTCCTTAAAAGCACAAGATGAGTACCAATAACCAACAACAACCAATAACCCCTTGGATTAATCAAATTTATTGGGTTCCAGAGCAGCGTGGTGCCCAATATAAAGTGCTTCAAGGCCTTCTCAGGGGTAGTAAGCGCTACATATATACCTGACACTCGAAAACCCAGCGAAAGCCCAACCTGCAACCCACTGAACATTACTCGAATGAGGTAAGTTCTAGGTAACAATCAGTTGTGCGAGGTTATACTGGGATAGTTAGTGGAACCCATAGTCACAGTCAAAACACTTTATCCAATTTAAAATGAAAAAAAGCATCACAATAAAAGCAAGCCAGAATTCATAAATACACACAACAAGTCCTTAAAAATATTAAACATTAAAAAGCAGTCTCAATATGAGATAACTCTCTCCACCTATAAAGAGTACATCATTACAGTCAATCTCCTATTTAATTATTCAAATGCAGAGCAGCTCTAAGAAAACTAGCAACATAAAGAATTATCTCTGCAGAAAACAATTGTAAAAACATTACAGTGGGGTGCAATTGAGTAAAATGATAAGCTTTTAAAAGGGGAAGGACATAAGCTTTCCTGGGAACTTTGAAATATTTGCAGAACATGGAAAAAGTGCATGTTATCCTGCACAAGGGACAAACAGTCATTCAAAATTGCTTTATTTAGGTAGGGGGACCACCATTAGCTGATATATTTTTCCAGCACAGTAGTGGGTGCAATGCTATGGTGTCTGTAAGATACTTAGCAGCTAGCATTTCCTGAATAACATAAGAATGGGAACTTTGAGGAACACTGAGGAGACACATCATAAAATTATTTTATGCCACATGGATGGGTTTGTGCTCTACGTAGCCCCAAATATTGCTCACATAAGCGGCTTTCGAGGCACACTTAGCCCCATACACCTGCAATAAGGCACCAACTGGCTTCCTGCCCAATCTAGCTGCAGATCTCCAGACTGCTGCATTAGATCTCACCGGGTCAGCCCTTTTCCCATCAAGCAAGGGAGTCCAGTGCACCCTGAGTTAAACATAACACCTGGGATAAAGCCTGCATGCCCACCTGAAAGACCTGAGACTTAGTAGAGCCAGGACTCACCACCATCACATGCGATTTACCAATGTTGACACTTAAATCTAAGTCATCCATAAATCTGTCAAAGGAGTTCAAAAGAGATTGAAGACCCCTGACGGTTCTTGCCATCAACACAGCATCATCTACATAAAGTAGAACGGGAGGTGACCGGCCACCCAGCTGTGGACAATGTGCCTTAGTGTTCACTAGGCGCTGTTCAAGATTATTGATGTACAATATGAGCAACAAAGGTGCAAGAATGCACCTCTGTCTGACCCCCTATGGATGTTAAGTCTGAGTGTACAGGTCGAATCATTAATGTACCTAACAGATACTGCAGTATTGGTGTGAAACTCCCTCTAAAAGAAGTCCTATGTCCCGGTCGACCCCAGTGTTTAAAAAGGACTTCCAAAGCTTGTCTCTATGCACACGGTCAAAGGCTCAGGTGAGGTCCATTAACTCAGTATCATGTAGTGGAACTCAAACCCCCACTCATAATGAAGATGCACACTCAAGAACACTAGGAAACCAGTCATGTATTTTCAAGATTGATTAAAATCAAAACCGTATCCTAGTGCCCATAATATCAACAGTAACCATTATGAAAATAAGTGGCAAAATCCTTTTAGGTGGCAGATTAATAGAAAATATTTTAGTGTAGTGATGATATCAAAAAGCTTCTTTTTCACAACTGCAACACCCCAGCCCACCTTTCTGTCAGCTACCTAAGCTAAAGTTAGCACCAAAAGAGCCCTGCTTCTGGTTTTGTAGATGGTTCACAACAGCACAGCTCTAGAAACAACAGAACTAGTGTGCAGCACAAAAGAGCCCCGGCTGTCCCCGCCTGGGGCTGCAATGGGCGAAGCCTGGATGTGCCTTCCCCATAACCCTCAGGACGAAAAGGAGATGGTATCCCTAGTTCAAAGTTCCTCTCCGTCTAAAAGCATCCTGCTCTATTTTCTTTAATCTGTGTGAACATTGTTGAACACTTCGAAAATGAACAATTAGTAAAAAAAAAAAAACTCTTTTAACCTTTCACTTACTTACATTCAGTGAAACCTTGCTTATTGTTAAAAAATACGTGAAATGTCAAGATATTCATTTTTATGGAGCCCTGGCTCATTATTTAAAACACAAAAGAGAATTCAAAATGTACAGAAGGAATATGAATATATTCAAGCAGACTCAATTATCAGGTTGCAATCAATAACAACAGTAATAAATGTGCATTTATATTTGGAACATAAATCTAAAGAGATGAACATGTGTAATTTGAAAGAAGTACACTTAGAAGAGTGATCTGATGACTGTAACACTGGATAACAGGAGAGTAGATTACACTTAGCTGCATTACTGTTTGTTTACCACCTACCTCCGGTCTCATTCATGCTTAAAAGGGCAGGATCTGTTTGGTGGTTTAGCAATGTTTGCTTTATAGTGTACATGAGTCCTTTCACTTAAGCTTTCATTCATTTTGTGTGCTGAATATTTGATTTAGTAGAAGGGTTGCTTGACCTTTGAGCCCTAGCTGTTGTGAAGAGTTTGAGGGGGGCAAAATCATTCCACAAACAAAAGAGGGGGCAGTGAGATAACTGAGCAGTTAGCACAAGTCTTCCCCACAATGTTCAGTAATGAACTTCTAAGGTGTGCCATTCTGCTGGTCCACCAAAACTACACTAATGTCCATAACATTTTACAAAGTCATTAAGTGCATCCTTCATGGGATGCACTGACCCTCATCCATTGAACCAGTCATGCTTCATCATCGGGTCGTGCTCCTCACTCCATTGGCGTTGTAATAGCCATGGACCAATGTTAGCCGGGCAATAGAGTAATGCCCTTTGCTAACTTCATGAGGGTGGGCGGTAGACTGGTAAGTGCTTGATCTAAAATTGGCTATGGGTTGCATAAATGTCAAACTTTTAATATCAGAGGTAACTCATGCCAACATTAAAATAATCTGTGAACCAGTAGAAAAAATAATTACAAATTCTCACATTGGAGTTCTTCTGCCTATATGTTAAAAATAAAATATTGACAATTAAGTAAATATATACAAAGGCAAACATATGTTGGAAAATTTTGCCAATCAATAGAACAGCATGCGACCGCAAACTTCGAATTGGAGAATAAAAAAATGTCAGGGGGATTTTCTCTTACCCGTTTTCCAAATTAAACAGACCCCTTTGAGTACCAATGAGCCACTTCTCATGCAGCTCTACAACACTTTGGATAATAATGGTAAAGTTCAAAATGCACTGAAACAATATTGTAGTGTGTCGAGTACACCTCTAAATGGATGATGGTCAAGGCCCTTACTTCTGTCCTGGAGAAGTGTTGTGTTTCACCTACCCACTCCCATTGTCTCTTGAAGTGGGAACTCTCAGTGCAGAAGTAGTTTTTAAACTTTTGCCCATGCTGGCTCTGCTGAAGGGTGGAAGTGACGTTACAACAGGAGACGTGTGTCGGGTTACATGTATGCCATCTTACAAAGGCCTCCGAGTGGAGAAGCAGTTTATAAACTGTTTCTCGTGCTGGCTTTGATGACTGTTGTAAGTGACTTGATGCCAGGAGACGATGTGTCATGTTAGGTGGATGTCATCTTAGGGAGGCCAAACCCTTCTTAATTGTCTGGCTTAACCCATCAAGCAGGAGGCATTTTAGATCGACCTTAAATTAAAGAGACACATAGGGCCTGATTTGGACATTGGCGGACAAGTTGCGGACAATGGTGACGGATATCCCATCCGCCGAAACCTAAATCCCATAGAACATAATGGGATTTAGATTTTGGCAGACAGGATATCCATCACTGCCGTGATGGAGTAACCCATCTGCCAACATCTAAATCAGGTCCATAATGATCTATATGAATGTATGGATCATTTCAGAGGAGTTGTCTGTACGTCAATATTTCTTTATGTAAAGCACCTACTACCCATATTGGTGCCTATTTCCAAAAAGAATGCAGTGTTAGATGCATACTTTGATGTATCAAATTGTACTGTGCGCCCCCTGAATAACTGAGAGTGATTGCTCAAATGCCTTTTGCCAGAAACATGCTGTTTCAAATATTTGATTGAAACTTAGGAGAACAGAGTGTGCACCTGCACTGAAGGAATGAGGGTTTCTTGCAGAGCAACAAATACGCTGGGGCAATTTTTAGGGGAGAGTACGGAGCATCCAAAGGAGTTATTCCATCCGTGCTCTTTTTTAATTTATTCTGAGTATTCAAAGAAATTATATTCTCCTTCCTCTCCTCATTAATGGATCTTGTTACAAATTATATTTGTATATGTGTGAAATTAGCTTTTTATATGCTTTTTGTCGAAATAGCTGTGCTGCTCGATTGCAAAAACCTATTGTCTCACGGAGGAATCCCGAAGAAGAACTACATGTCTTGAGGGAAGTGTTCATAACATCTATCAAGAAACTAAATGAATCACCCACTGTTGTTCTTTTGAAATAACGGCCTCTCCTGTGTCCAGGACAAAATAGGAAATCAGTTCCTCGAGAGGAGCGTCCACGGTATTTCGTCATTTAGGCCGTTTATAGTGGTATGTAATTTAAACATCTATATCGTTCTTCATTCAACAGCCTCTCCTGTTTCTTTGGCCTGTCTTGTAGTTTTTCCTGGATCAGCCACTTTGTATCACTAGGTGTGTGTTTTTTTGTAATGTAGTGGTTACGTTATTTGGTCGCTGTACGTTGGCATCGGATCGAGATCTGATGCTTATTAATCCTGGTTTCCACTGATCTAGTAGTCATACCTTTGTAAAGCGAGTTACATGGGCATCAAATCAAGTATACGTAATTGCTGGTATTGCAGTTGGTATGACCACATAATTGCCACTTACAGGGAAGGCCAAGTTCAATCTCTTTCATTGGTTCAGTGAGATGGGAGATGTTGCCGTCACCACAAGGGTGGTGCTCCTCGATTTTAGAAAAGCCCCAAAGTGTAGTCAGTAATTCAATTTTCAGATGTTTTTGTGGTGTGGTGTGAATCACTTGACCCCTTGGATTGATGGATCTCTTGACCGAGAACAGTAGTTTGGGCAAATTCAACTTTCCGGTATTCAGAGTGTTCCATTTTTTGTGTGAGATCTTCTTTACCTCATTGGACCATGAGGTGAATGTGGCTACATAAGGTGATACAGTTTGAAGGTGTCTTGTATGTGGTTTCCAGTAATGCTTCTCTATTGTTATTCCTAGAATGTTTCCTTATCTTACGGATAATTGTTGTCGAGTAGTTCTTCTTCCTCAGTTTGTCTGCTGGTTCCGCGGCATTGTTATCATAATTCTCTAGTTTATTGCAATTACTGCATAATCACAACAACCGTCTGGATGGTAAATTAATCTGTAAGGTTCTGGGATGATGGCTATTGTATTTTAGAAGGCTGTTACAGTCAGTTGTTGGTGTTGTCTGTAGGTGCTCAGAATTCCATCTTCAACCCTGATGGTTCGGTCCAAGAATGAAATTTCTTACTTTTAAGGCCCCCACAGCTACCACCCTAGGAGGTGGACTTTTCATTAAGTATATGACGTTGGCAAAGGATAGGCGGCCTAATTGTCAGCTTACATGATGGAGATTTGATATCCACAAAGCTCAAATAGCTGCCCTCTTGGTACGGTAGTGATACACTCAGGTTTCTAGCAAAAAAAGATTTTCAAACTGTTACAAAATTTCAGGAAATTCTTTTAAGGTCGTAAAGTATCAGGCAAAGAATTCCACAATTTCGAAGCAAGATACAAGAGAGTTTTAGGTTTTGTCACTTACTAGCAAATTTTGTATGTGAGGGACCTCTCACAGCTTAGCTTCTGAGCAGCCTCATATTCATCTAAGGGAGTAACAAACCAGTCTAAATTGAACAGATACCCGTCCTTTCTTGTAAAAGGCACCGTGAAAGGAGCAGCGAAAAAACTCGTACCCACCATAAACCATAAAAATGCCCTTGGCACCCTAAACCCTAATACTTACATTTTCGTTATAAAGGCATGCGTGGTAAAGACCCATTTGTTGCAGTGGATGCGTGGGAAAGGTATTGCGTGATTCCAGCTGCGTTTTAAAGGCGGTTTCCCCCTGACACCAGAGCACCTCTGTGATCCCCCTCTAGGGTGACAAGACATCCCGGATTTCCCCGGACACTCACGGTTTTTAGAGGACTGTCCTGGTGTCCAGACGCTTCTCGTAATTTTAAACAAATGTCCCAGGTTTTGGGACAAATGTCAGATTATTAAATAAATGTCCAGGTTTTTGGGACAAAGGTCAGATCATCTAGGGAAGCATAAGTTAAAGAGGCCTACAAAGTATGAAATAATTAAAGTGTTTTATCCCCTGTCTGTTCCCAGCAGAGAGATGAGTGGGGAGCAGAGAGAGATGGGCGGGGCGGGTGTGGGGTGCAGGGTGGGAGGTCAAGACATAGCTAATTTTATATATGTAGTCTTGTAAGTGTGTGTGTATATATATGTGTGTGTGTATATATACATATATAGGTATACACACCCACACACACACACGCACACACGTATAGGCACACATTCACAAAGCTACGCAAAAAAACGGGACTGGCCAGATATAAAAGTGACAGTAATGTCTTTAGTCCTTCTTTTATTTCTGACATGTCCCGGTTTTCGCTCCTCAAAATCTGGTCACCCTATCCCCCTCGAATCCCTGAATGTGTCTTTCCTGGCACACAGCAAGCTGTTGGCTTCTCACAGTGGTGGTGTTTTCAGGCCACGCCCCTGCCTGAGTGCACCAACCACTGGACTGTCATTCTTTCGCGACTTCTTTGCTCTGACCCTGAGGCTGTGATACGTTTTTGACGGGTTGCATTTTTTTGCAGGAATTTGAGTATTTCTTGCCGAACGGTTATAAATTAAAAAAGAGGAATATGTCCTCGTCTAATGTAAAGCGCTCCAATGCCTTCGAGTCGAGTTCGCGCTATAAAAAAACAACAAAAAAGTCTCCTGTGTATGAATTGTCTGTGAACCTGCGCTATGTAGGTTTCTAGATGGTTCAGTACGGTGTGTCAGCCGCGTGCAGTGATTTTGTCCTTTTGTTCCTGTTGTACATTCAAAACAAACTTTGTACAAATAATTGCCTTTGCATTTCGCTCGTATGCAACAGCTACTGAATTCATAAACTGTCAGCATCCATGATTTCCTGAAACGTTTAAATTACCGTGAGGTATATTTCCGGTGACTTGTGCTGAGTGCGGTACTTTGGGAACTGACCAGTCCTAGCGCCTCGAAACCAAGCAGTTATCAAGAGCATGATGATAAGGCAACGACAGAGCCGAGCGGCCCTCTGGTAACATTACCCCGAGGCTTAATGAGTCGTGATGGGATCACAAGTGCCCTCTCCCTGCATCTGCCTTTGTCGAGAGCTGTGCCCGGGTCACACGTCTTTTCATTACTGTCAGAAAGCGTATCGGCCACACGACCCCCGGGCGACATGCTGAAGCCGAGGGAGTTGTTTTCGATGCACTTAAGTGTCTGCAGTGAGGAGATGCATCCAGGCCCATGCGTGATGTGCTGCTCCAGTACAGGTTTTTTCGTTTGAATTCTAGAACTTGTAGTCCTATTTGATAATGGACTAAAAAAATAACTACAAGTCCCAGAATTCAAGGAAAAACCTGGACTGGAGCAGTGCATCACGCATGGATCTGGGAAAGGTGGCAGGGCTGGAGATGTCTCATTGGTCAGACACACCAGAGAAGCTCTGGCGGCTCCAAAATATAAAGCAAAATGGACAACATTCACCACAAAGAGTGCAGTGAAGGCACACATGTCAAGATCAATGGGCCCTCCAGGAGAATGCTCAGGGGCATGGCTGGAGGGAGTGTTTGGGGTGTTACGCCCTCCTAATAAATGTATTTTCTGGAAAATAGTTGGGTACAGGTGCTTTCAGTCAGGTATGGAGAGGTGTCTGCTGGATTTCAAAAGGAACTTTTACATACACCTAGCAAAAAATGCACGACTCCCCAGTGGTGTAACGAAACTGGAAGCTCCGCCCCCCCCCACCCTGCACAGAGTATGAAGGGGCTCCCCTCCAGAATCACTCAGGCCAGGTGCTGTGCTGAGGGGGGCCCCTGGGGCTTTGGGGTCTCGGCACTGTAGGTGGTGCAGGGGCCTTTGTTACGCCCCTGACACACTCTCTCCCTCTCTGCTTTGAAAGTCTTCAAAAATGTTTGTTATCTTACAAAATACTGTGTTGCCCCTCACTTAGCACCCCCACCAATCTGCATTCACCTCCCTTTCCACTCGCCCCTAGGCCCCTCTCATGAACTCTGTTTGTCCTATAATCTATTTTAACATTATGGGGGTCATTCTGACCCTGGCGGCCGGTGACCGCCAGGGTCACCGACCACGGGAGCACCGCCAACAGGCTGGCGGTGCTCCCAAGGGCATTCTGACCGCGGCGGTTCAGCCGCGGTCAGAAAGGGTAAACCGGTGGTCTCCCGCCGGTTTACCGCTGCCCCATTGAATCCTCCATGGCGGCGGAGCGCGCTCCGCCGCCATGGGGATTCAGACACCCCCTACCGCCATCCTGTTCATGGCGGGAAACCCGCCATGAACAGGATGGCAGTAGGGGGTGCCGCGGGGCCCCTGGGGCCCCTGCAGTGCCCATGCCAATGGCATGGGCACTGCAGGGGCCCCCGTAAGAGGGCCCCACAAAGTATTTCAGTGTCTGCTTTGCAGACACTGAAATACGCGACGGGTGCAACTGCACCCGTCGCACCCCTGCAACTACGCCGGCTCAATTCTGAGGCGGCGTCCTCGTTGCAGGGGCATTTCCGCTGGGCCGGCGGGCGCTCTTTTGGAGAGCACCCGCCGGCCCAGCGGAAATGTTTGAATGGCCGCCGCGGTCTTTTGACCGCGGTGCGGTCATTTGTCGGCGGTACCTTGGCGGACTATATGCCATCCCAATTGTTGGGAAATCTGAAGCTTACACCCCCTCCAGTCTTACGCCCCCTCCCCAATCTTCCTGACCAAGCTACCCCCTGAGACTGATGCCTTCTTGGCTTGCATCTATCCACCCATGTGACTGGAAGCACCTTCACAGCAGACAGAATCGAGGAAGGCGACTTAAAAAGATGCTCCCACTTTTAGGAGTTTATAAGGGACACAAAGTGAGTGTCCCATCTTAGCACCCGATTCCTGTCGCACCCTGTATCCCTTCATCAGCAGCAGCCAGGTTGCCACTTTTTCTGCCTTCTGGCAAGTCACATGCAAATACTTTTTGTGGTGCCTGGTGTTTTTTGGGCATAGCCTTTCTTCTGATGTTGCTGGTACCTTCTCCCGGAAAGGGCCATTTTTGCTTTGTTTTTCTAATTGCAAATGGCTGAATGGAAAATAAATGCCTTCTTCTGACATTCCGTTGAAGACCGGTTTCAAGGATTGTGCATGTTACGGTGAATCCTTCTCAGTAGTAGATGGTCACAAAGCTTGTGTTTGTGGTTTGAGGTATTTCCACCAGGTGAGCAGCTATCCTTTTTCTGCAGGAATCCAGCTGAGCCTCACATTTCTGTTGATGCAGAAGGTATATCCAGGACCACATGAAACAATCAACTTTGTGACAGGACACTTTTGTGTCATACTTAGGAATTATGGATTGTGGACTGGGGGAACGGGATGTCTGATTCAACACTATCGTTTGATGCAGTTAGAATCTACCTATCTGCCTCAGGGTGCTGAAGGTAAGAAACACCAGGGTACACTGACCTCTGAGCACCCAACACAAGACACAAGAAGGTTCCCAACGTGTCAAGGACCTACTCACCCTGGTAATCTAACCATTGTCTTGGTGATACAGAGCACAACCAAGGAGGTTCACAGAACTTTGAGGTTGTTCTGCTTCCATCAACTCTAACATCATCAAGGCCAATAGACGCTGTAACATTTTTAAATGAGATGTCTCCCATTTAGGGTCAAAACTGAATCCTCTCCCAACACAGCGAAAGAGGAATAAGCTTTAAAATCTCCAGAAGCTGCTTCTGTGCAAGGCCCATATTTGGAAGACCTTCATCCCGTGCGTGCCACAAAAGCAAGGACAAGAGAGAAAAGAAGAACTAAAAACAAAAAAAAAGAGCAGCTCTCCTTGTACTGGTCTTGAACGCTGAGTTTCAGCTCACTCAAATACCTGTGCACCTGTGGTTCTTCTGGCACAAAGCTGGGCTTTGAGTGGTCACATCACTCATATGCACCTCATTCTATCGTTGTCAGCTCTGCGAGAGCTCCCTCATTCTTCAGCGCATGATTTTCCGGCAGATGATCCAGAGTATTTTTGTTTACTCCTTTTAAACTGCTTCCACCTCCTCGCTCAATGTTTGTGGCCTGTGCACAGGTCAAAAAACCTGTAGGGCCCTGTAAACAAATAAAACAAGCATTGGCATAGCAAATAGGTCTTGCCTTTGGGACCTTATAAGTACTTATCTATGCAGTACAGTACATTGGCAGATGGAACATATCATAGCTGACATTGTGCAACTACTGGTGACCCCCAAACACATCATGAGTGTTCAAGCAGTCATAGTGTAATAAGGATGGTATATTGGCATAATCATGGTCATAATTGCAATAAGGAAAAGATCAATAAAATATATACAATCATCATGTAAACCCAATAAAAACATTTATCAGAAATAAACTTTGTGTTTGTGCATTCCCTCATGCTCAGAACGCCATGTAGAGGGCAACACAATAAAAAAAGCATTTGGAAGAAACATGATCATGTAACAACATAGTCAGCCCCTAGAGGGCATAACCACATGAAAACAAAATGGCATAAAGCAATGCAGTGTAACCATATATTCAGCCGCTAGAGGGTGTAGTGCATTACACATTTTCAGGCCCGGGGGGCTTTCTAGAATATTATTACAAAACAAGGCCCTTATAACACAAACTACTCCAGGCTGTAAAGCAAAAGTTCCAGCCATGAGACAGCTGAAAAAGACACTGAACGGTAACAGGGGTTATTATTTTGGGGTCCCACCCAACCTACTGTGGGGACCCAGAGATGACCTACACAGAAAGAGCATGTTGTGCTGTAATTTGTAGCATCTTGACTGTAATGCTCAGAACAGCCCACAGAGGACACCACAATAAAAATAGCATTTGGAAGAAACATGGTCATGTAACCATATAGTCAGTCCCTAAAGAGAATAACCCCATGAAAACAGACAGATTGGCAGAATAACCATACATTTACCCCCTAGAGAGCATAGTGCAGTACACACTTACAGGTCTAACGGGCCTGCTAAGATAATATTACAAACAAGGCCCTTAAAATACAAACTGCCCCTAGCTGTAAAACAGAAGTTCGAGCCATGAGAGAGCTTAAAAACACACTGAATGGTGGGAGGGGTTATTATTTTGGGGTCCCCAAACTGAGTGTGGGGACCCAGAGATAACCTAGAGGACCCAGACAGAAACAGCGTGTATTGCTGAATGTTTTGATGGTGGCCCCATTGTCTTAGGACCACCACACAGTGAGTTATTGGCCAAAATTAGTGCAGCGACTATTGTAGTATCTTGACAGTAATGCTCAGAACAGCTTCTAGAGAACACCACAATAACAATAGCATTTGGAAGAAACATAGTCATGTAACCAGATAGTCAGTCCCTAGAAGGCATAACCACATGAAAACAGAATAGCAGAAAGTAATGCAATGTTAATGCAATGTTACCATATATTTAGCCCTGAGAGGGTGTAGTGCATCACCCATTTTCAGGCTAGCAGGTCTACTGGAATGATATTACCAACAAGGCCCTTAAAACACAAAGGGGCATATTTAAGAGCCCCTTTGTGCCCCCTTAGCACCACCTTAGCGTCATTTTTTGGATTCTAAGGCGGCACTAAGGTGGTGTTTTCCCTCCGCCATATTTACAAAGTGGTACAATGCATTAATTGGATTGGGAAAGAAACATAGGAACATATAGAGAAAAGACACCATGTTGAAAAAGGTTCCTAAATCATGCAGGGAACAAGAAGGCATGCTGGGAAAAAGATGGAAGCTGAAGAAGCACAGAAATACATGAGGAAAGGAAAAAAAAGAAAAGAAGGAAAGAAAAAGGACAGGCTCACCAGGTAAGTGAGGGGTGTGAGGGAAGGTGTCCAAGTAAATATTGAGGGTACGCCGTGCCCAAAACTCACCGAGGCCCCATGCTCAATTTGGGGCCTCGAGCAGGAAAGTAAAGTACAGCAGGGGCACAGCACGCCCAGTTGCCACGAATTCTCGGCTCGCGGTCCAGGCGGCGCGACAATTCCAGCCCTAAAAGAGCTTATAAAGACAGTAAATGGTTGGAGAGGTTATTATTTTGTGGTCCCCCCAACCTAGTGTGGGGACCCAAAGATGACCTAGACAGAAAGTGCATTTCGTGCTGAACGTTTTGGTGATACCATTGTCCTAGGACCACCACAGGCTGAGTCAAGGGCAAAAATGTTTTGTAATAGAAATGCCCCACAAAGACTTATGCAGCGAATTTCCCCGAGTGCAGTGAATATTGTAGTATTGTCTGTCTGACTGTGCAGGAGAGCCGCGTTGAGGATATCTGTGTATTTCTGTTTCGAATGCACCAATTTTTATATTTTTCAATTGCTAAACTTGTACATAAAGGGTACTCATGTAAAGTGCTCCTCAGATTGAGTTTGCGCTATAAAAAATAAATAAATAAAAAACAAAACAAAAAAACCCTCTAGCTTGCAGCCTATGGGCGCAGTGCTCACATCAGAAACAAACAGTGGCATGTCCAAAAACAAGGAAGAAGATGAAACTACATATGGCCACAGAGCGCGAAGCGCAGAGGCAAGAGAAAAAAGTAGTGTGCCCCACCAGGCTACATCGCCAATCATTCAATAATCCATTGAACAGGGTCAGTCTCCAAGGCAGTAACAAAAGAGCCTCAAGGTGGGACAAACATAAACATTTACCTACGAAATCAAGGGAATTTTGAAAGGCAGGCCAAGGAACGAATGAAAGTGATCTGCATGAGATGGGAGTGGTTAAAGCCCAAACAGTAGATTACAGCATGACGCGAGAACGGTGTATGCACGCTGCTAGGCTTCACCTAGTAAGAAATTTACTCCCATAAATTTCCTCCTACCTTTGGACTTTTGGAATTTATTTTTAATTCACAAATGTTTTCAGGCATCAAGAATGAAGGCTCTGACACGCTGATTCCCAAGAGTATTCCTGGAATACTTTTGTGAATACCCATTCACGTCACAGCAAAGACTGTCAGAAATAGAAAGTATAAAGGAGACTTTATAAGGTACACTGTCGAAGTCTAATGCAGCACAAGGAATAAGACTCAACAGTGAAATCCACCCTTTTGTAGGCTTTTCTGGATGTCTTGGCCAAACTAACACCTCAGAACAAAGCTACAGAAAGTTCAGCCTGACTTAGAGCTCTCCAGGCCGACTCCGTATGGACCATTAAAGACAACGTTTACTATGGATCTTGATTCTGTGTCTGAAACGTACTACAATCAGCATTAACTGCACACACCAGCTTTAAGCAAAGAAGGAACCGAGTCTGGTGCCACCTGGTTTCAGAATTCTTCTTCTAGTTTATTTTTAACCTACTGCATCTGAAGCTTCTGAGCTATCTAGGCTTTGGAAGGCTCTCTCTTGTGACAATCAGGTTATACATGTCAAGTTTCATACTCAAAATAAGACCCTTTTATAGTGAAGGGGAATGGTCCAGGTCATTCCGCTGCGGTCACTCCTGCTTAAGCAAAGGAGAAGCGCCGGCTCCTCCTCCCTCCTGAGCACATGAGAAAAAGAAAAGAATTTTAGAAAATCAAGGGATCCTGCCTTATTGATAATACAATGAAGAATACAAAAGAGTGATGGATGGAATGCTTAAATTAACATCAGTCGCTGCTAATTACTCAAGGCCACATTCCAGTCCATTGTTATTTTGTACACTATGCCACCTTAGCCGTATGCAAATCAGTCGTGACCCTTCTCTAACAGGAACAGTCCATCCCGAAGTGCCAAGTCACGTCCTCTCTGAATTGGAGCACCAGCAACTCAACACCCATTTTGGACTATTTGGGCCTCTTCAGTTGGGTGCAGCTTGGTTCCAGTGACACGGTGAGCACAGGACACATGTCTGGGCATACCCATCATACTGAAAAAAAGTGATTGATGGAGTGCTTAAATTAATCTCAGACACTGGACCTACCAGTTCATCCACAGTTATGTCCTGTTTTAACCTTATAAACTGAAATACATTGAAAAATTGGCAAAATTCCCCCCCTGTGAAACTGCAGACTAATGTCTCTTCTGGACGGCTGAAGCAAAGAAACAAGCTTACAGCAATCACAATGAAATACAGTTGCAGTGGACACCAAGAATATGGCTATAAATTTCTTTATCTGTTTGCTCAAATATAAATGGCTCACACTTCCTCGCTTCCAAGGAATCTTCAGGGCAAAGCAGGTAGAGACCCTTTTTATACTTAAGACTGATGGTGGATAGTGACAGCTAAATCCCTATTATCTATTGTGGAATCTTAAAAAACATGTTTTTCAACCTTCTCAAGTTTTAAATGCTTTTGGCATCAGAAAAGCATCCTCTGCTATAAGTGCTTCTTCTGGAGCACCAGGATTTCTCCCTAAGCACAGCCAATGTGTCTTCTCCATGGACATGACCAAGAAGTCTGCATAAGAGCTTGAACTCACATCCACCCCCTTCTTCCACGGAGAATCATAAGTCTCTGCGTTGAGGAATTATACAGCTGGTTCCAGATTAGGGACAATGCCCGGGCCATAGTCTTGACTCTTTGAATGTGCTTACACAGTGGCTTCCAAATGCTGACAAGTAAGATGCGTCCTACCGCATACCAATCAAGATGAAGCTAAAGACATGGCTACCATTTACAACTGAGGGAAAACAATATAATTTCTCATATCTAAGCTCCAATGATGTTCAGAAAAGTGGTCCCTGCGGTTGCCTCCTCTACTGCTTTGCAAGAAGAGTATGCAGACAAACAGTTGGAGAAAAAATATTGTGTGGATAAAATACTGCGTCAAGAATATCGAGGACAAAAATATTGTGAAAGTACGCTTCTATAGGTATGCAAAGTGTTACTATATGTAACTCTACATATATGTACTTGGATAATATAAATATCTTCAAGGCACATACATGTGGAGCTAAGTATAGAAAATCTATACTTACCTATTCTCAGTATTTTGATCTGCGATATTTTTGACACGATATTCTGTCCACATAATGACTGTGCTTTCAATATTCTGTCACTGATACGCAGGAAGTTTACCAACACCTCTATCTCAAAAATTGGTTGATTTGAGATCAGTCAGAAGAAAACAGCCAAGAACCTCCAGCTGGGGTACAACATCCAGTACGACTTAGGTGTTTCTATGGGGACCAAGAAGTCTAAATTACTTCCTAGACAAAGTCAAATCAAATCAAATCAAAAACATTTATAAAGCGCGCTACTCACCTGTGAGGGTCTCAAGGTGCTAGGGGGAGGGGGTTACTGCTGCTTGAAGAGCCAGGTCTCGAGTTGCCTCCGGAATGCAAGGTGGTCCTGGGTGGTCCTGAGGTTGGTGGGGAGGGAATTCCATGTCTTGGCCGCCAGGTAGGAGAAGGATTTCCCACCTGCCGTGGTGCGGCGGATGCGAGAGACGGCGGCGAGTGCGAGGTTGGCAGAGCGAAGTTGACGGGAGGGCGTGTAGAAACTGAGGCGACAGTTGAGGTATTCGGGTCCCTTGTTGTGGAGGGCTTTGTGTGCGTGGGTGAGGAGCCGGAAGGTGATCCTTTTATTGACGGGAAGCCAGTGCAGGTGTCTCAGGTGGGCGGAGATGTGGCTGTTGCGGGGTATGTCGAGGACGAGGCGGGCAGAGGCATTTTGAATTCGCTGCAGACGTTTCTGGAGTTTAGCGGTGGTTCCTGCTTATAGGGTGTTGCCGTAGTCCAGGCGGCTCGTGATGAGGGCGTGGGTCACAGTCTTTCTGGTGTCGGCAGGGATCCAACGGAAGATCTTTCGGAGCATGCAGAGGGTGAGGAAGCAGGAGGATGATACAGCGTTGACTTGTTTGGTCATGGTGAGAAGTGGGTCCAGGATGAATCCGAGGTTGTGTGCGTGGTCTGAGGGGGTTGGTGCGGTGCCAAGGGCCGTGGGCCACCAGGAGTCATCCCAGGCGGACGGGGTGTTTCCGAGGATGAGGACTTCCGTTTTGTCTGAGTTCAGTTTCAGACGGCTGAGTTTCATTCATTCTGCGACGTCTTTCATTCCATCTTGCAGGTTGGTCTTGGCGCTGGTGGGGTCCTTGGTGAGGGAAAGTATCAGCTGAGTGTCGTCGGCGTAGGAGGTGATGTTGATGTTGTGTTTGCGTATGATGTCGGCGAGGGGGCTCATGTAGACATTGAAGAGAGTCGGGCTGAGCGAGGAGCCTTGTGGGACGCCGCAGATGATCTCGGTGGGGTCTGAGCAGAAAGGTGGGAGGTAGACTCTTTGGGAGCGGTTGGAGAGGAAGGAGGTGATCCAGTCCAGGGCCTGTTCTTGGATACCGGTGGAGCGTAGGCGGGATATTAGGGTTTGGTGGCAGACGGTGTCGAAGGCAGCCGAGAGGTCGAGGAGGATGAGGGCGACTGTTTCTCCGTTGTCCATCAGAGTTCTGATGTCGTCTGTGACTGAGATGAGGGCGGTTTCTGTGCTGTGATTGGCTCGGAATCCGGACTGAGAGGGGTCGAGTAGGTTGTTGTCTTCAAGGAAGTTGGTAAGTTGCTTGTTAACGGTCTTCTCTATGACTTTGGCAGGGAAGGGGAGGAGCGAGATGGGGCGGACGTTCTTCAGGTCGCTGTGGTCCGCCGTAGGTTTCTTCAGTAGGGCGTTGACTTCTGCGTGTTCCCAGCTCTCGGGGAAGGTGGCAGAAGCAAACGAGCTGTTGATGATGGTCTGGAGATGCGGGGCGATGATGTCGTCGGCTTTGTTGAAGATGAAGTGTGGGCAGGGGTCCGAGGGGGCACCGGAGTGGATGGAGTTCATGGTAGCTTTGGTCTCTTCTGTGCTGATGTGAGTCCAGGCGTTGAGGGTGATGGCTGGGGTTGTAGGTTCTGTGGTGGTTGGCTGGGTCTGGTGTCCGAAGCTGTTGTGTAGGTCGGTGATCTTACGATGGAAGAAGGTGGCAAGGGAGTTGCAGAGGTCTTGTGAGGGCGTGATGGCGTTGGCGTTAGGGTTGGAGAGCTCTTTGACAATGTTGAAGAGTTCTTTGCTGTTGTGAGTGTTCTTGTCCAGTCTGTCTGTGAAGGAATTTCTTTTGGTGGCGCGGAGCAGTTGGTGGTGTTCGCGGGTGGCGTTTTTGAGGGCAGACGTTATCTGCGGTGTGGTCCTTGCGCCAAGCTTTCACAAGGGTGCGGCAGGTTTGTTTAGATTCCTTGAGGGTGTCTGTGAACCAAAGAGGTTTCCTGGTGTTGGTCTGTCTTGGGAGGCGTCTGAGGGGTGCGAGGTTGTCTGCGCAGTTGGTGATCCAATGAGTGAGGCTGAGGGCTGCGTCGTTGGGGTCGGTAGAGAAGGTGGGTTGGTTGTCGCTGAGAGTGGAGAGAAGCTGTTCCGATGGGATTTTGTTCCAATGTCTGCGTGGGATGGATTGTGTGCGGAGGTGGCGAGTCTCGCGTCGGAAGGTGAAGTGGACACATCTGTGGTCGGTCCAGTGTATTACGGAGGAGTGGCTGAAGGATACGTGGTTGCTGGCGGAGAAGATGGGGTCGAGCGTGTGTCCGGCGATGTGGGTGGGGGTGTTCACCAGTTGCTTAAGACCGAGGTTGGCGAGGTTGTCGAGCAGGGCGGTGGTGTTGGGGTCGTTGTTCTGTTCCAGGTGGAAGTTGAGGTCACCAAGGAGGATGTAGTCCGGTGAGGTAAGGGCGTGCGGGGAGATGAAGTCAGTGATAGAGTCGCTGAAGAGGGCGCGTGGTCCAGGGGGTCTGTAGATGAGAGTTCCTCTGAGGGTGGTCTTGGGGTCTGTGTGGATCTGGAAGTGCAGGTGTTCGGCGGCGAGGGGGGTGTCTTGGGTGGAGGTGGTGACGTTGATGGAGTCCTTGAAGATGATGGCGATTCCTCCACCGACTTGGTTGGTGGGGTCTCTCCTGGAGATCTTGTAGCCATCGGGGATGGCTATGGCGATGTCGGGGGCCGAAGAGGCGTTCATCCAGGTCTCAGTGATGAAGGCGACGTCCAGTGCGGTGGAGTCCAGGAGGTCCCATAGTTCAATGGCGTGCTTGTGGACGGAGCGTGCGTTGATTAGGATGCATTTGAGGTGGTTGTTGGCGCATGGGCTGGCGGGCGGGGTGGTTTCGCAGTGGAAGGTGAGTTTGCAGGTGAGGCATGCAAAGGGTCCATGGGTGCGTTTAGGGTTGGCTTGGAAGCAGGTGCTGGAGCGCCCCGAGTTGAGGGCGTGGAGGGTGTTGGGGTCGTAGCGGTGCTGAGGGGTTTGGGAGTGCTGGGGACCAGGGGTCGTGGCGCTGGGTGCGGTCCAGGCGCGGACGGGCGCAGATAGGCTTGCCTTTGGTGTGCCTTTGGCGCGCCAGCGGCGCGGCCACGCATCAGCCGCCATAAGAGGGACGGGGTTAGGAGGGGTCAGCTGGGGGCGGGGGCGGGAGGGGGCGACGAATGGGAGCAGGGGGGGCGGGAAAGCGGAGCGTGGGGGGGTCAGGTAGAGGGGAGGGGAGAAAAGATTGGGGAGGGGGGATTACAGAGGAGGAGGGGAGTCAGGAAGAACAGAAGAGGAGAAGAGAGAAGAGTCCAGAGAGAAGAGAGAAGAGTCAAGAAGAAGAGTAAAGAAGAAGAGGACAGAAGAGTCAAGAAGAAGAGTAAAGAAGAAGAGTCAAGAAGAAGAGTAAAGAAGAAGAGGAGAGAAGAGTCAAGAAGAAGAGTAAAGAAGAAGAGGAGAGAAGAGTCAAGAGAGAAGAGAGAAGAGGCAAGGAGAAGAGAAGAAGAGTAAAGAAGAAGAGGAGAGAAGAGTCAAGAAGAAGAGTAAAGAAGAAGAGGAGAAGAGTCAAGAGAGAAGAGAGAAGAGTCAAGAAGAAGAGTCAGTCGGAAGAGGAGAGACCTGAGAAGCAGAGGGGAAGCATCCAGGAGATGAGGAGAGGCCACAGAGGAAGAAAAGGAACACGCAGAGAAAAGTACAGACGAGGAGAAGAACACGCAGGTCGAGGTGCAGGGGAGAAAGAAGAACACAGAAGAAGAACACAGATGAAGAAAGAAGAAAGAACACGCAGGTCGAGGTGCATGGGAGAAAGAAGAACACAGAAGAAGAACACAGATGAAGAAAGAAGAAAGAGCACGCAGGTCGAGGTGCAGGGGAGAAAGAAGAACACAGAAGAAGAACACAGATGAAGAGTAAAGCGGGAAGAGAAACGCGAAGAGGAAGATGAGCGGGCCGAGGAAGAGCAGAACACGCAGCAAGTGGGCTGCAGAAGAGGAGCAGAGAGAGAAGGGAAATGGACAGCAGAGGTGCGGAGAGAGGTTGGAGGAGAGAGCGGAAGGCAGAAGACAGAGGTACAGGAAAAAGAGAGGTGAGTGGCGCGGGGCTGAGCGAGGGGCAGGGCGGGGGAGTACTTACTGTTTTAGCAGGTCTTGCTGGGAGGTGTCAGGAGCCTGGGCTGGTGGAGCTGCAGCGGCAGAGGGAGCGACCTACCCTCGGGTCAAGGGTCGCAGGGTGCAAAGTGTGCAGTTTTCAGAGACCTTGCTCGAAACATTTCTGGGAATGACCCCCAAAGATGGTGGAAGTGCTAGAACAGAGATTTTCGCACTTCACACCATGCCCTCAGACATCAGCATGGTGGGATCAAAGCCTCCTAAAGCATGCATTTCGTAATTCAGGATCACATTTTTTTTAAAGCTTTTCATTTGAAAAGGAAAAGCAATACCCAAATGGACACCCTGTGCAAATGTTGCCCCTTTCCCTCCTACACAATTCCCACTCAGCTCTCCACTCTACAAGGATTACATCTTGATAACAGGCGCAGATGGACGGTGATGCATCTTCAGGTGTAAGGCTGATGTGCGGGAAGGGGATCTCCCACAACTATCCTACAGTGACAGCATGTTTTGGGGTAAGGGTTTCCAATCCAGCCTGCAGTAAATCGTTTTTTGATGCAGAGAAAGCAACAATTAAGAATACCAGAATCACCATAAAGTATTTTCCTTTTTTGCACTGTTCCCATTGCTGCTTCTGGATAGGTCTATCCTGTTTTCCCATTGGTTGGAACTCGGTGGTGTTAGCCCGCTTGGAATCTTTCCTCTTTCTCTTTAATCTAATTGTGGGTTCATTTCTCCAATTGTGGATCTCTAGCTGAAGGGACTGTCTTAGTGGAAGGAGGTTCTGTTTGCATCCATGATCTCCAGGTAGGATTGGGGACATTCCTCATGCTTCAAACAGTGATTGTGTGTTACTACATTGAGCCCACACGTCATCATGGGACATTTAGAAGAGTTCACTACACCCTGGGTCACTTCATCGCCAACGCAAGTTTTTAACATAGTTTACTACTGCTTTGCCCTGCATTACGTAGTCCCTACAACTATCTCAATTGTTCAAATTATCTTAATTGTTGCGATTCACATTACCCTATATCTCTTTAATATATATATTTTTTGATTCATCTTATCACTTATCCATACCTTTGCTTGAATTCTAATCCTAGGAAAATTATTATGCCTTTGTGGTTAAGTTGTTCCATGATTTATTTTCACTCTAATATTAACCCTAACTTTACATCCTGACACCTAAATGATCAACTTCGATTTTCTTTAATCCGGTACCATCCCTAATATTTATATTCTTCTTTTTTCTCCATTAAATTAGTTCAATATCTTCACGTTTTCCTTTAGACTGACAGTGTCATAAATTTTCCAATTCTGGTTTTTAAATGGTTATTAGGTAGGTACCAGATTCACAGTATTTTGTATTGTGGTTTGTGTCAATTGATTTGTATGATGGAGTATTTTTGTATCATGGCTGTTGAATCAAATACAATAAAAATAGATCCAACTTATTTTGGGATACAAATAAATACCATGTAGACATAATATGTCGACAGAAACGGGCAAGGGGCCTAATTTGGGGTGGCTGGTGATGTATATCATGGCAATCACCAGCAGACACATGCTCAAAGATTCACAGTGAAACAAGTACATTTTATCCAAATACAGATTCTCTGCTGGAAAGTGTCTCTGTTGACATGATTCCACCATTTGTTCAATTTGATTTTGCTGGCATATTTGATTCTGGCCACTCGGAGACTTCTAACCAGGCTCTCAGAGCATGTGCTCAGACCCCTTAGAATGGTGAATGCCAATTTGTCACAGCTGACTTTCAAGCAGGGCCATAGTTATATGGCAGGCCAGTGCCATTAAAAGCCAGTCACACATGTGAACTGCACTGTGCACAATCAAAGGCATCTCCATAGCCCACAAATCCTGCAACAGAAGCGGCCCTTACATGAGTGACTTTAAAAACACGGCTTCAGAATTTCCATTGCAGCCCTGTACTACCGCACACAACAACTATAGTCAGTCAGTGTCAAAGATATGACAAGTCCGGGGTCTTCGGCCCATAATTATTGGATCTGGAGTTTGCAGACCCAATAACTCCAGGCCCTAGATGCATTTGTAGTTGCAGGTGGCATGATCCTACCCGGAGTTAACAATTAGGATGAAATTGTGGCATTCGCAATAAGGGACTTAGAAGTCTTTTCCCTAATCCAGGAATATTTCAGGATAACATGTCTTGAAGTTGTTACCTGAAGAAAGATCCTGTCTTTTGCACGTAGAGAAATTCTGTCTGTGAAGAATAAGAGCTTTTAGGGATTGTTCGACCTTCTGGGATAAATGTTCCCCACGTCTATACTCCCTCATGCCCTTCTCCTAAAGCTGGTGCAAAGGTTAGGAACTGACAATAACCAGATAATGTCCAAACAGTAAGAAGGGGCAATTCGTTCAAAACCAAGGCAGAACTTGTATCTTTCCAAATAATAGTCAAAAGGCAGGAAAACCCGAATGAGGACCATTTGAGAAACGGATATAGACGGATATAGATGGATTTTAGGGCATTTTAATATTTGGACAATATCTATGGCAGTCCTAAGCTACAGAGCCTCGTTTCCTCATCTGTCAGCCTTGTCTTCCACCTCATCCCACTGGTAGCCAGTTCTGATCCTTCTATTATGCACATTTATAGTTAAAGTGTCTTAAACTCCCGGCTCTACTGGTTTCCCGACGGACTTCTTAAGTCATTCATGTACAAAATGATGGAACACTTGGAATTAATCAATCAATCAATCATTTGTTAAGCACGCTACTTACCCAATAGAGTCTCAAGGCGCTGGGGGGGGGGGTGCTACTGCTCGAATAGCCAGGTCTTCAGACGCTTCCTGAAGGTCAGGAGGTCCTGGGTCAGACGTATATATGTTCTACGAATTAGTACTAGGAGAAGCATCAAAAAAAGCGACGTACCTTCAAAATTTTTGCAAGGTTGAGATTGTGGTGCTTCCTGAACTGAGCCGACCCCCGAAGAGGTGCTCCTCTTACCGCCCATCTCTCTTCTCCATACAATAGCAAACATCATCACCAGAGGATTGGCAAATTGACTGCTGGAATTAATCACACTCGTTGATACACCCAGGCCAGGCAGAATCCATGCTGCATTGGGCCACTAGACGACAACATCTGACGGTTATGCAACACATTGCCCTTGGCAGAGGGATTGAGATGGTCAGCTATAGTCCTGTTAGCAAATATTGAAAAAGTGTTTGATTCTGTAGGGTGGAACCTGAATTCATTGCCTATGTCAGGATACTATATGCGGATCTAACTGCCTCTGCACAGGTGGGCGGTGAAATATCGGAGCCCTTCCCAATATGTAGGGGGACGAAGCAGAGATGCCCGCTCTCGCCGCTCCTCCTCACCGTTGCCATTTAGCCCCTGGTGGAATGAGTTCGTATTGATGTGCAGTTGAGTGGTTCCAAGTGGGAGGCCAGGATTTCAGATAGGGTGCCCCGTACGCTAATGACGTGCTGATCTTTCTGACAGACTAGAAAAGATCTGGTCCGTGGATGCTACAAATCTGTAATATTTCTGATGAACCATCAGGCCACTTTTTCAATACACCCAAAGCATCTATCTTTCCGGCTAACACCCTCAGGATCTGGGCGACAGACTTGAAGGTCGCCCTGTGCGGGTTCCGGTACTTGGAGGTAGATGTTACTCCGAATACCACAGAGGAGTGGGAAATGAACATTCAACCATTGATGGACAAACTGGCATCTGACATTAAAACATGGTCGTTCACTCCTGGGTAGCTCTGCTTTTTTGAAAAGGGTGTCACTCCTAGAGTTTTTGTACCAACTACAGAACTATCAATATGGGGTTCCATGCTCCCTTTTTTACCAGACTAACTCAATGTTTTCAGAGCTGTAGGTGGAATCAGGGCTTCCCAATCGTTGCCCTAAAGAAGTGCTTCAAGTCCACCTTTGACGGTGGAATTGTGGCAGCAGATATAGAATCATTCTACAAGCCATCCAACTTTGCGGTCATCAAGGACCCTTGGCTCTCCCTGGGAGTGGAGCGCGGGCACCCTCGCAAGCACAATGCCAGATTAAAGCCTGTGGAGGCCCCTCGGCAGTCAAAACGTTAGCCCCTCTCGCAAATTATCTCCTAATAGGTTTTTAATTTTACCAACCAACAATTTTAATAAACCAATTTTATTACACAAAACTAAACATTACAGGTATGTAGTTTGCATCAAATGTATTTACAAAGTGACAGCTGACAGAAGATGAGCTTTTGAGAGACAAACTGTTGTGTGAATCTGTTGTCTATGGTTTATGTTCTTGATGTTGTTAATGGGTACATAACATTCATACCATATTTTCTTTATAGAGGCTTTAATGTAAAGTTTTTGTTTCTTTGAGTTGATTCATTTTTTTTCCATCTTTTGGAAACAATATAAGAAAGCTTAATTGTAATTTTCTTTCAAGATCAAATCAATATTATTTTGATCTGCTGTCACGGGGCCCCGAAAAGGAGTGGGGCCCATAGTCTGGTCCTTATTTTGCCAATTTGGTAATGCAGCACTGCTCGCAGACGAGGAGTGGGCCAATGCCGTCTGACTCGGCAATCGCAGTTTGGCTCCAAATGCAACTGAAATATTTACAAACTCCATATTGGGGTCAGGTGTTCTCCTGTTTGGAGTCGTTCCTGGGGTTGAATATATCATTACATCCTGTACTTAATTTATAAATAAAAACGTGCCTGCTGCCCAAAGCTCTCCTCTGAAACACACAGTTGCTGCAATTAAATGTGCAAGCACGGACTACTGAAGCAGCGTAATCATGAAGCCATCTCGGGCCTCTTTAATACATTTAAAGCCACTCCCTGCCATTTTAATCACTCTTGCAGCTTTCTGCTTTTCCCCTTTGTGACGCTTATTCATTTATCTTTTCCTCCATCTTTCCCATATGCGCCTTTTGCTTTCAGTAAATGCTTGAAGCAGAAAAATAATTGCCGGCCTTCAAAAATAAGTGCTGGTGACCCGCACCGGAAACCACTGGCTCAAATTAAGCACTGATTACATCCCAAATTAGTCCTTTTACATGTCAGTTCTGACCTTGCAGAAACCTGCTACAAATTAACGTTGCTTTGGCAGGGACTGACTGTGGCAAAACAAGATATTGCTGGCCATTGGAAAGATGGACCCCCCCCCTCTTCTCTCAAGGAGAGGTGGCGGGGTTAGAATACTGCATGGAAAAAGTGGTATATGAAGACAGTAGCTGTCCCCCAAAATAAATAACATTTGGGGGAAGAGGACTGACTACTGGGGAAGTGCCCCCGCCCCAGGGAAGACCCAAGCTGCAAAGATTCTTTTTTTTTCAATAATTTGTATTATAGTTTAAATTGTAGATCCCTTGTGGGTACATAGATTAGCAAGAAAGGAGTGAACAGTAATCTACATTCTTTTTCCTGTCGTTCGGTCCCTTTGTATAAACAATGAGAATCAATCATAAGAGAGAGAAAATACAGGCCCGAATTTAAGAAGAGTCTAGCGCCATATATCGCCACATTAGCGTCATTTTTGTGACAATAATGTGGCAATGTTGTGGCAAAAACGCTGCTCCATATTTACTAAGTGGTGCAGTGCATGCATTGCACCACTTTGTAACCCATTGCGCCACATTAACAGGCATAATGTATGCAAGGGGGCGTTCCCCCATTAGGGGGCCTGCAAAAATGACGCAATAAAATCTAAAAGATTTCTTTGTGCATTTGTAGAGGCGTAGAACACCTACACAGAGCGGGCATTAAAAGGAGGCGCACCATTGTTTTTAATGGGCCTCAATATGCTTTGCAGGATTAGCGTCAACATTTTTGGAGCTAATCCTGCAAAGCGCCACACTAGCGTCAAAAATGTTGATACGACCCCCTTGACTGCCGCCATGGTGTGCATATGGTAATTATGGCGCATACATGGTGGCGTTAGGAGGGAGCTAAGTGTCACGAGAAAAGTGGCGCTGCATTGGATGCAGCACCACTTTTCGCAAATTCAGCCTCCAGAGTGGAAAATATTGATATAAGTTCCATCGTCATGTATGGTCGATAGTAACCATTACTTGTCCTGAACCAAGATGGGTAGCTCGAGGAGCGTCCAGATTCTGTTTTATTTTCTATTGAGTCAAGGAGCGAAGAATATGTTACTTTTGTAACTTAACAGAGTATGAATACTCTTTAAGTAAATCTAAAGTGCGCCTGGATACCCTCTCGGGTGACAAGCAGCGCTCTACAAATCCACCTTACATTACATTACATTGTCACCGGCCAGTCACACTTCTACGAGTCTCTATTCATTGAGTACCTGGGGTACCTCGCTTTGGAATGCATTAGCCTTCCTACTCAGCATGAATGTCAAGTTGCTCCCCTCAAACATTTTGATGGCAATGAGGCTCTTCACTCAGCGGCGTAACCCCCACACCCCGGCGGCGCAGGAGGGGCCTATCAGCAGAAGCGGTAGATGGTGGGCTGGGGAGAGGGGTCCCTCCATGTACTTTGCAGGGGGGCCCACTCAAGTCTCCTTAGGCCACTGGCTTCACTGGAGGGCGCATGAACAGACATGACTTTGCTACAAGGTGTGCACGGTTCTCCTTCAGGGAAGTTATTCCCCTCCTGGGCTGGCGTTTTCCATTCGTGGGATTTGTGTTTGTGAACCTGTTCTGAGTCTTGGAATAGCAGCTTCCGAGCCCCTCCAGTCGGGCTCTCAGGTGACCAGGGGCTCAATCAGAGCCTCTTGTACAGGGACCGAGCTGCTGTCTTCCCAGAGGACCACCGGGGCCTGCGCTGAAGGGTCTGCCCATCACGTCAGGGGCTGTTAAATGGATAATTAGGTGGTCATCCACAGGTGACTTTTGTGTTGATTGCATATTTTTGTTTCTCCATCTGAAGGACCCCTGACAGTGATGTTCCGTACAACAAGTTTGTACAATGGAGCTGAATTCACTCCGCAATCACAAAATCACGAACAATTTTACTTGCCCTGTGTGTTGTTTGCGCAGTGACTGTATGCTGATGAAAATCTTTCCATGCCTACGTAAATGCACTCATTTTAATCATTTCAATATGTCTTGTTTGGCTCAGCCCACTTATTTGCCAGTGGCTTCTATTGTGTTACTCCCAGTGCTCAATCCTCAAATTTAAAGGAGCAGCGCACCAGGAATACGGCTGCTGAAAGCAATTACCAGGTTTTCTCCTATTTTAGTCATATTGTTCAGCGCAGGAAAATTAAGTTTTTCTTGTTGATAAAGTGGCCTTAGAGCCGAGGCCCAGAATGGTGGCGCGTGGCTCAGGATTCGCTTGTGCGCATGTCGGCAGGCGACTCCCGCACTGCTGTGCACTCGGTCCAGGGTTGTGATGTCACTCTTCGGGCCACGGTCTCTTTCTACATCGAGTCTTCAAGTCTCTGCTCTAGTTTCTATGTAGTGCTCCAGCCATCTGCTTCCTTACCACTCTGACTTATCCTGCGGAATTCTTTATGCTCGGTCACCCGGGCCATCTTCAAGAAGTTTGCTCTCTTCGCTTTACTGATCAATCAATCAATCAATCAATCAGGAATTTGTAAATCGCACTACTCACCCGTGAGGGTCTCAAGGCGCTGCGTGACTCCAAACGGTCTGCATTCGGCTCCATTGCTTAACTGAGTGGTTCTCAACATTTTGACTCCTGTGGACCCCCCACTTAATTATTACTGGAATCTAAGGACCCCCAGTGAAACACTATTGGAATCCGGGGACCCCCACTGAGTCATTGCTTGGAGCCCAATACCCCAACCTAAGCATTTCTTATGATTTGAACCTCAAAACAATACCATAAAAACACAGAAACAAGCCCCGGCCTAACAATTTTTGATGATTTGAAGTACAAAACATTGCACAAAAAAATACAGAAACAAGCATTTTTTAAACAAATACATAAAATATTTAATAATGTATTTATTTCACAAACATAAAAAAACTAAATTTTAATGGGAAGGTTGGACCTTTTCTAAAGTAAATTGAGGCCACTAGTCGCCTGTACTACATTCTATTTGATGCACCCGCACTGCTCCCACCAATCAAAATGAGAACACTAACTTTATTTTTAGCCTCCAATTTTAAATTATTTCACATTTATAGAACATTTTAAAATGCTCAGATTTACATTTTGCCTTTAAAAAAAAATGTATATACCCTTTTTTAATCTGTTAATATTATTTAATTTTGTAAGCAGTCGCTGACCCTCTGAGTGGGCCTTGCAGACCCCCACGGGTTCCTGGACCACAGGTTGGGAACCACTGGCTTATGCCCATAACGTGTGACACGCTCAGGCTGGCTTTGTACCTGAAGGCATTTGCAAGCTGGGATTTGTAGCTGTGCTTTTAACATTGAATGTCCCATCATGGCAAGTACTATTGGCTAAAAGGCCAGATGCAGGTGCTGCAGGTGACAATGGGTCACTTGAACATCACAGATCTCCAGTGCAATGCCAAAGGCGTTCAGAATGGTGTCACTTTGATTACCCAGGCTATTTTAGTGAATTACGGTCCTTGCTCAGCACCTCACATCCCTTCTAACCTGTTTTGTGGTTGTTTGTGTTCTCACAATGCGGGTCGTATTTACAAGGCCCACTGCACTACCAGAGCATCACAAAAGCGAAACTGCACAGCCATATCTACAAGGCCACATAAAGCCACCCTGCGTGGCTTTTCATGGCCTTGTAGGTGTGGTGTGAGACAACGCAGCGCAAGTCACTACAATGCCTCACACTGAGTTAGTGAGGCGTGCCATCAGCATTACAGTGGGTGTTCCCAGAGAACACCCATGGCATTTGACACATTCCCAGATTTACGAGAAGCCGTAAACCTGGGAATGCTTCAAAAGCATACGCCTCTCCAGGGTTGGCGTAAGGGAGACGCAATGGGGAGAAATATAATTATTTCTTCCCTTTTTCTCCTCTTTCTATGTGTGCCACAGTCTGCAGCACACATTGAAGGAGGACATCGCCTCCATTGATTGTTTTTGTGCAAAAAAGTGTCCCTTCCTGCACAAAACAATCATCCCCACAACGCAGACACCCTTGCACCACGGTGCAAGGGTGCCTGTGGTGGCACATGGCAGCCATTTGTGCACCAGCGCAGGGGGAGAAGACAGACATGCCCCATATCTTGAAGATAGGGCACATTTCAGCCGTTTCCCGGTGGTTCAGGGCAGAGCAGCAAGGCACTTGATGCGCAGCCCTGTGCCACGGGCCTTGTAAATATAGCCCTGAGTTTTTTGTTGACACAGAACAGTCTTTAGATATTTGGTCCTCTGCTGTCCTTCTCCTACAGGGTTGAAATACACTTTTTTGTCTTTAGGCCCGCCTTTCAGGGTCAAACCCAGAGTACAGCACAACTCAGACTCAAGTTCTCCAAGGAACAATACCCACTTGATTCTTTCAGCTGATTTTAGGAAGCTGAATCCCCCTTTTGCAAAGGTTAAGCTTTTTCCGCAGAAACCTGTATTATTTTTGCAAACATCTCCCTCTAGGACACCATATTTAGGGTATCAGTGAGTAATAATAGTCAGTAAACTGGACCGAAGTTAGAAAAGTGATCCAAGTACCCCCTGAATAAACAAAATGATGAGAAGGGTTACAGAGGAGAAATCCAAGTGCTCCTGGTGACCCTGAAGCTTAGCCCAGCTGAGACATGTCATACTGTGATGCCCAGTGAATGGTGTCCTCCGGACTGTGGGCCGTGCCGCAGAACCTTGACTTACACCAACAGCTTCTGAAGGGAGACTTGGGGGCACTGACGGCAGTACTATGGGAAGCCAGCGCTAAAGGGAGCCATGTGGCCAGATCGCCTGGCAGAGAGAAGCCACACACCAGGAGGGCTGTGGAGCAATGTGAGGGCCAACCCTGGATTCCGGATGGCTCAGGCTTATCATTGCAGGAGTACTTGCAAAATGCAGCAGACTTCCAATACTTCCTAGCCCGCAGCAACATCAGTTGCGGCCTGATGGATGAGGGAGCCAGGGTCCCCATGCATATTTACTCCCCTCAGTGGCCCTATCAAGGGAATAACAACGCCATTGAGGAGACAAATTGACCCAGTGGTGGCCAATGCTGGTAGCAGGATGACTGCTTGGGGCGAAGAGGAGCCAATTGACTTTGGCTTGGCCTCCTGTTCCACCCACCACCATTTCTGCACATCTGCAGCCCCCACATTAACATTGTGAAGTCCTTGCTCCTTGGCTCTCCTCCAGCTAGGCATAACTGTCCTACTTGATCTGTTGAACCGGTAAACAAATCCACACATAGGCAACACCATTCTTATTAGCACCAGCAACATACAAGAGCTTCTTGTGAGATGCTTACCGGGACCAGGACTATCCCACAACTGCTCACAGGTGAGGAGCCTTCACATCCTTAGGCTCGCGGCCCTGGGGCCATCTCCTCTGACTAGGTTCAGTTGCGTTGCAGCGCTTAAGAGCCTGGTGCTATCAACCAGATCAATACAGAATGCTTGATAGCCCACTGCTCATGCTGTCCCCTCCCTTACCAGTTTGCCACGGCCTACGTCTTCCTTCCTGAGGGGGCAAGCTGGTTGGCCAACCGAGAAACCCAGCAAGTAGACATCCTGTATTTGCGACCCAGGTGACAAAACTTGAAAGGTTTCCACAATGGTTTGCAGGCTGAAGGGGAGACGGGCAAGGGTAGGGGGGCCCCACCTCAGGACCAAATGAGAATTGATTGATTTACTGCTCTGCACCTGCTGCCTGGGGGAGTGGTGGCACAGAGATGGATCACTGACACAACAGTCAACGGAACATACAGACATAGAGGCCATCGTACAAGCTATCCAGGCCGAGAGAGAGGTGGTGGAGACTAAAATAGGTAAAGTATGTGTGGATGAGACCCTACTCTACAAGTATGTTCCTCCTGGGACCATTCATCTTAGGCTGATAAATGCAGCGTGTAGGAGGCATTTAGGTTCCACCATGATGAAGAGGAGAGTTACGGCTCATTATTGGTGGCCTTCAATGGACAAAGATGTGTAGTGTGCAGAAGGGTGGAGGAAGGTCCTAAAGGTTACAACCTATTCAGTTACCTGATAGATGTTGGGTGAAAGTGAGAATCAATATGGTTGAGCCTTTCAATTTTTTACCCCACCATCAACATTATGCAATTGTGTTGATGGACTATCACAGCAAACCACCATAGCAACCACTATGTCAAATATTTACGTAAAAGGTGGGGTTCTTTCTGAATAGTCAGAAATTTTTAGGAATCCTAGAGTTCAGCTCAACAAGAATGAAGAAATTGTGAAATTACTGGAGACTAAAACAGTCACTGTTGGGATTGGATGCCATGTCTTAAAATCTGTCAGAAACTCGATTAATTTCATGATGTGGCAGAAAATAATGCGAGTTTTGGATGGGCTCTTAGCAGGATTTATGTCGCCTTTCTGGAGGACAGTCTGAGTTTGAATTAAACTAATGATGCAGTACACATAGAAAGAGGAAACAACGAGGAGAGAGAAATAAATATCTCCTTGTTGCGTCTGTCCAGGGGAGGCGTACACTTTTCACGCATTCCCACGTCTACAGATTCTTGTAAATCTGGGAATCTCTCAAAACCCATGGGTGTTGTGTGGTAAATCCCACTGCAATGCCCATGGAACGTCTTCCTGACGCAGTGTAAGGCAACGCAGTGACTTAAGCTGCGTTGTCTTACACCATACCTACAAGGCCTTAAAACACCAAGCAAAGCGACTTCCCGTGGCCTCGTAGATACGTGTCTGCTGTGCACTATGCGCTGCCTGTGCGTCACAAAAGTGATTGTAAATATGCCCCAGAGTGTCTGAAACTATATCAACCTCTCTGCTGGTGCCCTTTTTCCCACTGGGCACAAGCCAGGCTTTACGGGGAATTGATGAGACCCCCTGATAGGAATCTGATGCCGTTCAGGGACAGCTTTCCTCAGCTCAGCGCCTTTCTTGGAGCTGGGGTTTCTGTCTCCAGCGGGGTGATTCTGCCTATTTACAGGCTCTTTGGGACTCGCTGAGGATGCATTCAAATATTTCTGACTCCGGTCCAAGCATAAGCGCCTTCTAGTCCTCAAATGTGCGTCAAGTTTGCAAACCCCCTAACATTTTGGAGACATTTTTCTCAACGAGAATCACTACCCTCAATGACGTTTTTTGTTCACTATATCATTGTGTCTGTAACCTCCAGTTTTTAAAGTTAAATTTTGTCCCTATATTTGTCTTTATACAACTCGGCCTCCCAATCTCAGCCCTGATCACCATTTAGTAATTTACTGGAAACACATTTTTTCCATTTCCACACTAAAACATCCTATGTAACGTGATTTAAAACATATCAGTGCATCGACTTACAAAGTTCACTCTCTTCGTTATTTAGACCACAGACTGCTTCAGATGCATCAAATACTAAGTATCCTAGAGCGGTGTCTCAGCTCCACAGAATATGTTTATTGATTTGTTATTCTTTTAAAATACTTCTACATATGTTGCCCCCTCCTGCAGTATCGACGGCTTGAGCTGTTTGGTACCAGAGATGCGAAATCTCCCATCCAGGCTTCGGGGGCCTTCGTCTTGGCACTGGTGCCTTCCTCTTCCTCCAAGACAAAAGGATGCAAGCTGATACTAAGGAGCCCATCTGTCGCTTGGGAAGCATATCTGCCCTCTCCTGTCCCCACAGAATCCCAGGGCAGTATCAATGGACGGGGTAGTGCGCCCTGCAAAAACCCCTCTTCTCGGGTGTCTCCAATGCACACAAATAAAACCTCACGGCGCTGGGAAACACTGGGCTTTAATTGAAATGGCCAACAGCAGATGTGATCCTTGCACTCTCACTAGGGTGATGAGGCGTCCCGGATTTGCCAGGAGAGTCCCGTTTTTTCACCAGCTGGCCCGGCAGATTTTGAGAAATTTAGCTCATATCCCGGTGTTTTGAGAAAATCGACTGAAAACATAGGGCCAGATTTACAAGTCCCTAGCGCCTCATTGCGCCAAGTTAGCGTAATTTTTTAATGCTGATGTGGCTCAACGAGGCAAAAATCGATGGCCATATTAACAAAGTGGTGCAATGCGTGCATCATGCCACTTTGCGACCCCTTGCGCCACATTATGCCTGTACCTGGCATAATGTATGCAAGGGGGCATTCTGGCGTTAGGAGGCCCACAAAAACGGGGCAATGAAATCTATAAGATTTCATTGCCCCATTTTTGGTGTAATTTTTAATGCCTGCTCAAAGAGGGTGTTAAAATGACGCACCCATTGATATCAATTGGCCTCCTTGCATTTTTTTCCACTAACGTCAAAACTTTTGATGCTAGTGGAGCAAAGCACCACAATAACATCAAAAAGTATCAAGCTATTGGCCTAACATGCGCCATAGTGCGACGTATTGTAAATATGGCGCACACATGGCGTGGTTAGGTGGCGGTGGGAGAGTGAAAGAAATCTGCTGCATCAGTATTGATGCCAGTGCTTAATTTGTGCTTGTTGTTTCTGGTGCTGAGCACCGGCACTTATTGTTTAGGGCTGGGGCTTATTCTTCTGCCTCAAGCATTTGCTGCGAGCAAATGACACATATGGGACAGACCGAGGAAGGGAAAAACGAAAAAGCATCGCAAAGGGAGAACGTTGAAAGCTGCAAGAGTGAGCTGAAGGTGCAAGGAGTTACATGGATTGAAGAGGTCCGAGATGGCTTCAGGATTACGCTGCCTCAGTATTCCGTGTTCACACATTTAATTGCAGCAGCCGCGTGTTTAAGAGGAGGGCTTTGGGCACCGGCACGTTTTTATTGACAAATTAAGCACTGATTGATGCGCCAGATTCTTGTAAATCTGGGCCATGAAGAAGCAGGTTTTTATGTGCTATAAGGCAGGACGAGTTTCAAGCTTTTCTCAGAGCACAATTTCAATAACACCCATGCTACTGACTTTAAAAGTTACTTTTCATTTAGTTCCTCAGTTTCTAATTGTCTGTGCTTCTATGTTGATGCGTGCTGTCATTTAAGTCATTTTGCGCCCCTTGGCTCATGTAAAAGTGTAGACCATCTTCTATGTTTGCTAAATGTCCCAGTTTTTGGTTTTCAACATCTGGTCACCCTGTCACACACACGTGCAGATGCTCTATGGTGCGAGCAGGTCCTCATGCAAAGGGGGCACAGTGTATCCCAGCACATCAGGGCCTTTATGCTAAACACCTTCTCCATCAGTGGTCAGCACTCCTCGATAACACAGCATGCGATAGTAGAGCTAGCGAATAAACTAATGTTTGATTAGGAGGCTAGCGCAGGCTTCCCTGAGCAGCTCATGAGCTACCAATAGCTCTCCAGCTACCTGAAAGTAGCTCTTCTGTGTGCATCCAAGCCAACTAAATTAGAAGCTTTTCATTGTTTGAATTAATATAGGTATGTCATCATTGAAAAACACGTATATGACACACAAATGTGTGTATTTTCTGAAATCATCAGCTGGTGTTTCGATAAAAATAGCTGAATACTCAAAATATATTTTCTGCTAATATTTGAGTGGTAAAGCATGTTGCTTTGGGGGACTTTGTATGAATATTATTACCTTTTTTATAAATTATTGCTGGCAAATGTGTCTGATGCACTAAAGTGATCACAGCTGGTATTCTCCCATATGATGGCCACTAATGCAGTCTTGTCTGACCTGTTCACTAAAAAAACACTTCACAAGCTCTCATAGAATTGCTTTCTTCCTCTAAGTTTCCAGTATGCATGATTACAAACACCCCAAAGCGTAGGCCTTGAGTGGTGGGACATTAAGGGCCTGATTTAGAGTTTGGCAGATGGGTTACTCTGTCACAAACATGACGGATACCCCGTCCGCCATATTGCGATTCCCATAGGGTATAATGGGATTGTAATAAGGCGGACGAGATATCTATCAGGTTTGTGATGGAATAACCACATCCAAACTCTAAATCAGTGCCTAAGTCCCTATAAGAAGCATTGTGTTGTAATGCATTGTTCTTGTACCCCTGATGAGGCACTGACATGCTTTTCCGAGAGTAGCACGCTACCCCAGAACACAAGGTTTGTGGTTAATTCAATGGTTATTGATTATTGTTGGTTACTGGGATTAACCTGGTGCTCCTAAGGAATCATTCCATGCATGGTGGATATCAAATTGTGTACAGCAAGGGGTAGGGCAGGGGCTTCTGCGGGGCAGGGGCTTGCAGATGTCCATCCAGATCTTGCACCAGGTGCAGAGACTGCAAGTGGAGGTGCCAGTTGCATGCATGGTGTTCATTATAAGGTGTGGGCACCACTGTGAGAACTGAAGAGACGTGCCTGCCCGCGTAGAAATCAATACACTGGGGTACTGAAGGCTGAGAGCATGAGGGGGCTCCAGCCATGTGTGTGTGACATCTCCCAGTAAAGAAATTTTGGGAGATGTTTTAACAACATAGGAGGACATTTTGAGGGGTAGGCTTGATGTCTTTTTCCATTTTATGGGCTGAATATGAAATGATTCCTAGGTCATGCCCCTCTCTGCCTAAGGAGGGAGCGGAAAACTTATACCTAAAATGCTGGATAATCAAAAACATGGTCCAAGATGGCTTCGCTTGTCCATATTTCCCTATTGGCGGTGGAGCAAAGGCTTGCCTACATTATAGTTAACTTGATTGGAGGGGAGAGTATGTGATGTAAAGAGAGGGTGTGTGGTGTAAGGGTCTGCACTTCTGAATTCAGAGCTGGGGGAACTAGGTTCAAGTCTCAGCATTGGATCAACCTCCTGTGATTCTGGGCAATCATTTAACCTCCCAGTGCCTACAGTTCAGCACCTTGAGACCCTCAGGGGTGATTTGTCATGCTTTACAAACACTGGATTTATTTATTTTGCTCTGACATGTTGTTCTTCTTTCACCTTTTCAGATAAAGCGTATGCAACAGCAGCAGGACATGAACCCCTCTGCTCAGTACCTACTCCTTGCACATAACATTAGTTTTGCGATCTCTGCAGAATCACCATAAGTAAATGAAGAACAAGGATATACCAAACATTTCCCTAACAAGACATAGAACTCCATTTTTCATGCCACTAATCAGAGAATGTAAATAAAACAGACCAGTTACAGGATGTAGGACTCAGGTGAAGTGGCTTGATTGGTGCAGGTCTGATGTCCCTATTTCCTGTTGCTTGTGATGTGCACTTAGCAGGCCATCCCATGGGCCAGAAGTAAGTATGATGTATACCCCCATACAAGAGCACTCCTCTCTGCTCTATATTAAGTTCTTGCACCCCAGACAAGTTGTTCACCTCAGACATGACCTGTATTCCCTAACTATCACTTCTCTGGCAATGTATTCACTTCAACTTCAGATAATAATAGTTGAGACCCGAGAAGTGAATTAAGAACAGTGTTTGGCAGGAGGAAAGGTGAATACTAATATAGGCCCAAATAGTTGTCACCTTCATATGTGAAATCCTTTGCACCCAGGTCTAGCACTGCTTTGTGGCAAATCAAAGTAGGGTCGATCGAGCGACTTCCGGAGCACACACTACTACTGATGTTATTAGTCACAGAGGAGAGGACCACTTTTCTCTGTTCCTAGTGCCTGCCTGCTCATCCAGAGGCTGCAGTTCAGCCTGTTTGCTCTCAGCAACAAATTATGAGGAAATGTAGGTTGAAAGGATATTAAACAGTGGTGCCAAGCAATCCTAGCCATTTCTCAAGTATAAAACAAGGTCCAAGGACCTTGATGCAACACTTCAGATATTTCAAAGCTGGGGGTTCATCTGGTTACCCCAGTGAATTCAGTCCCCTCAGCACATAGATTCCCCTCCTGCCAGTTGCACTGTAACTCAGATCCTCTCCGCATTGATAAGGAACGAGCCAGGCTGAATCCCCAGTTTTAATCTGTGTTCTGCACCAGACCCTTCTGAGTTAGACAGCTGCACTCTTCATGGAGTCTTTCTGACTGAAGGAGATGTTCATGGTAATTGCATTTGAAGCATGTTGCAGTCACAAGGACCAGACCTCTCCTCCATCCAGGCCCGCTCTCTATCAACTCTCTGTCAACCAAGATGGCTTCAGAGTCATAACGCTCCCATGTTGGGAGGCAGGGGCGTAGTTTGGTCAGTAAGATTGTGAGAGGTTTGAGCTTCAGATTTTCCAACAAACAGGCTGCCATATAATGATACACACCTTATAAGCGAAGCAGAGTTCATGAGAGGGGCCTAAGAGGCAGTGGAAAGGGAGAGGAATGTGGATTGGTGGGGGTGCTAAGAGAGAAAACACAATATTTTGTAATAATCAACATTTTTGAGGACTTCCAAAACAGCGAGGGAGAGTATGTGTGTTTATCGGTGTGTATGTAAAAATTCCTGGTGAAAACTGACAATCACCTCACCATACCTGACTGAAAGCACCTGTACCCAACTGGTTATCAGAAAATGCATTTATTAGGAGGGGTGTAGCACCCTAAACACCCCCTTATAGTTACACCTCTGTCCAGAGGGCCCAAAATCCACAGTGCACATCAACCCGCTTCCTCTCAATGATATCTCACCAGCAGGGATGCCTGTCTCATGTTATCACAACATCTACAGCCAGTATGCCTGTCCTCCTGGAGGCTTTGCCCACAGAGCATTAGAAACTTATGCCTGAGGTTTATAAGTTGTTGACTGTCAAAGCATAGAAGATGTTCACTAAGCAAAAATTATTAAAGATACAGGTGGTCTGAGGCCCCCAGTTACAATCCTAAACAGTTCTTTCAGGTTTTGAGATTCAGGTGGGTTATCCTAACACAGGTAGTGGGTACGCTACTGGAAAGGGACCAGCACTGAATATTGGAGTTTCAGGACAGCCAATTCTGTGTTCAAGCGAAGAACCATCCCCTCTGAATTGTTTAGATTGTAGCAGTGGTTCTCAACCTCTTGACTTCTGTGGATCCCCACTTTATCATTACTGGAACTCGGGGACCCCAGCTGAATCTATTGGAATCCGGGGACCCACCACTGAGTCATTACTGGAAGCTGGAGATCCCGACCTAAATATTGTCAATGAATTGAACCACAAAACAATACACAAAAAATACAGAAACAAGTATTTCATGAACCGCATACACAAACGATAACACATTTTATTTAATTTGCAAACAAATACAAATAAAAAATAAACATTTTAATTTTAAGAGGAAGATTTAAGCTTTTCTAAATTCTGCTGAAGCCATGCATCATCCATACTGTATTCTGTTTGCTGCACCCGCACTGCTCCCACGAATCAATCTGAGGATACTAATTTAATTTTTAGCCTCCAATTTCACATTTCTTGACATTTACAGTGCACTTTAACATTTTCAATTGTACATTTTGACACTTTGCAAATATGCACTTTATTAATCAATTAATATTATTTAATTTTCTGAGCAGGCTTCACGGACCCCCAGAGATCCCCGAATTACAGGTTGGGAACCACTGACTTATAGTTTGTGCATGGCCTTATTGGCACCTATGTCTTACTCCAACCCCCCTTCCGTCATGGAGTCCCATGCCACAACATCTTCTGTATATGCAAACAGGGAGGAAATCCTACTCATCTGAGAGCCATGTACCTAAGGGGCTTCTTCAGCATGCAAGAAAGCTTTTGAGACACCTTCTGCATTTTGAGAAAGCACGGGAGCCTCAACAAGAAGTGCGCTCATTGCGATTTCAAACTTGAAATCTGCCTCTGATGGATCCAGGTTGTATGACTTTCAAGGTATACATCAGAGGTTTCGCATCATGGATGTATAGGGGTGGTGTTTCCTGGGAAAATAATCCAAGGGGTTGGATTTCAAGACTCAACAAAGATTTTTCTTTATGGAGAGAAACTGTTTTGACCATACTTAGGCCCTCATTCTAAGTCTGGCGGGCGGCGGAGGCCGCCCGCCAGACTTCCCCCCTCCAAAATACTGCTCCGCGGTCCAGAGACCGCGGAGGGTATTCCAAGTTTTCCCCTGGGCTGGCGGGCGGCCGCCAAAAGCCCGCCCGCCAGCCCAGGGGAAAACAACCTTCCCACGATGAAGCCGGCTCGTAATCGAGCCGGCGGAGTGGGAAGGTGCGACGGGTGCTACTGCACCCGTCGCGTATTTCACTGTCTGCTATGCAGACAGTGAAATACTAGCGGGGCCCTCTTATGGGGGCCCCTGCAGTGCCCATGCCATTGGCATGGGCACTGCAGGGGCCCCCAGGGGCCCCGCGACACCCCCTACCGCCATCCTGTTCCTGGCAGGCGAACCGCCAGGAACAGGATGGCGGTAGGGGGTGTCAGAATCCCCAAGGCGGCGCAGCATGCTGCGCCGCCTTGGAGGATTCATTTGGGCAGCGGGAAACTGGCGGGAGACCGCCAGTTGTCCCGGTCCGACCGCGGCGTTACCGCCGCGGTCGGAATGCCCAAGGGAGCACCGCCGGCCTGTCGGCGGTGCTCCCGCCCCCGTTGGCCCTGGCGGTTCTGTACCGCCAGGGTCATAATGAGGCCCTTAATGTTGTGGAGAATCCTGGCAGGTGGTACCTGTTGGGCTGTAGAGCTGTGGATGATCATTTCTTTGGTTCTGTTTGCTAGGCGATACATGTTGAGATCAGTGGTGTCACCTATTCCAGTGAAGACTACTGTGATGGGATTACCCCTTTGTATCAAGATCAATTTCCATTCTTGAAGCTTTAAAAAAAGAAAATCCAACCAGTCAAAACAATACCCATTCTAGGACACTGGTCTATGAAATGCCTTCACTCTACCTTTGCACCCAGCATCTATAAACCCTTTGAATGAGCTTGCCTGGCTTTCAGAATATGCCTTAAGAACAACTGAGTTGCAGGACTTCACTGGAGAACCTCTGTCAACAGGTTCTGGGGATTCTTCAACTAGGAAGAGCGGACTTAATTTAAACGGAAAAAAAGGGGTTTTATTTGAAACATTTGTCATGGGCCATGGGCTGCATAATAACCAGCATTGCAGCTTGTTGCAGCTCACACCTGGATGTCTGTGAAGGTAGGTGAATAGAGGCCCTCTAAGGAGGTTGCAGTGGGGTGTGAAGGTGCATGTCTAGGCTACTCATCCACAGTACAGTGCTGATCCGCATGCAGGTGTGACGTGATTGGGCCCCAACACATTCCCTCTGTTCCTGAGCCGCCGATGCTGTGTGTAAGTATCTCAGGACACATAGATTAGTATGAGCACACCGAGGGCTAGGCCAGGGTGCGACGAGGCTGGGAAAACCCTCCACCTGTTCCCAAGCTGTCACAGATTGAGGCTTGATTGAGTGGCACTCACCCAGCAAGAGGGAAGATTCTACCTGCAAGCTTACATCAGCTAGTGCATTTTATGTTTAGTTGTGTCGGCTATCTTAAGTGACCGAAATCCCGTCAAGCTGACAGGACTGCTTCTTTGTGCTGTGTGGAAATTAAGCGCTCTATTTTCTAGGCTCCTCTCCAAGGGCTGTAACCTAGGGGCTGCACAGGGAACGGAGGGGTAGTTTCATGAAAGTGTGCTTGCACTCCATTAAATGGACACTTCATTTCCATGCACTGCAATGGAAGAGCTAACAGATCTGCAGGCCCGTGTTATGTAGATATGTTATAAAGAGGTAAGTCAACTTCCAAAGCGCCCCATCCCCATGGTATGGTATGTTGCTCACTTTTCTTATGTACAACATGAGCTCTAGCTGGCAGCTAAGGTTGAGTGTAGCCAGACCTAAAAAGGTCCCCCTGACCTTCCCTGATATTTAAGTTTTTAATCTTTCCTTTGCTCTCCACACTTTAGAGTAATCCCCTTGTTACTGACCCTTTTCCGCTTAACATGTACCTGTCTCTTCTGTCAGTGACTTCATTCAATGCAATATTTGCTCTTACAAAAATGTTTCTTATCAACTTCCATTGGGTATCTATCTATTTCTGTACTCCATTCTTATATTTGTTTCCGAGTCCTCAAGTCCTCTCCACGAACATCCATTGGTTTATCCATTTGATGCCTCCTTCTCCCCGTTCATGGCCTATGACACTCCTCAAGTCCATGAAATGTCCACGCCCTGGCCAGCATTCTGCAAAACTGCTCTGTGTGCTAGTGAGTCGGCTCTGTGAACCAGTTTGGAGCTTCAGAGCTCCACATTACAAAGTTAACAGGAGGCGAAGAAGTAAAGGAAAGGCTCAGTATTACAGGACAGACCTTTGCTGGAGGAAGTAGATCTGGGCCAGGGATGCTCTCTGTAGAGCTGGCCTTTTGAAGAAAGCTTGGTGGAGTTCAGAGACAGGGCTGTAAGCCTGTAAACTTTGCACTTGCATAGCACACTACTCACCCGTTAGGGTCTCAAGGCGCTCTTTGCATACTGCCGTGGAACCCCTCCTGGTTTTTCCCTGTGAGGTGCCCACTCCTGGACAGCCCCAGGATGAAGCCAGGCATCCAAGCACTGTCAGGGCCATTGTGGAGATTAAGCAAGCTATTGCCCAGAGTTACAGAGAGGGATCCATTAATTAGATTAGGCACCAAGGCAAGAATGATCTGGTCCAAGGGAATTGAGCCCAAGACCCAGCAAGGTGGGAATTGAACCCTGGTCCCAGGCCAGATCTCTGCATCAGGGTCTGCCACTCTAACCATTGTGCCACACTTCTCCAAGCCTGTATTAGCATGCATCTATAAAGCTATATCCTTATGCACACTAATAAAGGAGCACACACATGATATTGTCACCTCGATTGTCACCTCGATTTTATTGTGAAGCGACTCTTTAATCCCCCCCTTTATGTTGAATTTAAGCGCCCAGTACGCGCATGTGGGATTTACTACATGAAACTCACAGGGGTTTCATTGTGGAAAGAACCCCTTTATCACCTTCTATATGTTGAATTCAAGAGCCCGGGATGCACATCCAGGATTTACTATATGAATCTCTATGATTAACTTCCCAATGAATTGTCGGCTGCTACCTGAGACCGCGCGGCGTGGTGTCGGCATGATACGCCACCATCCAGGGGGTGGGCTTCTTTCTCTCAACCGCTTGTACATCATTTTAATTTTTGTATTGTTCGTTCACTTCTTCTATTTGAGATGTTGTCCTTCACTTTTTTTGCATGTTTTGTTTCATTTTTTTTTTTTTTTAATCTGCAGTCCTCTAATGTGACTAATTTCTTAACTTCTATCATCCCTTTGTCTGTACGGCTGAAGCCGCTGCCTGCGCAGTTCATTACACTTGGGTCAGCCGCAGTCCTGCTGTTATTCCATTAGGTTCTACTTATCATTTTTTTCCACTTCATTTAATATTCTACACCTTGTGCACCTACTGTTTCTTGTTGCCTGAGCTCTGTTATTCAATCATTTTGTTAATTTACAGTTTTTACTTGCAGTCGAGGCCCTGCCCGCTCCTCCTCTGTATTGCAATGAACCTTAACTACTTATGAGTCAAATCAGGCAGGTTCTTTTTCACTGGATCTGTCCTCTATTAATCTGGTGTGCTGCAGGCAATGCCCCATGGTGAATAGGGGGGGGTCTTATTTATAAGGCAAATGCAGTTCGGCAGAGGCTGCTCTTTGCAAACTGGCCCCAAGCGAGCTCCAGCAAACTGAAATGTATATTTATTCATCGCTCTTTGCAACGAGTACTTCCTGCGTTGCGTCGATTCCATTTTGTGCATACAAGGATTGGGCCCAAGATCCTGGCACCATAGACCTCCCTTGGCTTTGCTTCCATTGGTGTTCCTGTCCCGCTGAGAAGTGGGATTGGAATAGACTAGACCGTGAAAGTCTTTGAATGTGTGGCGCACACAAGGGCCTCTGGAAGGAGAGGACCAGTGGGAAGTATACTCAGCTAGGGGAAGGGAGCAGGCTTGTGCGACACTGGTGTTTAACATCTGGCTTTGTGCAAACCCTGGGGATCCATGAGTTAAGTGCTGTTGTTGGGAGGTGACTTCCATAAATAAGGCCCGCAGACAGGGCTGGCCTTTCCTCAGACAGCGCCTCAAGCGCAACTAAGGCCCATATTTATACTTTCGTTGCACCGCATTTGCGTCATTTTTTGAAGCAAAAGCTCCGCAAACGTACAAAATATAATTGTATTTTGTACGTTTGCGCCGATTATGCGTCAATAAATGACGCAAATGTGGCACAAAAAAAGTATAAATCTGGGCCTAAATTTGGGACCCCTCTGATCCTTCTTCCCCACCCTTTCTCCTTCTACCTCCTTCCATTGATGATCGTGGGAGGGGGGCTTTTGTGCTCAAGGTGTCACGCCGTGGCCATGGCTGAATGCCTCAGGCCAGTGAATAACCTGCTAACACACATTTATCACCTGACCCCTCACTTTAATCACATATTCAGTTGCTAAACCGGAGGTAAGAGTCCATGAGAGGGGGCGAGGGAGAAGGAAACCAGTGTGAGAGGAAGGTAATCAGAGGCTCGAAAAGTACACAGCATCAAAGTATTATTTTTTAGCAGCTCGAGAGGTGAGCTAAGTGTGCGCCCCTCTAACTGCAGGCGCCCTGGGCCTGAGCCCTGCTCGCCCGTACCAAAAGCGTGACTGAAAATTACATATCAGTGAGAGCCCAATCCACGCCAGCATCTGTATCTGTCCTATATGGACCTCGCCAGTGGAAAACAATTCCACATTCGGAATGAAATGAGTCCCATCTCATGTTCAATCATAGACAAATGACAAACATACCTATGTTAGAGAACTACGCCAGATACAGCAAACTGGCCTTGCTTCTGAGCCAGATGTGTCTTCAGCGTTCAGGTTGTGGTGCAGTCCTGGGTAGTCACAATCAATTCCCAAATGTCACATGAGACCATTGGCTTCTTTCCAATATCAGTAGACTGGTGGCAGGCGAGGCAGCAGGCATCACTAGTGTGTCCTCGGGGCCTACACAGGTACCCAGAGCAAGAATCCCAGGCCCTCTGCTGCGGTTGTAGAATGGAGCACATTCTGCGTTTGAGCACCGCCGTACACTCATGGGATTTGCCCAAACTGAGCTCTGCACCAGTGCATTTGCATGAAGAATTTCCACCAGGTGGTACCTGGAAGAATTTGTGCAACAAAGCAATACAGTAATGGGGCTATTGTGTGGAAATAATGGCAACCAAGCCCGTCCCACAAGGTATTTCCAATTGTGGGGTGGAAAATTTGAAGTCAGGCACAAAAATCTACTTGATTTTAGCGCCAAGCTATTAATGTAGACATTTCCTCATTTTATGTAATTAACCATCGCTGATCCATGAACTGAGAACTATTGACACAAATATGTTGTATGCAGACTGCAACTCATAATCTGCGGTTTGTAAGTATTCTAGTCTTTCAATTAGGATCACATTGACAAAAAAGTAAACTTGTTGGGTACCAATACCCAGCACCAAAGAAATGTAAACTAATCCTCGCAAACAGTAACTTCAGAAGTGCTTCTCAAGCCTTGTACTCTCATATCTGGATGGTGACAATGCCCTGCTTCATGGTCTACCACACTCCACACAGGCTAACCTTAGGGGCATCCCACATGCCGGAGCATGCTCGTCGAGGGCCTGATGAAATATGACAATCACCTACACCCTGATGGAACTGGCTCCCCTCGCATGTCAGTAGCATCTTCCAGACTTGTGGTATCCTTTGCAATCCCACCATCACCTCATTATCTCTGGTGGCTTTTGGCATCATCACAGCCAGGATACTATCAGACTGGAGACAAAGAAGTGTAAAAAAGAGAAATTCAGAGATCAGGCTGCCTCCCCAATCGCTTGCTAACTCTACCCTTGCATTTGACCATGTACAATGCTTCAGTGCAGTTGGCTACGTTCACGATATACAAATACTACATACATATGTTGTTAAACGTTAGCGCCCGTGGTCCGTAACAAAGTCTATACTACAGTTTTTTAGGCACCCAATGAGGACTGTGTCATAAAAGGCACAGAGATATAAACATAAGTATGAATAAATTCCATCGTGAAGAGCCCAGGCTGCTGAGGTTGCATATCTGTCTATTGAGAAAGAAGCCAGCTGTATAATACTGAGACTATCCCACGGTGTGTCCTACCATGTATGCCCACGTGAACTAATTCACCAATGAATATCTTGCGGTAGGAAAAATCCACATTTTGCAACGTGGACCTAAATCACAGAAATTGGAGTGACCCATGCTCAGTTATCGCTTCGTGCATGCCTTGTAGGGTGCATTGGAACATCATCTGGTGAAATCTGCAGAATGTGGCCGGGCGCAGGACACTGATGGAAAGTTCAATGCATTTCCATATATAAAGGGTGGCCCTACCCAGGCACTGAAATTGAAGGCAATGTCAATGAGCTTTCTGGTGATTTCCATCCCCCGAGCACTGGGTGCGCTCCCACGCCACCTGACCAGGGGCGTAGCTTGGTGAGTAAGATTGTGGGGGGAGGGGCGTTGCAAGCTTCAGATTTTGCAACAATCAGGCTAGCATATAATATTAAAATACGTTATACAACAAGCAGGGTGCATAAGAGGGGCCTAGGGGACAGTGAAAAGGGAGAGAAATGTGGATTGGTAGAGTACTGAGAGAAAATACAATATTTTGTAAAATAACTAATATTTTTGAGGACTTTCAAAGGCGAGAGTGAGAGAGTGTGTGTGTTTGTTTTTGTTTGTGTGTATCTAAAAATTCTTAGTTAAATATGACATCTCACAATATCCACTGAAAACACATGTACCTACCTATTTATCAGAAAATAAATTCACTAAGGGAGGGTGTAACACCCCAAAAACCACCCCCCAAAGCTGCGCCCCTGCCCCTATGCCCTGACCCCAAACTGAAGATGTTCCAGGTAGGCGTAAAGCAGTCATTTCTCAACCACTGCTTCCTGTAGGCCCAGCTGAGGTTGTTGCAAGGAGCAGAGTACTTGGAAAACTTGTTTTTTTAGGTTGAGCGCACAAGCACTCTGACGTGTTGTAATCCCTGTGGGGTTTTCACCACGCCCACCACACGTCCATAATTATCACTTGTTCATAGGCTTGCCTTACAAAAATCCCTTGTTATCATTGGTAAATGCTTTACGCTTGTCCCTCCTTGGGGCACTTTTGTTACCGCCTTGGCCATCAACCCTGTTACATGGATAATTGCACTTTTGCCAATACATTTGACTGCGAGCAAACTTCTTTTTCCTTTTGTGTCTCTCCTTCGTGCTCAGGCTCATGGCAGCCGTGGTGCTTCGAATAGGCTCACTCATGTCAACTAATGTTTTACCTTTCATTTTCAATGTATGTGGCAAGAAAAGTGTGATAGGAATTTACAACGCCAATAGCTCTAACTCAAGCAAACATAAATACTTCTAATGTATAGGTAGTGACGTCGCGCAGAAAGAGTCTCATTGAGGAAAATGATTCACGTGCAGCTTGCCAACGCACGTGGGCGTGAAATGCAAATGTTCCTGTTTCCATACAGTTTACGCATGATTGTGCATGAAAATGTTTGTAAATTAGCCAAATGTGTAGTTTGCTTCAAATGCACTTTCCTTGTGAATCTGTTTTGTGATAAATAATATAATGGTATTCCCACTGCTTACAACTAAAAGCATTCGAATCTCTGTTTTTTATGTTGCTATTTTTACCACAGTTTATGTATTTCAGCATTCCTACCCTTCTTTGTTTTTTTCCTCTTTATTTTTCATTTAATGTTTTCTCTTATGTGCTTCCTTCCGCTTTCCTCCTCTCTTCCCCTTTTCTTTTTTTGTGCTTCTTACCTCTCCCTCCTCCCCCTGCTTTCTCCACTGCCACATCCATTGTGCCCCTGCATCTGATGTTGTATTATGTTACATACTTGAGAGGCTGGCAAGGTTTCAGCTTCTCTAGTTGGCACAATAGAGGCCGGGGAGTGCGGCAGAACTAAGAAACTGAGAACTTTCATTTTCAGAAAGGCTTCTTTGCTGAAGGCTTGAGGGTTTCTGTTTCTGAGCCCCTCGCTCCATGCCTGGTTGGGGATATTTAACCAGAATAGGCCTTGCTCCTTCCTTACTGACCTTAAACACGGTGGAGTCCAAAGCAAATGAACACTTCTTCCAGAACCAGATGACAATACATTTGCACTAATCCAAAAATATGTTGGTTTGTTTTTGGTGGAGAAGAGGTAATTGAGCAAAAGTATTTGCATCAGGACAAGGTGGGCACTACACAAAATTTCCTACTATTGCTACTTTGTTTTTTGTAAGAAATGAAGAAAATATATTGTCGCCGAAAATCAGGGAAATCAGTAAGTTCCATAGTTAAGAATGAGTAGCAAAATATTGTAGGACCTATTTCAGATTATTAGAAAATTTCCTTATGGAATGGAATTTATTAAAATGTGCATTGTACATGTTTTGCCATGGGCCTGTAATCCATTTTCTCCATTTTGCACTGTTGCAAATTACTACAGTCTGTAACTACGACATTAGCAGAGCATTGGAAAATGATTTTGCAATGTTTTTTACATCACTGCAAGCTTTCCTTACACGTCCTCCTGACTTTGCAGCAGACTCCATTGAAACTGGTGCATGTCTTTGCTCCCTTAAATCTTCCTTCAAGCTACCAGAGCCTTGTGGACAAATGTGGCCATCAGTGAACCGCCGGAACCCCACCCTCCACCATACGTCACTGTGCGCAAGGCTAAGCACTTCCCAATCAAGGGTGTGTGGTTCCCAACCTGTGGTTCGGGGACACCTGGGGGTCCGCGAAGCCTTCTCAAGGGGTGTGTGAGACTACATAGAAAATTAACTGATATTAACAGATTAATAACGTATATATAAATACAGTAGCTAAATGTACAATTGAAATTTTTTAAACGTACAGTGAATGTCAAGAAATTTGAAATGGGAGACTAACAATTAAATTAGTGTCCTCAGATGGATTCGTGGGAGCAGAGCAGGTGCATCAAACAGAATATAGTATGGACAATGGGTGGCCTCAGATCAATTTAGAAAAGTCCCAACCTTCCCATTAAAATTAAACATTTTATTTTTTGTATTTTATTTGATTGCAAATGAAATAAAGTGAGTTATACCTTGTGTATGTGTTTGATGGAATACTTGTTTCTGTATTTTTTGTGTATTGTTTTGCGTTTTATATCAACAATATTTAGGCCTGGGTCCCCAGTTGCAGTAATGACTCGGTGGGGGTCCCTAGATTCCAATAATGATTAAGCGGGGGTCCCCGGCTTCCAGTAATGACTCAGTGGGGGGGTCCCCAGATTCCAATAATGATTCACTGGGGGTCCCCGGGTTCCAGTAATGACTCGTTGGGGAGTCCCCAGATTCCAATAATGATTCACCGGGGGTCCCTGGGTTCCAGTAATGACTCGGTGGGAGGTCCCCAGATTCCAATAATGATTCACCGGGGTCCCCAGGTTCCAGTAGTGATAAAGTGGGGGTCCACAGAAGTCAAAAGGTTGGGATCAACTGGGTGTAAGGCATGCGGCAGGCCAGGTTCTGAGAGTACAAGGAAGCAAGCATGGATGTGTCCTCCAGATGACACATGGGACCAACCCCCGTATGTTGTTGTGTGTAAGGCTGAGCACTTCCCAGTGAAGCATGTGGTGCAGAAATGTGTGGAACCCCTGCAACCAAGGGACTGTATGAGAAGCTGTTTCTACTGCTGTTTACAATTCAAAGCATTGCATGCAGCTGACACATACACTAAGATCAGTGGTGTCACCCTACAAATACCTTTATTCGTTATTCAGGTGTCCCTTTACCTAATGCCGGGGTTTACTTGTTCGCTCTGGCACCAAGGGTCCATAGCTTCTCCAGTGTTCTGCTTTTGCATCTTCGGTTCAAGAGTTCATCTTCAAGCGCTTGGTCCAAGGAGGCATCAGTCTCACATTAATTAGCTAATATGTGTAAAACCACTATACACCCCTTCGTAGTTTGGTTCCCTTGCAGATGTTGCATATACAATGCTTGCCTTTCCATAATGTCTCTCAAATATGATGAATTCTTGAAAACACTGCGCCCTGCAAATCTGATGCACAACTGAAGCACACGCACCACATCACTATACTACCTGTGCAATGCTGCTCTCTGTACCCCTTCCACTCCTAGCACCAGGTGCAGTCAGAGTGCAGTCAGAGGTCTGTGATCTAGAATTGGGGCATAAGTGCTCGCCCACAGCTGGGCTGTTGCATTATATACCTGCAGTTTCTTGTTCCAACAGTTCATAGCATCAGCACCTCACCTTGGACCTTACTGTGGGCTCGTAGGCTGCACTGTCCAGCTCCTCGACACAGATTTCATGACACTGAACGCTGCTTCCATAAAACAGAATATCGGACCTATGTATCTGGAAACAAATTACTAATTTGCAGTCAACTTCCAGTCTCTGCTGCTCACCTGGGTTAGTCTTGTTTCTGACATGGCCTGTGGGAGAGATGGTTAGTCTGAAGGGCGCCTCCTCCAGTGGCGGAGGGGCGTCTCCCCCCGGCTGACCCAGCAGATGAAAAATAAAACAATAGCTTGCTCTCATCTTATTTTTCATCATTTTTCATCTGTTGGCTCAGGTACAGGGAGGGGTGAGGCTCAGCCGCTGGGGGAGGAGGGGAGAGCGCACTAAGGACTGATGAGTGTTTAGTCGGCCATCTGAGGCCGGCCAAACACACATGAGCACTTGGGTTTCTCCATCCCTGCTGTATACACAGCCAAGATGGAGAAACAGCACAGACCCGAGGCATGTGTCTGAGCGGGAGTGAGTGCCGCTCAGACCAATCCTGATGCTGCTTACATGCTATGTTTAGCGTGTAAGCAGAGCCAGGATTGCTGGGGAGCCTGTTCTGGTGTCACAAGAGGAGTGAGGCGCAGAAGACGATGGTGGGAGACAGGTGGCGCAATGTGTTTTCTATTTTTTTTTAATGTTGTTTCCCCGTTGTCCCCCATCATCCCCACCCCCCCTTGACATATGTGGCAACCGCCTCTGGTTAGTCCATGTTTCCAGGAGCGCAGCTAAGCAAACACTGACAGTGTTCAATCATAACATCTTCACCCAAGGCATGACACCTTCTTTATAAGATTCAGCGATTAGTTTAAAAAACTCTTGTACAAACAGGGCTCAAAGCACTGGTCGCCTAGTGAGGCTGCTAGTAATTTTGGCATCAAAGACTGTGAAGTTTGTAAACTAAGTAAAACTTTAGCAATGAGAAACATTCTTGCAAGCAATTTTTGTTGCTCATGACTGTTTCTTCAAGAACTATTTTGCAAGAGAAACGTCTCACTAAAACTGTGTTATTTGCAGAGATTTCTTTTCTACAAAATCCACAGTTCCAGGATTTTTCTCATATTTTTTCAAAATTATTACCCTTAGCAAAGTTTGCAAAATTATGAAAAAAAACTCTTCAAAGTTTGATGGGGAAAAGCTTTGCTATGTCACCCACCTTTCTGGTGACCTTAAGTCAGAATACTAGAATAAAGGTTTGTTCCCGCATCTTAAAGTATCACAGTTGCCACAGGGAGCATCGCAAGCAACTCTGAACAGTAAGTCAAAGTGTTGCCGCACCACCACTCTCACAACGCCGGAGAGAGAACTATCCGTGAGTCCCCCCGGCGCTGTCCCACACCAAGGGGCATGTTTATGAGTCACCCGCACCGCTGTGGCATCACCATTGTGATGCAACAGCAGCGCAAACCTTGAATTTATATCTATGAGGTCACGCAAAGTCCCTTTGCGTGGCTTTGAATGGCCTCATAAATACGGAGTACGGTAAGGCAGTGCAAATCACTGTGTTGCCTTACTCTGCATTAGGAAGAAGTTCCCACATAACACCCATATATTTAGACACCCCCCAGACGCAACAAGGAGAAATATATATTTTTTTCTTGTTTTTTCCTCTTTCTATGTGTGCTGCATTCCACTTCCTCTCTTGCACCATGGTACAAGGATGCCTGCGTTGGTGCTAGGCTGCTGAAATGGCTCCAGCACAGGGGGAAAGGACAGGAATGCGCGGTATGTCATAGATACGGCATATTCCCGTCCTTTCCCTTAGAAGCAGGGCAGCGCAGCAAAGTGACTTCAAGATGGGCCCAGGGGCTGACAGACACCTGAAGGCAGTGCTTAATTTGTAAATAAAAAGGTGCCGGTGCCCAAAGTCCTCTTCAAACACACAGCTGCAGCAATAAATGTGTGAACACGGAATACTCAGGCAGCAAAATCCTGAAGCCAATCCATTTACAGCCACTCCCTGCCCCTTCAGCTCACTCTTGCAGCTTTCTACTTTCTCCCGTTGTGACGTCTTTCCCACGTGTCTTTTGCTCACAGATAATGCTTGAGGCAGAAGAATAAGCCCCAGCCCCCAAAAAATAAGTGCCGGTGCTCAGCACAGGAAACAACAAGAACAAATTAAGCACTGCCTGGAGGGCTGGTGTCTGAAAGACCCAACTTCCAATAGTGCCAGGGCTGTGGTCACACACAAATGCTGCCCACGAGAACGCAGTGCACGTGCCCCTCTGCGCCGTAATTGCCAGTATAGGTGCGCCGCCACATTACACCACCCAATGAACACTACGCCAGGCCAGGCACACCAGCGGCAGGTAAATGAGTTTTCTGTGACTCCGTCCGCCACGCGCCTTGTAGTTTGGGAAACAAAAGCTAAAATCAAGGCAGCGACCTGGGAAAGCAAATTGTGAGTGGCACGGGGCAAATGCAGGCCCTTGCGTTCCCGCGCGATGGAAAGAGCCTGGCATGAAAAGGACGCAGCGGGCATCGCCACACAAAGGCGGCCCACTGGCAGCAGAAAGCCCTGCCCCGGGAAGGCCGGCACAGATGATATGATGATACGGCAATAAGTGCAGCAGCAGTAATGCGGCCTACGTGGCGACCGAGAACACCGGAGAAGCCGGGCGAGGAAAGCCAAATTAAGTTTGAGCAAACAAGAAGCGGGGCCCCGTTGTTAGGCGGCGGCGGAGTCCGCGGGGCGCGCAGGTTCGCATTAGAAGGAGAGCAGCGGCTCTGAAAGCCAAGGTGGACGGGGCCGGCTGCCTGCGGCCTTAAATTGACACAATAGCAATAAAAATACATTTCCAAGCAGAAAAGATGGGCGGAGAGGGTGATGGGGGACAAATTGAGGGCAATGCTTCTTTAAACGGCGGCACGGCCTAGGGGGCGCAGGAAAGAGCTGTAACCTGTTGCTGCACAATTTCAGGAGACAAATGATTTGTTTTGCTGGTTCGGCTGAGGAAGAATTGGCATGTCGCACACAAGCATTGGCAAATCCAATAGGTCTCGCCTATGCAGCGTGAAATGGCGGAGTGCAGTAGAGGGTTGTGGAGTGTAGTACCGGAGAGTGTTGTGTACTGGACTGGCATAGTGTGGAATTGCGTAGAGTGGCGTACACTGGAGTGGCGTAGAGTAGAGTGGACTGGTGTAGAGTGCATTTGCAGAGTATAATGGTGTAGAGTGCAGTGGCATTGAATTCAGTGGCATAAATGCAGCATTGTAGAATGCACTGGTGTAGATTAGAGTGGTGCATAGTAGAGTAGAGTGGCACAGAGTGGAGTGGCATGTAGTAGAGTGGCGCAGAGTAGGGTGGCATAGAGTCCAGTGGCACAGAGTGCAGTAATGTAGAGGGAAGTGGCGCAGAGTAGAGTTGAGTGGCATAGAGTGGCACGAAGCAGAGTATAGTGCCGTAGAATGCAGTGCCATAGAGTGCAGTGACGCAGAGTTGAGTAATGCAAAGTAGTGTGACAGAGAGTTCAGTGGTGGAGAGTGCAGTGTTGCCGAGTAGAGTGTCAGAGTGCGCTGCTGAGAAGGGAGTAGAGTGGCGTAGAAAGCAGGTGCATAGAGTACAGTGATGGAGAGTAGAGTGCAGTAGCATACAGTACAGTGACAGAATACAGTTGCATAGAGCACATTGGCGTAGAGTTCAGTGGCTAAGAGTGTAGTGGCGTAAAGTAGATTGCTTCAGAGAAGAGTGAAGGTGCATAGAGTGGAGTGGCGCAGGGTTGAGTGCAGTTGCGTAGAGTGGCATAGAGTGTAATGAGGTAGTGTAAAGTGGTGTAGACTGCAGTGGCATAGAGTGTGGTGTAGACTGCAGTGGTGCAGAGTAGATTAGAGTTGTGTACAGTGGATTGGCACAGAGTGCAGGGGCATAGAGTTGAGTGCTACAGAGTAAAGTGCATTGGCGTAGAGTGTATTGTTATAGAGTGCAGTAGCGTATAGTGCAGTGTTGCAGAGTGGCATAGAGTACAGTGGCATAGAGTGGAGTTGTGCAGAGTAGATTGGGGTGGCCTAGACTGGAGTGGTGTAGGTCAGTGGCTAAGAGTGCAGTGGTATAGACTAGAGTGGTGAAGAGTGCATTGGCACAGAGCAGAGTGGTACAGGGCAGAGGCGCAGTGTGAAGTGGCATAGAGTGCAGTGGCGTAGAGTGGAGTGGTGCAAAGTGGAGTGGCATGGGTAGTGTAAAGTGGAGTGGTGTAAAGTAGAGTGCAATGCACAGCAAACGTAACAAGATCAGAACAAGATTTAAAGGCCTGTTTACAGAAAGGAAGTTTGTGGAAGGATACTGTAAACACGGTTTACGCCAGGAGAGGAACAAACTGAACCTGGAGAGCCTAAATCAAATAAAGCTAGCAAATAGAAAGCCAGAAGATGTGAGTTACAAACCACAGAGCCAATGGTAATCAACGGGTAGAATACAATCCTAGGTCAACTTTCCGGAAGCCCCCAAGATTTCTTTAGCAAACCAAACAGCTGTGCTGTCTGGTAGGTTGCAAACTAATAAAGGGTAGGAAGATGTATTTTTTTAATCACAGGCAAAGAAAACTCAAATAGCATATTTAGAGGCTTAACATATATGGCAGATTAGAAAGAGGCTGAGTTGAAATTTATGTTTTTCTGTTATACTGGTTAAGAACAACACAAAAAGTTTTGAATTGAAAATAAAGTTTATTGCATAGTCCTCAACTGGGGCTCTGTTTTTTGCATAAAAGCAAGGCAATGAGGCAATGCCTCAGTTCTGTGACATAGGGCCTGATTAAGAGTTTTACAGACAGGCTACAGCATCACAAAGGTGACAGAGTACCTTGTCCAACAAACTCCCATTCAGCCCACCTACTATACGGATGTCGACCAAAATCTTTCCATAGACAAATCTCCCATTGACTCTGCCAAAAGAAAGCTTCCTCCAACAGGCCTTAGGTGTAGTGGCAGTTAGAGGAAGGGAATTTCACTGCCTGCCCTATTTATTGTGGACGGTATAATGTCTTTCTGTTTCTGTTCGTCACTGCCAGGTATAACGTGCTGGCGTCCCTGCCAGGTATAACCTAGTGGTAAAAAAAAAAAAATCTATCTCAAGCAATGGAAAACTCCCAGGGTCTGGGGTGTCATTAGTTGCCTGTTTTTTTCCAGAAACAAACTCCGCTTTGGGAGCATGTTTCTGAATTACTAAAAAAGTTTAAAAGTCTGGTGAACATCCATCAAGACCCACTAAGCTACGCACCAAGTATTTTTGTACTTTGAAGGGAACTGCAGTGATGGAGGTTCTTTTCAAGGTACAGGGGCAGCAGTCAACCATAAATCTGGCAGAATGTGGTCCATCAGGGTGGCAGAGATTGTTATTAGCCACCCTGACAATTGTGGTAGGGAATATCGAGGTCAAATTTTTAAAAGGTCATAATATCATGACCAAACCTACAAGAGACAAAATATCAAACAGTTTAGTGCAGAGGTGGGGTTAGGATTTAGTATTCTTAACTCAGCATCTACATACCCTGAATATATATATGTCACAAAGATATGTATATACGGAGTTTGGTATAGAAAATGTATACAAACTTAGCTTTTGATAATTTGTCATTGGTTACTGAATATTCTGATCAGGATATTAGACATCAGTTACACAGTGGCCGTGGCGGTCTCCTGGTGGCGGTTAGCAAATGTCAGTCGACCACCCCAGTCTGACGTCAGCAATGTAACAGACAGCTGCGCATTGGATGAATTCAAAAGCAACACAGCTGACACACATTGCTCCAGTGGACACACCTGCAAAGGACATTATTAAACACATCCCTTCACGGACCACAATCCTTTGCATTTCCACTGCAGCACAGCAAGATAGACCACACATCTTGCCATCCATTTTTTGTCATAAGGCAACTCTTTTTTACGCCCTCTCATTTTACACCCTTCACACATATCACCTTTTATTTCTTCATAATATCCACTTGTCCTGTACAGTTAGTCACTGTCATTCTTTTAATTTCCAGTCAAGTCACAGGCCAAAAACCCACGATTTTGAGAGGATGAATTGAGAGTCATGGTGGATGAAATCATTAGAGTAGAGCCACAATTGTTTGGATCGCAAGTCCAGCACACTCCTCTCAGTAGGAAAATGGAAATGTGGGACAGGATAGTTGACAGAGTGAATGCTGTAGGCACCATGGTGCGCACAAAGAAGGACATTAGGAAGAGGTGGAATGACCTCAGGGGCAAGGTCCGTTCCCTGGACTCCAGGCACCAGCTGCAGGCCAAAAAGACTGGCGGTGGCCCTCCCAGTGCCCCATTACAACTCTTCCCCTGGGAGGAGAAGGTCTTTGCCATCCGCACACTGAGGGCTTGACAGGAATACCTGGGGGAATGGAGTCTGGTAACTTACAACAAGAAAACCGTTGTAAAAATTAAATGTCATGCATGCCCACAGCTCAGCTTTTGCCACTGTCTAGCTCATGTACATCAACAGCATTCAATACCCAGAGTATCCGAGACTTAACACTGTCAATCTGTATAAATTGACCCAACATCACAGCTGCCAAGGCCCATTACATGCCATATGTCCAAATGGTGTCCGGAAATCGCACAATAACAAAAACACACTCCAGAGATCATGGTATGTCCCAAAATGTAAATGTATGCTCAAACCTAAATGCAACCTGCATACAAATGTGTACTGCAAACCATTTGTCAAGTTTTGGGGAGTAGAGAGGGGCCTGACTGCAACTCCCAACAGTCCATGTTCCAGAAACTCCGTCCACCAGCACAGTGCTCACCTGTCCTAATACTGTAACGGTTAACTCCCTAATGAAGTGTACTCACTTGGGAAGATCTCATTTGTAATGTGTTGGGGAGTAGAGAGAGTTACTTGACTGCAACTCCCAGAAGACCCTGCTTCAGCAACTCCGTCCACCAGCCCAGTGCTCACTTTTCCAAATAACCCTACTTGTGAACTTCAAATGAAGAGCACTCACCTGGGGGGATACCATTTGTATAGTCCATGTAGTAGAGAGAGTTACCTGACTGAAACTCCCACCAGGCCCTGATTCAGCAACTCTAACCACCAGCACAGTGCTTACTTGTCCAAATACCCCTGTTTGTGAACTCCCAAACAAAGTTTACCCACCTGGGGGATACCATTTGTATGGTATGTGTAGTAGAGAGAGTTATCTGACTTCAACTCCTAACAGGCCCTGTTTCCGCAACTCCAAACACTAACCCAGTGCTCACTTTCCAAAGTCCCTTGTTTGTGAACTCCCAAATGAAGTGTACGCACCTGGGGTGATACCATTTGTATAGTTCATGTAGTAGAGAGAGTGACCTGACTGCAACTCCTAGCTGGCCCTGTTTCAGCAACTCTAACCACAAGCACAGTGCTTACTTGTCCGAATACCCATGTTTGTGAACTCCCAAATGAAGTTTACCCACCTGGGGGATACCATTTGTATGGTACGTGTAGTAGAGAGAGTTATCTGACTTCAACTCCCAGCAGGTCCTGCTTCAGCAACTCTAACCACCAGCACAGTGCTTACTTTCCAAAGTCCCTTGTTTGTGAACTCCTAAATGAAGCGTACGCACCTGGGGGGATATGGTGACCTGACTGCAACTCCTAGCAGGCCCTGTTTCAGCAACTCTAACCACAAGCACAGTGCTTACTTGTCCGAATACCCCTGTTTGTGAACTCCCAAATTAAGTTTACCCACCTGGGGGATACCATTTTTATGGTATGTGTAGTAGAGAGAATTATCTGACTTCAACTCCCAGCAGGCCCTGTTTCTGCAACTCCAAACACCAGCCCAGTGCTCACTTTCCAAAGTCCCTTCTTTGTGAACTCCTAAATGAAGCGTACGCACCTGGGAGGGGGGTACCATTTGTATAGTTCACGTCGTAGAGAGAGTGACAAGACTGCAACTCCTGGCAGGCCCTGTTTCATAAACTTCAGCCACCAGCACAGTGCTCACTTGTCCAAATATCACTGTTTCTGAACTCCCAAACAAAGTGTACTCACTCAGGGGAATACCATTTGTATAGTGTGTGGAGTAGAGAGAGTTACATGACTGCAACTCCCAGCGGGCCCTGTTTCAGCAACTCCAACCACCAGCACAAGGCATACTTGTCAAAATACCCCTGTTTGTAAACTCACAATTGATGTGTACTCACCTGGGAGTGAGCAAGATACAGATCATGGCCAAACCAGACACATGTCTATCTACCTAGCTCCAACTTGACTTGCTATGCCAAGATGAAACTGTTGAGAATAGGAATGACTCCTTACCCAGTGTATACCTCAAGTATTCCTAAGGCCTCAAGATGCATCACCACATTAGTAGCAGCAGCACACACACTGACACAGCACTGTGCACATGACGAATCCAGCCGCATATACAACAAAGTCCTGGGTCTGCCTCCATCACAATCAAGTAGGCCTCTAAATGCTCAAAGCCACATCTTACCTCTCCACTGTGCTCGCTGCACTGGTGGTAAAATGTCCTTCACAGGCCATCCTCCAAAGTGCAACTGAACTGCACATCTCATCAGCTGCATGAGTCAAATTGGGTTGGCATGCTTCACACGTCATGTAAAATCACCCAATACTATGGTTACTTGGCACAATTGGACTACCTACAACAGTGGTTCCCAACCTGTGTTCTGGGGACCCCTGGGGATCTGCGAAGCTTCCTCAGGGGGTCCGCGATTGCTTACAAAAATAAATAATATTAACAGATTAGGTCCTCAGCTTTCAGTAAATACTCATTAGGGGGTCCCCGGATTCCAATAATGATTCAGTGGGGTCCACACGTTCCATTAATGATAAAGTGGGGGTCCACAGATGTCAAAAGGTTCGGAACCACTGACCTACAACTTAACTTTGTCCAAGGTCTCTGCTAACTGTAACGCTTAACCTTTGGAGGTAGATGTCACAAAGAAACCAGTAACAATGTACTTGCTTCATCAACAGGTCGAGCTGCCACTGGGCACATGGCGGACACAGAACAGACTACAACTACCCCCCTGGATGAAGCCCTTAGTGACGACAACACTCTGGCATTCTGGATGTGGAAGACGGTCCTGCCCCATCCTGGCAACTTGGTCAGATGGCAACAATGAACCTCACTGTGCCCCCAACGTCACCTCACAGCCCTGTTCTATCAACATCACAGGAAACCATTTGCCCCCCTAACCTGTGTCCACAATCTTGTGTCCCCCAGTCCTGGATCCTGAACCATCTCCCCTTTCCAACGGGAGGAGTACTCTGGACTTTGGACTTCCAATGGTGTGGCATCTACACCAATGATTTAATTCACCATGACTGACCCCTTCACATATTTTCTTTGGTTGATTCATGTCACATATATTTTCTGTTAGTCATAGCTTCACAATAAAATCACCCATCACTGATTCATTGGCTGCTGATTTTTCTTACATATTTCACAATGTAATTATGTCAGACCATGTGAACCATATGATGATGATCCAAAGTATTAGTTAAAGATGGAATATATTGCATGTAATCAGTCTCCAGATCAGGAGTACAACCATCCCACACAAACACATGCATACAAGTGTCTGGTCAAACTAAAAAATGTATTACAGTGTTCAACACATAGGCTACATCTGCAGCTAAATAAAGGTCATACAAAAAGAGTGTTTAGCCAATGTGAAGGGAAAATGACTTGGTCATAAGCTATGTGACCTATATTACCTGGAACTTATCCATGTCCCCTTCGTATGTCAGAACAGCATCACATACCTGTCAATGTCACAACTCTGAGAAGCCCACATGAAGATGTCATGGTGAAGGTTCCTGTACAAAGAACAAAACAAGGAGCATAGGCTTGAAACAATATATACGGCACAAGTCACATAGCAAGCATCTTGAAAAAACAGTACACTGCCAGGAATCTGACACAAACAAAGCAACAACATCAAGTTGAGGATGTGTCAAGAGCTATCTTATCAATCAGCCTTTGGCTGATTTTTGCAGAGTAGCAGCTCCCTAGCTGTTTCAAAAACAATTAACTCTGCACCTTATCACCACTACAGCTCATTGTACAGTCACAGTCATAACATCACATGATATACTTGCACTCATGAGAAGAAGCTGTTGATGAGATCTTCTCAGAAGTCAGCTCCTTCCTCTTCACCACTGTCATCTTCAGTTGACATTTCAGGATTCTCACCCTGTGGCACTGCAGGTTCCCACTCCTCTTGGATGTATGGGGTATTCCTCCGCAGGGCGATGCTGTGGAGCATTCAGCATGCCACAGTGATCTGACACACCTTCCCGGAATAGTAGAGGAAGGCTCCACCAGTCCTGCCCAGACTGCAAAATCTGGCCTTCAGGAGCCCAAAATGCTGCTCCACTGGCCGTCATGTTCTTGCATGCACCTCATTGAAGCAGGCTTCCCCTGGTGTAGTTAGATTCCTCAGCGGCATCAATAACCAAGGATGGTTTGGACTTGCTAAGTCTCATGTTAAGGAATGGGACATAAGTGCAACAATGAGTCACTCACTTCATGATTGTAGTACCAGGCATTGCTCACACACAATCGGGCCAGACATGACTTACCAACCAGCTAGGCCATCTCAGGATGCAGTTGTGACATCAGCTGGGGTATGGTGCTGCTCCGCATTTTATAGGGATCATGGACTGATCCAGGAAAACAGGCACACACATGTGAGATGTAGAGATCTGCCAAACAGACAACTTGCATGTTGATGGAATGGAAGTTTTTTCTGTTCTGATAGACTTCTTCAGAGGCCTGTGGTGGTATCAAGCCAAAATGTGTGCTATCAATGACCCCCACAACAGATGGTAGGTGGGCAAAACCATAGAAGCCAATCTTCACATTGGGTAAATCCTCATGGCAGGGGGACCTGATATAGCTGTCAATGTGTTTCAACAATGCTCAGAGGAAATCTTTCAAAACAGACTGAACATAGGTTGGGACATACCAGCAGACAGGGCCACTGTATGTTGGAAGGACCCTGTGGCCAGCAAGTGCAATACTGACATGACTTGTACAATGGGTGATTACTGTTAGCTGGCTCCAAATGATGGCACAAAACTTCTACTGTTTGCCTTTTCAGACAGTACAGCTGGATAACGAGATGCTCCTCCATGGTCTGAAGGTCTGACAGTGGACTGTAGACAGGAGGTTGTCACATCCTCCCTCTCCCAGGGTTCCTATGTGTGAAAAAACATGATTTGGAATATTAGTCATTGTGTCCACAGCAACATACATAATGCATGCCAACAATCTCATGTTACAAAGCATTTCTGACTGGATAGACAAAACACCCAGTACACATAACAGCTGGCAACTACACAGGGGTCAAATGTGACCCCCATGGTTGCCAACACATGTGTCCCCAACATGGATTCGGATGACACCCTGCTATCTGCTAAACAATTGCCCCTCAAAATGTGATGGTATTTTCTAATTACCAAAAATGGCCATGCACCACCATCATAAGCCATCAGTGCCCTGCAGCATGCTGCACTGGTGGTTGTGTAGTCGGACTTACACAACAAACAACAAAACAGATTGATGATGTTTGTGATGCAATTACACTTTATTGTTGTGATGCACTTTACAGGGCCATATACAGCATTTAAAGCAAAATGGCCGATGCCTGACCTCCTCTACTGGACATCAGAAACTGCCCACGTCCGCTGGTTGAAGAGGTCCACACGGTAGGCGGTTCCAACCTTGGCAGACACAGCCATAGCCCAATGTTGTTGCCTGTGGCGATCAATGCCCAATGGCTGTGTCCATCAGCAGTGATGATCGGGTACGTGGCGTACATGTATGCCGCATTCTGCAAAATCATTCACTTGACTCCTGATACTGCTGCTTGCAACACCGCCACCACTTCAGCTGCTGTGTGCTGCCTCTAGGATCAATCATGCAACATTCAACAGGTGAAAGGGCCCCTGCCATCTTTCAAGATGAGCTCGAGAGGCTTGTGAACGAGGTCCTTCCCCTGTATGGACAGCTCTATGGCTCACCGGAGGAGCAGGTAAGTACCTCATTGGCACAATTGACACTGTACAACACCATCTTTTGCATCCTTACAGGCTACCATGTGCCCCTGTGTGCCTGTCGTCGCATTCTGTGTGGTATCAATGGGATGTATATGGTGCAGGTATTGGTGACTAGTACTATATGTTGTATTCATTTACATTGTGTTGTGTGATGTTTTTGGGGGGCCTAGGTCCTCCTTGTTTTGGATACAAATACCTAGGTAAGGAGACTCTGCTGACATCCAAAGAGTATCATTTGTTTATGATGGGTGTAAATGTTAAACAACATGTGTGTGCATGACAGCATGAGCTGTGTATGTACAGTATCTTGTCTGACTAATTTGGGGAACTTGAGTGCAATGCGTATTGTGCCACAGATCTTTCACCCCACATCTGGCCTTGCAAAACTGTTGTCTGGAAAGCATATCATGACTCACTGTGCCCTTCAGGTTGCCACACAACCCACAACTCAATTGATGATGGCGACATGATGTTATGTCATGCATGGAACTGGTGGAAATGTGAGTGTCATGTAGGTTCTTTATGCACAGCCCACAGAGACCAGGGCCTGTCAAATGTATCTCCTAGTATGGGACCTAGTCCAGGCTGTGGGAGAGTCACTGTGGCTATGAAACTGTGGCACTGTGCCCACTCCTTGTAGATCTGCACATCCTGTAATATAGACAATCCGAGGCTCTAGTGGCAAAACTTGGCCTGCATTCCTCATTTCATTGACTAGATTAGGAATGGGCACTAAGGTAAATCCCTGAACTAGTCCATATATCTACTTTGCATCATGGTCAATGTGTGTCTTTGATTCATGACAAGTTCCTTACTCCCACAGCTCTGTTGTCACCTTCACAGAAGTCAAATGTGTCCTGTACAGGCTTATTGTACAAATGACAGACCCACAGTGCAGACAGTATGTAGATTTGTGGGAGGCCATGACATGTGACTCAGTAGCTTGGCTACATATCAGAAATTGTACAATACATACCTTTGTAGGTTGGATGCCATCTCTGTAGTTTAGAAACAAATGTCCAACGGAGTGTTCAGTGGTACTGGCACATACCACAGAAGCCCACCCCGCAGTGGCATGAGTCTGCATTTGGTAGGCCACATGTCCACACATGCACAGGGAAGACACTTACCGTACTCACCATGCCAGCCCTTTCATTGTCACTCAAGTGTAAGGGTGAATTCTGTACTATGGTAGTTGTAGGGACTTAATGCAGTGAGTCAATCTTGCTGAGTGTAAATGTGTTTGTACAGTCAAGCCTAAGGAGTTTACCATTCAGAAGCCACATTGGTGTCTTGTTTTTCATTGTTGCTCACATCACAGTACATGTTGCTGGAGCATGGGCTACCTGATGTGAGTAGGCTTGCTTAGTCATTGCAGGACAGGAGCAGGGTAGTGGGTTAGTCTGCAGATGACTCAAAAAATGTGTAGCCATGTCCCGGTACCTATCAGCATGTGTTCTTTTACACTTGTGGGGTGTTAACAAGTTAAACATTTTGGGCCTGATTACAACTTTGGAGGACGGTTTTAAACCGTCCCAAAAGTGGCGGATATACCACCTACCGTATTACGAGTCCATTATATCCTATGGAACTCGTAATACGGTAGGTGGTATATCCGTCACTTTTGGGACGGTTTAACACCGTCCTCCAAAGTTGTAATCAGGCCCTTTATGTTATGTTATGTTATGTTATTGAGACTTATATAGCGCCAGCTACCCGGAGGCCTCGTAGCGCTGATTTTAGGCTTGGTGTTTCTGACATGTGTGTGACACAGCCACTTTGGCAAAAACCTGTGTTTGTAACCTTTAAATTGGTCTCTTGCAACCATACAGGTCAATGCCCATCAGAAGAAGGAGATTTGGAGAGCGATCGCCCAGAAGGTGCGGACCATGAGGTCCACAGCCGGCAGATCGCCCACTGTCGCTAGAGGTGGGAGGACAAGGCGCTGGGCCCGAAAGATTGCGGAGGTCCAACTGGGGCAGTACTGCCAACGTTGGACCATAACCCCCTAATGAACCGCATTATGGTGGTGGTTACCCAGACCTTGATGAGCGTTTGAGGGTAGCACAGCAGCCACAAGGGGTTAAGTACAGGGCATATTCCTGCATGTCACATAGTAATGTTTGTTGTTGTAGTGGGTGTACACTCTACTAGGCCTGGGCGGAGTTTGCGGAGCTGTGCTATGCGGAGCTCCGCTGAGTGCTCAAAATACTCCATCGTGCTGTGCGTTAGGTTGCGTCGTTCGCGCTGATGTTTTGCGCCAGGTGCTTGTCCTGCGCTGAACAATCAGTGCAAACAGCTCCCTGTGCAGCGCAAGAGGACGTTGTTTCTTTTCTACCTCTCGAGTAGATTTTCTACTTGAGTGACAGCTTCCTCAATGCGAAAGGAACGTTTCTCAAAGTGAGCAGTCGCAACCATCTGCGACAGCCCCCGTTGAGAAATCTTGCCAGGAGGTGGTCTTGAGTAAGATTTTCCTTGCTCGCGAGTGAGGGCAAAACTCCGCTCTGGGGAGATTTTCAGAACTCTGCATTCTAAGCGGAGTGGGAAAAACTCCACAAACTCCACGAACGGAGTGGAGTTCACCGCCCACCCCTACATTCTACGCAACATACCACTTCTCCTCAGTGTTACAAGTCAAAGACAAAGAAGTGATGGATCACTGTTCTCAGCTATGTGTCTGGCCAAGTGAGTAAATTGGCTTCTGTCCCCCAGAGACCACTTCTCCTCAGTGTGTGATGCGTGCTGGTGCCTCACTGTTGTCTGTCATGTGAAGGTGGCCATCATACACGTGACATAGCCTACATTGTTGTATGTGTGCACCGACAGATCAAAAGTTTCCCTTGGTAAGTGGGTAATGTCCACTGACAAGATTTAGGTGTCACATCACTGTTGCCAACATTCTTTGTGTCTACATTTTTGCATGTGTCCCTTTGTCTCTTGTCAAGATGTGTACACTGCCGTTTCATGCATGGTCTACGTGTGTTCATGGGATGACTTCTGTAGTCCCTCACATATATGTGCATGCCAACCTGTGTTTAGAATTGGACGTATGCAATGGTGGTACGTTTCATGTGGTGCCACAGAGAGGAGTGACCGCCAAACTCATAATGAGGCCTATAGTCTTTGTTGCATCCATGAAATTAGGAAACTCCAAGAATCCTCTTATGTTTCAGAGAAATCTAATTTCATTGTCTGTTTTAGGTGGTTTTGAAGCTCCCGCAAAGCTCCACAGCTGGTCCGCAATCTGTTTCTGCACCACAATATGCCAGAAAACTTCCATCCATCTGTCACAGGAGATGGCCAAATATTTCACACAATATTTCTCAACTGAGGTGGGCTTCAAATTCTACGACAACACATAAATAATATTTCAGTCTGTAGGACCATACTGCTGCAGTTTCATTTACCTCTCTCCAGAGCTTCTTCAAGATTGATTTGTTATTCCGTTCGCCCTGAGCATTGGCTTTGAGACGGTATAAAGTCCCAGAGGGTGTCTAATGTTACTCAGCTCTTAAAACATCTTCTTTAAATGATCATCATTTTCATGCACAACTGCTACAGACAAACCTTCAGAAAAGTAATTCTTAACAATCCTAAACGTAATGCGCATCACTCTAAAACTTATATCAAGCCACTGGGTAATGTAATATGAAAATACTATAATAAACCAGGAATTAGGTAACAAAACATGACAGGA